>NC_054749.1:8239698-8935839 GCF_018143015.1 Lytechinus variegatus
GCGGTGTGACCAGGCCTTTATCAATTGTGTTACCCGACACGTTTATATAATGTTTATAAAAAGGGAACAAATTCACTAAGAAAAGTATTGTCAAAGTCATTACCCATACCATAATCGTCCATCCGTCCCCTAACATTACACTTTCGAAAATTGAACTGCTGTCTACAGAGTAAAATGATATTACAAAATTTTTACAAGCCCCCCCCAAAAAAAAAGGTTTTCAACCACAAATTAAGGATATCTAGTACCCGAAAAAAAATTTAAGCAAAAAAAGAAAGGTCTGCAATTTCAAAAAAGGGTGCACAACTCGGTTTCAATGACATTTTTGCATTACAAATTTTAATTTTTCTTTTCAAAGGGGAGGCACGTGCCCCCTGTGCCCCCGGAAGATATTCAAAATAGAACAAGGTGACATATAAATATTTGAGTTTTAGAAATAAAAGTTTTAATAAAATATCAGAATTTTATGTCAATAAGTTTTAAACTTGAATTTTAATAGAATAATCATTCATTTTTTTTAATCCTAAGTCATTACAGTAAATTGAGATTTCTTCCATGGAAAAGGGGCAAACTGAGGGAAATATTTTGAAAGGGTTGAGTATTGGATACGGTGTGCTATTTCAGACAGAGGCAATAGGCCTACTTGTTTTTTAATTGATTATTAATTTTGTTATACCGGCATTAAAAATATCAAAAAAGGTCAGAGGTAACAGGAAATGAGTTGAAAATAATGTCAGTGAAAGTTATGATGCAATAACGTAGTCCAGTAGATATTTTTCATACCTGGAAAAGTTGTTAAGTACAAGGTTTTTTGTTGATTTGCGTTCTAGATGGGTATTGAAGTGAATTCAGCTTGGTTGCCACCTTGGCAACCTTGAGCATTTTTTTTAATTAGCCTAATTAGCATAATCATCTAATTAGCATATTACGATATGTAATATGCGACTTCTCTTAAACCAGAAAGATTAAAAACATAAATAATGTCATTTTACTACGAGGTCCTGTGACGAGGAATCGATTTATAGCAATAATTCAAATATTTAAGTCATGCAATTATCGTAATCAGCCTAATTAGCATAATGAGCTAATTAGCATAAGTGTAATATATACGTATTTGTGGATGTCTATCCAAAAAATGCCCAATATGTAGATAATGCATCTTTTTAAGGGTTTTCTATAGCGAGGAATTCATTTATGACATTATTTTTCAATTTTAACCAATGTAATTGCTATAATTAACATAATTAGTATAATGCACTAATTAACAATTAACACATATACATGTAGGCCTATATGTGTAATACATATAGAATATATATTTCTTTGTCATTTCATATCGAATATGTCCGAAAACATGATTAATACAGCTACCTTATGCTTGTTTTCTATGGCGAGGAATTCATTTATTACATTATTTTCCCTTCTTACCAATGTAATTGTCGTAATTAGCAAAATTAGCATAATGCGCTAATTACCATATATGTGCAATATATACATTCCTTTGTCATTTTATGTCGAAAATGCCAAATACATAAAGAAAACAGCTAACCCATGGTTTTCTATGACGAGGAATTAATTTCTGACATTATTTTTTCCTTTTTGGGCAATGTAATTTTGTCGTAATTAGTATAATTAGCATAATGCGCTAATTAACATAATTATATGTGCAATACATATATTCATTTGTTATTTTATATCGAAAATGCCCGAATACATGAATAATACAGCTATCCCATGGTCTTCTATGACGAGGAATTGATTTCTTACATTATTTTTTCCCCTTTTTACCAATGTAATTGTCGTAATTAGTATAATTAGCATAATGCGCTAATCATCATATATGTGCAATATATATATTCCTTTGTCATTTTATACTGAGTGAGAATTCCCGAAAACATGAATAATACAGGCATACAGCTGTCCTATAGTTTTTCGATGATGAGGAATTCTTTTGTGACATTATCTTTTTCCTTTAAACAATGTTATTGTTATAATTAGCTTAATCAGCATAATTCGCTAATTAATATATATTTGAAATAAATAGATTTCTGTGTCAAAGTACTGTCTACATCGGCCTTAAAACATAATATAATACAGCTCTTCTAATGTTTTCTATGTTGATGAATTCATTTATGACAGTAATTTTCCATTTTAACCAATGTCAATGACTTAATTAGAATTACTGGCCCAATGCACTAATTAACATCTATGTGCAATAATTATCAAGTATATATTCCTATGACCAGTGTGTTGGCTCAGTTGGTAGAGCGTCCGTCTCACAACCGGGAGGTCGGGGGTTCAAACCCCGGCCGCGTCAGACCAAAAGACGTTAAAAGATGGGAGTTGCTGCTACCCTGTTTGACGTTCAACGATTAAAGGGATAGAGCTTCGTCGATCTGGCCCTGCTCAGCGGCTGCCGGGCCCACGATCAATTGGGCAAAGCAAATTTTCGGAGTAATATTCATTTCATGTCTATTTCGAACAATAAATTATGGATTTTCATTTTTTCATATTCTCTATGTTTAGATTATATCAAGTGTGCCTGAAAACATGATAAATACAGCTATCCTATGGTTAGTGGTAATTAAAATACAGTAATACATATATTTCGTTGTCAATTAAGCTAATTACACCATTAACATTGTTTGAAGTGAAATACGATATCGTAAATGAATTCCTCGACATAGAAAACTATGAAATAGCTGTATTATTCATGTTTTCGGGCATTTTTTAACATGAAATGACAAAGGAATATAATTATATATATATATATATATATGTTATCCAATTGTTAATTATGTTAATTAGGACAGTATACTGATTGCACTAATTACACAATCACATTTGTTAAACGGGGAAAATAATGTCACAAAAGAATTCTTCATCATAGAAAACCATTAGATAACTGTAATTGTTTATGTTTTCAGGCTTTCTCAATATAGAATGACAAAGGAATATATATATATATATATAAATATATATATATATTTATATATTTATATATATATATATCTATATATATTCATATACATAAACATATGTTAATTAGTGCATTATGCTAATTACAAAAATCACATTGGTAAAAAGGTAAAAATAATGTCATAAGTGAATTCCTAGTCACAATAAATCCTCGGATAGCTGTACTATTCATGTTTTCGGGCATTCTTGATATAAAATGACAAAGGAATATATATTCATATGTAAAATATTGCTCATAAGATAATTAGTGCATTATGCTAATTGCGCTAATTAAAACAATAACATTTGTTAAACGGGAAAAATAATTTCACAAAAGAATTCCTCATAGAATAATACCATAGAATAGCTGTATTGTTTATGTTTTCAGGCTGTTTTAGTACGGTACTTATGGACAAATAAATCTATATGTATATGTTAATTAGTGCATTAGGTTGATTATGCTAATTATGCTAATTACAGCGACTGCATTGGTTAAAATGGAAAAATAATGTCAGAAATGAGTTCCTCGCCATAGAAAACCGTAAGATAGCTGTATTATTCATTTTTCGGGCATTCTCGATATGAAATGACAATGAAATATGTATTTTATATATATTACACACAGATATGTTAATTAGTGCATTATGCTAATCACGCTAATTACAGTGATTACATTGGTTAAAATGGAAAAATAATGTCATAAATGAATTCCTCGCTATAGAAAACCATAAAAATGTTGCATTATTTACGTATTGTGATTTTTTTGGATAGACATCCACAGATACATATATATATACAGTGTATTACACTTATGCTAATTAGCTCATTATGCTAATTAGGCTGATTACGATAATTGCATAACTTAGATATTTAAAATATTGTTATGCATGGATTCAACGTCACAGGACCTCTTAGAAAAATGATATTATTTATGTTTTTAGTCTTTCTGGTTTAAGGGAAGTAGTATATTAAATATCGTACATAAATTATGCTAATTAGGCTAATTAAAAAAATTGCTCAAGGTTGCCAAGGTGGCAACCAAGCTGAATTTACTTCAATACCCATCTAGAACACGAGTCAACAAAAAAACCTTGTACTTAACAACTTTTCCGGGTCTTGTACATGACCTATGAGACCGTCTACTGGAATAACGGTAGAATAATCGAAAACTAGGATAAACAATTGTTTTCATGTAGAGTAATATTGGTTTTGCAAAAAGAGAGGCAGTTGATCTTCCCTGATTTTAACACCATGTATAAGGTGACTTCATATTTCTTTCACCCTACCTCAACAGCCCAGGGAGTATTAAGGTGGAGATCATGATGACGTTTGACATGCCCATGGCTGGGAGAGAGCGAAGCAATGCAATCGAATTCACCCTCAATAACCTGACACATAATATGCAGAATGCATTTGATGAAAACACGATTATCGACGTCACAACAGGTATGGAATTCCACGTGTTTATAAAACATTTAACACAGAAGTCTTCTATATTTGAAGCTGTCTGTGTCTGCATTATTCAATGATATGATGATACAGCATAACAAAATAAGATTGCAAATATCAATCAATTACCAATTTAACAATAAACACAGGCAATAATTCAACACTAAGGCCCATATTCTGAACTCGGGTTTGAATTAAACCCTGGTTTAAAGTTGTGGTTTAACTATGGAGAGCGAATTAGGGCGCAAATCCCGAATAGTACACATCCAATTTATTAACTCATATGTCACCCAAATTGACTGGGAATGATAAGTGAAGTATTTTGAAGTATTTTTTCAACATTATGAAAGCAAAAGGAAACAAAATAGCAAACATAAGAAATATACAATATAAACAGATATTTTGAATATTTGGCTCCCCATAATTTTAGCGCAGACTTAGACCATGGTCTAAGTTGAACCAGACTTCAGAATACGGACGTACGTATTGAATTATATTGGTTTTGTCTTATTTTCTATTTTTCTTTCATTTCGGTGGATTCATGATACCAGCTGCATGTGACATTGAACCGTGTAGCAATGGAGCACCGTGTAATGATATCCCGAACTCATCAGATTACATTTGTACCTGTGTCGAGGGATTCACCGGAAAATCATGTCAGAATGGTAATCACTAATCAGTTTGACTTCTCTTCTTTGTTGTAAGCAAAGGGCATATTGAAATATTCACAATTGAAATCGAATTCTGTGATCGTAATATTTGTTTTCTACTCTATTTTTCTTGATAATTAAACTAAAGTGCACATTAACGCTGTCCTTGCTCGATATCGATCCCCTGCAGAAACAAAATTGTGATGATTTGATCGATGAATGGATCAATTGATCAATATCAATTCAACTGGAATATGTAAGGTTAGGCTACCTTTACAAAGAGATAATTAAGTGAAACGATTGTAAAAAAAATGATGTTTATTTATAAGGTCAAGTCCACCTCAGAAAAATGTTGATTTGATCAATAGAGAAAAATCAGACAAGCATAATGCTGAAAATTTCATCAAAATCGGATGTAAAATAAGAAAGTTATGACATTTCAAAGTTTCGCTTATTTTCAACAAAATATTTATATGAACGAGCCAGTTACATCCAAATGAGAGTCGATGATGTCACTCACTATTTCTTTTGTTTTTTATTGTTTGATTTATACAATATTTCAATTTTTACGAATTTGACAATTAGGACCTCCTTGCCTGAAGCACAAAATGTTAAAATAATGAAATTCCATGTGTTCAGGGAGGAATGAAACTTCATTTCACATGGCAATGATGAGAAAATCAAAATATTTCATATTTCATATAATAAAATACAAAAGAAAAAGTGAGTGAGTGATGTCATCAACTCTCTCATATGGATGTAACTGGCTCGTTCATATAACTATTTTGTTGAAAATAAGTGAAACTTTAAAATGCCATAACTTTTTTTATTTTACATCCGATTTTGATGAAATTTTCAGTGTTATGCTTGTTGAATTTTTCTCTTTTTATTCAAATCAAGTTTTTGTTGGGGTGGACTTGTCCTTTAAAAACAATCTCCATACTCATTTCACCCCTTTTTATTTTTTTTCATTTTTTTGGGAAAATAATGTTAATTTGATAAATAGGAATGATTTAATTCAAATCTCTTTGAAATAATTTATTTGATTGGCCACTGTAATGGTCCTTGTATACATAGGCGAGCGTAGCGTACCTCTGCTAACCCCTGCAGAAATGGAGAGACTTGTATCAACCAAAATGTAACCTTACTTTTATGTTCCTGTATAAAAGTCATCATTTTCAGAAGTTAGATTATACGGGTTACTTTTCTTTTCATACTGTTGACTGGATTGGCACACTCCTGTATTTGATGTTACATGAATCTTGAAACATCAGTGGTGTGCAAAGGAATATGACAAAGGATGGGGGGGGGGGGCAAATAAATAATTCAGATCTGTGGGTGTCAATCACGTATACATGCTAGGCATGTACATGCGATAACCTCCAGCAGATCCTTTTGCGCAGATTCCAACACTTATAATATACCTTAAAAATCAATTGCAAGTTTCCGAATCTTGTTCAAAATCTCCCGATAGTTAATAATGATTGAAAAATGATGAGCATTTCGATTGCTAACATGTCTTGACGTATATTTCCCTTTTACCTATGATAGACATTGACGAATGTGAAAATAACCCTTGTCTAAACGGAGGACAGTGCGATAATAATGAAGGCTCATATTCATGCAGCTGTAATGGTGGATACACCGGAGTAAATTGCGAACAAGGTAAGCCTTTATTAATCTATAAGCCTCTACATTAAAAGTTATTTCTGCTTTTGCTAATGAAACAGACCAGTCTGACATCATAATCAAATCGAAATATCTCTGTGCTACTAGTTATACCATGTGTAATAGTTCCATGGTTATACGCTTAACACTGGTTACTATTTCTCAAAGTTTATAAATTACAAGTTTCATATCACACAATTTTATATGACAGACTTAGTCGAGAAAACGTCCAGCAAGTCTGCAGAATGGGAGAATCATTAAGAGCTATTCCACCATCTCTGTTAGAAGTTAAATTATATCCGATTATATAGGCATATTTACCGCACTCTGAGCATATCCATTAATATTATTTCAACAATTCTTCTGAAACAGAAAGAAATATACTAGACCCGGGATACAAGATCTTTCCGGAAATAATAGGTCAATTACAAATTTTATCATCTTATCATTTATATGTCGATAATGCGAGTTGGTGAGGAGACTATAAGGGTTGAGGATGGAGGATGTATACTCGACTAAATCTAAAAAGCAGGAGGGGGGGGGGAGTGCGATTGCAACGGGTGTGAGGTACATGATGATCCTTCCACCCTTGTTCAACGGCCGTTTACAAAACCGGATATTTAACTTTGGACCCTTAATTTTTTTTTTCATCGGATGTCAACGTGCAATTAAGCTTAGTTAAGCATTCCAACCAATAACTGATTTATGCCTACATATATATATATATATATATATATAGGCATAAATCAGTTATTGGTTGGAATGCTTAACTATAAGCTGGTCGTACAGACTGTTTCACCCTAAGGCTCATCAGCGACTGATTAGTATGAAGAACAAAATTTTTTTAGACAGAATAAAGTATACAGAGTATTAGGTAAAATTGGGTTGACAGAGCATGTAAATATGAATGGGGTTACTGAAGGGGTACATGTGTATTTGTTTATGACATAAGGGGTACTTAGGGGTCATTACTACATGGTTACAAGTGAGGAGGGGGGGGGGGGGCTGGTGGGGCTATCCATATCCAGCAAGGAGGAACTTTTTCTTTATGTCTACAGGTAGATATGAGTTCAGTTCGAGAGTTCAAATTGTTGTTTTGTTTGCGGTGATGATGAAATATTTCTCCTATAGGCAGAGGTTGCAGCGTTTTGTGAGTGGAGAGTAGGGTTATGCATGGCGTACGATTCTCCAGGTTATCTTGTGGGGTGTGCCCTCAAAATTCAGTTTCCAAATATGCTTACTGAGCTCAGTGCTGTGCCTCTTTATCTTTAAATGATGCTTTGTGAGATGCACAGTCGAGCACTATTAGATTACTTACCTATATGTATAGGCATATGATTAATCGATAGCTAATCAGCATTCCCAAAATATAACTCTCCTAGACCTTACTTAATTTGGATATACCAAGCTCTAGTGTCACAGGCCTACTTTAATTCTTCTTCCTTAATGTAATATGTTGTACAACGAAACAGATTGCTCTTTATCGGAAATTATCCTTCTATTACTTACTTACTTGCATCCCTTTTTTTTTGGGGGGGGGGGCCAAAGTAGGGAAGTAGGCCTATAATATATGCCCAATATGCGAATATTATGCCATTAAAAACCTTAGTCTCCCATCTTCACACAACGACCCCACCGAAACTAAACGGCGCGAGCACATAATACAGCGCTGTTTGCAGAGAGTTAAGATATATGCGAATGTGAAGTACACTTACAATGCACACACAGGTAACTTAAAAATGCACCATCGCCCGAATTGGGCCATTCTCTATATGTGCAATTGTCATGTTTGTTTTGTTTTGAATGCTAATTACAAACAATGGAGATGGACCTTAGAGAATAGAGACTAAAATAACTAATTTTCTCAATTGGTCCTGGTACAGTTACAGATTGTGGATTCCGACCGGCCCATTCACCTTCCAGTCCTCGCATCATCGGTGGTTCACAGACTCAGCTCGGGGATTGGCCCTGGATGGTATCTCTCCGAGACCGTTCAAATGTCCATCGCTGTGCCGCTGTACTCATCAACAGTACCAGAGCAATCACCGCTGCCCATTGCGTGTAAGAATACACAGCTCTTAATATATTCTTTGAAATAACATCCCCTCATCCTGCCTTTTAAGAACTGTATGTACATCATGAAATGAAAAGGAAATGTTCTTTGTTAAGTTTGTGAAAGTTTTTGTTTGTTCCACCTCTTTCTTTTGTTGTCTGATCTCTCTCTTTACATTTTGATGCCTTTCCCGCTCACACACATTTGAGGCCGTGAGGTTTGTATGCTATACTTCCCGTTGACCCCCCCCGTTTCCATGATGTCGATATATTTAGGGGTCGTTGTAGACAGCTGGCAGCCGTCTGTTTCGAGGAGTTTTTTAACATTTTTTTTTAAATTTCTCCTCGTACACAGACGGCTCGCTATCGTGCAGCCACCATTAGGGGACTTGCAATGCAAAATCCCCCCGTCGGGGCTTTTCAATTTTTGTCTTTAATGAATAAAATTTTCGAAAATTATAGTGACCAGAGTGTAAATTTATATTCCCTCTTGGCATCAATTGCCAAAAAACGGAGAAAAATGAAATTAAAAGGAACAAAAACAGTGACTTACCTCGGCTGTCGCGCAAATTCACTTCCCCGTTTTATTCGATCTTAAGTACATAAACATATGGCCATTGAGTCCCCTGTACAGATCGCGCTAGAACTTCGGTCTCTGTATTTGGTGATTAAGCCAACGAAGTTCAGCTGAACAACCAACAAAACAGAGACCGAAGCTTTTGGTCTAGGGTCGTTGATGCATGCAAGTGCTATATTTTGCCACTTAAAATAATTTTCACATTGCCTAGGCCCCTTACGACTTGGGTATACTCTTAATATAATTGTCATTATTGTTAATCCAATAGCTCTATGGTAAATCATTATTTTAATGTTATTGTCATTACTTTTATTGTTTTTATTATTACCATTATCACAATTGTAATGATAATAATAACAATAATGAAAATTATATAATTTGATTATCATTATTTTTATTTATTATTGATATCATTCTATCATATGCTATGAATTATTGCACTTTATATTCGAAGAGTAGGCCTATACATTTAAATAAAAATAGATTTTATACATCAATGTTACAAAGTCAATACTGCTGCTACGTAGAATTGCAAAATGAAGTAAAGACTTAGTGGTGTTCCATAGTTTTGTTATTGTTGATATTCCTGTAGGAGTTTATTTTGAACACAATGTATTGAATGATTCTATTTCCTTTGATGTTACCTTTCCTTTGATCTCACCACTTCTCCATTGACCCCTTTACTCATCTCATGCTTTACATTCTTATCTCATGTTTCACATTCCTTCTTCATTGCAATCCTCTCATCTCCTGCTTGCAGAAACTAAAACGAATAAACGAAAATCAGCAAAGATGTCCACATTTCTTTACTATTTGCAATGTTCTTTTCTTCATGTTCATTCCATGGTTCAGTTGATTTATTCAGAATGGTTTAACCTTTTGTAAAAGTAATGTTTATTCATAGAAGCTCACTTATATTCATTTGAAAGCCTTTTATATTCATGTACTTCTTTTTGTATACAAATTATCTAATTTGAATATTCATTGTTAAACAAATTATCCATGAAAATAAACCCTGAGGTTGAGGTTGGTACACCACAGGCAGATCACTACAAGGCACAAGCAATCAAGGATTCAAGTTGTGTCTTGTAATAAACTCTGTAGGGATATACCACGCCCATAAGCTCGCCCACGGCCACCCTACATTTCTATTATCATTAGCAGTAGTATACCAGTAGGTCAGCTCAAATTCTATGATTTTTGTCTAACTAAGGAAAGTGAACTGAATGTAATGAGTATATGCTTGTGACATAATTAAAGACTTGTTTCTGCAACAGTCAATTTTCTTTCAAAGGGAATCTTTGGATAATGAAAAAAAGTGATCAAATTACGAGTAAATTCAGAAGGCAGCTAGTACATTCATTATTCTAAAATCAAGAGTAAAAAACGAAATGCAGAAACTAAAACGAATAAACGAAAATCAGCAAAGAAGTCCATATTTCTATTTGCAAAAGTAAAAATAAAACATAATATCAGATATTTAACTTGATAAAATTTCCTAATTTGCACTAGGATAATGCTCTTCATTTCCTCATCTAAAAAAATCATAAATAGGTTTTCTTTTCTAGAAACAGAAAAATGATGTGATTGTACCTTGTGTACCTTGATTTTGAATGCTTGTAGCTCTTGCAATTTTTTTTTACAGTAAAAAGTTTGATGCTGCTGTCCTGGGTGATCTCTTACTCTCTCTTCAATCTGCATATCATGTTGAAACTGATGTCACTGCTGCTATTCATCCTGATTATGATATCAATTCCATCACAAATGACATTGCTGTGATCGAGTTCACTACCAGCGTTGACTTCAGCGACTTTGTCCGTCCTATCTGTTACCTAGATCAAGATGCGTCTGCAACCTTTCGAGCATGTTATGTAACAGGATGGGGACATACATCTGAAGGTATTTTGTGCCTGTTTATTTTTTTACAGAAGAATTATTTGAATGTTAATTGTTTCTAGGGACAAGTCAAACTGACCACCCCACTAGTGAAATAGGAGAAAAAAAGGCTTTGAAAATCATACAGTATAAGAAATAGATTTTCTGAAAGTGGAGGACCTCTTAGATTGTCTTCATTAATTTATCGGCCCATAACGTTATGGCATTGTTGCATTAACACTGTCATATTTGTTACTTCCATTCTTTGCTTCTTGCCCAGAGTTTCCGCCATAACTCCAGGGCCCGTATTTTGAAGTCGGGTTTAATCTAAACTCGGGTTTAAAGTTGTGATTTTACTATGGATAGCCAATAGTGGCGTAAATCTCTAACCATAGTATTTTCAGTGGGTCAGCTCATTTTTCTAGCTCTCAAATCATTCTTAACTGTTTTGGGAGGATGAATAAGATAGCTTGCTTTGAACACCATTCACGAATTAGGAAACAGCACTATATTCATAACGAAATTACAGCTACAATGGCTACAATGTAAGGAACATTTTGACATTTTTGGCTTTCCATAATTTTAGCACAGAGACCACATGAAATAAGAAAATGGGCCAAGCAGTCTAACAAAGTAATTACTATTGGAAATTAGCACAATAGGCATGGCTGCACCCATACCAGATTTAGGCTCAATAATTACAAGGTAATTAATCAATTATGTAATCACATTTTTTTAGTAATTATAATTGTTATTGAAACAAATGTACTTGACTTCAATTAATGTCAGTTACTTTTACTTAGATTCATTACTTTACAATAAATATACTTAATTTATGATTTTAATTTCATTAACTTTTTCATGTCAACTGCTTACCGGTAAGTAACTATGCGAGTAACAGGCACAGTCCATGCTCTTCGACCTTTATCTCATCAGATTCTCTGTAATTTTAAATTATGTTGAAATAGATGGTACTATGAACAGAATTAAAATTGGTTTCATTATATGACTTTTCTAGAAAGTAATTGATTTTATAATTGACAGAAGTAATTTGCAATTGTAATTAAAAAAAAATAATTAAGCCCAACCCTGGCCCACACATAATGCTAAAGTGTCATTAAAACATTCCCAGCTGAAATCTTGTTCGGTAATCTTATTTCTATAGATTTCTATAGATTTGCTTTGAATAATGGTTTAAGGTTTGCATGGTGGTATGAACAATCGTGCAAGTGGTTTACGGTACACCATGTGCAAAGTCCTGGAAGGACTGAGATAATGAAAGTGGAAAGAAATGGAGATGAAATGGAAAGGCAAGAAAGTGGATGATGGGAAGTAGTGAAATCTTTTCAGAATGAGTGTAGTCCTTAAAAGGACTGTAAACAAGAAAGAGTGGAAAGCTTAGTAGGCAGGGTGAGAGGCTTGAGTAGAAGGCCTGGGTAGATGAGAGAAGCATGGCTAGAGTTGGCGAATGGAGTAGTAGCAGGAGCAGGAGAGTAGCACGACGTTTGGGGCAGGTTGTCTGTCTATCTCGTCTCAGTCCTTCCAGGACTTGACACATGGTGTACCGTAAACCACTTCCATGATAGTTTTACTTTGGTTGACCAATTTCTACCTGTAGTAAAATAATCTTTTTTTTTAATATGTGCAGACAGGTATCACCACACTGATCTCTCCCCTACCTGGATGGGAACAATAACGCTGATTGGCCTATTCCGTGTTGAAGCACCGGAAGTTGGTACCTCCGCACGCCGAGTTCCCCCAAAAAGCCAAAATCGGAGTAGAGTCTGGTACACGGCAATAGTGTCAATTCTTAATTATACTTACCAAATCAACTCTTATAACAGCACTTTTCAATGTGAATTTATACCTGATACAAAGTTTAAGATGTCGTCCTGTGCCACGTATAATTGCACTTATTGTGACGACCGTGGAAACAGAGAAAATGGGATTACTTTTCACAGATAAGACAAGCTGGTGAACTGCATAGTTATAGACTTTATGTAGTCCCATGTGCTCAAATACATGTGTGGTAATTCTAAATTACCAGAGCAAGTTTCCAAAACTTTAAAACTCCGGGGGGGGGGGGGGTTATCGATTGTTGTGATTTCTCTGGAAGCGTGATGAATTCAAACCATGATTCAAATGAATATTCAGTTTATTAATATTCACAAATGTCACCAAGTTTTATGAGTTTATCAATCATGTTTGGACAGAAGAATATCACGACTGAGACACGAAAATACTGACCGTGTATAGCATGTATTGTGAAACTTAAGTTAAGACTGAAAATCTGCCGTTTCGGAGGAGTTAAAAAAATATTTTTTGCAAGCATAGATCCTGACCGAAATAGACTGATTTTTGGGACAAGGACTGGATCTACAAGGTATTCTGAAAATTATTTATCTTTTATTTGTGAAAATTACAAGCTATAGGTACATGTACGGTATATGACTAGGACTTTAGGGGGCTTACGTAACTTGTGGCGAGTGAATTTGTGATATTTCTCTGTCAACAATAGATAGAATTATTTTTTCCAAGAACTCTTTTTTTTAAGTACGTAAAAAAGACATTAAGCTACAGAGACGGATTAACAGACTTCAGAAATTTCACAGAACTTATTTTGAGATGCCGAATGTTCAATGTCTCGGTGGAGCAAAAAAAAAGGGGGGGGGTTATCAACCAGAAATTTAGGGGGTGACGCAATAAAAATAATCTGACAAGCAAAAAAAGGTTATCGACCCAAAATTTAGGAAGGGATGCAAACTTAAAAGAAATAATCTGACAAGCATCAAAAAAGGGTTATCAACCAGAATTTCAGGGCGGACTACAACGATTTCAGGGGGGTCCACCTGAATTTAAAGGGGATGCAGGAAAAAAATTGACAAGCAAAAAGAAAAAAAAAGTTGTCAACATAAATTTTGGGGGGTCTGTCCCCCATCTAAAATTTAGGGGTACAGGACCCCCCCCCCCCCCCCGCTTCCTACAGTGTATATGAACAAACTGGGTAGAGGATAATTGAAGAGGGTCGATCGATGTGACAGAAGGAAAGAGAGAGAGAGAAGGTCAAGTCCACCTCAGAAAAATGTTGATTTGAATCAAAAGAGAAAAATCAGACAAGCACAATGCTGAAAATTTCATTAAAATCTGATGTAAAATAAAAAGTTATGACATTTCAAAGTTTCGCTTATTAAAAAAAAATAGTGATATGAACGAGCCAGTTACATCCAAATGAGAGAGTCGATGATTTTACTCACTATTTCTTTTGTGTTTTATAGTTTGAATTATACAATATTTCAATTTTTACGAATTTGACGTTTAGGACCTCCTTGCCGGAAGCACAAAATGTTAAAATAATGGAATACCAACCGAGATGTGCATATAACTGTTTTGTGAAATGAAGCGAAACTTTAAACTGCCATAACTTTCATATTTAATCCGATTATGATGAAATTTTCAGGGTTATGCTTGTTGAATTTTTTTCTTTTTATTCAAATCAAGTTTTTGTTGGGTGTGGACTTGTTCTTTAAAGGGCGAGTCCACCTCATGAAAATGATTATTTGAATAGAGAGAAAAACACACAATAATGCTCAAAATTTAATCAAAATCAGAAATAAAATATGAAAGTTACATTTTCAACGTTTGAAAATGATGAATTTTTCGGTGTTACACTTGTTTGATTTTTTTTTGGGGGGGGGTGGGGGTGGGGTAGACTTAAATTAAAGGGGGGGGGGTTCAAGCCCAGTGTTATAAGCCTTCATAACCTAGAAAGTCCTCGCCATATCGATCCTAAGATGGTTATTTGGAAAACCTCCAAAATACCCCTATATACAAGTCAAGGATTTCATCCATTCTTCCGTAGGTGAGAAAAACACCAACCCCTTCAAAATTATGTTTCCGAATTGTATACTGGGAAAGTACCATGGTTTCAAGAAAATTGCGAATTCTGGCACCTTAAATATATGAAGTTTTGTATAAAAAGCAATGAGTGCTTCAGTGTGCAGACAGCTAGCGTATCGCTCACAATGCACATGCTAATGGAGCGATCGCGTTCCTTTTGGGGGAACTGGTATGGCGGACAATAGAACTCGCGGGCTTCAAACAAAGGACCCTCCCAGCATATCCAGTTAGGGGAGAGATCAGTGGTGCAGACAGGTATCACCACACTGCTGTACTGTTTGATTGTCAAGGAATTAAGGCCATTAACGCTGAGAAGTATTATCAGGCTATATCTGCTGCTTTGTATCTAGTTTGGATTGCATAAGATTGCATGATTATAATTAAAGAGCATAATTGAAGCTCTTGACATTCATTTCCACTTTGTACTAGAATCTAAAATCGTAAGGACATGCAAGTCTGAGGTAACGTTAGTAATTATGGCAAGGACATCCTATGAATCATTGACAATATGCTTGTAAACATAGTTAATTGATTTTCAGTGTCTTTGGTACTAAATTAAGAGCTATAACTTTCTACATTGTACTTTTATTTTATTGATGTTCCAATAGGTGGGCATGTATCGGATACACTTCTAGAAGCAACAGTAGAGTTGTTTGATCAGACCCAATGTCAGTCGTTTTATCCTGATCTTACCATTCCATCGACTATGATGTGTGCAGGACGAGTGGATGGATTAATGGACACATGTCAGGTATATATAATCTTTTCCTTTCCTCTCGCTTGCTCAATAGGTGGTTTGAGACCGGCTCGAGGTTCGTTAGTTCCTGGTATTTTCTGATTGGGAAATTCACCCCGATCAGAAAATACCAGGTAATATTGGCAATGTGAAAGCAAATTACGTGTATTCTCCCCAAAATAAAATACCCACTGAATAGTCGGTACTTGTCAAAATTACGAGAACTTTCTCTTGGATTTTTCCAAGGTCGCAGGTATTTTGGTAATGTGAAAGCAATTTACAGGAACTTTTAGCCCAGTGTGTAGTTAGATGCGGGCACCTTGGGTGGCTGCTGAGCTAGATTTGAATCTCGCGCCTTGCTTGCTTATCAGACCATATGCGCATGCTTGTAACTTCAGGAATTTATCCCATAGGGTATGTTTTGGGGCGGTGTGAATGCAGGAATGATTAATGGGTATTTTGTAGCCTAAAAAAGTTATCGTAATTTAATGGGGATTCTTATGATCGAGGCGGTTTAAAAAAATACCTTTCATCACTTTCTTTCACTCTCTGTCCCTCGCTGTCTCTCTTTACAGTCATCAGCATAGGAAATAAATCTGCAACAGTAGATAAGCTTCAACATTGCAGTCACTCCAATGTGAAAACCCATCCCCTAAAATGTATTATTTTTTACCCTGCTTTATTTTATGTAGAGACAAACAGGTGAACTTATCTACACCCTCCAGGCACACTTGCTCACCTTTTCTCACAAGGATCTGTACTTACTGTATTTCTTCAACGAATCTCAATCCTTGTATATGATAAATACGAATGTTTATGATAAATAAAGATATGATGATACAGCAATACTTTCTTGAAAATCGCTTAAAATTTGGGCAATAGCATTCTAATCCTGGCAAAAAATATCCTTCAAGGCTAGTCGTTATTGAATAATTGATATACACTGTATTATTCTTTGAAAATATTGTTATTTAGTATTTCATATCATGGTTTCTATAGAAGCATTCTGGTGTAGTCGAGATGAAGAGGGTTGGTTGCTGGAATCCCAACACAGCCTAGCGTCCTTTGGCAATGCGTCTATCCGTACATTGCCAATGTCCAACCAGGTGTTAATGGGTACCCCGTTGGATGCGAAAGCCTCTGTAGTACATGCCTAGCAATGGAATAGAACTCTTGTTGGAATGCTCCCCAGGGAGTGGAGAAAGTGTAAACTTTGTGTCCAGAAATATGAGGGTCCGATGACCATTTTGATAATAATTAAAGAATAAAGCGGTTAGAAACACAAATATTAAGTGCTATACAATAGAAAACATTATTTACCTATCATTATTTTAGCATTTTGTTAACAAATCTTTGTGCTTTCATCGTCAACAGGGTGATACGGGTGGTCCTCTTCAATGTGAAGATCAAGATGGTCGCTTCCATCTAATAGGCATTACTAGCTTTGGCTACGGCTGTGGGAGAGAAAACTATCCTGGCGTTTACACCAAGGTCTCTGAATACCATGACTTTATTACTTCAGCTGACCCACAACCTGAACCTGAACCAGGTGAGATGAGAACATATCCACTTTCAATACCATCCCCACAGAAATTTAGATATTGGATAGCTTGCATCATTTGGCAAGGCATTTATCTCCTTTTGCCAGCCTTTGCCCCAGTGTAGTTAATGGGTCCTCATGTAGGAAGAAATTTCTCTGAGTACTTGAGCTGCCAATCAGGGTAGCTGTGCTAAAGCCAGAGTAATTATATGCATCTCTTACAAACATCAAAGTAAGCAAAATGTAAATGTGACCTGTTCTTGCAATTAGCATGTAGAGAAATTTTCAATCAATCTGTACTGTTAGATCTTAATTGGTAGTTAAGTAAGTCAGCTAGTCACTAGGTACGGTAAAGCTTGGTGCAGAAGGGAAATTTGTCTTTATTAAAGGTTAAGTCCATCCCAGAAAAAAGTTGATTTGAATAAATTGAGAAAAAAAATCAAAGAACAATATTGTTGAAAACTTCATCAAAATCGGAAGGAAAATAAGACAGTTATGACATGTTAAAGTGTCACTTCTATGCTCAACTCAGTGATATGCAAATGCAAGAGTTGATAATGTCGCTTTTTTTGGGATGTTTTATTGTTTGAATTATACAATATTTCATTTTTTATGGATAGGGCTATCATATGACAATTATGACCATCTTGTGTGAACCACAAAATGTTAAACCAATCAAGTATACACATGTTAAGGGAGGAATGAAACTTTGCTCACATGACAATAAGGAGAAAATTCAAATATTTCATATTCTATATAATAAAATACAAAAGAAATAGTGAGTGCATGGGTGATGTCATCGGTCCCCTTATTTGCATACTGATCAGGTTGTTCATATAACTGTTTGGTGGAATTTAGCAAAACTTAAAGATGTCATAACTTTCTTATTTTAGATCCAATTTTGATGAAATTTTCAGTGTTATTCTTATTCGATTTTTTTTTCTTTCTATTCAAATAGTCGTTTTGTTGTTGGGGTGGATGTGTCCTTTAAACTTTACATTTTCTGGCGGCTTGTCAAAATGCTTGACATAGATAATGTACATGTCAGTGGAGGGATCCATAAAATAAGGTTTGTAATTTATGTATTTTAATCTTGTTTTCCACCCGTCTCTTGTATATAGGTTATGTTAATTAGTATTGGAACTATGTTTAGGGACTTGCCTTTTTTACAAGCTGTGCTTTTCTTGGCAAGTCCCTCTGTTCAGATAATTTTATCTTCAATATTAATTATGAAATGTTATAGAAATGCATGTATTACTTTGAGTATGTATTATTTTGAACATGTTCATGGTACTTGGATTAAATCTTTTGTTTGAACGGAAATAAATGAATAAACCTAAAATCTAATTCTAAGTCCTAGGCTAATTTATATGATTGGTCATCCATGGTAATCAACACAAGGGCTTGTAGATACCAGTTCCATTATCAAACATTAAACTTTAAGTTATGGGGCTCGGAAGAACTGTAACTGATCAGAAACAGTTTTCCAACACCATGATGTTATAAGATGATTTTTTTTCTTTGAATTTATAACTTAACTTTCGTAAAGAATGTAAAAATAGCCCCAAAAGTGTAGTGAATGATCTTGGGGCTGATTTAAAAAATTGATTAATATTATAAACAGTGCAATCAATTGTAGAGATCAGTTCCACAATCATGCAAACACTAAGCTTTATAATGTGGGGCCGGGAAAAATGCTCCCGCTGTTCTGGGATGAATAATTGTGGAGCGTTGTGGCCCAGTGGATTAGTCTTTGGACTTTGAAACAGAGGGTCGCGGGTTCAAATCCCAGCCATGGCTTAATTTCCTTCAGCAAGAAACTGATCCACAATGTGCTGCACTCAACCCAGGCGAGGTAAATGGGTACTGGTAGGAAGTAATTCCTTAAAAAGCTGTGTGCGCTATGAACGCATAGCTTAGCCGGGTGATATAGGAGCACCTTGAGCACCTAACAAGGTGGATATGTGCGCAATATAAATACCCTATATTATTATTATTATTAATTGTTGTATTGTATTCATTCATTTTTTCATTGAGAATGAAAATATAAAATGAATTGAATTGAATTGAAAATATCCGACCCACAAAGTCTCTGAAGTAATGAAGTAATGAGTAGCATGTTGATGTTTACTTTAAATCAAAAGAGACAAACCAATGTCCCTTAGAATTTAAACCACCTTTATCCTAATTTTCTTGATTAAAAAGTGCTGGCAGTTGGCTTGGTTCCAGGTAGATTATTTGAACTCACATTGCCCCGTTTGGCACAACTGGAATACCAGTGGATCTTCCATGCTATTGAAGGGAATGCCATAGATATCTACATTTTCACGTTCGACATCATACCGGTTCTTGATACCGTACTTATTGGTCGTGGAAGTGATCCCTCAAACCTTGACAGCATCTTTGTCGACTCCAGGAATGGACCAGTCCACCATGTTTATAGGGTCTTTGATGATTATGCTTGGGGGAGGATTTCAACATGGCCTGAAACACTGACCCTTCAAGGGATCCGTGGAATTGCAGAGGGTGTTCTTGTAGAAATAGCAGGTATGTATTATTCCTCAAAGAGCTGTGAGTACAAAAAAATTGGAAGCCTCTCTCAGTTTCATGACATTTGCTCTGGTTACAGTTGCTCCGCAATTCCTCCACACACTAATCGAATGACTAACTTTAAACATAAATTCCAGTATTGGTAACGATCTCAAAATGACTTTTTACAGAATCTAATATAATGACCACCCAAGTGTCTGTATGAATAAAAAATATGTGCCAAAGGATTCTGGAAGAAATTGTGTAATTGCTGAGAAATAAGCAAAATAAGCGCGGATTTGGTCACTTCCGTCGGGTCTTTATTCCAGCAATAATAATACACTGTCCCACGTGTGCCTATCTGTGTTGGTGATCTTCAGCGTGAACATTTTTCAGCGTATAGATTTCAAGATTTCACAAAGTTCAGTTTATGTAACTTTACCAGATCTAGATCCTTGATGATATTCCTACAATTAAGCCTGGTTTTACAGACTTTCTCATGAAATCAGTGTCTACTGCAACTACTGGCATTTCTCTTTAACCCTGGTTTGAATACTTTACCCTACCATAAGCCTAACATAAAACCCTATTGCAACCCGAACCCGAACCTTACATCTTAGACGAAATAAAGCCCAGAGCAAATGTCGCAGGAGCAAATGACGTTACCGCCTATCTCAGGGGAGGTAATATAAGAGCGCTTGGGCACTGCACATTGTATACCCTATATAAATATTACAAGCACATGCCTGTTGGATAAAACCCTAAGTTTTTAGATACAATAACTCTCTTTTGACAATGATTCCATCCTTCACAGGCCAAATTTTCTGCCTATAACCCTGGCTAAGGAGTGGCTTGATTTTCTCAAAAAAAGTTCAGTAATTCTGGACTAGTGATAGCCGTTAATGAGCACTATTCTCTGATTGGACGACAGCACTTGCTCCATTGCTCCGAGGGCATACATGTAGGTCAAGCAAAGTCCTTGGTTTTGCTGGGCTTCCTTTCTAGCCACGATTACTAATCTTAGACTTTCATGCTTATCACTGCAATTGCTCTGCTAACTTTTCTAATTTGCAGGGCCAAATAATCCTTTACTATAGGTGGAGTAAGCCCACCTTGCAAAGCTTAACCCGGGACTATAGTTGGGGCTTACAAGCTATTTAGTCCCACCCAACGAACGTAGAGGGCAGCAACACACAAGCGTGTTGCTCTAAGGAAGGTCAACTCGATACGCGCATGCAACTGAGCTGCGCGCATATTTTATTGTTCATGACAACGAAATCAAATGCCGATCAAATACAACAACAAATTAGTAGTGATCAAGAAACGAATATGAAAGAATATGACTACAACGATATCAAAAATAACATTAAAAAATATGTTGAGGGATATACATAAATATGAAAACATACTTTGATATTTAAAACTTTACAAATGCAAGTTTCAGGAAACTAAAATCATTACCAAATCGGTGATTGTTGTTATCAGCGATTTCACCAGACGGCTGAATTAGGTGATTTGCGCCGAGACGATTTTGTGACCACTCGCAAAGCATTTCGGGATTGAATATGTCCCCCTTATTTTCTCTGGGCTCTTCGCTGAACCCATCATCATTCTATGGTTAAGCTACATTATGCTCCGTCGTCTGCTTAGATTTCAACCCCCTAGTCTAGCACTGGTACTTGTTCTGCTAGGCGTCGATCAGCATTTATCTGCAGTCCATATAGGCCGTGACTCATTTATTTATTTATTTATTAGAGCAGGCAGCAATGCCAATGGGTATTAAAAAAAATAATTCACGTATCTATCAGTAGTACGGTATGTTATCATTTCTTTTCACCATTTTCCCCAAAACTTATAAATTTAGAAATACATTCCAATCAGTAATAAGTGAAGTCTACATCTAACCTAGATCTTGATCATGTTGATCGATAGACCAAAAGCTTCAGTCTCTGTATTTTGGTTGCTCTGCTGAACTGCGCTGGCTCACTCACCGATGGAGATTATAGTAAAATGTCAGAAATTGTTGAATAAATCCCCAGAAACGACGGTTATTCCTGTCTAGTTGATCGATAGACCCAAGTCTAAAGATCTAGAAAACTTTATTTGTCTAACTAGACTGTAGACAAATGCTTTGACCAGTCTCGATCTGTTTGTTGAAGATGTTGTTCCACACTGGATATCTAAGTAGATCTAGAATATATATAGATCTAGCACGTCTTGTTGGTATATATGATTTGGTATGAGTCTATGGAACAATAAAAAATACTAAAATAATAATCAACTCAAAACAGACGAATTCCACATTGTCTTTATAGTATAGGACGCCTAAATCTAGACCATTTGAGGGTTGGTCCATGCAAGCTAAGTTTGGTTCAATTAAGGCCAGCCTGCATGGGCTAGCCGCTAGGAGGTTATGATTTTTTAGTCCGTTAAATGCCTACATACAGGGTAAAGTCTAGATCTAGAACTAGAAGATTATATGGTTGACAAGTTACCGTTAGGCCTTAGCGTTAGGCATGAAATCTTTAAAATTCAGTCAGAAAATGCATAAATATAAAATCACGACGAGCTCAGTCACTTTGCTCTTTCACTTTCGAAATTTCTCAAAAAAAAAAACGCGTTCTGCCAGCCAAGTCCAGCCCCAGGCCATGCAGGCCCAGGAAAATTTACCAATTGCAATATGGCAAACAAATTATGTAAAAGTCTTTAAACGTTGATTGCACAGAATCAATGGTCAAATTAAGATATGGATGCTGTCTATCAAGTCTACTTTCTACCCAAAATCAGAAATTAAGATGGTCTAATCTATCTATCTAGCCCCCATTTCTAGTCTAGGCCTAGATCTATAACTAAGGTTTCTAACGCAAAACGAATGTCGATGATGGCACTCTGCAAACGATGTAACATGGCAATTAATTTCCCTCAATTGGCTGATTTTCTTAGAAATTATTGAACAAAACCAGGGAAAATGTGAATAGGTGGCCGTTTATTCAAGCTTTAATTTGGCTTTGGAAGTTTGGTTGCTCAATGATTATCGACCTTCGACGCGACGCAGCGCCTGCATGGCTGTGCAGCTGAGCTGCAGCGCAGCGCGCAGCCAATGCAATGCATCCGATGCATGGGGGTTTTTTCTCGCCGTCCATAGTCTCGGACTCGAAGTTGAAATTAGACCCAGATTTCGGGGATGCACCTTCTTGTATTAAGATTTATAGACTTAAAAGTCAAATGCAATTTAAAATTTGAAATCTGACCTTGAACAATCATCGTTGATAAAAATCAGCCCTGAAGCAATTGCACTTCAAATCAGACCAGGCAAATTAGATGTCATTGTCTATGTTGCTAGAAGATCTATGACGAGTCGACTGAAGCCCCAGCGCATCATCAACGTCACTAGTTAGCTACGCGACCGGCCCAGACTCGGCGCACCCAGGCCAGAAAAATGACCTCGATTATTACGGTGGTTGTCTATGCATTTATTAGTGGTGCAGCGAAATTCAGCAGAGGAAAATAAGAGATAAGAGGGATCCTCGTCATAGACTTAATATTCCAAAATGAGAAAAATGTCAAAATCATGATTATTTAAGCTAAATAATTTCTTTAAAATTAAAATTAATATTTCTAATATTTCTACCCAGAATAACCGATCTAATAATTGTTCATTAAAAAAATTTTGAAATTAACAAATGAAAAAAAATCAACTCGACAAATTTCCGAAAAGTCCCCCTTATTTTTTAGAGTGGTCACAAAATTCGAGCGGAGTTGACCTTCCTTAGAGCAACACGCTTGTGTGTTGCTGCCCTCTACGTTCGTTGGTCCCACCTACATGTATAATACGTGGTTAAGGAAAATTTTGCCTGTGAGAAAAAGGGTATGCATGGAATAAGAAAGTTTTAAGTGTTTCAAAACAAAGAGGCTTCTGCAACAAAACACTCCTTTGGCAAATGAAATTGGTATTCATATTTTAAAGCGCATACATTCGTAATTCCGAAGGTTTGTATATACGAAGATTCGTAATTCCGAAGATTTGTTAACCCGAAAATGAAATAAGGTTCAATGTTCCAAAGGTTCGTTAGTCCGAAAAAGAAATGAGGTTCGTAATTCCAAAGGTTCGTTAATCCGAAAACGAAATGAGGTTCGTAATTCTGAAGGTTCGTTAGTCCGAAAACAAAATGATTAACGAACCTAATTTCGTTTTTGGACTAACGAACCTTCGGAACAACGAACCTTATTTCGTTTTCGGATTAACGAACCTTCGGAACATCGAACCTTATTTCGTTTTCGGATTATCGAACCTTCGGAATAACGCCACAAATGTTTGGATTAACGAACCCTTTTACGTTTTCGGATTAACGAACATCGAGTTATAGGCAATTTACGTGTTTCGGAATTACGAACCTTCGGAATTAAGAACTATCGGAATTACGAACCTTCGGAATTAATAACTATCGGAATTACGAACCTTCGGAATTACGAAGTGTAACCTTTTAAAGTGCCAGATGACATGGTGCTGCTACAAATGCGAATAAACATTAACTAATATTACTAATCTTTTTCATTTTTACTTTAGATAATTCTGATTCCTGTGCAAGTGAACCATGTGGAGAAGGAAATATCTGCATACCTAATGCTGCTGGATATTCTTGTATCTGTCTGGACTTTGAAATTGGATCATCTTGCAAAAGTAAGGACAGCATAATAGGGAATTCGCATTCAGAATGTGACATAAAAATTCATGTTTCATTCTGATAGTCGGTTTTAATTGTTTTTTTTTAATAGGTTTTCTCATAGTGATGTAAAACTTTTACTCATAATTTACCAGCAACCTGAAAGAAATGGGCACGAATTACATGGTGGTTTTTAAAACCATTGGTTGAACCCATGGTTTATGCAGATTTCCTTTATAAATTATGCTATTTACCAAGTATATTTAAAAATATCCAATGCTAATGCACTCTTTTGTCACAGTGGGCCAAATTGACTTCTGTTGCTGTGGTTAAATATCCATGCTATTTTATTCATGTGTCCACTATTCAAACAGTGGACTCATGAATAAAATTGCATACTATGATGTTTACTGTAAGTTATAAAAATCACTCAACTTTTCACCTTCCTGCAGAATGTCATGTGCAGTGCACACAGACATTGACTTTAAAAGCAAGTAAAACACAATCTACAAATGTTGGTGGGAAAACACATTCGTAAGTCTTTTTACCTGTAAATATGAAGAGCAAAATGAAAAAAATAAAAATCAATTGAATAAATATCAGAGGAATAAATATTGCATGAGAATTTTTGAGCTCTGATTGGCTTTCAAAAGATACAGGTGAACCAAGGCTTTCTGTTCTTATTCCATGTCATAAAATTGCTATAACATGATGCAAACAAACCGTTCCATGACATTTGCTCCGGCTCTGATGGAAAATGTGCATGCTAAACCAAACAAAATCTAACCTCCCAAACCAAATCAACCCTAATCCTAATCTTTACATTCTTCTGAACTAAAAACTCTATTGCACTTCTATTTCTAACCCTATGCCCTCTGAGATATTAAGACCGGAGCAACTGTCACAGGAGCAAATGTCATGTCACCAAACAAACAAACTCCTTCATATTATATTATATCTTAGTTGTATATGTAGCTCTATACTCTATATAAAGTGCCATGAAAATAATTCAAAATTTCAACATGTTTTGGTTCATTTTTTCTACAGTTTTGATGTCAGCATTTAAGTCAGCATTTCAATTTCCCTTTTGAAAGATGAAACAACAATCTCGTTTTACTGCTATGAATAGCCACTTTATACTGTATTCTTTTAAAACAGACTTATCCTTTGCTTTCTTCGGAGAAGATAACACCACTTCTTACATCGATCGTCAAGTTCCTCTCTCTACTAGTACCAGTATAGAATGCAACTTTGATACTGATTTGTGTGGATGGACCCAAGTTGAGTTCATAGACACCGTTGATTGGAATAGGTTCACTGGAAGTGAGCCGTATTTCTTCATTGGGCCTTTGTTTGATCACACTGAACCTAGCCAAAGTAAGTTTTTTTTTAATCAGTGATTAGACACCTAGCATATCTTTGACAACCCTGGGGCCTGTCTCATTACACTTGTTGTAATAACAAATTTGTAATGATAGTTTAAAGCTACTTAAAGGGGAAGTTCACCCTGACAAAAAGTTTATTGTAAGAATAGCAGAAAAAATAAAAAATATTGCCGAAGGTTTGAGAAAAATTCATCAAATAATTAAAAAGTTAATAGAATTTCAATTATTTGATCTCTGACGTCATATGCGAGCAGCATTCCTGCATAGCGAATGGTAAAAAATCAATGAGATGTCATTTTCACAGGAAATTGAACATGGTTTTCACTGTGCCTTTTGTTTATCAATAGACAAATCATTTCGCACCCGATCATGAATAGAAAACAAAATTAAGTCATCAGTAACCATACAAAATTTGAAATTCATGCATTTTATATTACATAACACATGGGGCAGCTGCTCGTTTATGACGTCACAAATCCAAAACTTTGAACTCTTATAACTTTCTTACTCTTTAACAGATTTTCCTCAAACCTTCACCAATAATTTTTTACTATTTTTTCTATTTCTAAAACAAAGTTTTCTTCAGGGTGAACTTCCCCTTTAAATCCGTCAGTTTGATTGGCTGATGGTAAACTTATGGAAATGGTGCATATTTTTTTTTGTCCTCATCAGAGGTATTTATTACATTAAAATCAATAATCAAACACATACAATAAATGCAATTACTTTCATATTTCACGACCTTTTGATTTCATTATACTGTTTTTTCTGATATTTTTTTATATTGTTACTCTTTTACATTGAAATCAATAGACAAAACACCAACAATATATATAATTAGTTTCACATTTCACAGGCTTTTGATTTCGTTGTACTGTTTTTCTGTTAGTTTTATCTTATTACTGAAATGGAAATGGTGCATTCTTAATTTGACAATTTCTGTTTTGATATGGTGAACTGTAAATGTGGAAAATACTGTTTATTCCTATTTTGGAGCAAAATCATCCCAACTTTCCATTGACATGGGATGGGAGGCGTCCAGCTTGTAACCCACAGAAAGTTCCCATGGCTGTACATGGCACATTTCAGTCATAACAAATTATTAAACTTTTAATATCAACACGAGAAAAAAATTCTTGAAGAGTTACCTCAGAATTTTTGGCAAAACACGCTTCCAAATGCCTATGACCTGAGCATTGATCATTATGTCACCGCGGTCCAATCGGGTCATCTTGCTGAGAAAGGCTTCAGTCAATAGCCAAAAAATTTGAGGTAAGTCTTCAAGATTCTGTTCAGAGCAAAAGTTAAATAATTTGTCATTTTCAACCAGATGAACTGTCATGATCATAAATTTTGATCATGTTGAGCTTCAAAATAAAAGCTTAGACAATTGGCTTATTATATGATTGGGTGAAATCCAGCCAAATAAAGGGATACAAGAATTTCTTTTACTGTTGAGATCTTACATGGTATGCCTGCCTCATGCTTGAGTAAAACCTCAATCAAAATGTTTTTTTCTCCTTTGCATCTCCTCCTAAAGTTGTTCTATATTCAATTTATTACTATTGATAGTTCATCAGTTTTGCTAAGTTATAGATAATTGTGACTCTTAACATGTTTCACATAAGCATTCTATTTATATTCTATTTGTACAGTTATACTTGGGTCATCAGTTTTGCCAAGTTATCCATTATTTTTGCCACTAGCCATATGATTTTCAAATTATCTAAAAAAACTCTATTTGCTGATTCTTTGTTGGATTTTTGCTAGGTGGCCATGCTTATTGAATGCACATACTGACTTAATCATTTACAAGGCCATGGGGCCATTTCATGTAGCTGCTTGTAAGAGTGATTTCAAGAATGATTGATTATTTGTTGTGGTAAATGCTATTCACATTATTTAGCGCATAAGAAAGGTACACCAGTCGTTCTTAAAGTTGCTCTTAACTTTTAACAGCTTTATGAAACACCCCCCTGGTGATTGAGTTTATGATATGTACTTACTAAAGACTAAGCAGAGATGTAGAGATCTGTAATAACAATAATAATGATATTGAAATTCAGTTTTTCATAGCATCATATCGCAACAACATCTCTAAGCGATTTACAGATACATTATTTCCCCAGCAATGGGATTGTGGCTCATCCACTTCTTTGGAGCATTCCAACAAGAGTTGTTGTACAATGTACTTTTTTAGGCTAAATAAATTTTGTCTTCTATTAACTTGGACTAATTTTTGCTCAGTCTCCACTCAAGGCCTAATACCAAGTTAATCTAATTGTCGTTAAAGGACATATTGAAATAAATTCTATTCTAATGGCCAGATCGTTTAGTTTCCACTTTGTCTTTTTACTTTTCTGCACTATATCAAATAAAAATTTGGTTCATAAAAAGGTTGTGTCATCTTACAGACTAAAATAGTTACATCAAATGGACATTGAATGAAATAGGTATAGCCAAACTGGTTAGTAGACAATGTGGGCCTAGATTAAGTGGCAATTATCTGATAAAAGCAGTGCTAGTGATTTGGACCAGTGTGCAGACAAAATCAAGTTTTCAAAGCCTCTTTTATGCAGTGTACTGTTTTTCCATACAGGTGGAAGTTACGTTTACGTTGAGGATTCTGGGATTTCACCTGAAATCATCGCAGGACTGTCGAGCAGCAAGTTCCCTGGAATCCAGGGCGACGCCCGCCAGTGCTTTACTTTCTATTACTACATATCCAGTGGTGATGTCGTTGATCTCACTGTGTACTTCGTGGTAGAGGGCGCGACTGAACGGCAAATTGTGTGGAGTTTACCAGGGAAGGTTCTAAACAGATGGCTCATGGGGCAATTTGAGCTGGGTGTTGCAGGATGGTTCA
Source organism: Lytechinus variegatus (assembly GCF_018143015.1). Taxonomy (NCBI): domain Eukaryota; kingdom Metazoa; phylum Echinodermata; class Echinoidea; order Temnopleuroida; family Toxopneustidae; genus Lytechinus; species Lytechinus variegatus. Next base: position 8,268,545 of record NC_054749.1, read on the forward strand.
TCATCACGGCAAGACTGGAAGGAGTTCCCCTGGGATTCATCAGCGTCGATGACATCCAGTTTATTGATTGTCTTTACAATGGTATGCACGTCTTAAAGAGGTCTATATCCTGTATATTAAAAATAATTACCTTGAAGATATTCTTTTGTGACTGTAGTCTTGATTATTATATTTTAGATGTACGTATGAACGCGATACTTTTTTAACCCGTTGGCTTTCAGGAACCAGGGTCCCGTAACACAAAGGTTAGCGATTGATCATACCCTTGATTTTTACAATTGATTGTAAATTGTTGTCAATGGAATCAAGCATAGAAAAATTGTTCTGTGATCATTGCTAAGTTTTGTGTTACCATCCCCGGGTAGTCTCTGTACCAAGCCAATAGGAATTGCAAAATTTAGAAGTCAACAGGTTAATGTAACTTTTGTTATTGATATCAGTTCCATTGTAAATTGCTATATTTTGGTTGTTCTTGACCAATACCCACAAATGTTAATCCTGGGAGGATGGGTAAGGGATGTACCCCCTGCTTTTTTTGAAGATTAGGGACGTAAATATTATGCCCCCCTTAATATTTGGTCCTAATTTCTTTCAATACCCCCCCAATAAATCATTAAAAACATGCTTACCTTAACAAATTTTGGATGTTTTCCTAAGTATTGAAGATTCTGCTTTTGGGGGTGTTGATTGGCCTGACTTTTTGCAGGACAATGGCATTGCTAACTTCACATCTACGGAAGATATCAACTGTGCACAGCATACACACGCTATGTCTTGGAACTGCTAGGCAGCTGCCTCTTGTATATTGACTATATGATGAAAGTGAATACAAGGTGATATGTTTGCCATTGAATAACTTAGTAGAACTATTTTAATATCTTTTGTCCCTGAGATAATCCTGTTTGACGTGTTTAGCTTCACTAGTTTTACAAGTTTTTTCATTCTTAAATCTCTATATCTCTTGCAGGCAATGTTCGAGAAGATATTACCCTTGTACCTGGTAATGTAGTCTACATGTCGTCACCGAACTTCCCAAATGTTTATCCGAATGATGTGTCTCAGCTGTGGACCATTACAGCACCTGAGGAATATGGAGCTCGCTTTGATATTGACGTCATCAACATCGAAGACTCTTTTGAGAGACTTGCTATCGGCACTGGTCACGATCCAACCGATGAAAGCAGCATCTTGGGAAGCTGGACTGGACATCATCTGCTTCAGAGCGTCACCGGGGTATCTCTTCAGTACTGGGTGTCTTTTAAAAGTGATCTAACCTTCAGAGAACAGGGCTTCGTCATAGCAATTTACCCAGTGCGTTTTGAAGGTCTGGTCTATGGAAATAATTCTGATCAGTCTTTATCAATAATTATGAACTGCGTATAATTAACCTCAGCTATTACAGATCAGGGCCCCTTCTTACAAGGAGTCATGATTGATCCGATCAATCGCAACTATGGAGGGCCAGCAACGTCAACATCTATTATGCATTTTGTTCAAAATATTTTCTAATATGATGTCCATTCATGTATTCATTGTTTTCTTGAAAATTCACTCTGCTTCTCTCTGCATACAAAGGTCATTGTGCATATTTTTCGTAGAAAAAATTATGACACTGATGGATTTCCATAGAGTTACGATTGATCGGGTTAATCTTAACTCTTTGTGTAAGACGTGGCCCAGGTTTTTATGGGGGTACTAATTTGACCCCCCCTTTCATATCTCAGCCAATTATATAATCCAATTCATTTAAGGTTTGAATTCAATTTCAGTAATGTAAAAAAAGTTGAGGTAAACTGTTTTTGGCCTCAGATAGATTTATGAGCATCAATTAAACTGCTAGTTTACTCTTGTTCGTCAGAACTCCGGAATGGATGAAACATACTTTGGTATAACAATCACATCAGTCTGATCTCAGTGTGCTGGCATGACAGACTTGGGCCCAAATAGTTTGATTGCTATCTTTACTGTGTCCTGTTATATACTCACTTTTACATGGGTCACTTCTGCTAAAATTGTTTGTTGAGGTATTTGATGTCATCATTTTTTGTCATTGTGTTTTTTTTATGCAGAATATTTCGTCACTATGGAAAGCGGGAAACTCCTGAACATCACCTCACCCAACTACCCAATGACTTATCCTAACAGTCAAATTCTTCTATGGCTCATCACCGCACCTCCCCAACATGGACTCTACTTCCGGTTTGCAAGGTTTGCAACCGAATCTCAACGAGACATGGTGATTGTCGGAACTGGTGAATCCCCATCTCCAGATGCGGGCATCCGACTTGCAGAACTCTCTGGATTTATTACTCCAAGTGATATTGTCTCTGATGATAATGAAGCCTGGATAATGTTTAGACCTGATTTTGAATCAACTGAGGCATCTGGGTTCTTTGTAGAAGTTAGAACTGTTGAAAGGCCGGGTGAGATTTGTTCATTTTTACTCATTCCGTGTGTTACCACTTTCCAGTGGGAAATGGTAATTCAGAGCTTGCACATATGTATAATGTTTATTTAGATATAAGCCGTGTGTCCCATAAAGTAGGAACAGAGGCATGTTATTATATTTTCTAGCATTTGCAATTGCTTTATGACATACTAGTAATATGATTTTAAACCTGTGTTTTTCTTCCTTATTTTAGTGACATAATATGAGAAATAAGGTTTAAGTATCAACGAGCAAGAATAGATTGAATATCATTATTGATGGTTTACGGTTTGCATGGTGCTATTAACACTCACAGGAGTGGTTTAAAATACACCTGAGACATGTATCATGTCAAATATCTAAAGATATTAGAGCAATGAATAGAATAAAGAAAATCGTTTCATTCTCTCCTGACACCAATATTCAAGGAGGTACGTGTATTAGACAATATATACAAAGATATTTTGGGGTTATGTACTTCCAATATATGCCTATGCATTAGATCATTTCTAACTTCTTTATTCTGTCTACAGACTGTGGTGCAGCAGATGTGTTCCATTGTCCTAATGGACATTGCCTCTCAATGGAAGCTGTATGCGATGGATACAATGACTGCAAGGATTTCACTGATGAGGAACATTGTCGTAAGTATCGCTAATACCTCGGTCACATTTGCTCTACGGCGGCCGTACGGCGATCGAAAACAGGCATTTCATTCATTTTCATTCAAACCATCTATATGTAGCAGGTACAAAAAATGTTATAACGGCTCTTTTTGTCTCGCTGTATGGTGGCCGCAGAGTAAACGTGACCGGTTGACATGGATCCTAGTACCCAGCGAAAAAGAAAATATAGGAGGGTCTTGGGGCAATTTTGCTCCCAAAATTCTCAAAAGAGCCCTGGAGATTTTAACAATTAAATTATATTGATTGGCCAGTTTATTTTAATGTGTTCTTTTGTGGATGTGTATTATGGTATCAAAGGTTTGCGAGAGTGTATTGTTTATTGTCTATGTTTGAGTATAAAGTATTGGCTTTAAACAATTTTTGTCTCAACTGCATCGCAGACTGAGACTTAAGGCGCCGCTTTTCGGATTGCGATGGCGTCAACACCAAATCTTAACTGAAGGTTGATTTTTTTAAATGACAGCATAACTTAGAATGTATATGGATCTACATGTAGTTCATGAAACTTGGTCATAAAGTTAATCAAGGATTACTGAGCATCCTGCATGAGTTTCACGTCACATGACCAAGGTCAAAGGTCATTTAGGGTCAATGAACTTTGGCAGAATGGGGGTATCTGTTAAATTACCATCATAACTTTAAAAGTATATTGGTCTAGTTCATAAAACTTGGACATAATAGTAATCAAGTATCACTAAACATCCTGTGCGCAATTCAGGTCACATGAACAAGATCAAAGGTCAATGAACTTTGGCCATGATGGGGGTATCTGTTGAATTACCATAATAACTTTGAAAGTTTATGCATCTGACTCATGAAACTTGGGGATAAGAGTAATCAAGTATTACTGAACATCTTGTGTGAGTTTCAGGTTACATGATAAAGGTCAATGAACTTTGGCCATGATGGGGGTATCTGTTGAATTACCATCATATCTCCGTAAGTGTATTGGTCTAGTTCATAAAACGTGGACATAAGAGTAACCAAGTATCACTGAACATCTTGTGCGAGTTTCAGGTCACCTGACCGAGGTCAAAGGTCAATGGACATTGGCCATGTTGGGGGTATTTGTTGAATTACTCTCATAACTCTGTAAGTATATTGGTCTAGTTCAGCCATTCTCAATTTTTTTTTGAAGCGCCACATTTTTGTTGAGAATCTGTAATGCTCCACTATCCATTACACAAACCAGCAATGTATCAGCAGAGGGGGTCCAGAGGCCCCTGGTGGGGTCGAGGAGGCCCAGAGGTGCTCTAATTAATATCAACAGAAGAAATACAAACTACACTATATTAATATAAAAAAAACGACCATTGACTTTTTCACAACATACCAATGATTCCACTAGTTCAAAATGTTCTGCACCAGATCTATTGGCTGAAGCAAAACATTTAACTTTTCAATACAAAAATCTATATTTTGACATAATATTAAGAAGATGATACAATATTCCACTCTTTCCCTTTCCTTTTCTCTTTTTTTTCTTGGCTGTGAAAAACTTGGGGCCCCCCAATCCCGAACCCCATCTGTATGCCAGTGGCTGAAGTTACGTTTCCTGATTTTGCAAGGGCTGAAAATTAGGCCTTGCACTGCACTAAACCAAACTGCCCCTCTCTCTCTCTCTACAACTCACGTGCAGTATCATTCATTCAGTTTGCGTTAAGCAAGAGTGCATGCAGGCAATACATCTGAGCATACATGTATTTCACTTTTACAACTTCGGATTTTAATCGGCTCCGGAAACAAAGTTTCTGCTTGTTATGTCCCAAATTCATAATCCCTTATGATCAGGATGCTCTTTGAATATCACATTATTTGATATTTAACTCTTAAACAAAATGGATACTCTGGAAATGCAAAATTTCTCGCCGTTGAAATAGAAATCCTACAAACGGGGTTTTCAAATCACTTGTGTTGCACATAAACTTTGTATAGCATAGAATAAATAAAAAGAACAACATCGATCCTCTATAATAGGGGTTATCGAGTGCTAAATTAGACAAAATTTGAGGAAATCAATTAGCAATGTGTCAAGTAAAGAGTTTTTGTTTCCTCTTTTATTAAAAATGATTATATGAAAATGATCACCTAATCGTTATTTCCAGGTTACTAAAAGAACCATTTCTTCTCCCTTATTTTTCCTTATTTTTACTTTTCTTATACCGGCTCTCAATTAAGTGCCACTCCGCAAGGCTCGGTGCGCCATAAGTGGCGCACTCGCCACCATTTGAGAATCCCTGGTCTAGATCATAAAACTTGGACATAAGAGTTGTCAAATATCACTGAACATCTCATGCGAGTTTCAGGTCACATGACCAAAGTCAAAGGTCATTGAAGGTCTTTGAAACTTTGGCCATTTTGAAGGTAATTATGAGATTGCTGTCACAAATTTCAAAGTTTATAGATATAGTGTATAAGATGTGGATATAGGGGTAATCAAGTATCACTGACAAGTTTTAGGTCACATGATCAAGGTCAAATATCAATGAACGTAGTATTGTATCATTATATGAATGGTGTTTTTTGTGAATAATTATTTAATCGTAGTTTTCAAAGTCAGCACCGTGCTCTATTGAATCGCACAATGCAGGTGAGACCCCCAGAGGCATTGCATTTGTTTTTTCACTCAACCCTGGAGTGGTACATGGGGACCTGAAAGGGATTTATTCCTTGAAATGCATAGTGCTGGAGTGTATGGTGCATAATTATAGAGCAATTTAAATACCTCGAATAATGTACAAGTTATGAGTAATTAACAATATTATGATAATAGGCATTTACATAGCGCCATCTATCTAAAAAACAATCTACGTTGAGGTGCACTAGTATTAATATTACACCAGCTTTAGCTCGAGTTGCCTCCTGTGTATTTCAAGGAACTAATTCTGCCAAGTACCCATTCACCTCACCTGGGTTGAGTGCAGCACAATGTTGGTAAATTTATTGCTGAAGGAAAATACACTATGACTGAGATTTGAACCCACATCCTCTGATTGAAACACAGGAGTCATAACCACTAGACCAGGACGCTCACACAATTAAAGATAAATTCCAGTTCTGGTAACGATCTCAAAATGACTTTTTACAGAATCTAATATAATGACCACCCAAGTGTCTGTTTGTATGAATAAACAATATGTGCCAAAGGATTCTAGAAGAAATTGTGTAATTGTTGAGAAATAAGCAAAATAAGCGTGGATTCTGTCACTTCCGTTGGCTCTTTATTCCAGCAATAATAATACACTGTCCCATGTGTGCCTATATCTGTGTTGACGATCTTCAGTGTGATCGTATTTCAGCTTAGATTTTCTGTAACTGTACCAGATCTAGATCCATGATGATATAGTCATACTTAACCTTGATTTTACAGACTTTCTCACGAAATTAGTGGTTTACTGCAACTACTATCATTTAGCTTTAAGTGTATATTATATTTTTGTGTGTCTGCAGCCATCTGTGTTGCTATGCCTGAAGGATGTAGTTTTCTCCTGCCTTACAACATGACATATTTCCCCAACCAACATGCTACCAGCTTAGCAGAGGCAGAGAGTATTCTAGTGAAGGTAGGTATACTCCCAAAAGATTTTAACTCTTTGCATGCTGAATTAATTCTGGGGGATAATAATGACAGTTTTATTTTCTTTTTATTTAGACTTCCATATTGCACCATAAATGCTGACAATTATTGTATAGATGCTACCCAAGAACTTTCACCATTTAATATAGCTGGTTACACTTCGTAATTCCGAAACATGTAAATTGCCTATACCTCGATGTTCATTTATCCGAATATGTAAAAGGGTTCATTAATCCGAGCATTTGTGGTGTAATTCCGAAGGTTCGATAATCCAAAAACGAAATAAGGTTTGATGTGCCGCGAAGGTTTGTTAGTCAGAAAATGAAATAAGGTTCATTGTTCCGAAGGTTCATTAATCCGAAAATGAATTAAGATTCGTTGTTCCGAAGGTTCGTTAGTCCGAAAACGAAATAAGGTTCGTTAATCATTACGTTTTCGGACTAACGAACCTTCGATATTACGAACCTCATTTCCTTTTTGGACTTACGAACCTTCGGAAATAAACCTTCGGAATAACGAACCTTCGGAATATCCGAACCTTCGGAATAATGAACGTTCGGAATATCTGAACCTTCGGAATAACGAAGCTTCGGAATTACAAATGTATGCATTAATAGCTTCTCCAGTATAAAGGAAAGAGAAAACTTATTACAAATTTATTTGTCCAAATGTGCAAATTTGAAATATTTTGCAGGGCAAAGATAACTAACCTACACTAGTTAGTTCGGGGTGTTTTGAATGAACACTAGTTAGTGTAGGGTATATTGAAGCAAGTTTATTTCCCTATTTAGTCAATTCATGCTTTCCATATTGAGTTAATTCACACTATGCTACTACACAGTCAGCAGCTCACATAACCCGGTTTTTGTCTCACCTCCATAGCAGAGTGGGACTAGAGGTGCCGCTTTTAAAAATTAGAAAGTATATGGACCTAGTTCATGAAACTTGGCCATAAGGGTAATCAAGTATCACTGAACACCCTGCCTGAGTTTCAATTACATGATCAAGGTCAAATGTCCTTTAGGGTCAATGAATGTAATATTGTATCATTACATAATGTAAATGGTGGTTTTTATAAATAAGTACAGTAGTTTTCAAAATCAGCACTGCTGCTATATCGAATTGCGTAATACAGGTGAGACTGCCAGAGGCGCTGCACTTGTTATCACAATTTTTTTGCCATCACTTTCTCATTCTATTGCTAACTCACAGAGTGTAGACTGGCATTGTGATACCCTTTTTGAATCCTATTTCATCGCTTTAATGACCGGATGAAAATATAAAGAACACACTTTCTAAACATTGTCATCGCACATGGGTAAAAGAACATATCAAAAAGACAATGATTTCCATCACGTTCACGCAAGCAAATTGCTCAGGGCTGGTGTTCGATTCAGTTTTGCTTTTGAAGGTATGTTACTGAGCATTTTACTTGGCTAAGCACATTGTTTAAACCTATATTCAGATAACTTTCATGTATTTTACTTTATCAAGCCAAATCTAACAACCATTGTAACATAAAGTTTGAGCCAAATAAAGCGCAATGATGCATCCTTCTGTGCGGAGAAGGTACGACCGTGTGTATCACGTTTGTAAACTGCATGCAAGCCAGACTTAAGCCATAGGCAGCTGACTTTGATTTTAGCCAAAAATACAATTGAATACCAAAGATGGTTTGGTATTTTACTCAAGGAAATACTGAGTAGAATACTGTAAATTCTGTATTGAAATAAAGAAGTGGCAAGATGTTAAACTAGTCTTGAGAAGTGCCTGAAGTGAATACTTGACTTATGGAAGGTCTAATTATGCAAGTTTTGATTGATTTTGTAAGTAAAACAAAAATCATGTCTTGAAATAAAAATTATCATCATCAAATGTCTTCTGGGTAATTCTGTAAAATAACCTTTTTTTCGTACGTCAGAACCCCATTTCTCTCAAGTTTTACTTCACTTCATAAACTAACCAAGTCATGGTCATTTGAGATCATTCCAGACTAAAAACCAGAAATCAGAGACAAAAAATTTCATGAAGGTCCCACCTATGGGGTCAGAAGCAGTGGCGGACCGTGACCCGGATGAGACAAAGCATTGGGGGGGGCACATCATTGTTCACAGACAATGCAGTGCCCCCATGCTTTGTCTCGTCCGGGTCATGGTCCGCGACTGGTCAGAAGTACAAAGTTTATGGAATTATATGTACCCTTCTTATAAAAGAAATAATATTAATAATTAGATTTACTTAGTGCTCAATACCTTTCATTTCCTCACTTACTGTGGAGCATACCAACAAGCAAAAAGAGTTCCAAGACTTGATTGCTAGGCACACTGTAGAGGGTTTCAGATCCTACTGAATACCCATTTAACACCTGGGTAGAAAATTAACAACTACTGCACCATGATACTTCCTCAAAATTTGCGAATTCTAAGTTTCTTCATCAATATCATCTTATCACAGGTGACAGATAGCTGCCCTCAATTATTCAGCGAAATTGTAGCATGTAACATGTTGTTCCCCGAGTGTCTTCACCATGGCCCCACCCTCCGGCGTTGCAAGTCATCCTGTCTGCAGAGGGTGGAGATATGTGCTGAAAGCTACGAGACCCTGTATGGAGAGGACTGGCCGCTGGGTTGTGACTTGTTGCCCGAGACTGAAGAAGATTTCTTTGGCAGGTGCACAGGACCAGATGGAGGTACATGTAGGAATATGATTTCTTTGTCTCACCTGCGAAGCAAAGTGAGACTATAGGCGCCGCTTTTCCGACGGCGGTGGCGGCGTCAACATCAAATCTTAACCTGAGGTTAAGTTTTTGAAATGACTTCACAACTTAGAAAGTATATGGACTTAGTTAATAAAACTTTGCCATAAGGTTAATCAAGTATTACTGAACATCCTATTAGAGTTTCATGTCACATGACCAAGGTCAAAGGTCATTTAGGGTCAATGAACTTAGACCATGTTGGAGGAATCAACATCGAAATCTTAACCTGAGGTTAAGTTTTTGAAATGTCATCATAACTTAGAAAATATATGGACCTAGTTCATGAAACTTGGACATAAGGTTAATCAAGTATCACTGAACATCCTGCATGAGTTTCATGTCACATGACCAAGGTCAAAGGTCATTTAGGGTCAATGAACTTTGGCCGAATTGGGGATATCTGTTGAATTCCCATCATAACTTTGAAAGTTTATGGATCTGATTCATGAAACTTGGATATAATAGTAATCAAGCATCACTGAAAATTTTGTGCAAGTTTCAGGTCTCATGATTAAGGTCAAAGGTCATTTAGGGTCAATGAATTTTGGCCGAATCGGGGGTATCTGTTGAATTACCATCATAACTTTGAAAGTTTATTGGTCTAGTTCATTAAACTTGGACATTAGAGTAATCAAGTATCACTGAACATCCTGTGCGCATTTCAGGTCACATGACCAAGGTCAAAGGTCAATGAACTTTGGCCGAATTGGGTGTATCTGTTGAATTGCCATCATAACTTTGAAAGTTTATGGATCTGATTCATGAAACTTGTACATAAGAGTAATCAAGTATCACTGAACATCCTGTTCGAGTTTCAGGTCACATGATCAAGGTCAAAGGTCATGTAAGGTCAATGAACTTGACCGTCGCCATGTTGGGGTTTTTTGTTGAATAACCATCATATCTCTGTAAGTTTATTGGTCTCGTTCATTAAAAAGGGAAATAAGAGTAACCATGTATCACTGAACATCTTGTGCGAGTTAGAGTAGTATTCAAAGCGAGCACTGCTGCTATATTGAACCGCATGATGCAGGTGAGACGGCCAGAGGCATTCCACTTGTTTTTTGGGGGGGGGTGGGATCTCGTGGTTTTGTCTAAAAATTTAAAATGATAATGAAGATATTTCTGTCTCTGAGCAATTCAAATCTATATCAAAATATGGATATAAAATGTTAAGAACAATGCAAATTGAGTCTCCTGATGATTTCATTCAATTTTGATTATGGTAATAAAAGTATTTCTGTCTCTTAACACTTTACATATCATCAGATATCTAATTAAAAAAAAAACAGTGCAGGGTGGGTCTCCTAAAGTCCCAGTCACATATAGACACGGATCCTCACGGATCAACACGGCAATACCGGCATGATCCGGTGAGGTCCGGGATAGTTTTGCCCCAGATGACTGTAAACACGACAGCTTCACACGTCAGCTACACGGACCAACACGTCAGCTACACGGACCAACACGTCAGCAACACGGACCAACACGTCAGCTACAAGGACCAATACGGACCAACATGTCAGCAACACGTCAGCAACACGGACCTACACGTCAGCTACATGGACCAACACGTCAGCTCAAGGACCAACACGGCAGCTATATTGACCAGCACGGCAAATGAAAATCTGCTCATAATAATGAGCTGATATTTATTCATTTCTTTAGATAGTTATTTATTTTTCTCATCCTTGTCGCAACATTATATTATTTTGTTTGAAAAAAAATCAAAACTCCAAACTTCCTTAACTAGTGAAATCGCTGTTTTTATATAACACAGTTTACTGTTTTAAAAGTAGTGAGTAAGTACTTTAAATCTTGAACAACAAATTTAATTTTGAATATTTAATCATAAATAAATCAAGCATGCTTGTGTCAACTAATTAACAACTACTGAAAAGTTCATAAAATAACTAGCGTTGTACAGATTTGATGGGAAAAGGGAACACGGATTGCCAAGGATATTCCAGGCAGCTACACGGACCTACACAGCAACTACACGGACCTACATGTCAGCTACACAGACCAACACGTCAGCTACACGGACCATCCCGGATTGCTTATCAACCTGGCAGTCCACGGATGACGCCGGATGTTTTTGACAGTCAAAAACTGCCGTGTTGGCCTCCCGGGCGTTCAAGGACCACCACGGACCATCACGGACCACCAAGGATGCCCAAGGCACCAACACGGATCTCTCCCCGGACCATCCCGGATCAGATCCCTGGTCATCAGGGGTGGTCCAGGCTCTATATGTGACTTGGGCTTTATGATTTTTTTAATTTGATAATGGCATTGAAAGTATTGTATTTATCTAATTACTTTAAAGATATCTTATAATATCAGACATCAAATTCTTCTCACTATTACAGGATGAGTCTCCTAATGATTGAGTTTAATTTTGATGATAATAATGAAAATTATTTCCTTATCTAAGCACTTTAAAGACATATCATAACATATCATACAAAAAATTAAAAATGGATGCAGAATGAGTCTCTGAATGATTGGTTCTGTACATGCCATGTCAAGAAGTTTTGATTACATGTAAGTGCCAGGATATCCTCTCAAGAAAAATCAATTTGTGCAGGTATATATATTTTAAACAAAATGAAGTAACTTGTTTTCTTGATGCTAAAATATTTTGCACAAAATTGGCTTATTCATTCATTTCTTTTCACTCGTTTAAGAGACATTGAAGGCCAGAATAGCACAATTTCCACAATCATTGAAGAAGCATGAAATCATAATGAATTAGGCCCTCAATTTCAAAGGTGATTACAAGCCCTGCAGCTCAATCACAGATACCCATTTACCTCATCTTGGTTGAGTGCAGCACATTGTAGATCGATTTCTAGCTGAAGGAAATGGCCTTACGTCTGGAATTTGAAACCATGACCCTCTGTTTCAAAGTTCAGAGACTAATCCACTGGGCCACAATAGCATTTCAAATTCAGGTTCCAACTCTCTGACCGGGTGTGATATAAAAGGTACAATCAGGCATTTCGAAATAAGTTTCAGGGAGTATTTTTAACTGCTCACTGCGTAATTCTGCAAAATTAGTAAACTTTAACACGGGGTGCTTCATAAGTACCATTATGAATGATGTTATCTTATTTTGTTTTTAATAGTACAGGGCGTGTCATGGTCTAGTAGTTCTGACTCTCGTCTTTCAAACAGAGGGTCGTGGGTTCAAATCCTAGCCGTGACGTGTTTTCCTTCAGCAAGAACTTTATCCACACTGTGCTGCACTCGCCCCAGGTGAGGTGAATGGGTACCTGGCAGGATTAATTCCTTGAATGCACCAGGCGCCTCTAGCAGCTGGAGCTACAGCCGGGGTAATACATGTATATAGTGCGCCATTGAATACATGTAGGCAACTAGATAATTCGGCAACTCATAAATTTTATATATTATTATTAATATAGATGTTTTGAATACATCACTTTGTGGAACAAGACCAGCCTTTAACCCTTACCAGCCTCGGATTGTGGGCGGAGTCAATGCACAGGAGGGGGAATTCCCTTGGATGGTTTATCTGTACTCTGTGGATTATGGTCAATTCTGTGGAGCAACACTCATCTCATCAGATTGGGTTGTAACTGCTGCTCATTGTGTTTGGTATGTTGTTGAGATGCTCCATTACCTTAAAGGTCAAGTCCCCCCCAAAAAAAAAATTGTTAATTTAAATCGATAGAGAAAAATCAAACAAACCTAACGCTGCAAATTTCATCGAAATTGGATGTAAATAAGAAAGTTATGACATTTTTAAGTCTCACTTATTTTTCACAAAACAATTAAATGCACAGCTCAGTGATATGCAAATGAGAGAGTCGATGATGTCCATCACTCACTATTTCTTTTGTTTTTTATTGTTTCAATAATACAATATTTCAATTTTTACAAATTTGACAATAAGAACCAACTTAACTTAACCATAAACTGTTAAAATAATGGTAATTCCACATGTTCAGGAGAAATAAAATTTTGTTTCACTAGACAAGGAGGAGAAAAGTAGAATATTGCATTTTTCTTATAATAAAATGCAAAAGAAATAGTAAGTGGGTGACGTCATCAGTCTGCCAATTTGCATACCGATCAGGATGTGCATATAAATGTTTTGTGAATTGAAGCAAAACTTTAAAATGTCATAACTTTCTTATTTTACATCCGATTATCAATTTTTTGTTGGGGTGGACTTGTCCTTTAATAGACCAGTTCGTAGTTACGTCATGGACAGTTTTTGTCAAAAGACCTTTCATTTCTTTCATTATGATAGGCAGATTTCAAAGCAAGATATTACATAAGCTTGCCTTACACAGCAGGATGAAGAAATTGAATAGACCAGGTGACTAGAATAGCACACCAATTAACACTTTAAGAAGGTTTTTGTTGCTTTCCTACTTTGAATGCATATTGTAGCATGTTGCACAGTGTACTTGGCAAACTGTGAAATACCAGTCGTTCGTGGACGCATTGTTGTTATTTGTGGATGTAAGTGAAAACTACTATTCAAAAGAATACATGAATAATGGAGACATCAAAGTTGGTGCTTATTTCATTAGATTTTAAACCACCTTGTCACTTGAGTACAAATGACCTTCCTCTGATCATGCGTAGAATCATTTGATCATGCGCAGAAAGGAACTAAGAACTGGCTTATTCATTAGTTATACAAGTTACAGAATAAAAGTATCTTTTATGTGGGGTTCAAATTAACTAAGAAGACTACTAAAACATATTTGGATGATTGCAAGTCTCTAGTTAGGAGTAAAGGTCAAAATGGTTTGAAATTGTAGCCATTCGTATGATTGATATGACTTTTATTCTAATGAGGATGGTAGCATTGTCACAGATGTGAACACAGCATTTGTACAATGATTTAGAACTTCAAACAGTAAGATGTTCAATGTCCTGATATTTGCATCAAATAATGTTTCATTCCAAAAGGGATTATCAGATTATCGTAAGATGTGCGGTAACGTTTACAGAGCCATGATGACCAGTCTCACTTAATATCAAATAAACTTGATCCACAGGGGTATAACTGATCTACTAGACTCAGTCATCATGGGAGACCTTCATCTGTCAATTCATTCGGAGCACCATCTTGCAATCGCTCCAGATGACATCTTCATTCATCCTGAATACAATGATATCACAATGAATGCAGACATTGCTTTGATTAAACTTTCTGAGCCTGTATCCTTCACCGAGTATGTTAGACCAGCCTGTCTCTCACAAACGCTTCAGGAATTTGGAGACTACACGACGTGCATCATCACCGGTTGGGGTGACACTGAACACGGTAGGCTTAACTAAAACTGACTTAAATCATCAAATTGAATCCAGCTGCTTGCTGCTTGTAGCCAAAGTTTGGTTGATTTGTCAATGAAATAAAGAAACGACCTCATTAGAGTAAAGAAATATCATTCAGTTTGCTTCTTCTGACAATAAGTGGCATGTTTGGAAAGAAGTTGCAACCCTAGCAATGTGGCCTATGCTGTCAAACATTTAGTGCAACAACCTCTTGGTTCTCTTTCTTAAAGATTTATAGTAATATCTAATGAAATATTTCTCTAACATATGTACTATCAGCCAGTGAAATTGAATGATGTCAGTAGCATTTGCTATAGCAAATATTTAATCATATTATTTTTTGTGAAATCTGCCATTGATCTCTTACTACTCACAGCAGTAGCTCTCTCAAGAGAACTACATCAGAAGCTATCTTTGAAAGCCTACAAAAAATCTACAAAAAAAAAAATCAATTTTTTTTTAAATAGAAAGGGTGTGTGTTATGTGTAACTGAATTGAACCTATTATTATGGGTAATTTACTTCATAAAAAGAAAGTATATGTACAAAAATCTTGAAAACATTTACTGTGATGCATGATTGTTTTATAAAATTTTCTTTTTAGATTTTCTGTGAACTAATTACATATGTATGATTTCAAGAAAACAGTTATTTTATCACTGGAAAACATTGCCTGATCATGACCGTTTACCTGTGTTGGTGCAATATATAAAAAAATAAATTGTCTTTTGTTTCTTTTCAGTTGAGGCAGACACACTACGCAAAGCTGTTGTTAGGTTGATTGAGGGTGAAAACTGTAAAAAACTCTATGACATCCCTGACGATTATGACACTCAGTATCTTTTATGCGCTGGTTTCGAAAGAGGTGGAATAGATACTTGTCAGGTTTGTTTTCATGATCTATCATTATGACAATTTATCTTTCATGATTGTATTCCTCTCAGTGTGGATTCAAAATCAATAAAGTAAACTTGAAACTTGATCCTTTCTGTAATTGTCATATTAACCCTTATTTTGCCAGTAACATATTTCCCATGTGCCAGGTTTATTGCAGGGGTATGCATGAGTGAACATGGTACTATATGTGCATTTGGCACAGCTACATAGATCACTGTACACAGCTATGGCAGCTTAATATCTTTTTAGAGATATATGGGGGGGGGTTCAATTTGATCCCTCCCACCTTCAGATCTCGGTCACTGATTGTCACTGATTGTGTGATTGCCGCGAAAATTGGCACGCACATATAGCCGGATGTAAACTACAAGACTGTATAGTAAAATTTTCAAAAAAAATATTTTTTTGTTAATTGATTATGCAAATAAGCACATGAAATTTGTGGTGAGTTTAACATAAGTATGGATGAATAACATGTTCAACAGAGATTGAAGATATCGACAGTCGTCATTTAAACTTTAGTCACAAAAATGTCAACAGGGGAAAGCATTTTACTAAAATTATAAGGAATAAATTGTGATAAAACCACAACCTTACAACAAAGTTGGTTTCTTGCATGTACATTAAAACCCAAAACATGGCAAAAATGGGTTTTGTACCTTTTGCATTCGATGGACCATTACTTTGTGACCCATGACAATTGTGATGCAAGCAAGGTGTCAAATTAAATTTGATAAGTTACTCAGTCATGTAGAATAGAAGTATCAACAATAACTCATGCACTCTTGATATAGCTGATCTTTGAACTTCGGTTACCTTATTTTAGAAACACCCTGTATAGCTAATAAAATGCTTATTTTGATGAAAATATCAATTTTGACATTTCTAACAGATATCTACAAAAAATGTCAAAACATAATTAATTTCCTATGTATTTCTTTGTTCCTTGGAACCTTTGTTTTTTTTTTCCAATGAACTTTTTTTGGTACCCTTTTGTGATCTAAGTATAAAAAGCATAAAATAAATTCCATTAACCATCGAAAGTAAAAATAATCATACATTTACGATCATTACGAAAATGTCCCGTTTGATTCTCGACCTCACTTCGCACTGCAAACTGCGGTTTTATACCCCGATTCGTGTTTGGAATATCTCAAACAACTTTTCCAACCCCGATAAACTCGTCTTGGCCAGGTAATCCCCTTGTCTCGATTTCACCACCACGGGCCAGCTAAATGAGCGTTGAGCCAAGGACGAAATGATAATCAACGCTGCGCTATTACGTAAGACTTGTCTGCCTGTAGAAGGATCTTCGGAATGAAATTATTGTATTCGATATTAAACACGTTTTCAAAGGCATATTACATTCAGACATCCAATGCTAGTCCATTTTCAATTTCGAACGAAGAAAATCGACCTTGAAATAAGGAAAGTAAGCGAATAAAAATTACGGTATGCTTAGCATGCAAGGACTGCGATGCATGCATAGTTTCTGTCCGTCCAGCAAGAAAATGGGTTCACTCGCGCAATGATACAGTCTTAACGTTCGAAAAATAGAAGTAATGGCATACCAACATACAAAGTATAATAATCATGCTGCTAATATGCACAAAAATATGAAATCATTATTTTTTTACCCCAAAGTCTTATTCATAATTTAAATACAAACTATGCCTGTAACTATTTTTTTAATCGCAAACGTATTATTGCACCATACGTGGTTCTCCGGTAAACTGCCCATGTGCGCTGCATCCATTCCACCGTTTGTTTTGGGTCGTTTTAGTTTCCACCATTAAATGTCTAACTTAGGTATGTTGTGCTAATTTTTTTGTAAGTCAAAATGTTCATCGTTGGAGAGCGAGTTCAGGCGAAGAACCCCAAGACTGTTTAATTCTCAAGAAATTTATTTTTGAATGCTCTTAGAAACGCAACTTTTACACTCAATTTTTACACCCTCAACCACACCCTCTCCCGCTCGATCGCTTCCGTATCTCACGCTTTCAAAAATATTGTGCCCCCTTCGGGATTTTGCCCCCCCCCCCAAAAAAAAAAAAAAAAAAAAAAACTGAAAGTGTTCCGGCGCGCCTGGGTGGAAACAAATCTGAAAGAAAACATGAAACCAAGAAAGGTATTTCAGAGGGAGGTTTACCGTATACACAGGCTATAGGCCTACAAAATAAGAACAATAATGGGAGATAAAGATAAAGAAGATCACCTGCTAATAACGCATGTGAATTAGAAAACGTTCTGAATAGATATGAATAGAACATTGAAATGCTATCCAAACATTTAGATTCATAATGCTGGTCTTTGTATTTTAATGTTCTATGTATAGGCCTACACCTCAACTTTGAGAAAAGGACATTTATAGGCCTTACTACAGATATGATTGGCAAATGCACGTTCTTTAGAGGTGTAGAAAGGGGGTGGATGAAGAAAATAAGTCTAGAAAGAAAAGAATTAGACAGTCAGACAGAGAGAAAGAAGGAAAGAAAGGAAGGAAGGAAGAAAAAAAGAAAGGAAGAAAGGAAGGAAGAGAGAGAGAGAAAGAAAGAAAGAAAGAAAGAAAGGAAGGAAGGAAGGAAGAGAGAGAGAGAGAGAGAGAGAGAAAGAAAGAAAGAAAGAAAGAAGGAAGGAAGGAAGGAAAGAAAGAAAGAAAGAAAGAAAGGAAGAAAAAACTTTCTATCAACGCGTGTATACATCCATGCTCTCGCCGGAACTACACACATTGCAATCCATCGTGTGTGGCCCCCTGCTGTGACCGTAGACGCTGGGGTGAATTATCTTCGGACCGAGGTCAAGAAACAGGTGTTTCTATACTTAAATTTCATGCCTGAGGGCAATAGGATTTGTATTACTGGGAGAAGATATTTGATGATAAGGGAAAATCGGGGTATACAGTCCTCAAACGCGAGATTTTCGTCATGATTTTTGTTGAAAACACAATTTCCATTGACACAGAATCGTGTTTTTGAGCAATTGTGAGTCTGACATGCACTTAACAAAATGTTGCTTGATTTCGGAACTGCATACCTAAGCTTGGTTTCAAAAGATGCGCAAGCCTTGAAAGTAAAAAGTCATAGAGCAGTGCGGTCAAAAAATTTTGTGTGGTGGCGAAATTCGAGGGGGGGGGTCAAATTGACCCTGCCCCAAGTTAAAAAGGGTTAAGTGATTAGCATCAGTTTGTATATAAACAGTACATTAAAGCGACATTTCATCGACGAATCATGGGGAAGTCAAGGCTTACCTCATAACAGAAAAGGGATTCATGTTTTTCATTCTGCTGCATGCCTGGGGGTGTTATGTAATAGACGCAGGCATGTCTGGGAGGTCTCCATAGGGCCGTCTGCACCATCCCGAGTTTTCAAATTAGCGCGCTATTTCTGATCCGGCAAATTATCCCGATCTGAAAAATCTCGAGATTGTTTGTAATACAGACGCAATTATCGCGCTAGTTCGTAGGATTAATCTCGAGATTGCAATCCCAAGTCAACTCGGGTTTATTTGCAAAATAGCGCGCTATTTACGAATTATCGCGCTAATTCGTAGGTGCAGACGCACTCGGGTTTGGACTCGGGTTAATTTATTCATGACCTTCAGTCCATAATGCAATTCGCGTTCCATTTCCGCCTTGGTAAAAACATAAACAGCGATTATACCGAACGCATGCGAAAGTCAACTTTATCATAGCGTTCATCAATTCCCCAATCAGCAACGATGGTGTCAAGCCCCCCGTGAATGGATTTTGGGAGAGACCAGACCGATGGGGGAGGCGCTCATGGTCATAGTCAATAACAATACTGACAGCATTGTCGTCTTATTCCTTCGCAAAATGTGAGCAAATAGCATTTCTTTCCTCCCCCCTCTCTCTCTCCCCCTCTGTCGTTGCCTCGGAGTCCGCCATCATATTAAACGAAGAATACTTCACTCGCTTATAATTATAGCGCGGCTGAGCTGAGAGGATTGTTGCATAACAACTGTCAAATTCGGCGAAAGAGTACATGTACTTGATTGCATATCGCGGGCGCGGGAAGTTATTCAAAAGCGCGGGCCGTTGAAACTCCAAGATCGAAAGTGCGCATGCTCGGAATATCGGCTTGTTGCCTCGCTCGAGCAAGAATCGCTCTTCGTGCGATGGTGGAGACGGGGTTTCTTGAATCTCGAGATTAATCGCGAAGAGGGCTGATCGGGCTAAAATCTCGAGATTGAGCAAACTCGGGATGGTGCAGCACCGCCTAAGGAGAGCAATAGTTAGTAGACTAACCAACCGGAAGTAACTGCATGTTTTCACTTTGAAACATGTAACATCAAAGAGGATATTTATTTTGGTTTATCAATCAAGAAACCTGCTATGAGTCTAAGAATTGGGATTGTTGGAAACTGGAACTGCGATGATCCAAAGTAAATAACCATCACGAGTTCGGTCAAATTTGTGCTGTCCAAACTTTTATGGCATAAGTCTGACAGGCGCTCATGATGGATGGATTATATTTTCCAAGTCCATGTGCCTTTTGCAAATTTTGTATTGATTCAATTTCTTCAGGAACTGAATTTCCTTATCTTTTCATGCATGCATATTCATTGCAATATGAAATCCTGTATAAAGGTTAAACACAAATGTAGTAACAACTAAAAACTAAAAAATTGACGAATATACAAATGTAAAAGTGAAAAAGACTCTTCTGTTCTGTTTTGAAAGTCTGATCAAACCTATCATTTCTTTTTCCTGTGCTATCTGGTTTTTTGGTCTAACTTCCCAGAATAAGGATAGGCTGAGTAAGGCAATAAAAAATGCCAGTAAAGTGATAGGTTTGCCAATAACCCAGTTGGAAGACATAGCTTACAAAGCAGTCTTGGATAAGCTACATAGTATCATCAGAGACGATACCCATCCCCTCCATGACTTTGTAGTTTTTAATAGGTCTGGGCGGATCCGGTTACCAAGAATAAGGACTAGCAGGTTTAGATGTTCTTTCCTCACAAATGCAATGGTTCTGTACAATGCAGAGTTTAAACGATGACCCCCTTTCATTTATATCATGTGCAATATTGTTTTGTTAGTGGGCAATACCCTTCAAACTGAAACCGACATACCTCCAAGTACTTACTCCAACATGTATTTTAATCCAATTGATTTCTTGTATTGTACTTCATTGTCATGCCATATTACTTTTATACGTTGCGGGGGCGGCTGTGCTGAGGCAATGCTGCTTGGTCCTGAGGGGGGACCGCCAGGCGTGGTGGTGGTTTCCAGCACTGGATGGGTGCCGTTTCGACATTGTTATCGATGACTTGTAGTGGTGTGTAGTGTTGGTTGGTATGGTGTGTTTGTGGTTTGTGTTGTGGTGTGAGGTGTGTGGTGTGTTTTTGGTGTGGAGTTTTGGGGGTTATTGGTGTGGTGTGGATGGGTTATTTGTGTTTTTGTAGTGTGATGTGTTGTGATTATTTCAATGTCGAACCGGGGCCCATGGATGTGTTGGGCTGGCACCGTGCTTGAGACGTTTCCCCCCTCGGCACCAGGTAAAGTTTTTCAGTGCAGCTGCCCTTGCAGCGTATCATTTTGTTCTGGGTTAGTATTAGGTCTTTGTGTATATTATTTAATGCCATTATTTTTGTAATTATTTATTATATGTTATATATTGTTCTTTGAATACCAACAGCCGGAATATGATTTTTGTGCCAATGTAATTTTTATTTTGAGCATGACAATAAATTTTGAATATCTGAATATCTAAATTAAAATGTGAAAAATTGAAAATGGAGAAAAAAAGCCCACAAATAAAGTAAAATATGACAAATAATATTTCTTTCTTTTAGATGATCTTTTGTCTATTTGATTTTTACTAGGGTGATAGTGGTGGTCCTTTGGTGTGTGAAGGTGCTGATGGGAGATGGCACCTGACAGGTGTAACAAGCTTTGGTAACGGGTGTGCTGATCCAGGCTTTCCAGGAATCTATGCAAGGGTTTCAACTTTACTCCCTTTCCTGGAATCTGTCATATCTGGAGGTATGTTGTAACAATTTTCTTTGCCTTTTCTCATTTAAATTATGTTTTTACAAAGCGGGGTTTGATCCTATTACAGAAATAATTTTACAATCTTTTTGTGTTTTTAGCTCACCCGGCCCGAAGTGCCAGATGAGCTTATGCCGTGGCGTAGCATCTGTCATTCTTCCACAATTTCAAAATACTTCTACTTCGCCATTTCAAATCTGATTTCAATCCTGTTTGCTTTATATGATAGCACTAGGTGGGGGATTCAAAACTTCTACACAGAATTTTTAAACTCATTGAATGTGCTTATTAACTATGCACATTTTTCAAAATTCACAAAGAATGCTTTTCCTTTATTTGTTGACCGACTTTGATTTTTTTGCTTCCTTTTGGTAAAGCTTCATGTGGTTCCACAAACTTCTACCCAGAATTTCAAAATTTTGACTAGAAAAACTTTTATGCTGATATATGCAAAATTGATTTATGCGTATTTTTCAAAATTCACATAAAATGCTTCTTCATTTGTTGACTGAGATTTTTTTTCTTTCATCTGGTAGAGCTTCATGAATTTCACCAAATTTCTACATGGAATCTGGAAACATTTATTTATGCAAAATTTATTCATAATCACAAAAGAATGCTTCTTCTTTATTTGTTGACTAATTTTGATTTTTTTCATCCATCTGGTAGAACTGCATAAGGGTCACCAAACCTCAACACAGAATTTATAAATTCTGAAAAGAAATTATCCATGCTAATTTATGCAAATTCATTCAGAAATCACAAAAATAATATGCTTATTCTCCTTCATTTGTTCATCAATTTCAATTTTGTTTGCTCTATATGATAGCGTTAGGTAGGGATATAAGATTTCTACACAGAATTTTGAGACTCATTGAATGTGCTAATTTATGCATATTTCCAAAACTCACAAAAATACTTCTTATTCATTTGTTGACTGATTTTGATTTGTTTTTGTTCTATCTGAGTGCTATAAGAGGTTCACCAAGGTTCTACACAGAATTTAGACATTTTTACTAGAGTATTATTTATGCTGATTTATATAAAATTTATTCAAAAATCACAGAAAATGCTTCTCTGTCATTTCTTCATCAATTTCAATTCTGTTTTCTCAATTTATGTCTCCATTATAATTCACTAGTGTCAACTGGGCTGAAATTGAAAATTGTGTTAAATTTTGTTGCAACATGCAGGATGAGATTCATGTCATTGATGTTCTAGTTGTTTCTTCAGTCTTGATCAAAAATCTATGTTTATTCGATGAAAAACTCCCAACAGCTTGTGATTCAAGCATATTGATTTGTATTTAAGGTGGTTCAAAATCATATTCTCCATTATATTCATCAAGGCCTTCCAGTCTATGAGCCTTTAAATAGCTATAATGTTGTAACTCTTTGTAAAGCATGGCTCACACCTTCGCATCTTATGCATGTGTACCGCTGCGTAAGTGTGTTGCTGCTAAAACAGCAATGCACAACATAATGCAGCATAGTGGCAGGAAAATATCTGGTGGGTGTTTCATAAAGCTGTTCGTAAGTTAAGAGCGACTTTAAGAACGACTGGTGATACTTTCTTATGGCAAATGGTATATTCATTAGCGATGGTTTTGCGCGTAAGAAAGGATCACCAGTCGGTCTTAAAGTCGCTCTTATCTTACGAACAGCTTTATGAAACGGCCCCCTGGTTGCAATCACACTTTTGCATACAAGCTCGTCAGAGCTCAGAGTTGCTTTCAGTAAAGCAAGGTGTTATGAGCTAAAACCAGGCAAATCGCACAGTAACACTGCGTTAGCCTATACCTGTATGTAAACTATTGCTCATTGTTCCTTGTCCCTGTTTGTACTTGCTCGCATTTGCCCCATAGCGCTTGTATGAATTTGGTTGCATTGCGTTGCCAATGTTTGAAAATCTTAAATTACGAAGCCAGAATGCAAGGCTTCTGTTGTGATTGTCTGCATTTGGGCAATATAATGCTGAACACAAACCCAGAAAGTAATGATGTGAGCTAGGCTGAACTGATGAACACAGAACCATTTGTCTTCAGTAATATTTTATCAAATACAATCAAAGAGATATATTTCAAGAATAAACCATGAGAATGAATAAATCGTTGAATGTTTTTTTCGTTTTCATTTTTTTTAGAATACCCTGCATCAACTCCCATGCCAATCACCACTGATCCCGTCGTTCCTACAAGTTAGTATCTGAGAATTATCACTGGGTCTGTTCAAGACTGTTCTGCAATATGTTATTTATCTTTGTTATCATATTGCTCTTAAAAGAAAATACTGATTTCATTGAACATTTTTAGACATGCAGTCAATAACTGCAAGGTATCATTGAATACAAGAATTATTGGTCTTTTTACTATTGAGATTATGGATCATCATCAGGAATCTATATTCATAATTTAAAGAAACCTATAAATGTTATCTAACATAATTTCTTTCCTTTTTCTTTAGGTACTTCACCTACTCCAATCATCAACGATACCGTCGTAGTCCCTACACGTTAGTATCTTAAAATTATAACTATATCTGTGAATTGCAGGCCATTCTAACATTCCATTCATATTATGTGTCTTATGTTATGTCACGTTAAAAAGGAGATTATGTTTCCATTGAAAATTCTTATACTTAATTACCTAGGATCCCCTTTTTAGGTTTTATTTTCACAAATTCATGGCGTTACTTAATATTTTATATTATGCTGAATGTCTTGCCATACATGTGATAAATATCAGGTATTGCTAACTAGCATTCTCAATTCATTCACTTCATGAATGAAGTGCGTCCTTGGATATCTTCTGAAACAAGCAAGATTATTAATGAGAGACTAAACTGTTGAGATTATGAAAATAGAAAGAAAAAAAATAAATAAAAAGTAACGACAGGTTTTTAAATTCCATCAAGACACACTTTATATTTGATATATAATCTAGCTGTATACAATTTTGTAGTTAAATTAGCTTTTGCTGCTTTCCTGCTGCCATTTTGCTGATTCTCTTTTAATTCTTTCCCTCTGAAATTCCAGCTGAATATGATTTGATCAGTCTCAACATTGGATTATCCCGCCTGATATTCTCTCCCAATTATCCTGGTCGATACCCGGATGATTCAGAGAATGTATGGGAAATCATCCCTCCAGCTGATTCTGCAGTTCTTGTCCATTTCATCAATTTTGAATCAGAAGATGATTCTGACTTTTTATACATATACAACGGAGATGCGTATTCTAATGAAACGCTGGTCGCAAGGATATCGGGCTCTACTCTACCAAGAGATCTGGCTGAGGTGACTTCAAAAATGTGGATACGGTTTCAGAGCGACTATGCTGGGGGTCTAGATGGGTTCCTACTCACAGTTACTGCCATAAGTAAGGAATTTCTTTTTTAATTTTAACCCTGATGAGATGGGAATTATTTTAAGCAAGTCAGTTGAGTGATGTTTCTTATACCAGGATGTGGAAATAATCATGTTTGTAGTACCTTATTTTTATTGTTTCTAAGCTTTAAAATCAGAACAGGTAAAAGTTGAAATTTTGTTAGAATCAACCCACTATATGCTCGTCTATAGTTCGAACAATACCCCCACCACTATTACAAGATTTGTATCTATGTGAGGAAAAATCCAACCACTCTACCATTTATTCAAACTCGGGGTCATATTCGTCATACTTTGCAGCACTGCAGAGGAAAAATGTTCAATGGAATAATTCCAATTTATTAGCTTCATAAATTAACACATGGGATCTGCAGTCAGAGCGCAGATAACGAGAAAAATCAGCTCATACCTCCAGCTGATTAATCACCTGTTCATCCATTAAGACATCAAAAAGCAGAGTGTAAAACATCTGCAGATCACCATACGCATAAACATAACTGTCCTTAAATTGATTTTTATTTAGGCATCCCTTTTAATGGTTCCTGTGCACGAAGCTGTTGTACCAGTCTATTAGAAAGCTGTAATCGGGGTGACTGTTACTGTGATTCACAGTGTGCTTTACTCGGTGATTGCTGTTGGGATTTCCCAAATGTCTGCGAATATGAATCTCCAACAGAGCAGCCAGGTATGAGATGCAATACCTATTCTGACGACCATGCTCTAGTTTCACAGACTTGTTATGATAGTAACTGCACAACTTCTACCAAAATCGTCGCACGCTCCACGAACCGTCCTCTCTGCACACTTCGATGCGAAAGTGAAGCGCACTGTATCTATTCCACGAACCGTCCTCTCTGTTTTGTTGCCCACTGTGGCATAAATAATTAACGTCAAGAAAATAGAAAGGTACGGGATGAAACTTTCGAACCTGAACTTTTTAACGAAGACACTAGTAAATAATTTGCTCTCCTAGTAGGCGCACTTATTGCTGGTTTAAAAAAAACTTTTCTTTAAATGCGTTTTCTGCAAAAGTAACTTTCGCATAGAAGTGCGCAGAGAGGACAGTTCGTGGTGTGTGTGAGACGAAATATTACTATCAGTCAATCAAACTGAATGATTTCAGTATAGCTTCAAACTGTTTAAAAAAATTTGATAGTATAACATTTTACAATACAGTCTCAGTGAACTGTACTTTAAGGTCAAGTCCACCTCAGAAAAATGTTGATTTGAATCAAAAGAGACAAATCAGACAAGCACAATGTTGAAGATTTCATCAAAATTGGATGTAAAATAAGAAAAATATGACATTTCAAAGTTTCGCTTATTTTTAACAAAATAGTTATATGAACGAGCCAGTTACATCCAAATGAGAGAGTTGATGATGTCACTCACTCACTATTTCTTTTGTTTTTTATTTGAATTATACAATATTTCAATTTTTATGAATTTGACGATTAGGACCTCCTTGCCTGAAGCACAAAATATTAAAATAATGGAATTCCATGTGTTCAGGGAGGAATGTAACTTCATTTCCCATTACAATAACGAGAAAATCAAAATATTTCATATTTCAAACAATAAAAAAAAAAGAAATAGAGAGTGAATGACATCATCAACTCTCTCATTTGGATGTAGCTGGCTCGTTCATATAACTGATTTTGAGAAATAAAGCGAAATTTTGAAATGTCATAACTTTCTTATTTTACATCCGATTTTGATGAAATTTTTAGTGTTAGGCTTGTTGAATTTTTCTCTTTTTATTCAAATCAAGTTTTTGTTGGGGTGGACTTGTCCTTTAATGTCTCTGCTCCAAATCTCTTGAAAGCAAGTGTGGGTTATATTTGGAGGCTGTGAGTGAGGTTTAAGTATATGTCATGCGTGTGTGGGAAGGATGTGAGAGAGTTTTAAGTGTGGAGGTGCCGTGGCCGAGTGGTCTAAGGTGCTTTGCTATACATAGAAAGTCTGGGGTTCAATTACTGGCCACGGCATTTCTGTGAGCAAGGCATTTAATGTACAATGCTCTTTTATCCTGCTTTCAAATATGTGGAAATGCTATATGCATTATTGGTAACTTGCACTTATTTAAAAATAATAAAATAAAAAATAAAGTGGGGGTTACATAAGTGTGGGGAGGATGTGGGTGAGGTTTAAGTGTGGGTTATAAGAGTGCGGGGAGGATGTGGGTGAGGTTTAAGTGTGGGTTATAAGAGTATGGGGAGGATGTGGGTGAGGTTTAAGTGTGGGTTATATGAGTGTGGGAAGGATAAATGAGTGAGGTTTAAGTGTGGGTTATATGAGTGTGGAGAGGATGTGGGTGAGGTTTAAGTGTGGGTTATATGAGTGTGGGGTGGATGTGAGAATTAAATGTGGGTTATATGAGTGTGGGGAGGATGTGGGTGAGGTTTAAGTGTGGGTTATGTATATGTGAGTGTGGAAGGATGGATGTGAGTGAGGTTTAAGTGTCGGTTATGTGAGTGTGGGGTGGATGTGAGTAAGGATTAAGTGTGGGTTATATGAGTGTGGATGAGGTTTAAGTGTGGGAAGGGTGGATATGAGTGAGGTTTGAGTGTGGGTTATATGACTGTGGGTGAGTGTGGGTTATATGAGTGTAGGGAAGATGCGAGGTTTAAGTGTGGGTTATATGAGTGTGGGTTATATGAGTGTGGGGTGGATGTGAATGATGTTTGAGTTTGGGCTTTATGGGTGATGGGAAGATATAGGAAAGAGGATAAGTTTGCTTTAGGAGTATCATGGATGATCTCAGTGGTAGATGAGGGAATTCCGGTGTAGAAACCTCTCCTTGGGCTTCCTTTAAAACGGAGGGGAGGGGGACTAAATTCCCAGCAAAAAAATCCATCAACTTTTTTTGAATTGGAGTATTCCAAATTATGAAAGTGAAGTTAATATGAATAATTGCTATGACCCTTTACCAAGTATCTGCCAAAAATAGATAAAGTTTTTCTGTTCTATGTTCCCTTCAATTGGTATTGTTATAATTCTTTTTCTTTTTTGTGTTCGTTACCAACAGTAATCAGAATAGACCTTGAGGTAGGGGAGACTGTGGAAATAACATCACCAAACTACCCCCTAAATTACCCAGGGTCTCTCGAAATCTTGTGGGGAGTCCATGCTCCTGCCAATTACAGAGTCTTACTCCGATTCATAGTGTTCAACACGGAGGCCACATATGACTTCCTCTATGTAGATGCCAGTCGTGAGCCTGTGCTTAGTTTCAGCGGGGAGGGCAATTTTGATGACATCATTTCCTCTTCGACATACATGGTGTTGAGGTTTGTGAGTGACTTTTCCAATGAGATGTCTGGGTTCAAACTTGAGTTGAGTGCGGTTCATGAGGGAGGTGAGCACTTTCTAGCTTCATGTTTGATCGTGAGATGATGGGATCAGACATTCTTCTCTACTGATAAGATTACTTTCTTGAAATTAATCTGGTTGAGACCGAATGAATTTTTGATTAAACACTTGCTTTCCATAGACTCCAGAATACATGTAATGTATGTGGGCTCAGTCTTCAATGGGGTAATGCATGTAATTTGATTGATATTTCGGTGCAATAGTATTTTTTTTTCAAATAAGAAGGAAAACAACTTCCATACCCTCCCCCATTGATATAGAAAGTGGTATAAACTCCTCCAAAATTGATACGATCTAATTTGGGTTTTTAAGCAATTCTTTCATGTAATCCACTTTTAGAAAAACTTGTTATTTTCAACTTCTGTCATCTTTCTATTCACTAGCTGTCTCAAAGACTAAAGATTCGTCCACTGGACCACAATGCTCCTGATTTTAATTAAATAGGTGTTTTCATTTCTGTCCTTTGTTACAATACTGCAACAAATAACAAGTGTTTAATTTCTTCTTTGTGTTTAATTTCCTCTTTTTTTTATTACAGGAAATAATTATACATAAATAAAACAAATAATGATCTTACATAAATCTCTTGAAGTGTCCGATGTAAAATCCCGAAGTGATGATGCTATATCCAAGTAATAATCCAAATGATAAAAATCCCAGTTGACTGGCGAAAATTCACAATGATGGCGATGATGAAACTGAGGTTGAAGTCCGATGAATAATAAGAGTCACTGCAACGAGTTGAAATGTCCGTGAAGACGATGTTGATGATGATTAACAGTCAATTTCAGCAATCCATGGGTTGAAGCGTGTTCATTGAACAGGTTGATGATGTTGATGATCTCGATGAGAACTGATAATTTCTCTCTCAAAATAACTGCAAACAGTTCATTGATGCATAAACTGCTCTGATCTGATCTGGTGAAGTGATCTCATATGATGTGATAGTGTGATCTAATATGATGTGATGTGATGATGTCCTTAAAGAAACTGCAGCTATATATACTAAGTTTCAACTAATCTAGAAGCTTCTAAAAAAATGTCACCACCATAGAAGGTTCTAACACCTTCTTCCAAAAGAACATTCTCCTATAATGGAGCAGTCAAAAATCCAGAACACTCTTGAATGACCTCATTGAAATCAACAGTGTGTCAATAACATAGCTAAGCCTATTGTTCCTAATCTCTATTCAGAAATAACAATACAACTCCTTGGCCTTTTAAATAGGCAAGGCCTGCATAATAAAAAGACATTCTTGAATGTTCTTTACAATTCTTGGCTATCCTTAAAGGGAAATAACTAATAGATGAATGTAATTGCTTTTAAATTCTTCTACAATTATTCTTATATATAACACCTCCCCCACCGGGAAAAAGAAAGCTTTACCGTAGTAAAGGTTTCTTTAAGATTACTTTTTTCTTTTAACTGTTTAAAGTCATCTTGATAAATCATTTACAGTTATCGTGTACAAAGATATAGTACTTAACGAACATGTTAAAATAAATGAACATCAAAAATGTTTTCTTCAAATGACACACTTGGTCAAAATCATGAATAATTTCACTTTTTATACTCTTGATAGAGCATCAGCAATTACATTATTCTTTCCCTTTATGTGTACAATTTTCAAAGGGAATGGTTGGAGCATTAGGCTCCATCTATACAGTCTTTGATTCTTTGTTTTGAATTTCTCCAAAAACACAAGAGGATTGTGGTCTGTATAGACTGTAATCTCTCCATTGGTTAGATACACCTCAAACTGCTGAAGGGCTAGTACGAGACTCAGGGCCTCTTTTTCAATAGTTGAGTATTTCTTTTGAAACCGATTGAGTTTCTTAGAGAAGTAGCACACTGGTTTTTCGATGCCTTCTTCATCTTCTTGGAGCAATACTGCTCCTACTCCAACATCACATGCATCAATAGCTACTTTGAATGGCTTTGTGAAGTTTGGAGCTGCCAAAACAGGCTCATTCACCAAAATGGCCTTTAATTTCTCAAACGATCTTTGACATTCGTCAGACCAAACATACTTCACTTTTGCCTTCAGCAGGTTTGTCAGAGGACTAACCACAGTACTGTAATTTGGAACAAATTTCCTGTAGAAGCCACTCATACCTAAGAATCTGAGCAATTCTTTCTTAGTTGTGGGAATTGGGAAGTCTAAGATAGCTTGTATCTTGGCTTCTCTTGGTAGCACTTGCCCTTGACCAACCACATGACCAAGATATGTGACTTTTGCCTTGGCAAATTCACTCTTCATCAGATTCACTACTAGATTGGCTTTGTCCAGCCTGTCAAACAGTGCTCGCAAATGATTCAGATGATCATTCCAAGTATCACTGTATACTAGGATGTCGTCAATGTATACGACACAATTGTCAAGTCCGGCAATCACTTGATTTGTCAACCTTTGGAAGGTTGCTGGTGCATTTTTCATTCCAAAAGGCATGACTTTGCATTGAAATAAGCCTTCAGGTGTGACAAAGGCTGATATCTCTTTGGCTCGGTCAGTCAGTGGCACTTGCCAATATCCTTTAAGCAAGTCTATCTTTGTGATATAGGCAGAATTTCCAACCCTATCAATACAATCTTCTAACCTAGGAATTGGATACGAGTCAGTCTTAGTTACTGCATTTACCTTTCGGTAATCAATGCAAAATCTCTGAGAGCCATCTGGCTTTGGAACCATTACAATGGGGGAACTCCAACTGCTCTGACTCGGTTCGATTATGTCATTATCTAACATAAACTGTATTTCCTTATTCACCATTTCCAACTTGCTTGGATTGAGCCTATAAGGATTCTGTTTGATAGGTCTTACATCACCTACGTCTACATCATGTACAGTTAAAGGTGTACGACCTGGTTTGTCTTTACATACATTCTCATATTCTCTTAACAGGCCAGATATATCATTTCTTTGATCTTCAGGCAGGTGTTTTAATGCCTCATCCATATTTCCTAACATCTCTGAGTTAGACAACTTTACACCACATGGTTCATTCTTAGATACATCTGTATAAGACAATTCATTATCTGTCTTTCCATAACATTCTTCTTCATGTACATCTACATGTTTTTCTTCTTCTTTGACCTGTGTTGTACCTATTGGCTGACTAGCCTCTCGCTCAAAGTATTCTTTCAACATGTTTACATGACAAACTCTTTGAGACTTTCTTCGATCAGGGGTACTGATCACATAGTTGACATCATTCAATTTCTTTTTGACTATGTAGGGACCACTAAACCTAGCTTTCAAGGGCTCACCTTGCAAAGGCAACAACACTAACACTTTGTCTCCAGGCTTGAAACTTCGCTCTTTTGCATTTTTGTCAGCTTGAGCTTTCATTTTTCCCTGCGACTCTTTCAAGTGTTCCTTAGCCACATCACAAGCTTTTGAGAGCCTTTCTCTAAACTTTGACACATAGTCTAGAAGGTTTACATCATCATCCTGAACCATAAACCTCTCTTTGATAAGCTTTAGAGGACCCCTAACCTCATGACCATAGACCAATTCAAATGGACTGAAACCTGTGGACTCATTCGGGGAATCCCTAATTGCAAACAGTAGGAATGAGATCCCTTTATCCCAGTCATCGGGATAGTCTTCACAATAAGCCCTAATCATGGTCTTCAAAGTCTGATGATAGCGTTCTAACGCTCCTTGGGACTGTGGGTGATAAGCAGAGGACTTGATCTGCTTTATTCCCAACTCCTTCATAACTTGCTGAAATATTCCTGACATGAAATTTGACCCTTGATCAGATTGAATTTCCTTCGGCAGACCGTACCTAGTGAAAAACTGCACTAACGCCTGCACCACTGTCTTTGCAGTGATACTTCTCAAAGGTATCGCCTCTGGAAATCGTGTAGACAAGTCCATAATCGTCAGGAGAAATCTGTGACCCGACCTCGTTCTGGGTAAGGGTCCGACACAATCAACAAGAACCCTAGTAAAAGGTTCATCAAATGCAGGAATTGGTATCAATGGAGCAGGCTTGATAGAAGGCTGTGCCTTACCAATAATCTGACATGTGTGACATGTCTTACAGAAATGCACAACATCTTTGTGCATCTTAGGCCAATAGAAATGCCTCATAATTCTATCTTCTGTCTTCCGAATACCGACATGACCTGCCATAGGTAACTCATGAGCCATTTTCAGAATATCTGTGCGGTAACAAGGAGGAACTACAACCTGGTGAATTATACACCAATCTTCATCAGCTGGTCTCCGGGGAGGTCTCCATTTCCTCATCAAAATGTCATCTTTGACATAAAAACACTCAGGAACCTTATCAGCCTCAGCCTCAGAACATGCTTTTTGTGACAAGCTTTTTAATTCTGGGTCTGCCTGTTGTGCCTGTACAAGGGAGGATTTACTAAACAAACTATCATTGTTAGCAACAGAGCCTTCAACACTATCCCCATTCAAATCCTTGAAAAAGGTTTCAGCTAACCAGACATCAGTACTCTCCTCTACATCAGCAGATTCCGCATCATCCTTTTCAGCTCTACGAGTCTGAGACCTAGTAACAACACAATCCGGGAAAATCCCTGGAAAATCTTCCTGCAACAATTCAGTTTCAGCTACCTCAACGGGCTTTTCCAAAACCACTGGAGATGCAACAACTTTATCTCCAGCCAAGTCGTTACCTAACAAGAAATCAACACCTTTCATGGGTAATTCTGGAACGACACCAACAGTCACAGGACCACTAACTAGGTCACACTTTAAGTCGACCTTATGCAAAGGAACCGACATGAAATTTGGGCCAATACCTTGAACTAAGACGTTGGCATTCTCTGAACTCTCCAGAGGAAGAGCCGAATCCCCTGGCACCATCAGGGACTGTGCAGCCCCTGTATCCCTAAGGATCACCACTGACCTACCAGCAGCACCAGTCGAACAAGGGGATACTTCACCATCATGCAAAAAACTTCTAAAAGTTTCATCAACCTGCTTGACTTTATCAGCAAATACCAGAGAAACACTCTCAACATCTTGATTGGGCTCTGATGGAACAAACTCCATCGAGGGAACACTTGTTTGCTTGACAAAACCCATGTCTTTCTTAGTTTTGGTTGGCATTCCAACCAATTTCCAACATGATTCTTTCAAATGTCCCGATTTATGACAATGAGTACAAATTTTGGAACTACGACTCTCAGACCTTTTGGTTGATTCTGTGCCCCCACTAGCCTGATTCTTGTTAGTGTCTTTGTCCTTGCTTGCATATTTTCCCTCACTAGGTTTATTGTGGGATTCAAATGACCCTTTACCTTTCTTTTTCCAATAATTTTTGAAAGGAGGCCTATCTCCACTACCTTTATGTGTGACCTCAAATTCATCAGCTACTATGGCTGCTTTACTGACTTCAGTAACTCTATGGTCATCTAAGTGAGATTTAATGCCAAAAGGAAGACTCTTTTTGAATTCTTCTAGGAGGACAACTTCCCTAAGGTGAACAAAATCTTTGTCAACTTTCAGTGATCTGTACCACTTATCGAACATCATTTCTTGTTCCCTAGCAAATTCAACATATGTCTGGCCTGATTGTCTTTGCATGTTCCTAAATTTATGTCTGTACGCTTCTGGTACTAACTCATATGCATTGAGAATTGTTTCTTTTACTGTAGCATAGTCACATGATTGCGTTTCAGAGAGTGAAGAATAGACTTTTGCAGCCTTTCCAACAAAAACACTTTGAAGGAGAAGAGTCCAGTATTCCTCGGGCCAATTCAGTCTCTTGGCCACTTTTTCAAATGACACAAAATATGTATCAACCCCCTCTTCATCAAATTTTGGCACAAGGCGAATATTTTTCGCCACATCAAAGCCTTGGGGAGATTTATCTTTAACAGAGTTAGTATTAGTATTTGCATGAGCTAACTCCATTTCTTTCAACTTTAACTGGTACTCCAATCTCATTTTCTCCATTTCAATGTTTTCTCTGATTCTTTCCTTTTCAATGTTTATTTTCTCCATTTCAAGGTTTTCTTTGATTCTTTCCTTCTCAAGGTTTTCTTTAATTCTTTCCTTTTCCAATTCAATGTTTGCCAGTTGGATCTGAGCATCCTCTGACATATTGATAGAAGTTTCAGACTCCTCTGTAAGCTTCATGTGACTAGCTAACAAGTCAATTATCTCTGCCTTCTTTAAACCTGGGGCTAGAGATACACCCAAATGATCACAAACTGTTATCAAATCATCTTTCTTCAGTGACTTCAAATGATCATATGACAATTCTGTCATTGCAAGAAATTCTTCAACATCAAATGTAGCCATAGTGAATATACACAAATACAAGCACGTAATAACACAGTACAGTATATTCTAGAACTTTCCAAAATGTTTCCAAAATGTTTCCAATTCAAATTGGCTTTTGTTTCAAATTGACTTTCGTCTCAAATTGGCTTTCGTTTCCTGAAAAACTGTTTTTAGTTTCAAATTGTCTTATACAAATTTGGTTTTCGACTCAAAATTGCCTTGGCTTTTACAAATTTGATTTTCGTTTCCCGGACAAGCCCCCAAAATTATTTGTTACAATACTGCAACAAATAACAAGTGTTTAATTTCTTCTTTGTGTTTAATTTCCTCTTTTTTTTATTACAGGAAATAATTATACATAAATAAAACAAATAATGATCTTACATAAATCTCTTGAAGTGTCCGATGTAAAATCCCGAAGTGATGATGCTATATCCAAGTAATAATCCAAATGATAAAAATCCCAGTTGACTGGCGAAAATTCACAATGATGGCGATGATGAAACTGAGGTTGAAGTCCGATGAATAATAAGAGTCACTGCAACGAGTTGAAATGTCCGTGAAGACGATGTTGATGATGATTAACAGTCAATTTCAGCAATCCATGGGTTGAAGCGTGTTCATTGAACAGGTTGATGATGTTGATGATCTCGATGAGAACTGATAATTTCTCTCTCAAAATAACTGCAAACAGTTCATTGATGCATAAACTGCTCTGATCTGATCTGGTGAAGTGATCTCATATGATGTGATGTGATCTCCTGCTCTCATATGATGTGATGGTGTGATGATGTGATGATGTCCTTAAAGAAACTGCAGCTATATATACTAAGTTTCAACTAATCTAGAAGCTTCTAAAAAAATGTCACCACCATAGAAGGTTCTAACACCTTCTTCCAAAAGAACATTCTCCTATAATGGAGCAGTCAAAAATCCAGAACACTCTTGAATGACCTCATTGAAATCAACAGTGTGTCAATAACATAGCTAAGCCTATTGTTCCTAATCTCTATTCAGAAATAACAATACAACTCCTTGGCCTTTTAAATAGGCAAGGCCTGCATAATAAAAAGACATTCTTGAATGTTCTTTACAATTCTTGGCTATCCTTAAAGGGAAATAACTAATAGATGAATGTAATTGCTTTTAAATTCTTCTACAATTATTCTTATATATAACACCTTTTTCAGATTGACAATTTGTAAAATTATTTGTACTGTTATGAAGCCTGTTGCATAAAACTTTTTACCTGAGAAAACTCTGGTTAAAAACTGAAAACTAAGGTTAGTCTGATTTCCGCCATTGACTTTAGCACAGGGCAAAAACTCTGGTAAAAACAACCTGAGTTTTCTCAGGTAAAAAGTTTTATGCAACGGGCCCATGGTCTCTGCAAACAGTACAACTGAATTGAACCACAATCTAATTTTGGAACCAATCACATTCAGTTTATTTTTCTGAAAATGTGAATGAAAAGTCTACTAGTATTTTTAAGTGAGTTTCAAATGTTATACTGTAAGAATACTGATTTAACAATTTAGGATGATTACAAGCCTTTAATTTGGAGTTAAGGCCAAATTGGTTTCAAATCGTAGCCAATTGTACAGTTGATATGACATCATTATGACTAGTTTTATGTTTTCTTTCATTCTAATAAGGATGGTAGCATAGTCATAGATTTGAAATAAAGTATTTGTATAATGATTTAGAAATTTACACAATAAGGTGATCCATGCCTCAATACTTGCATTAAATGTTTCATTCCATACTCAGATTGCAGACTAATTTTACATTGTGCGGCAGCCTTTAGATGTGCTAGTCAGCCTCTCATTTTAAGATATCATCATCCAACACCTACCATGCTTTTGTAATGTTCAAATTTTGTTTCAGTAATTGTTGCTCTTTTTTAATTCATGTTAATACTTAATCTGTACGTATTCTTGACTCCAAAACTAGATATGAAATATATAGTTTTGTTTTTTTTTACTTGGTAAAATTCTTCTTTCACCTTCTGTTGTTCTGCAGATCTGACAATTTGTAAAAATGGAGAAATAACATACCAGTCTCTTTGTAATGGACAAGTGGATTGTTCTGACAAAAGCGACGAATTTGGTTGCTGTAAGTCTATTTTAATTTTGTGTTTATTCTATTTAACATAAAAATCAATGTGCTGAAGATGGAGATGGCACACTGAAATACGCATTATTATTATATTTGGCTGGAAAGAGTATCTTCTCCCAAATAAATTCATACCACATTGTGGTATGTCTTTACGCTTGGATAATTAGTACATGTAGGTATTCTTTGCAGTGATGTAAATTTTGATTTGCGCCAAAGTAAGGCATGACTGCAATGAATGAATCCTGATGCCAATGATGTCATAATACTACATGAGTAAAGCCTAGGTCACATAGCCCGGCCGGTGTCCGGCATCGGTGGAGCTCGGTGGATTTTTGAGGTGTCGCCGAGCTCCCCTCATCGGTGGCATAGCTCGGTGACGTGACCGGGCTCCGTCCGGAAATCTACAGGCGACCGACCAAACACCGGCCGATGACCGTCCGGAGTCTGTCTCAAAAGTGGAGATTTTTTTCGGCCGATGTGGCAGCAACTACCGGCCGATGTCCGGCCGATGGTCGGCCGGACATCGGGGGGTATACGGCCGGTACCCGAGCAGGTTAAAGGACACCGTGCGATCACCGGCCGGGTTGTTAACGGGCTTCGAACACTGCCCGGCCGATGTTCGGCCGGTGTACCTCGGACTTGGGGGGCCGATGGTCAGCTATTCCATACCTGTATATATATGTCCACCCTACCTGGAATGGTCAGTTCATCACTATGGCTGCACCGAGAAGACTACGAATGGCGTTGTTAGAACACGAGCTAGCTCAGGCGAGGTTCCAGTACAACTTGGTCCTGGCAGCACTGCTCGAAGAAGCCGAGAGGGAGCGACAGAGGGCCGGCAGAAGAATAAGACGTTGGTGGGTGCGCGAGTGGATCCTACGCAGACCTCGTTTCGGCCAGTATGAGACGCTCATGAGGGAACTCGAGGCCGAGCACGCTGCTGACTTCAAATCCTACCTCCGCATGGTGCCACAGATGTTCTATGAGTTGCTTGACCGAGTTGGCCCCCGCATTGCCAAGACCACAACGTAAGTTTACACTTTATGAACCTACTGTCAAATTGTGCTGAAATGTCTTCCATCCATATTTATTCTAGTTTGATTTTATTCATATTTCACCCTCTTCTGTTGCAGGCATCGAACCCCCTTGGATCCTGGGCTGAAGCTGGCGATCACCTTGAGGTTCTTGGCGACCGGAAGCAGCTATCATGATCTGGCGTTCGCGTTTCGTGTCCCACACAACACCATCTCTCTGTTCGTCCCCGAGGTCTGTCAGGCCATCTACGACGAATACGAGGACGAGATGTGGGCCACTTCCCAGACAGAAGATGAGTGGCGCCCGGTAGCCGAGGGATTCGGAGACAGATGGAACTTTCCCCACTGTTGTGGCGCGATCGATGGGAAACATGTCGCCATCAAGAAGCCCCCCAAGAGCGGCTCACTTTACTACAACTACAAAGGCTTCTTTTCCATCGTCATGCTTGCAGTGGTAAACTCTGACTACAAGTTCATCTGGGCGGATGTGGGGTCACCAGGGTCGTATTCCGACGCCGGCATCTTTAACCGGTCGCGACTGGAGCCAGGTCTGCGTGAGGGAACGATCGGACTACCCCAGCCGGATCCCCTACCAAATGACGACCAGGACACACCCTACTACATGGTCGGAGACGACGCCTTCCCCCTACGGCCATACATGATGAAGCCTTACCCTCATCGGCACCTGAAACGGGACGAGCGGATCTACAACTACCGGTGTTCCAGGGCACGCCGTGTGGTTGAAAACGCGTTTGGTATATTCGCCAATCGCTTCAGATGTCTGCTAACAACCCTGGGATTGAGACCGTCGAAAGTTACCAAGATCGTCAAGGCCTGCATGACCCTTCACAACCTCATGAGGACTCGTTACCCCAACCTTCAGAATGCTGACCTCGACCGGGAAGATGAGCAGGGTCAGATCATCGCGGGTGCATGGCGAGACCAAGCCGTGCTCGAAGATGTGCAAGCAGCAGGGCACGGGCCAAGATTGACCCGACCAGGCAAAGAACTGCGCGCATACCTCAAGAATTACTTTTGCAGTCCTGCCGGGAGTGTGCCATGGCAAGATGTGGCAATAAACCAGCAGTAACTTGTGTCTAATATTGTTACAGTATACCGGATGCAGCCACAGACATTCCATTATTCTTCTCAGGACTTAACGCATTTTTGATGTGTTATACTTTCCATTATTCAGTATGTTGTTTGCAAATAAATCTGTTATTGGGTAATCTTAAAACATTGCCTTTGCTCTTTTTAATTTGAACACTAGTAATAAATGCCAAAAGAAATCAAACCTGTTTGAAAGAATAAATCAATATTAAAATACACCAGTATGAATAAGATGAGATGTGTGTAAATAATACAACAGCAACACATTCATTGTGATTGAATTATTTTTAATCAAAGAATAATCGTCATTGTATCTTTTCTTTCACCTTTAAAAACTAACCTTTCATAAAGAAAAACACTTGTATCAACCAATATGATTAGCTTTGTAATTTTGTAATAGGCTTCAAATGATTGCCCATTAATATGTTTTCACCTTTTAAAAAGTATGTGTTTTTTCATAATGAGGATCTCCATTGTTTACATATCAGATAAAGTCTTACGAAATATTAATTTTTACTTGAGTACTGTTTAACTTTTGATCTATGCAACTTTGTTAAAATTAACCAATTTTTATGGTGTGTTCTATAAAACCTTCTAAATGACATTTTCTTTCCTTCTAAATTAACTTTGTTTTACCTTTTGAGTTCTCAGTTTATTGCTCTAAGATGTTAAAAAGATAAAAACAATAAAGACAACGACAGAACTTTAGTTTTCATACCTTGGATGTTACCACATACACAATAAATATGGCAATAAACATAAACTGGCACGGGACACCGGCCGATACTCGGTCGTACACCGGCCGATGCGTATTCCGATGTGGTAAGGATGGGGCTGCGATGAGGGAGCTCGGTGAGAGCCCGTCGAATTTTTAACTCCGAAGTTAAATTTCGCCGAGCTGCCACCGATGCGGTTTTTAGCCCCAAACGCCGGCCGGTGACCACGGGAGTCCGGCCGGTGTCCGGCTAAAATCGCATCGCTGGCTCATCGGAACCTCATCGGCCGGGCTATGTGACCTAGGCATTAGTAAACATATTTACGAACCCCTTTTCAATGAAATTAAACTTGAAAATTGATACCAAACACAATTATAATGTAAATAACTGAAAAGATGTATTTAAGTGGATTTTAATGCAACCCTTGTAGGATTATAACATCATTGACTTCTGGATTCATTCATTGCAGTCATTCAATACTTTTGCGCAAATTAAAATTTACATCCCTGTAGAGAATACGTCTTGATCATCCAAGCGTTAACACATACCACATGAATATATTATCAAATTACTTGGAGAACATACTCTTTCAGGCCATATATAATAATTATGTATTTATGACATATTTTTCCTTAAATTGGAGATTTGTGAGGTGTCAAGTTATTTTTTTACTCCCATGGTATACATAAATTTATATAT
Organism: Lytechinus variegatus; assembly: GCF_018143015.1. NCBI lineage: Eukaryota > Metazoa > Echinodermata > Echinoidea > Temnopleuroida > Toxopneustidae > Lytechinus > Lytechinus variegatus. Next base: position 8,308,926 of record NC_054749.1, read on the forward strand.
GGCATTATCTTCAGAAAATCACAGAGCTGATATGCCAAATGACATTAAATCAGTTATTGTTCTTGTTGTTAATTTACAAATGTAGCACACTTATACAAACATAATATCATTAAAACCTCCTTTGTTCCTAGAAGTTTTAAAACCTATTGCTGACAATTTGTATTCTATTTTTTGCATCTTACATAATGGATTTATACTATTTCAAAATTACAAAGAATGGACGTTTTTGTCTTGACTGCATAGCGGAAGTGAGATAAGACTTTTTTGCAACAAAAATTTTCACAATGGTATGAATCCACATAATCAAGTGAAGGATTTATAGTGTATAGCTTTATTTCACAAAGGCTGTATAGTTCATTTTACATGAATTATTACCTCCCGTGCTGTCCTAATCTTCTTAGTGTATACTCCCAACAATCACAGTAATAGTTTGTTTTGCCAAAGTATTTGTTTGATCAAAATCTTATTATGTAGATATACATATGAATTCCTCTTTTTTTAAGGAGGGACATTAAAGGCAGTAATAATAGTCCTAATTCTTATCTGATGTTTTTGATCATTTCAGCTCCATTTGAGTTAGAAGAGGGAGAAAGTATAACCTTCCAGTCACGTTCCAAACCTCAATTGGTCGATGAATCACCGCTTGAATGGTCAGTCGTATCAACTGATCCAACCCTTGATTTGATCGTTATTGTTGATTACGTCGAGTTGCTGCCTGGTGATGTCATCAGAGTGACTTCCATAGAAGCAGATATCGGGGAGGATTATGTTTGGACCATTGAAGGGCCCCTTAGCAAGGCTTTTGGTGAGGCTGCGGACAAGGTCTTCCCGAGCGGAAATCTGTTGATACAAGCTACCACCCTCGCGGGAACAAGGGATTTTACAATGGAGGTGATGGCCTTACATCCACAAGGTATATGTGATGTCGTCAATTAATCAATTATTGATTCTATATTTGTGATTCAAAATATGTTCATTCATAATTGCCATTTCAGAAGTCTGAATTTCCATGGAATTCTCAGTTTGAAAACAAATTGCACCAGCAAGAGGATGTGTCCATTACAATAACAATATTGCCCTAATGTTCACTTTAATAATAGCAGTTAAGATTTGCATTACTAATTTCAGTTAATGATTTTGATAACATTACCAATAAAAATAATTATAATTCATATTGCTAAAGAAGAAGTGCTTGAGATTTTTTTTTCAAATAATGAAATATGATGTGCACATTGTGAAATAATAAAGAATATTAAATTCAAATTTAAAGAATTGGTTAGCCGTATGGGGGGGGGGCTCAGAGGCCCCCTCAATTTTTTGTGCATTTTTTTTGGAAGGTGAAAACCTTGTTTGTTTTTGAGATTACGCAACAGTAAGTAGGTGCATGTCAGACCCAGATTCCTCAAAAACGTGTTTTCAACCCAAATTTTGTTTTGTGCTGTTTATGATCACAAAAGAGTCCCTGACAAGAAATTCAGCTAAAACAATGAAAACAAATGGTTGAAAAAACAGAGAAATATACAAAAAAATGACAAAAACAATAGAATGCTTAAGAAATTGATCTAGTGTCCCATTTTTTTTTCACATACATGTGCTGTGAAAATGACAAAGAGTTTGTATACTAAACATTAGAACATATAGAGCTTCCTTTAGGGAGTTAGAACAAAAGTATGATTTTGCATACTAATTATGCATGAATTAGCATAATTGATCAATAGAAGTTTTCTTTAAATAATTACCACAATTTTGAAGACTACATGTATGTTCTAGGCAACATATACAGGGTTCCACACAAACCTTTATTTATACTGGTCCAAGTTGTAAATGTCGGACCAGTAGATCCCCAGTTTCCATTTTTTACTGGTCCCCCAAATAAAGAAAAACATAACAAAAGGCTTGTTTATTTTGCTGTCTTTTATTGCCCCCCCCCAAAAAAAAACGTACTAACAAACATACATACCCACACACAACATAATTCATGAGAACCATTTCTCAATTTTGGAAAGCCATTCTTTAACGATGTCAAAGCCATTTAGGAAAAATATAATTTATATTAGTTTGATTATATTTTTTGCTGGTCTTGTCAGACCAGTAAATTTGGTTATTTCTGAAAAGTTACTGGTCCGACAGCAATTTTTACTGGATTGTCGGACCAGTGTCGCGTGCTGTAATATGTCATATTTAATATGTCGTATTTATTAAAGGAAACCTTCAATAACAAGCTTTGCTTTTCAGATTTGTATTTCATTTTATTATGTTATTTTATAATTCGCTTTACTTTGTAACTTTGTTGAAATTTTAAAATGAAATAAATTTGTTTATCAATCAATCAACGTTTGTGCAAAATTTTGGTGCGGTCAGCGGCCAAGATCTCCTCGTAGACCCCCCCCCCCGGTCATATGATCTCCCAAAATACCCCTGTCTAGATAGGGTTAAGAATTAGTATTTTTTTTTTTCAGACCACAAAATGTGATGTGCACTTTGTAAATAAATTGGAATAAAATAACACTTGCACAGTTGAATATTTCAAATATTTTAGTCTAATAACGAGTGCACATTTTATTAGTTTAACAGACTGATTTTGTTTTAAAACATGCTATACTATATGTATTGCAACTGAATTCATTTATGTTTTGTTCCTTTGAAGACATCAGCGGATGTCCAGGTACCGACAGAATTATCATTCCACAGAAGATGTGTGACGGAATTGTCACCTGTCCAGATAACAGCAATGAACCAACCTGCGGTAAATATGTCATTCAAGTTAGGGCCTGAATCCACCTTAATTAATTATTGATTAAGAAGAGGAAAATCAAACAGGCAAAGAACCATAACAGCAACTTCCATTCAAGGTCAAACACAACTATACATCTCAAAATAGCAAATTTGCAAGTGAAAGCTGGTTCACTTAAAAAAGTTTAACAAAAAGTGTAAATATTATTAGCTGTACAAATTATGAACACTTAATTATTTAGAGAGTTCTTATGTCACCCTGTAAGGAGAGTGCTTAAACAGATTTCTTTTTACATGTAGGTATACTTAGGCATTGGTGGTGGTTTATGTTATATGCATATTGTCGTGTTTCCTTTGGATTTTTTTAAAATGCCATTTTACATTGTTATATATTCCTGGAATTTAGATAAAGATGTGACAATGGAATCATGACCCACACATATTCAATGAACAAGTGGTAATACTGATCGATCTTAATACTTAATTTGTTAAATGCTATTGGTACTTGGTAGATGAAAAGAAATAAAGTTATGATGTATGATTTTGTTGTTCATCTTCAACATATCCTTACTCTTCCACTTTCAATTCTCTTTTTACCCCCAAATAAAGTTTCCAAACCTGGGGGAAAGAACATTTGTCCATTCATCCTCTATAATGGAACAGTCTTCTTGGATATATTTGAAAATTGTTCGATATCTGAAACATGAAAAAAAAATCATGTCACAACATTGATGATGTTCACTGCTTCTTAATTTCCTTTATTTTTTTCTTGAAAAGGGCTAAGAGCACTCTACAAAGGGGATTGGTGCAATATATTAAAGCTAATTTATTATTATTATCATTATTATTATTATCATTGTTATTATCATTATTATCATAATTATTATTATCATCTTCATTATCATTATTATTATTATTAATACTAGATAAAATCACATCTTTATCTAATACTATCTAATACTAGATAAAATCAATCATGAGACTGCAATTTTTATGAACAAGTGTTATAAATATTTTTTACCTCAGTCAATATGTAATTATTTTGTTTTAAATCGTAATGTACATAATTATACAACCAGGGGCAATAATGATTTTCATATACCTAAAGTAAGAACAAAATTATTTCAAAACTCAATTTTTATAGGGGACCATTAATTTGGAATACTTTATCGAAGGATCTCAAGGATAGTTGCTCTCTGAATATTTTTAGGAGAAATTGTAAATATAAAATCATCACTACTTATTCATTTTTACGTAATTATTATTCTGATTATTTGTTTTGGTTAGTTAGGTAATTCTTTCCCCTTTCCTACTTTAATTGTTCAAATAATGTATTATTTTATTTGGGTCGGCCGTACATAAGGTTAACTTCTTTTTGGCTGCTACCCTTTCAGTATAATATTTGATTTATATCCATGTCTGATTTATTTCATGTTTGTACTATTTGTATTGTTTTTATACTGAGAAGAATAAATTGAATTGAATTGAAAATATGCCTTTTGTGAAATCACTTCATCACCCAGGTCCTTTGGAAACCATTGTATTGAACGAAGGAGAGGTGGCCAGCATTCAGACTCCTGGCTTTCCTCTGCTAGTTACTACTCTACCTCTTCAAATGGTATGGACAATACAAGTGACACCCCCGTCTAGGATTCTAATAGATGTACTCTCTTTGATCACTGAAGCATCACATACTCTTATGATTGGCACTGGCCTCGATTACAGCGATGAAGGCACTATTGTATTCAAGGTCTGTATGAAATGTGGAATATTAATTGTATGTATTTTTGCCAGTTTTCACAAACTATGGTGGTTTATGATAAAAGTAGTAATGTTTTATTTACCCTGGTTAACTACTTTAACTATAAGTGTTGTGGAGCGTTGTGGCCCAGTGGATTAGTCTTCGGACTTTGAAACAGAGGGTGGGTTCGAATCCCAGCTATGGCGTAATTTCCTTCAGCAAGAAACTGATCCACAGTGTGCTGCGCTCAACCCAGGTGAGGTAAAGGGGTACCGGTAGGAAGTAATTCCTTAAAAAGCTGTGTGCGCTATGAACGCCTAGCTTAACCTGGTAATATAGGAGTGCCTTGAGCACCTAACAAAGTGGATATGTGCGCAATATAAATACCCTATATTATTATTATTATAAAACTGCTCTTCTAGCAGGCCCTGTATGCAATAATGTGCTATTATTACCCTTCTCCAACCTAAATGCTGAGCACCTAGCAAGAATGCATTAGGTCCTAAAGTATTTGGTAGGACCTTAGGGGTTTGAACCCACTACCTACTGTTCATGAGGTGGGCACTTTACCACTGACCCACCATGCCTTCTAATGTATGTCTCTGGCTTAAAACAATCGTTTATGCAAGCAGGCTTCAAAATCTGGTAATAGTTGAGAAAGTGTTAAAAAATTGTGTTTTTTTGTTGTTGCACACCCTGTATTAATGCTTGTTACCAAGGCTACAACATCACAAACATAAACATTAACATAAAGATATAAGACATTAGATTGCCAGGTATTAGTCCATGTACCTGCAGTAAACATGATGCTATGTCAGGAAATAAGCTAGAAATTTGTTTTTGTACATATATTAACAATGACATGCAAAATTTAGAACGCTTTTTTGCGCTCGTTGAATTTTGAAATATGTGACTCGTCATGTCAAAAGCAGACAGTACTTGATTTTTTTCAAACATGCCTTTTTTAATGATTATGATTTTCCATTTCCCAAGCTTTAATTTGGTACATGTACAGTATAGCACATGCTAAAGGACATAGTATTTGACGGCAAGAGGTTTGAATCATAAAGGGTTTGATGTAAATGATTCTTATCCCTACAAGTCTACAAAATGTACAGTACAAAATACATTTTCAGCCCCCGCTTTCCCTATCTTGAATAAGTGATTATGATTATTCCTGCTACAGTTTTCAGTTCAGTTTTTATTTTTTTCTCATTTCCAACAAAAATACAAAATTCATGCAAGTATCATGACAATAATGCAAAGTAGAATACATGCAATGTATCTTTCAGTTATAAATGTCTGATTAAAACGCGGGTTTAAATGGCTTAAGCTTAGCTCTAGCTCATCAATTTCAGCTAATTAATCCTCTTCAATCACCGCCGGCCACACGTGACTATGAATAACCAATCAACAATGGAGTACGTTGCTAGGGTGGAGCTTAGTACAGCGCGAAGATTAGAGCTAGCTGAACGAGCAGAGTGTCAGAAAAGTTCGAACTGACCGAAAAAAACACTCGCAAAAAAACTGCTTTTTCGACACTTTCCCGTTATCATTTTCGATTGATTTTTTGAAACATTATTCATCCCTAAAATGTAAAAATAAAAATTTCAATATTTTTAAAGATTTTCAGCATTTTACCCATTTTCTCAAGTTGGAAGCGAGTTCTGTCTGATTTGGACATGTCGAGTCACATATTAGAATACAATGTTTTTACACGCGGCATTCCTTCAACCTGGCTTTAGCACGGCTTCCCTGATTGGGTGCATGGAGCATCCAAGGAACTTCCTACCATGTACCCATTTACTACACCTTATCCACTGAGCCACAGCACCTCATATACAGAAATTACGTGGAAAGCCATTTGATTGACTAATATTAGTGTCATATTTTTATTTTCAGGCTGAAGGGCTCCCGTTTAACGATGAGTATGGTATCGAAGTAGGCGATATAAATCCTCCCGGGAACTCGATGTGGATCAGTATAGAAAAACCCCTCACAGATGTGGCGTCAAGGCTAGTTCTGTCTGCCAACATAAGAGCAGTGTCTGAAGAATCATGTAAGTGATCATTACAGGAATCTTTATTATTCCAATGTTTTCAATTGTAACTTGTGAGGAGCCTGACTAATCATTGTCTCACCTAAACAAAGTTTGGCAGAGAACTACATGTAGCGTAGTAGTTAGTCTGTTGGTCTGTTTGAAAAATGTTGAAGTTTTTGTTCAACTTGCATTCATTTCTTTATATTTGACTTATCATTTTGGTATCACCTTAAAGTTGGGCAGAGACCGAGTGATCACTTTTCCTGTCAGTCTGTAGGTCTGTTTAAAAAATGTTAAAATTTTTGTTCAACTTGCTCTCATTTCTTTATTTCTGCATTGATTATGTTCCCACTTGGTAAATATGGTCCTTTGGAAATACCACATATGTGTCGATGACGATGATGGGGTCAAAGGTCATCTAGGAGGTCAAAAGGTCATATGATGTGAGGCCATGTCCATCCCTTTTTTGAAGTTTTTGTGTAATTTGTTTTTTTTCGGCTGCGTTTTGATCTCACTTGTTTCAGATGATCCTTGAGTAATACCACATGTGTGTTGTTGAGGATGATGAGGTGAAAGGACATCTAATGGTCAAACAGTCAATTTTTTGTTCAAATTGCTCAAATGGTCCACGGTCTGCCTGCCAAGCAATCAGCATATCAAAAAAGTTAGGGTTGAAATTAGTCATTAAGTTTTTTCCTTTATATTTTTTATATGATGTGTTTACGAATGAGACAGGTAGAAGGGGTATGACTTATTCCCAGATCAAGCTAAAACTATTTACACTCGGGAATGAAAAGGGTACTTCTGATGTTCCTTTGATGTGAATAGTTTTAGCTTGATCCTCAAGTGCCATGGTATATGTTACATGTATATGTTTTCTTTCAGTGCAATGTCCATCTAGTGAACTCTCATGTGGAGGTATTTTCCATGGCTGTTACAATGAGACAAGCAGCTGTGATGGAATCCATGATTGTTTTGATGGAGCCGATGAAGATTGTGGTAAGTGCTTTGTTGGACATAAAGCCAAAATATCACTTAAGATATGAACAGACATTCTATCTCACTACAGACAGATGTAAGACCTCGCATAGAATTTTGACTCCCCCCTTCCCCAAGAAAAAAGTGAGAAATATATGAAATAAGTAACTCAGTAAGTAAGAAAAAAAGTAAGAAAGAAAGAAAGAAAAAGAAGTAAGTGAATGAATAAATTGATAAATAAATGAGTAAATTAAATAAGTGAATAATTAAAAATTAACAAACACACAAGTAAATGAATCAATTCACTGAATCAATAATTACATGTTTGAATATGAATTCATAAATGAAAGCGAAAAATTCTGTAGCAAGTCTTGATAGATTTCCATTACCACAAGCATTGCATGATATCATGTCACCATCATATCTCTGTAAGTGTATTGGTCCAGTTCATAATACGTGGACATAAGAGTAACCAAGTATCACTGAACTTTTTGTGGGAGTTATAGTAGTTTTCAAAGTCATCGCTGCTGTCATATTGAATTGCGTGATGCAGGAGAGATCGCCAGAGGTATTCCACTTGTTGTGCATTAAGTTTTATTAATTTGTTCAATGGGTGATTCTGAAAATATAGAGGTGGCGTGCGCATCCCTCGCACCCACCTCCGCCCCCCCCCCCTGTATCCACCCTTGGATCTGTCCCTGAATTAGTATGAAGGTATTACTTGCTGGTTGAATTGCACAGATTGTCCTAGTATCAAAGAAATAAGATGTGGTCCCCTCAACACCTGTTTGCACCGGATGTACTTTTGTAATGGTAGACAGGACTGTGACGATGATGAAAGCGGATGCAGTGAGTATACACACGCATATTATTTTGTGTCTGCACTATGGGGAGCATTTCATGAAACAAATAATTAGAGATATTCACTGACTTATGTTATAATCTACTAGAAATCTCTGGCTTCTGATTGGCTGACACCATATTAGTCAATGGAAATTCTTGACTTGACTGTTCTTGAAATGCTCTCCCAGTGCAGTGGTGTGTGAGCATGCAGTAGCTAAATGTAATTTGACCTGGATTGTCCGGCAAGTTTCTATAGAGATAGGTCTTCCTCTTTTGCATCAAACAGAATCCTTACCCATGAGGTTCAGTAAAGTTTATCACTGATAAATTATTTATTTTTTTCATGCTGCTATTGAAGTTAATTTGACAAATGGTAATATTTAATAAGTGTCAATTAGAAAAGATACTTGCAATTTGTTACAGCAATTTGCTACATTATCGTTATAATTATTATAATTTGCCCAAGACTTACATGTACAAGTAAAAAGTCAGCAATTATGCAGCACAGTCAATGAATTGAAATAAGATACTCTGTATTGAGTTGAACCACAATGAAATCAATACTATTTTGATGATTTTAATGATTTACCTGCGGACCTATTATCTCCATTTTCTTTATTTTTCTCATTTACTGTTTCTTACAAATAAACTTTTGTTATTGAAAAAGTTGCATATAAAGTGTAGTCAATCAAAACTCAAGCCAAATGCAAATTATTTTAGTTCATAATCAAAATATAGAAATTAATGCCTTTGTTGAAACATAAAATACATTTCAATTTTATAAGTCTTCACATGCATGCTTGCTCTCCAGTACAAATGTGAATTTAATCATACATGTAATTTTTTAATTATGTGTAAATATAACAGCTGCTATACTGTGAGAGTAAAAAAAAAATGACACCTCACAATTCCCTATTCAAGGGAAATGTCTTGAATGCATTATCATTATATGTGGCTGGAAAGAGTATATTTTGTCAAATAATTTGATACCATATTTATATTGTATGTCTTCACGCTTGAATAACCAATAGGTATTCTTTGCAGTGATGTAAATCTTGATTTGCGCCAAAGTAAGACTGCAATGAATGAATCCATATGTAAACATATTTGCGAACCCCTTTTCAATGAAATTAATTTGAGAATTATAACTAAAAAGTGTGTTTATTTAACAATTTTATGATATATTATTGAAAAGGTATTCTGAAATAGATTGTGATGTTACCCTTGTATGAATACAACATCATTGGCATCTGGATCATTCATTGCAGCCATGTCTTAATTTGCTATAATCATATATAATAATAGTAAGTTAATGACATATTTTTCCTTAAATTAGGGATTTGTTCCGTGTCAACTTTTTTTAGACACCCGGTATATAAGCAGGTATGATTATTATCATTATTATGTTGATCCCTTGTTTCTATATCATAGCATCCATCCATATAAATAACTACTGTATGAAGTTTGACTTAAAACATGAAACACCATTATTATTATAGATGTGACCTTAGGGTTTTAATTCTTGTTTCTCAGTAATTACTGACTTTTAGCCACTTTGTTTTCTGATAGCCTTTGTCTGTGATAATGGTAACATTGTGAATGAAAGGTTCATATGCGATGGACACAACGACTGTGGAGATTATACAGACGAACCTCCGGACTGTGGTAAGTATGGGGACTAATTAGTATGGGGACTTGATTAGCATGAGACGTAATTTGTGTAGGGACTTTATTAGGAATTACTTAGTACAGGGAACTTAATAAGTATGAGTACTAAATGAGTATGAGAATTTCACATGGAATTTATTAGAACCGGGACTTTATTCATTCAGGAACTTAATTATTACAGAAACTTGATTAATGTGGGATTTAATTAGTATGGGGACTTAATTAGTCGTTCATGAATACTTATCAACCCTTGCTGTAACAAGATTTTGGAGTATTCTGGAATAATCGGACCCCCTACAAAAATCATTGATAGAAAACATTATTATCTTCACTTCCTCAGAAAATGAAGGATATTTTTGAAGATCTTGTAAAAAATGACAAGGATATGATTTGTGTCATTTCTAATATTTGGGAATTTTCTCATTTTCAACCCTAAATAGACTGGGCTATTTCGACACCTAAGAAGACTGGGGGGGGGGGGGCTGATTCAGCCCCCCCTTATGATCTCGGATGTCGATCGCACGATCGCGACGAAAATTGGCACACATGTTACCCATGGCATTATCTACAAAACTTTAACATCAAATTCTGCAAAAAATCTCATGTCTCATTAATTATGCTAATTTATGCATAAAATCAGAAATTTGCTCTAATTAATAAAATAATGCCCCTGAAATGCTATTTTTTTGTTGTTTCACATACTCCAGATATGCATCTGATCAAATTGATTTTAAAAAAATTTCAAAATCACATTGATTTTCTTATGTATTCTATTGTTTTCTAAATTTCTTATGTATTTCTGTTTTTTGACTTTTTGTTTTTTATTGTTTTTTCAATGGAAATTGTCGGGGACTTTATTTTGACCATAAAAAAGATAAAAAAATTAATTGATTTTAAGCAGTAAAAGGAAAAATAATGATACATTTATGAATTTTGGCTAAGAACACTATTCGCATTGGATTTGTACACAAATTCAAGTTCTTGAGTGATTTTGGGTCTGCATGCACTTACGAAATGTTGCGTAATTTTTGAACCGCATACCCGGGGGTCACAATTTTGGTCTCAAAAGTTGCGCAAGACTTGAAAGTAAAAAGTCAGTGAGCGACGCGGTCAAAAAAATTTGTGCGGCGGATTTATCGCAAAAAATATCAAGGGGGGGTTGAATCAGCCCCCCCCCCGTCTTTTTAGGGTTAACACATGAAGAGTGTCAAGTTCCAATATCTGTATATCTTAAACTTGTCAACCATTTGATTCATATTCATATATTTTTTGAATACAGAATTACTGTTCAGGTATATAACATTAATGACAGGATTGTTGCAATGCATTAATAGTGGTTTTTGTCATTCAACCGATTGATGGTAATCTAACAACGATGATTGTGGTTGGTAACCAATCTTTATAATAATAGTCATCATCTTAAAATGAAGGATGAATGTCATTCTTTGAAAATCTTGCGATGGGGCATATACCCAAAGAAGAAGAGGCAAGGACTGTATTAAAATAACTCTCTCCTTAATTTGTTAAAGGTTCTTATTTACTACACTGCGCTATACTTACCTATACCATCTCATCAAATTGCTATTCGTTACCCTGACTCGAATAGCCACCGGTAAAAAACTCCCCGAAAGAGGCTAACTGCAATCAGATAGCCTGGGAAACCCGTCACGGGACGAGACCCATAAAACCCCCTCGCCACATATAAGCCTCCTCTTTCGTTACCGCGACGTCGTTGAGTACACTCGAAACGTTTAGCCACCGCGCAATTTTTTTTATGAATCACGATGTCTGATGAAATAAACATTATTATTTTCCAACCCTAAAGATCTCAATAAAAAGGGGAGATCAACTCGGTCAAGATAAAGCCGAGGGCCATTATCTCGGTCAAGACAAAGCCGAGAAGAAATAACAGCACGATGATAAGGCGGCCAAGATAAAGCCGAAGAATAAGAAGTCTAACACTTATAACCCGGCCAAGACAACGCCGGCTAATGACACTACACAATCAGACACCCAGCCCCTTAGGCGGGAGGTAGACAAGGGTACGGATAAATCGGAAGAGGCTGTTTACACTCCTTCCGATCGGGGTAACTCCTCATCAAAGAGTATAGGGCGGGCAAGAAGAAGCCTCGCGATGACCACTCGTGTTCTAATGACAATCAGGCTCGAGTTAACGACCCACTACAACCCCTATATTTTATAAGAAGCTTCGACTGGCCCGGGATTGTGACCGGTCAGTCCATTCATTGCCAGACCCCGCCGAGACGGGTCATCATCAGTTATCTATAGTACAGTCCACCAGGTTGGTGTATCATCGTACTTGTAGAATTGTGCAGAAGTTCATACAGTGCTGTGGAATTAAGATCTATTCTACGTACATGCGGTTTAAAATAATAATAATTAAGAGAAATTATTAACAATTGTAGTAGTTGGATCTTGGAAGCCTTGCAGGCGATCCTCCCCCATCGGGTGCTGCAATCGACCCATCCCGACCCCAAGCCGCCCGAGACAATGAGCTAATGAAAACTCGACTCATTCTAGACCATAATTCAATGCTCTAGACGTAGAGAGAGAGGCCTAGATCGCCTCATACAGATCGCGGAGTTGGGGCTAATGATAACTCGCCTCGTACTAGCCGTAGATAATAGGAGTTTTCCATCGTGGGAGAATCTGATTCGGAATTCGATTACCACCGACCCAATTCATTAAAAGAGATTGGGGGCGATTTCCCCCATCAAATCCTTATACACTGTAAAAAAAAAAAAAAAACGTGATTTTACAGAAAATAAACAGAAGATTATGCAGAAAGCAATAACAGAATCATTCTGTAAATTCATTAAACAGGAACCTTTCTGCAATTCAACAGAACAGGTCTGTTTAAAAAAGGGAAAAAGGGTGTTTTATTCAAGGAAATATGTAAGTTTCCATACACCAAATACCAATTTCCTGTAAGATTACGCAATTCGCTAAGATTACAGGTGTTCTCGAGACTCTGCTGCAGGAACTTCTTTTATTTTAAGGATAAATTTTCTAACAGTGTAGCAGCTCCTTGCATTCCCTGAAAGCTGCCCAGCAAATGGGATTCGATCGAAGAGATTCACCATTAGGGGTACGAGAGAGTTCTGGCTTACTCAAACGTGATACTCCGACTAGTGGGAACATGCCTTTTAAATACTGCCCTCATCTTCGGGCCGAAAACAGTATACCAGTAGCGTATACGTACGTAGCTAGCGAATAATGAGCGAGAGAGAAGTCAATCTTCCGCCTGAACTCGTCCGTCTGCGATCAAGATGGACGTTCCGTATATAGATCCTGCTTTCGGGACGTCCGCTCCCAGATAAGCAACACTCTCGGCCTATACCCATCAGTAAAGAAGTCTCGAACTTTATCGGTTTGCCGCTCAAGACTTTGAGGATTTTGTGTGCATCCCTTCGGCCCCGGACGTTGCTTTCCGTGTCGGAGATGCGGGAGCGAGGAAGACTAGATCGGGCCGTAACCCTCGCCGCGGCACTGGTTACCACTCAGCCGACTATCAGCTTACAGTTGCAGCGCTGGACGTGGCCGCCCGGAGCGGTATGGTTTTCGCGATGTACTACGAGGGGTATCTGATATCCGCTCGTAGTGAAGCTGAGCGGCTTGGACTGAGTCTCTACCAATGACAAGAACTTATTGCTAGAGTCACAAAATCGCTGATCTCCAGTATGAGCAAGCAGCAATCAACACTGCTATGCACAAGGGCAAGGAGGGCTAAAGACTAGATGCTCTCAAGATGATTGAGAAAGGGGCAGCTACTGAGCTGGACTTCTCATTCTCAATAAGCTTCCTTGCGAAGGTAAGGACTTGTTTATGGACACTTTCATGAAGTATTGCACAAGTCTTTTTCAGCCAACACCACAGCTGACAAGACTTTTTATTAGCTCTCCTCGAGTAGACCTAGTCCGCCAGGCCCTAGTCCAGGGCCAGGCCCAGACCAGAGACCTCCATACGCTAGCTCTAGCTCCATACCCTAGACCTATAATGAACTTAAAAGGTCATCCCCCTCTTCCCTTGCTCTGGTAGCGACGCCAGGAATGAAAGGGGCCGCTGGGAAAGTCATAGGAATCCTCATGGTGGGGGACGGGGCCGCCAGGCGTTCTTTCAATGCACCATATTTCAGGGCCCCCACTCATAACCGGGACTTATGACAATCTAACACTAACCCTTCCCCACAAGCAGTAGGGAGAAGACTATTTCTTTGCCTTTACTTTTCATTATTTGAAATCTGTTCCAAGTCCTCAGCAATATGTAATATTGAGGTGTTCATGTGCCAAAAAAAAAAAAAAAAAAAAAAACTACCCTTTCATATCAGAAGAACGTAGAAAGGAGGAAATAGTGGTGATGGATGAGGTTATCATACCAGGCAAATCATACAGGCATAATGGTAAAACTTGCCAAACTTGGGTTACTTACAAAGTTGCGTTCACTTGTATAGAATGTAGACCTAGTAATATTCTTGATAATTTTGTGGCATCTGAGGTGTATATCTACACTATTTTTGGCTTACAAAGCAATGACAGAAGTAACTTGTAGATGTGGTTTATGGAGTGGTCTTTGGATGCTCAGACAGTCTTGAGATCTCAAACCAAGGCCTGAGGGTAGTGAACCCTTAAGAATTGCTGCTATTGTCCATCAGTTTCTACCACACTTGCCACAATGATATCAGCTTCTCCTTGGAAATATTTATGACATAAATCTACTGTGTGTTCCAATGATAAAGATTCCCATACAATCCCAGAGTTCTCAATCAGGGATTGTGATTAAGATAATATTTTAATGTTCGTAATAGAAATCTGAGTTTAGAAATATTCCATAATTCTCTTTACCCAATTTATTGTGAGCCCGGCAGCCACTGTGCAGCTCCAGACCGATGAGGCTCTGTACTCTAAATGTTGAACGCCGAACAGGGTGGTAGCAAATACCCCCCACACCTGTTTGTGAGAAGTACATTCTACCAACTGATCCAACTAACTGGTTCTGAAAGTGTACAAGGGGTGGTCAATTTTTTGCCTACATCAAATTGAAGGCCAATATGGTATCTCATATATTTTGCCTGCAACTTTCATCAGGAATTGGTTAATGATAATAAATCAGTTCTTGTTTAGCACATATCACATTATGTCCAAAGACCTGGATATTATTACCCTGGGTTTTCGAGGAATAAAGTCCTGCCAGGTACCCATTCATCTCTCTTGGATTGAGTGCTGCGCAATGTGGATAAAAAAAAAAAAAAAAGTTGGAAGACTAATCCACAGGGCCACAACGCTCCACATCATCTGTACGATATTCATTAATATGCAAATGTCATTGGTTTGATCATGAAGCCCTCGTATGATATCAATTAGTCCCTATGGACCTTGCAGCAATCCAACAACTATCAAAAGGGTTGAGCAAGTGCTGTGTAAAGAGGTCTCCATCCAAAATAACTATTTGAAAAGGATAGAAAAGACAATTCTAGATTTGTTAGGGATTCCACCAGAAAGGTTATATCTTATGATATGACAGGTTTGTTCTCAAACCAGGGCCCTGTCTTACAAAGAGTTACGATTGATCCAATCAATCGTCCAATTCATCGTAACTATATTGAAATCCATCAGTGTCGTAAAATTTTTTCTACAGGAAATTTGCATAATGTCATTTGTAAACAAGAGAAGCTCATTGAAATTTTAAGAAAACAATGAATGCATGAATATACATCATAATTAGAACACTCATGATTCTAGACTCCAGAGATACTTCAGATGGTGTGGCAGTTTACAAATTGATCCAATTTCTGCCTCGTAAGTCAGATAGCAGATTTATTTCCTTTATTATTTGATGAAGGTTTATCAGTCTCTTTTATAAGGGGTTACTGGTCAACCATAGCAGCCATTCATTCAGGCTTCTATAATAGGGAAACTACCTCAATTCAGCTGTCCTTACCAGACTAACAAGATCCTTCTTAACAGATTCCTCCCAGCCGAAGACTCTTCCCCAATTGGAACCTGCCAAGAGTCCTTCGGTGCCCTAGCCAAATTCCCCTTTAAACCCATAATTGCTCCCTTCTTGATCTTTCCATTAAGACAGCCTTCTTGTTGACTATAGCTTCAAGTCTAAGACGTAGTTTGCTTCATACACCACGGTGAGACCGGGTCATATTCGTTGGGAGAAGGACAGAGTCCGCTTGATCCCTAGACCTGATTTCCTAGCTAAGAAATAGAAACCCCTAAATCCGGTGATGTTCTTCCAAGGGGGATATCATGGCTGAATGGATAACGCACTTGACTAGCGTCCTTGGAGTCCCAGGTTCAAGTCCTGGGGTGAACAATGTGATTTTACAGTCTCTCGTCAGTTTCCGAAGATAGGTTATTGATTGATTGATTGATTGGCCGATATGGGCCGATTGGCCGATATGGCCTTTGTTATGTTGTCCCGTACGTGCCTTAAAGTGGTACATTGATTAAAGTACATTCGCACTTCCCACCAACTGTTCATTAGTTCAATAGAACCTCACAGCCCTGTTAATCCAATTACAATTTCTCGAAGGTTAGTGCAGGGGATCAGGTCAGATGGAGAAAATGCCATTTTATCAGGATCCTTTAGAGCCCACGATTCACGGGGCATAGCAGCATCTTGGGCACTTTTCAGGGTACCTCTTTGGAGGAGATCCTCCAGGCATCCTATTGGACCTATTCAATATCTTGTATCTTATTACTTATTTGATGTAATAGCCAAGACACAGGTTTTGCCTTGGCGGTTCTTGTCTTGTCCTAATTTTTCCAAGGCTATTTCCAGTTGATATATTTCATTAACGTGGTTGATGATTCTTATCCCTTTATTACAAGAGTAGCTTCTCCAGTTGGGAGACTACTCAATTTTATAGTAAATCAGTTTCTTTATCATTGTTTTGCCTACTTGTCTGGAAAGGGTCTCGTTTCTGCCCCTCCTCCAGTTTTTCCGTGCTATTCTAGCAATTTGATGAGATGGTATAGGTAAGTATAGCGCAGTGTAGTAAATCAGAATGCTCAGTAGTGAGCATATTATTTACTAACAAGCTATACTTACCTATAGCTCCCCTCCCGTCCTCCCCAGCAGACCTCGCCCCTCCTTGGCAACGAAAGAGGAGGCTTATATGTGGCGAGGGGGTTTTATGGGTCTCGTCCCGTGACGGGTTTCCCAGGCTATCTGATTGCAGTTAGCCTCTTTCGGGGAGTTTTTATGTGGCTATTCGAGTCAGGGTAACGAATAGCAATTTGATGAGATGGTATAGGTAAGTATAGCTTGTTAGTAAATAATATGCTCACTACTGAGCATTCTGTTCATTATCTGCACATTCCTTGCTCATATCAGTGTGTGCTTCAAACCAGTTTGACTGTGGAGAAAGGTGTATCCCTGTGAATGACGTTTGCAATGAAGAAGTTAACTGTGCCAATGGGGCGGATGAAGCCAACTGCAGTAAGTTTCTATTTTTGCATGTTCTTCGGGTTTAAGAAGGCCTGTGGCCATAGCCAATATTCCGATACATGTCAAGTTTTTTGTCAACTAATGCTGTGCTGAAATTATTGGAAGGTGAAAAAGGTCAAAATTTTGAAAAATTGTGTTTTGTATGTTCACTGTGCTCTTTCACCATTGTGGCAAGGACAATATATTCAGTCATTAATCCCAGAAAGTTATGAAGGATATGAATAACTTTTTACTTGTCAGGAGAGACCTTCAGGTTATAATGATTCAGTCCGCTTTTGCCTCCCAGGCAGAGGTGATATCAAACAACTCAATTTTAATAATAAGCTTTAAAAGAACCTGTTCTGTTAGACATTTGTGTTACAATTAGCTATCCACAGTAAAACCACAATTTTAGACCAGAGTTAGAATTGAACCTGATTTAAGAATACACGTCTTTAAGTCAATTTAAGCGGGCCATGAGAGTCATGTCATTCCAGTATGAGGCTTGCATGGGTTCAATTCTCTCAGAGGGGGTGGTGATTTTTAAGAAAAAAATAATAAAATTACCGGAGAGTTATTTCTGTTCTCTATATTGAAAGGTTAGCCACTATGACTTGTTATTCGGTGATGCCTTTTACATTGGATGCAAGTGCGAATTTAAGTGCAACCTTAAGTCACGCTTAAGTCTTTGTGAAACACCTCCTAAGCCCTGTTGCATACCATTGTTGTAACTTGCATGGATTCCTTGATTTTGATTGGTCGTTGATCATCGTCACCATATTTACCATTGGACGGCAAAGGTACCATAGTAGTAATTCTGCAATGAGCCCCTGCTGTGTAATTGGAATCTAATTATTGATATAATTTTTATTCATGTGTTTCTAGTATGCAAGAGTTCTGAAATCCAATGCGACAACGGGGAATGTACACCATTCTGGACTCTTTGTGACGGCAAGGATGACTGTACTGATGGATCAGATGAACTTGAAGATAAATGCCGAGGTAAATAGAGGGGTGGAAGTGCCGTGGTGTAGCGGTTCTTACTCTCGCCTTGTGATCAGAGGGTCGTGTGTTCGAATCCCACCATGGCCTAGCGTCCTTCGGCAAGGCATCAATCCACACATTGCCACTCACACCCAGAAACAACCGTCATTGTGGTTGGTTTGAAATAGCAAGTGTGCACCGAACAGGTTGCTTGAAATGCTATGAATCCAGTGACCGGGTAATGATGATTGTGAAGTGCTTTGAGCAGTCGTAGATTGATAAAGCGCTATATAACTGCCAATTATTATTATTAAATATATCTTGGTTCCATGAATTTTGTTCCAGTGATAATTGCTCTCCTATAAATTCCACATGCAAATTGAATAACTATAACTTCAACGCTGGAGTAAGTACCCTTTCCTAAGTTATTGCAAACCTAACCCTACATCTTAGAATAAAACCCTGAGTACTTATAGTAATTGCCGCAGGAGCAAGTGTCAAGTCACCTATGTGTCATACCTAATACAGTCTTTCAGTCTCCACTGTGTGAAATTACATAAGAGTGTTTGTTAGAAATCTTTCATATCTCTGTTTTTATGGTATCGCTACTTAACCCTGTATTGACAGGCTGGGAGGAGTCTATTTCTGTTTGCAGCACAACCAACCAGACAAGTATTGTAACAAGCTTTTATATTGTTTGTACTATTCTGCATTTTGATTAAAAATCTTGCAATTTCATGTTTTTTGAGAGAGACTGTTCGTATTCCCCTATTATCTTTCATTATAATGTACAGATATGAGCGCCATATACATGTATTGATTAGCTATTATTTCAAAAAGTATTCAGTACTACATAATGTCAACGTGTTGCTGAATAATAACTTGCTCAATATTTTTGCCTAACACTTATCAAGAGCAAACACAAGAATGAACAGAAAGCTAAATCAAATGTCCCATCTATCTCAAACTACATAAAAAATGATGAGGGAAAGCATTACAGAAGTTTCAGAAATGAGTCATGCAAGCAGTACAAATACTCTGCAGCTCCTTCCCATCTGTACAGCCAGTGGCATACCGGAGGAGACAAAGCATTGGGGGGGGGCACTGCATTGTCTGTGAACAATGCTGTGCCCCCCCAATGCTTTGTCTCCTCCGGGTCACGGTCCGCTACTGTGTTGAGATGTGATTGGTCACTACCATACATTTTATTACTTTGTCTTACTTTGTCCCAAAAATGTGTTATCGTTAGCATTATTACTATCATATCCTTTTTCACAGGCAAAATATCCCTTAGTTAAGTAGGTTTCACAGTACACCATGTATCTTTCTTGGGCAAGTGTTAGTCCTGAAAAGGACCACCCATGTTTAGACAAGTGTGTTCTTGTCGTCCTCAGGAGAATGAGAAAAGTTTATAAAAGCAGGCCTTATATACTCTGTTGAAGTGCCGTATGCATGGCACTTTGCAGGGTACATGTCTCTGATTGGCTAGATTGGATGTCATGTGACTTATCTAGCCAGTCAGAGAAAGATACATGGTGTACCGTCAAATCTACTACACTATTCTTCTTTGCCATGGAAACCTTCAGAAGTTACAAAATTTTCCTTAATCCCTGTGATATATAGGTGGTGTTCAATGGAAAGTTAGTCCCACATTTAGTCCAGGGCTAAGGATAACATTGGGTTAACAGTACTGTGGGGTGAAGAAAACGGTGTGAGAATAGGCTATCAGTATGTTGCATTTTCTTTATGTCATAATCAATTTTTGATTTCTTCCTTTTTTTCTAGTATGCGATGGAAACTACTTCCAGTGCCAAGATTTTTCCAAGTGCTTGGCTATGTCTTCTGTGTGTGATTCCGAAAGTGACTGTAATGATGGCAGCGATGAGCTTGTGGGTTGTCCACGGTCTCTCAATTACACCATACCACCTATTGTAGTTCCGACCAATTCACCGAGTCCACCAGAACAAACGCTGCCACCCTCCTGTAAGCATCACTCTTTCTGTGTATCATATATCAGGGGTCTGTTTCATAAAACCTGTTATTTCAGTTTTAAGCTACTGAAATTGTTCAATATGACTGGCTAATAGCAAACTTTTTATACAAAATTTTCAATTGTTGTTAGAACAATTCTTTATGAAATGGGACCCTGTAAGGTTGCCACTTGTATAATAGCAATCCCTATTGGTCACATGAGGATTGGTTCCCTGTTCTGTCTTTTTCTCCGAAGACACAACATTGTTCTACATCTGCCAAAGAATGTCAAAGAAAACAGACAGTATTCAATTCATTTAAGTATTACTTTGTATTTTGCTCAAGTAATCCATCTTTGGTATGTAATTGTAATTTTTGGCTAAGTATTTTGCTTAAATCTAATCAAACCACCTACCAGACTTTAAGTCTAGCTTGCGTACAGTTTACAAATGTGATACACGCGGTCATACATTCTGCGCACAGATGGATGCATAAATTTTGCATTATTTGGCTCAAACTTTATGACTTCACAATGGTAAGTATTTTGCTTTAATTTCACTTGATATGGTGTTCCTAAATACTCATTTCTAAAGATGTATTTTTTTAGTTAAGCCCGTTCTAAGGATGTCAAGTTTTCTAAAGATGGCATTCCATGAAATATGACATATGTCTAAAGATTGGATAAATTCCTTAATATTGCATAAATTCCATAAAAATTTAACCACTTTTACAAATCTCATATTGTTTCACAAAGCCCTACTACATTACCCTCAAAAGACGGCTATTTCAATGCCTAAGAAGAAGGGAGGGGGGGTAGGGAGGAGTCTGATTCAGCCCCCCCCCCCCTATATAATCTCAGCAGTCGATTGTGTGATCACGATGAAAATTGGCACCTGCATTGCCCATGACATAATCTACAAAATTGTAAAAAAAAATCAAATTCTTTGAAAAATTAAAATTCTTTGAAAAATTTCATTTCTAATTAATTATGCTAATTTATGCATAAAAGCAAGAGTTACTCTAAATAAATAAAGGCCCCTAAAATCCCCCCATAAAAGAAATTCAGACTATACATTCCTTTTTAAAAAAAAGTTTACACTTAGAAAAATTCCTGTAAAATTATATATTTGTAATATTCTGAAGATTTTTCCACATTTTGACATTGGTACAGATCCATATAAGCAAATGACGATATAAATGTCGAAAAATATTTCCGCTTGAGTGAGCACCACTTACTTTTGCAAAGTTAGTGAAAATTGATTTGCGCAGAACTTTGAAATAGTTATGCGAATAAAAGTAGATCTTAATCATGAAGAACACGTGGAATTTAGCTAGTAAAATTGTTTTGAGGATATCTTTTACCCTTTTTAGTTGTTTCCTTGCCCAAAACACTTCGGAGTGTGCATTGAGCCCCACTCACTCCCCCATACACCAAGGCCATCGTGATGATATTTGCTTTACACTGAGCTGTGATTTACATGAAATGGTTTAGGCTTCATTTTCATTTTGTTAATCATTGTCAAGCTTTGGAAAAGTGTGGAGAAACAAGTATTAAATGAAAAATGAAATGTAAACCACAAATGATACAAACTTAGTGGAAAAAAAAATGCTGGAGATGTCTGATATAAACTTTTGTTCAGATTCAGTTATGTCCTCAGATCCAGCTGGCACAAAAAGGGTAAAGGTTGTGCTTACTAAGTGTTGAAATTTCAATTTGGGGGGCAAAATTGCTATAAAATGCTTGAATGTATCTGTTTTATTTCAAATGACTAAAAGTGCAAGGGAAATGTGTGAGAAATGTTTCACAGTGTAAGTTTGATTTCGCCCGTTCCCCTTGACACAGCGTGAAAACAAGCATTTCTGCGCAAACAGATTTCTGTGAGCTTTACAAAAATGGACAGTGCTCACTCAAGTGTAACATTCTGTCAAAACTTTTACTTCCATTGGATAGAGGAGACCCAAACCCAAGAATATATATGAAAAAATTACCCACATGTATATTTTTTAATTCCCAGGTCTTTTTCAAAGTGTAAACTTTTTTTGATACGCACTGTATAGGATTCTGATCAAATGTACTTCACAAATGTACTTTAAAAGATTTCAATATTACATTCAATTTTCATGTTTTTTATTGTTTTTTTTTTAATTTTTTAAGTATATATTTTTTTCTTTTCAACTTTTATCAATGTTATTTTTAATTGATATCATCAAGGACTTTATTCTGACCACAAATGAGATGAAATCATTGAGTTTAATCAGTAAAATGAGAAATAATAATACATTCATTTAGGCTGAAAACTTTATTTGCATTGGGATTGTACACAAATTCACGTTTTTGAGCAATTTTGGGTGTGCATGCACACACGAAATGTTGGATAATTGTGGAACCGCGTAGCCTTCGGTCACAATTTTGATCTCAAAAGTTGTGCGAGACTTGAAAGTAAAAAGTCATTTAGCGACGTGGTTAGAAATTAATGTGCAGCGGATTTATCGCAATAAATGTCTTATTGGGGTTAAAAGTAATTTCATTTTGAAATATATTCATTTTCAGTTATTCCATTTGAGGATTGTGGATTGCGGCCAGCTCTTGAGATCCATCGGGTCACCCATGGTGAGGATGTGACTGGGCTTGGGGAATGGCCTTGGCAGATTGCACTCTACACGCCAAACGGTCAGTTCTGTGGAGGAAGCATTATCACTCCAGAGTGGATCCTCACTGCGGCTCACTGCGTGTAAGTATAATACGCTTTCTGTGTTTTTCTAATCGCTGTTGTTGTAGTTACTGCCGTATGCCACCAACACATTGACAGCTTTCAAAGGAAAGCTGTGAAAACATTTATTGCATAATTAGTACCATTATGGCGGCCGTCCATTAATTTGGTGGTTTTACAATATGGTGCACCACTTATCAGTTGCAGCGGACATGGCAAAACTTGCAATGCCTCGTGGGAAAAAAATTATCGTTCAAATTAATCTCTGTTGTGCACTTGGAAGAGGTTTACCGCATATTTCTTTTCTAAATGTAGACTGTTTGCTGTTGGGAATCGTACCAGTTAGCTTGCCATAGTTCAGCATACGTGATCGACGCAAATGTATCACGGGACATTCCATGTATCGACAGCGATGTGGATGACATCGCCATCATGATTATACTTGAATAAAGGCAACAGCCATCCTGATACATAACCTGAAACATGGTGTCAGAAGTGGGATCACCGGACATATGATTTGACAACACATCGAGCCTGTAAGAAAGCCAAAGTTCGTCGAGATGTCAAGTAAGTTCGGTAGAATTTGATTGCATTTCGCGGGCAGAAGTTGACCTGCTAAGGCCTGGCCGCGCCCCCGCGGACGAGTGGGTTAGCGTAGTGAAGGAGCCGCTGAAGCCTTTCTTACCCAAGAGTGCATACCAGCACGGGAGCCGGGTCAAAAAACTTTAGCCCAAGATTTGCAAACGGTGAAGGATTATAGACTTTGACAAACTCAAGCATAAATTCGAACTATAGTGTGATAAATGATGGCTGCATCAAGCAATTTTCCAGTCCCATCACCCATGGATATGAAGGGGGATTTGAGGGGAAATTGGAAGTTTTTTCAGTCGCAATGGGAAAACTATGAAATTGCGTTAGAGCTAGATAAGAAGCCAGACAAAGTGAGAGTAGCAACTTTAGTATCACTCATAGGGAAAGAATGCTATAAGCTCTACACTACACTAGAAGAGAGTCAGAAAACGACAACCAAACAAATCCTTGATGCTATGAAGAAGCATTTTGATCCTACGACTAATGTCATATTTGAACGGTACCAGTTCAATACTAGAAATCAAGGTGAGAGGGAGACAATTGATCAGTATGTGACAGCACTGAGAAGTTTGGCAGAAACCTGCGAGTTCGACACGCTAAGAGATGATTTGATCAGAGACCGCATCGTCCTAGGAACCAATGATCCAGACGTAAGGGCGAGGTTGCTGCGTGGGGAAAATCTAACGCTACAAAAGATGATAGATGTGTGCCGTAGTGCAGAAGTGACTAAACAACAACTCAAAAGCATCGAAAGTGCCAGCACTCATACTGAATCAGTGCAAGCAGTGTACAAAAAGCATGTGAAGCCAAGAAAGGCGAATTCCGGTCACGAGAAGAGCCACAGCAAAGGACAGCAGAAGGCACAAATGATACGGAATTGCAAGTACTGTGGTGGAGAACACAGGAGAGAGAAGACCGCTTGCCCAGCGTGGGGAAAGCAGTGCGGCAATTGCAAGAAAAACAATCATTTTTCAAAAAAATGTTTGGCAAAAGGACTGAAGCCAGTGAGGTCTCTTGATGATGAGGATGATGACCTGTCAGATGAATCCATCTACACCATAGAGAGGATAAGCAGTGTTGGATCCAATGGTAAGCGATGGAGAGCAAATGTCATATATCGAGCTAATGGATCTGACAAAAAAGAGATGAACAGTCAGATTGACACAGGTGCTACAGTCAATGTACTGAGCTACACTGACTTATGTGATGTCCTACAAGATGGAAACCCAAGGCTGGAGCACAGCAAGGTCAGACTGAAGCCATTCAAAGGAAAACTAATCAAACCAAAAGGACAGACAGCACTAGAAGTCCAGGTCAAGAATGGTCCAGTACACCTGCTTCAATTTCAGATAGTTGATGGATCAAGTCAAGTTCCAATCCTATCAGGTGACTCTAGCGAGGACTTAGGGTTAGTCACAAGAAACAACCCAGAGCGGATAGAGATCCTTAGTCAAGCAACAGAACAGCCTCTGACGAAGGAGCAGATAATGAAGGAATACAAGGATGTATTCACAGGGCTGGGATGTCTGCCTGGAGAATATCACCTTGAGACTGACAAGACAGTGAAACCGGTACAACACATGCCACGGAGGGTACCAGCAGCACTCAAACCAAGCCTGAAAGACAAGATAAGTGAGCTTGAGGAGAAGGGAGTCATAAAGAAGGTGACAACTCCCACTGAGTGGATCAGCAGCATGGTAGCAGTGAAGAAACCAGGGAAACTGAGGATTTGCATAGACCCAAAGGATCTAAACAAAGCCCTGAAAAGATCACATTATCCGATGCCTACCATAGAAGAGATCCTACCCCAATTGTCACAAGCCAAGGTGTTCACGATCCTCGATGCCAAAGATGGATATTGGCAAGTGAAGTTGGATAAAGAGAGTAGTTTCCTGACCACGTTCTGGACGCCATTTGGTCGCTACCGATGGCTGAGGATGCCATTTGGCATTGCTACTGCTCCAGAAGAATACCAGAGAAGACAACATGAAGTAGTCCAAGGGTTACCAGGAGTAGAGGCAATAGTTGATGATCTCCTAGTCTATGGAAGTGGAGAAACCATGGAGGAAGCGATCATCAATCACGACCAGAACTTGAGGAGACTTCTAGAGAGAGCAAGACAAGTTGGGCTCAAGTTCAATAAAACCAAGATCCAACTGAAACAGACCGAAGTCAGGTACATTGGTCATGTACTTACTGACAAAGGACTCTGCCCAGACCCAGAGAAGATCAGAGCGGTTGCGGAACTGGAAAGGCCACGAGATGTAAAGACGGTTCAACGTTTTGTAGGCTTCGTCAATTACCTTGCCAAGTTCCTGCCACATCTGTCAGAAGAGTGCGAACCACTGCGGCAACTTACACTTAAAGAAGTAAAGTGGTTCTGGGGTCCGGCACAGGAAAGAGCTTACAGCAGAGTAAAGAAGTTGGTGACAACAGCTCCAGTACTCCGGTACTACGACGTGAACGAAGAAGTTACAATCCAATGTGACGCCAGTGACACGGGCCTAGGAGCAACCCTCATGCAGAAGTCACAACCAGTTGCGTTTGCATCTAGGGCTCTGACGGAGACAGAACGAAGATATGCTCAAATAGAGAAAGAATGTCTAGCGATAGTATTCGCATGCGAACACTTTCATCAGTACCTATTTGGGAAGGAGACAGTAACTGTAGAATCAGACCACAAACCTCTACAGTCTATCTTCCTGAAGCCATTGCTGTCAGCCCCAAAGCGTCTGCAGCGGATGCTACTAAGATTGCAAAAGTACAACCTCCAGGTCACATACAAACAAGGGAAGCTTATGTATGTGGCTGACATGTTGTCAAGAGCAGCACTACCGCTGAAAACCCAAGGAGAAGGAGGATACTACGAAATCTACACAGTCAGCCAACAAAGACAAAAAGAATTTGAAGAAATCAATCCAAGAGAGTCGGTGAACTTCACAGACAAACGGTTCAAGCAAGTAGAAGAAATGACCCAGAAGGATGAGATCCTACAGGTGCTCAAACAAGTCGTGATCGAAGGTTGGCCAGATACAGTAAACACTGTACCAGTAGAAATACGCGAGTATTGGGCTTATCGCGATGAGATAACTTCGCACAATGGTATTCTCTACAAGGCCAACAGAGTCATCATACCGAAGCGGCTCAGAGGCGAACTACTGCAAAGGGTGCATGCCAGCCATCAAGGCATGGAATCTAGCCTGCGAAAAGCAAGAGAGACAATCTTTTGGCCCAAAATGAACCATGAGATACGGGATGTAGTTCGACAATGCAGTGTTTGCAACGAACATCAGGCACAGCAGGCGAAACAGCCACTACTTCCTCGCGAAGTTCCAGACCGACCTTGGAAGACACTTGGCACAGACCTCTTCACACTGAATGGGAAAGATTATCTCATTACGGTAGATTACTACTCAGACTTTTGGGAAGTAGATGAGCTCCAGTCGACCACAAGTGCAGATGTGATTACATGCCTGAAATCACAGTTCAGCAGACATGGCATTCCCAAGGAAGTCATCAGTGACAATGGTCCACAGTACTCCAGTGATGAGTTCAAATGCTTCATGGAGGAGTGGGAGATACATCATACCACATCTTCGCCTCATCACCCCCAATCCAACGGGAAGGCAGAATCTGCTGTAAAGATTGCCAAGAACATCATGAAGAAGTGCTCAAAGTCAGGCACGGATATCTACAAAGCAATCTTAGAGTGGAGAAACACCCCCACCGAAGGAATGCAGAGTAGTCCTGTCCAGAGATTGATGTCACGTCGGACACAGACAACACTGCCAACAGCACAACACCTGCTGGAGCCGAAAGTAGTGACAGGAGTTAAGCGAAAAAAGGTAGAGAAAGGCAAGAAAGCAAAGACACAGTTTGACAAATCAACAAAAGAGCTACCAGACTTGAAGGTTGGTCAAGCAGTCAGAGTTCAATTAGCGATCAACAAAGGAAAACCAACATGGCAGCTAGGTGTTTGCATGAGAAAGCTTTCACCAAGGTCTTATGTGGTAAAAGTCAATGAACAGCTCTACCGTCGAAATCGCAAACGCATTCAGTCAACCTATGAATCTTTGCCAGCGACTCCAGATGTGTGGACCGACATTCAACCTACCACGAACACAACAGGCCCACAGTGCAACAATCCCGGAGATGAAGAACAACACGAGCAACAACAGCAAGCGACGCCATCACCGGTAGTAGCCCACACCCGCACGCGAACCATCAGGCCACCAAGTCGTTACAAGGACTATGTACAGCCGTAAAATATCAAACACGACAAATAACTGTAAATACAAAGACAGAAATTGACAGTCTTAAATTTACCTGGAACGCTCACAATATAATTAACAGCGAACATATGAACAATGACGTCTACGAAACAATTAACCGCGGACAATAAACAAAGAACAATCGCGAAAAAAAAAAAAAAAAAAAGTTTCAAGGACTGTAAGATAATTTTTTAGTGTTTATTATCCAAGTTGATCTTGGATATGTTTTTTTGCTTTAACTGCAATAGTTGATGCATATTGTGTTTTATGTTTTCCATGTTTATTTTGATGTAAACAGTTGAGTCGATTTGTATGTGGACATGCAAGCAATCGCAAAGTTTTAAACAATATTTTTGTTATAGTTACAAAACAAAACAATAAAAAGAAAAGGAAGAGAAGGAAGAAAGGATAGATGAGAAAAAAACGTTATTGATTTTAAACATCATAGCTACAACTCCATGTCAGTTAGAAAATTGCGTCAAGTACATGCATTATTTTTATACACTGATTTTCTGGAAAAGAATTCATTTGCATCATTCTTTCATATGAAAAGGGGGATGTTGGGAATCGTACCAGTTAGCTTGCCATAGTTCAGCATACGTGATCGACGCAAATGTATCACGGGATATTCCATGTATCGACAGCGATGTGGATGACATCGCCATCATGATTATACTTGAATAAAGGCAACAGCCATCCTGATACATAACCTGAAACATTTGCTATGAATTCTTCCATTTTGCCGTATGGTTTTTCTTCGTGAAACATCAGTCACATAACAGTATAATAGCATGAATTGTGCGCTGCCTGTGCCTCAATCCTTCTACTGAGGTGAGATGAAAGGTGTTATCTTGCATCACCTCAGGGGTTTAAACACTCCAGTAGAATTGTGCTAAAGGACTTTCTGAATGTCGCAAATTTTATTATTATTTACAGGGATTTTAATGCAACTGATGACAACCCATACACTATCAAGGCTGGCAGCTTGCTTTACTTTACAACTGATCAAAGTGGACAGTCTCGAGACGTGCAGGAGGTCATCAGGCATCGTCTATATGGCTCAGGACTAATTAATGATATTGCTCTCCTCAAGCTCGTTACCCCTCTCAACTTGACTAATGAGGTGCAGCCTGTATGTCTTCCTTCAGCAGATGAATCTATACCAAAGCCTGAAGAATACGTCACATTCACAGGATGGGGCAGCTTCACCGAAAGAAACAGTATGTGTTCCATTTTTTTTTCATTGCAGTACGTCAAACCCCCGTTTGGAGAAAGACCGCAGTTCAGATTGCAAACTGCGGTTCTAGACGCCAATTTTCATTTGAAAATCTCAATAAGCCCTGATAAACCCTTCTTGGCCAGGTAATCCCTGTTGTCTCAATTTCATCTCCACAGACCAGTTAATGAGCGTCGAGCCAGGGACGAAATGATAAACAACAGCTTTGCTATTACGTAAGACTTCTTTGCCTGTAGTAGGACCTTCGGAATGAAATTATTGTAAACGATATTTAATCACGTTTTCAAAGGCATATTGTATTCAGAAATCCAATGTTAGTCCATTTTCAATTTCGAACAAAGAAAATCGACCTCGAAATAAGGAAAGTAAGGGAATAAAAATGACAGCATGGTTTGCATGGATGCCACCAGAAATACACACGTTGCCATCCATCGTGTGTGGCCCCCTGCTGTGACTGTATATGCGAGGCTGTTGTGTTATCTTCGGACCGAGGTCAAGAAACAGGTGTTTTGATACTTAAATTGCTTGCTTGGGGCAGTTAGGGTTTTGTTGTACGTGGAGAAGAGAATTGATGAAGAGGGAAACAGGGGTATAGTGTTCTCAAATGGAGGTTTTCGTCATGACAATTTTGCCACCAAAATTAAAATTTCAACACTTAGTGAGCACACCGTTCACCCTTTTTGTGCCAGCTGGATCTGAGGACATAACTGAATCAGAATAAAAGTTATTATCAGACATCTCCAGCATTTTTTTCACTAAGTTTTTATCATTTACAGTGGGGTTATATTTCATTTTTCATTAATACTTGTTTCTCCACACTTTTCCCAAGCTTGACAATAAATAACAAAATGAAAATCAAGCCTAAGCCATTTCATGTAATACACAGCTCAGTGTAAAGCAAATATCGTCACGATGGACTCGGTGTGTGAGGGAATGGGTTGGGGCGCAATGCACTTTTTAATGTGTTTTGGCAAAGAAACAAGTTTTAAAAAGGTAAAAGATATCTTCAAATCTATGTTACTAGCTAAATTCCAAATGTTCTTCATGATTAAGGTCTACCTTTATTCGCGTAACTATTTCAGAGCTCTGCGCAAATAATTTTTCACTAACTTTTCAAAAGTAAGTGGTGCTCATTAAAGCGCAAATATTTTTCGACAGTTATATCGTCATTTCCTTAAATGGGTCTGTACCAATGTTAAAATGTACAAAAAATATTCAGGATATTAAAAATGTATAATTTTTCAGGATTTTTTTAGTGTAATTTTTTTTATACAAACTGTTTATTGTTAAGGAGCATATTTTTAGTTTGAATGTTTTTAAAATACATAAAATTTGTTTTGCCAATACATTTTTTTTTGCCTATATTTAGGGAGAGTTTATAAGCTTTAAACTACATTGATAATTTCTTTCATTCTGAATTAAGTGTCGGGACAAAGTCTTTGTGGAATAGAGGACATTTGTATCGTCTGCAATTAAAACGTATGTTGATTCTCGAGACTCATATATATAAAAAATAATTTTGACTAATTATGTATCATTTCAATTTTCAAATCTTAGGATTTTTTTTATTTAGGGCATCTTTTTGTTGGTTTCGGGGGTGGCTATCCATATA
The DNA here is from genome assembly GCF_018143015.1 of Lytechinus variegatus. Taxonomy (NCBI): domain Eukaryota; kingdom Metazoa; phylum Echinodermata; class Echinoidea; order Temnopleuroida; family Toxopneustidae; genus Lytechinus; species Lytechinus variegatus. Next base: position 8,339,765 of record NC_054749.1, read on the forward strand.
TTATTCCATACATAACTTGGAATTTCAAACTGATTTTTAGTCAAACTTAAATCATTGTGAAACAACCCCTGACCAATTGATTTTATTTTCTTCTAAACAGAGTTTCTACTTTCCAATGTTTTATATTTTGTGACATCATTTTGTCAAAATATATTTCATGATGGCTTCTGGCTCCTATTGTTTTGCACTTTTCTGCTCATAATAGCTGGTGCCTTTATTTGACTAAAATTATTATATCGCATGCTTTATGTATAATTTAATCATCAATCATTGTCAGTATTATTTATCTTTTCAATTTTCACATTTAAAATGTATTCATTTATATCATTGTTATTATGTGAACATGTTGATTTATTGTAGATTTATGAATAACATGCAGAACTCCTGCAAAAAAAATACACTTCTTAAATTCTCTGATACATGTAGCTCGTCAACCTGACCTCCTTCAAGAGGGCCGAATGCCAGTCATACCAAACTACTTCTGTCATCGACTCGCACCTTTGGGTTTGACTGTTGAACCTACCATGTTTTGCACCATGTATCATACTGGCTATCAGGGAGTCTGCACTGTAAGTTATGTGTCATATCAATTTGTTTCCAGGGGTCCGTTGCAGAAAGAGTTGCGTTTAAACGCATGTCAAAAAATCAATTGCTGGTCCCAAGTGTGCCCTGTTGATTGGTTGGAGATCACGTTGCACATGATTTTTTAGAGTTGCGATTGCAACTCTTTCTGCAATGGGCCACAGATGATGTAAAGATTTTGTGGATAATTAGTTCCAACTCTCACGATTTAAGCCACGAGTGAAACTGGGTCTCAATTGTGGAGTATAATAATCATAATAACATCATATTTTACCCAGGGTAGCCACTTCAGTTCCAAAAACTGTTCTCCTTACTTGCCCTGCTTAACGCATGATTATGCTATTACCCTAACTTTAGCGCAAATACTTCGACGGGCATTCGAGGAATTTCTTCCTACTGGGTACCCATTCAGCTCACCTTAGTTAAGTGCAGCACAATGTGGGTAAATTTCTTTCTGAACGAAAGCACACTACAGTATGTTGTGAATCAAACCCATGTCCCTCCGATCAAAAGACAAGTCTTTACCACTAGACCATGATATATTGATTGTGACAGATCTTATCAGATCTTGAGTTCAGTTTTGGGAATCATTCCTATTGTTTAAGAAATTTGGATGGCTAAACAATTTTTGTGAGCAGGTACAAAAGGCCAGTCGTAACAGATCTCGTGACACTGGAAACGAGGATACATCATTACTTTTGTCAGCAAGAATGAGACTGACCATGTGTACTTATGTTAGGTTGTAAATTACAGACTTTTGGACCCCTTAAAATATGCTACTCTCATAATTGTATGCTTTTTTTCAGGGTGACAGTGGTGGTCCTATCGTCCAGGAGATCAATGGCCGTTGGACACTGGTTGGGATCTCTAGCTGGGTTCGTGAATGTGGTGCACCATACGTTCCTAATGGATTCACCCGTGTGTCAAGCTTCATCAACTGGATTCAAGATAACATGACTGAAAACTGAAATAATCTATGGCATTCCTCTTAATGGAAATCACCTTTGATCAAAAAACTTTGCAATTGTAATATCATAGAATTTTTTAAAACTTTCACTGTATTGACTACAGTACACAATTAATCATGATAATAAATTGTATGATCATTTTGAATCGTTGTGTAAAGGAACCCAGAACTGATGAGGAAGTTAGGACTATACTGTTGCTGTCATCTAATAACATAGGGTCAAGTCCACCCCAGAAAAATGTTGATTTGAATCATACGAGAAAAATAAAACAAGCATAACACTGCAAATTTCATCAAAATCGGATGTAAAAAAAGAAATTTGTGACATTTTAAATTTTTGCTTGTTTTTCACAAAGCAGCTACATGTATATGCCAAACTAAGTGATATGCAAAGGAGAGAGTCAATGTTGTCTCTCACTCATTGTTTCTTTTGTTTTTTGTTGTTTGATTATACAATATTTCAATTTTTACAGATTTCACAATAAGGACCAACTTGACTCCACCATAAGCTGCTAAAATAATGTTTATTTCACATGTTCAGGGAGGAATGAAATATTGTTTCATATGATAAATGAGGAGAAAATTAGAACTTTTCATCTTTCATATGTAATAAAAAACAAAATAAATAGTGAGTGGGTGACGTCACCAGTCTGCTCATTTGCATGACAGACTAAGATGTGCATATAACTGTTTTGTGATATTGAGGGAAAATTTTAAATGTCATAACTTTCTTATTTTGCCTCCGATTTTTTTTTTTATTAAACTTCAGTGTTATACTTGTTTCTTTTTTCTTTTATTCAAATCAACTCTTTGTTTTGGTAGACATGTCCTTTGAGTTCTCTTACTTGTTTGTGTACATTCACTTCACAATGTTGATAAGACGACAAAGTGGATTATTAGGATTGATTGCGCCCACATTTGACCAAGAATTTAATTTGCCTATTTTGTACATTTACTCACAAGCTGGTAGCGGTCATTACAATATAATGACCAGTAAGGTTACAGAATGAAGATATTTTACCAAATAATTAACAAGGGTCCACGTCACATTAGTATAAAACACATAATGCGTTGGTATGATTACCAATATATACCAATATACCAATATCATATTACATTTGAAACATGCACTAACTTGGCTCCGTATCTTCCTTTGGTGTGTTAAAAAAATTGTTCCCGAAGTACCTGTATATTGTAATTGTATTGTAACTGGAATGTCCTTGCAAATAATGATAGTGATAATAATAATAATGAGAAGAAGAAGGAGGAAGAGGAGGATATTGATGAAAAAAAGATTTGGTCTTTTACTGTACCAAATCCACTCTGTAGAGTGCTCAAAGCGCTTTTCAAGAAACTTCTAAGGAAATTAAGAATAATTGGACAAATAAGTTTGTAGGTATTTTTTTTCTCCAAGTTTCAAAGGTTGTATTTCATTTTGTATTGTTTATCATGTGTATCTTTTGGATAAAAGTCATCATTGCATTGATCATTGTTAACTTTCATTAACTAGTAGAATCAATGTCTTGTTTATAACTTATGTTAGACATTGCTGTGACAGCTAGGTGCATGAAAAAAGAAAAAAAATCCTCTAAAGAGCCTATCCTTACTAGGAAGAACAAAAGGTGTCACACAGTCATGAACTATATGTAGAAATAGTGTCATGAACTATATGTAGAAATAGTGTCTGTGCTCGTACATTTCTGTATGCTGAAGTCGGGCTTAATTGAACTCAGGTTTCAAGTTGTGGTTGAAGTATGGATAGCCAATTGTTACATGAATCACTAACAGCAGAGATATCATACTTTCAGCTCATTCGGCTCTCAAATCATTCATAATTGTCTAGGAAGTATAAAAAGATGATCGTGTTCACCACTGATGAATCGGGAAAGAGCACAGTAAACATAAGAAACATATAACATAATATAAACTTTCAACACTTTTGGCTTCCCATAATTTTGGCACAGAGTTAGACTGTGGTCTAGGATAAACCTGATCAGAATACGAATATCATCTGCAATTTATGCATGCTATGACACTATGTAGGATATTTCAGGGGCGGAAAACTCTTCTTCAGTCAGTCATCCAGGTTTGAAATCTAGATTAGTTCTGGACGGGGGAGGGGGGGGGGAGTTAAGCCTCCACTTTAAAAAAAAATCCTCTCTGTGGTGGTGCAGAGTAACACCCTCTTGTTGTTCTGGCAGCATGGCCAATTCTTAATACTACCAATCTCCCCCCCCCCCCTCTTATGTTTGGTGAACATATTCAAGCATTTGCTAATCTTATGCGAATCATGTCATAGTCTCATGTTACCCATCATTATACAAATTAAAGTCAAATGTTTTGTAGTAAAAGGGAAGATTTTATAAAATTTGATTATATTTCTGGGGTATGGTATTTACATTGAATTACGATCCTGTTTCTTGCTCTACATATGTATAGCATTCTCATGAAGAGTGTCAAACACAAGATGTTTTTGACATAATTCATTTTCTATTAGTGAATAAGCAATATAAAACAAATTATATTTTTATTCGAAGAGTGTTTTACAGATTTTCATAATGAATTTAATTCTCACTAAAGATAACCATACAGTATGTCTGTTTAATACATCAATATGTTTTGTAGTTGAATTTGCTTTCATTAAACTAGCTGCTATAGGATTAAAGTATTAAATAAGAAGACAAAAATTTGGAGTGAATATGAAAAACAAAATTGATGAATGATTCGTAATCTTGATTTTTTTTACATTTTACATTTTAAAAAGTAACCGTTAAATTGGATTATATTTTGAAGGTATGATATTCACATTTTACATTGAATGGTTGTTTAGAACGCTTCATCATTTTGATACTGATTTTTGCTATGCATATATATATTCTGCTGAAGAGTGTCAAACACAAGTTTTTGTCTCACCTGCGAAGCAAAGTGAGACTATAAGCGCCGCTTTTCCGACGACGGCGGCGGCGTCAACATCAAATCTTAACCTGAGGTTAAGTTTTTGAAATGACATCATAACTTAGAAAGTATATGGACCTAGTTCATGAAACTTGGCCATAAGGTTAATCAAGTATTACTGAACATCCTATTAGAGTTTCATGTCACATGACCAAGGTCAAAGGTCATTTAGGGTCAATGAACTTAGACCATGTTGGAGGAATCAACATCGAAATCTTAACCTGTGGTTAAGTTTTTGAAATGTCATCATAACTTAGAAAATATATGGACCTAGTTCATGAAACTTGGACATAAGGTTAATCAAGTATCACTGAACATCCTGCATGAGTTTCATGTCACATGACCAAGGTCAAAGGTCATTTAGGGTCAATGAACTTTGGCCGAATTGTGGATATCTGTTGAATTCCCATCATAACTTTGAAAGTTTATGGATCTGATTCATGAAACTTGGACATAATAGTAATCAAGCATCACTCAAAATTTTGTGCAAGTTTCAGGTCTCATGATGAAGGTCAAAGGTCATTTAGGGTCAATGAACTTTGGCCGAATCGGGGGTATCTGTTGAATTACCATCATAACTTTGAAAGTTTATTGGTCTAGTTCATTAAACTTGGACATTAGAGTAATCAAGTATCACTGAACATCCTGTGCACGTTTCAGGTCACATGACCAAGGTCAAAGGTCAATGAACTTTGACCGAATTGGGTGTATCTGTTGAATTACCATCATAACTTTGAAAGTTTATGGATCTGATTCATGAAACTTGTACATAAGAGTAATCAAGTATCACTGAACATCCTGTTCGAGTTTCAGGTCACATGATCAAGGTCAAAGGTCATGTAAGGTCAATGAACTTTGGCCATGTTGGGGTTTTTTGTTGAATAACCATCATATCTCTGTAAGTTTATTGGTCTAGTTCATAAAAAGTGGACATAAGAGTAACCATGTATCACTGAACATCTTGTGCGAGTTAGAGTAGTATTCAAAGTCAGCACTGCTGCTACATTGAACCGCGTGATGCAGGTGAGACGGCCAGAGGCATTCCACTTGTTGTTATAATTCATTTTCTATTAGTGAATAAGCAATATAAAACAAATTATATTTTCATTCGAATTGTGTTTTATATAGCTGTTATATAATTAGAGTATTGAATAAGAAGACAAAAATTTGGAGTTAATATGAAAAAAAATGGATGAATGATTTGTAATCTTTGACTATTTGACACAACTTATATATTAAGGAGCTCTATCATAATGATTAAAAAAGTGAAAAGAGAAAAGGTTAATATTTTCTCTCTAAAAAGTGAAAGAGGATTTCTCTGTACCTGCTGAAACCCCTGTCTCAGTAATTGATTTGGGCTGTAGGCATTGTTTGATTTTGGGCGATTGCATAACCTTACCATTTGAGAAAATGCCCCCTCCCCCCCTAAATTCCAAAACATAAGGTCCAGTTAACCTGACATTCTATATATTTGGCTTTAATTTTCAAAAACCTTCATTGCGTAACCTGGACCTGACGTTTCGGCCAGTTAGGGGTAGTCTGTTATGCAGACTCTGAATGGCTCGTGAGGTGGGATCTGCTGGTTTTCGAAGGTCGAGCAAAGCGAGCCATCAGTGGACCTAGTCTGCTGTGCAGACTCGTTGAATCAGCTGAGGTACACACACTGCAGATGTGGGTCAACATTTGTAGACTAAGTTAGGGGGCCCCTTTTCTTGAGTGGCCGGGTTATGTGATTGCCCTACTGGACACCCTAAGCCCTGTCTTACAACAAGTTGCAATTGATCTGATCAACTATAACTATGGACGGCCAGTCACATCAACATCTAAGACACATTTTTTTTTCAAAATATTTTATAGATGTGATGTATATATATGCAAACATTCATCATAATCTTTAAAATTCAGTGTGATTTCCTGTATAAAAATTTATGGTATGGATGGATTTCCATTGAGTTGAGATTGATTGGATGAATTTTAACTCTTTGTAAGACTGAGTGCTGCTGTGATGGCACAAGCCTGAATTTCTACGATTGGGAAACATTGATAGGCGATGGAGCAAGAGAGGAAAGACACCTTTCATAATTTATTATTGATTTAAAAAAAATCATGTACATTGTATGAACCCTTTTGATATTTTCTTCCAAGAAGGATGATAATCTCTATTTTGTTTGATTAATCCCCACAAACTTGATAAATCCTTGGTTCCTATTGAAATCTGAATTCTAAAATGAGAGGGAATATTTAAAAAAATCATATTTTAATTAAAAAAACATCTAACCGTTAATGATTTTTTCAGAAAAATATAATATAATTTGGGCTGCATATAACCAGATTTTTAGGATTATTGGGGTATAGGGCATCACCATGCAAATTATATTAAGAGAAACAAAATTTTAAGATGGTTTCTAATTTTGATATCCTCTGGCTATTTTCGCTGAAAAGAACCGATTTGGATATTTGTTCTGAAAGCTGCTCAAATCCCCTTCTAAGCAGAATATTAGTTTCGGTTTCATTTAGATTCATCCATGGGGGCGAGAGGCCTTACCCCCCAAAAAAAATAAATAAATAAAGTAGAGAAGGGAAGATGTGAGGAGAAACAAAAAGAAAGAAAAATGGTGGAGGAGAAAGAAACGATGAGAAAATGTTAGGGAAAGAAATGGGATAAGAGAGAGAGAGAAAGAAGGGAGAAAGAGAAAAAATAAGGGAAGAGGTAGATTAAAATATTAATAATATATATCATAATATATAAAAACACACTGAAAAAATCGGCTTCCACTGGCATTGAATCAACTTTACACAATTGAAGACGAAAGACATATGCAGCATATCAGATACTAATACGAATACATGTGTATACTTAAAGGTCAAGTCCACCCCAGAAAAATGTTGATTTGCATCAATAGAGAAAAATCAGACAAGCACAATGCTGAAAATTTTCATCAAAATCGGATGTAAAATAAGAAAATTATGACATTTCAAAGTTTGGCTTATTTTCAACAAAATAGTTATATGAACGATCCAGTTATATGCAAATGAGAGAGTCGATGATATCACTCACTATTTCTTTTGTTTTTTATTGTTTGAATTATACAATATTTCAATTTTTTACGAATTTGACAATTAGGACCTCCTTGCCTGAAGCACAAAATTTTAAAATAATGGAATTCCGTGTGTCCAGGGAGGAATGAAACTTCATTCCACACGACATAATGACGAAAAATGAAAATATTTCGTAATATACAGTGCGTCCCAGAAAAAACGAAACCGAGATTTAGCGATCATTTATCATTACTTAATCATAAATAAAATAGACAAATGACCTACCAATTTAAAGCTTAGAATATCCTCTTTCATCTGATATTACTTAGATTATTTCTCATTCACGCATGAGTGAGCAAAGACAATTTGAAGAAAGGATATCAAAAACTAATTTGGCGGGGGTATCTGGGTTTCAAAAAGAAAACCACATTTTTGAAAAGTTCAATATCCCCTCTTTAATTTGATACCTAAATTACAGAAAATGGTTGAGGAATAAGAAAGTTCTAGTTATTTGAAATAAGGCATGAATTTCAGTAATTTCGTAAAATGAAGAGGTTTTACAGGCTGGCTTTCAAACTCACTCAACACTCCGTTTTGTTGACGATCAGCCATGCATTAAATCTATTGTTCACCATGCGAAAGCTTCTGTGGGAAACCGGTGAAAACACATTTATCTCATGAAATTATGGAAATACAAGCCTTATTTTAAATGACCAGAACTTTTTTATTTCTTGACCATTTTCTGTAATTGAGGTACCAAATTAAAGAGCAGATATTGAACTTTTCAAAAATGTGGTTTTCTTTTTGAAACCCAGATACCCCCCTCCAAATGAGTTTTTGGTATCCTCTCTTCAAATTGTTTTTGTTCACTCATGCGTGAATAAGAAATAACCTAAGTAATATCAAGTAATTGAGGTACCAAAATAAAGAGCAGATATTGAACTTTTCAAAAATGTGGTTTTCTTTTTGAAACCCAGATACCCCCCTCCAAATGAGTTTTTGGTATCCTTTCTTCAAATTGTTATTGTTCACTCATGCGTGAATAAGAAATAACCTTAGTAATATCGGATGAAAGAGGAGATTCTAAGCTTTAAATTGGTAGGTCATTTGTCTATTCTATTTATAATTAATTTATGATAAATAATCGCTAAATCTCGGTTTCGTTTATTCTGGGACGCACTGTACATTAAGACCACATGAGATACCTTATTTTGTTTATAACAATAAAAAGTAACTTATAATCAAGACTTCAGTCTTTAGTTAGGACTACTCCCTGAACCCCCCCCCCCAAAAAAAAAAAAAATATCGAGAAAAATGTTGATGAAAATATTTGATCGCCCCCCCCCCCCCCCCCCCCTATTGGCGAAAGCTGGATCCGCCCCTGTTCACAGACACCCATCATTATCTTTTGAGCGAGTGACTCTAGTATTCACATGCTGACAAAACGGATGTTGTCCTAGAAATATACATTCAATGACGAGCTATTCCTATTGAATGATTACGTAATAATATATGCAACCAGCGATGTGAGCCAAGACGATTTCGCGCAATGGCGGGAACATTGGAATTTCCGTTTCTCTCAGCTGCACAGTACAGAGCTCTTCTTCCCAGAAGTATAATGATCAATTCGATGATATTCGATTTGTTTTTACTTTTCTGTAAAATGCTGGCTCACATGAAAATCGAAAACGATTTTAACTGCAAGAAAACGGAATGAACTATGTAGTAAAGCCAGTATTTGGATTGCATACGGTCGCTATATTGGAGAAAACTTGGTAAGTTAATCAAACATCTGACTCGTAATATCGAATTTTCATTGCCATAATTTCAGAATGATGGCACGCTGATTTGTTTTAGTAGGCATGCACGGCAAGAATACTTAAGTCTTTGATTTATTGAGAAAGCACATTACGTGCCGTATCCCATGCATTCTTTAAGGAAACGAATAAAGTAATAGAAATCTTATGGGAGTAATAATGAGTCATTAAAAATCATTCAATCCAGTTATTTTCTACATATTTTGACAAAATCCTCTACGCGCAATTTTTCAATTTGGGCTGACTCGCTCATCCTATACGAACGAGGTTATATAGCCCAGGCGCTTAGCCAGGGGGGGGGGCGGTGGTGCAGCGGTCACCCCCCAAAAAAAAAGTCCCCAAAAAGAAAAAAAAGAAGAGAAAAAAGAGAGGAGAAAAGGAAAAGGGAAGGGAGGAAGGGGAAGAAAGGTAGCTTTGTATTTTTTTTTCTTTTTATTCTTTATTTTTTTCTCAAAAGAGAAACTCGATCCTTCACTGTTCTTGCTCTAAATTTATATATGAATTTTGCTTCCGCGCTGTGCGCGGTTAAATGACAATATTGAAGTTTTCCATTGTTTCCCCCACATTTTCTCTAACCCTGTTTTTCCACCTCAGCTATATGCTTCTTGCCAGTTAAAGTTAAAATTGCATACATTAGGGCATGAATTTGAATAAGCTTAGGCCGAAGTAAATAGCCTTTATGAAGTTATCTTTTTTTTCAATTGATCGCGCAACTTCTGGTCTGGTTGGCTCCGAGCGGGTATTAAAAAATCTTTATATCAGTTTCTGCCATGCACCTCCATAAAGTCAACTTCTCCCGCTTTTCAGCTCATTACTAAACAACCATAATTTGGGGGCAAACAGGTTCCTAATTTAAAAAGAGGAAGATATGAAATTCGTGTCGTATTATATAAAAAGCCAATATTTTTTATCAAATTGTATTAAACTTCATGTCATTTCCCTGTATACATTCATCTCCTGTCCTGTTTTACGCCCTCAGTTTGAAATTTTGAATGACACTTAAGTTTCTTTATATTAAAAATGGAGCGCTTCAGGATAAGTCCAAAAAATTTGGCATCTTCTTTTATATAGATAATTTCAATAAATCACAAAAGTTTCAACTTTTTGCGCACTATTTTCCTTGTAATGAAGTTCAATAATCTTAGAAAATCAATTGAATTAGAGCCGATTGGGTATTAGAGATATCTACATTTGATGAAATGCCATCCGCCCTTTGAAATTTCAGAGTTTCATTGCACTGCGCGGGGAGGAATATCTTCCTCTACCAATCTTTGTTTTGCGAGTTAAAAATATGCACTGTTGCTAAATTGTTTGTAATCAAATCTGATCTTTCCAAAGAAAGTATTCAATATATCTTTGAGAATACCCTTTTCTCGGGACCCTTTTTATGGCAAGAAAAATTGATAAATGCTTTAGCTTCCGCGCTTCGCGCGGAGTTAGCATCATTTGAATTTCCTCCATTGTATACCTCTTTTGTGCGTTCACAATCACTTTTAAAAACAAGTTTCAAATTGCAATATAGTCGACCGAATTGGAGGTACTAGAGACGAGAAATGGCTCCTTTTCATCTTAATTTATGAAACACTAAAAGCTTCGCGCGGGAAAGGGAAACTCCCCTTCCCTGCACCCACCCACTAGGAAGTGCGCTTCGCGCGCTCTGTAAGTGTTGGCACGCTTTGCGTGCATATACCACCCCCTCCAAAATGAAATCCTGGCTACGCGGTTGATATAGCCAATAGATGACTGAGTGATTGGCGCCATTTAAAAATGAATCCAAGTTTGATTAATACAAAAATATTGTTTTCTATCAAAGTGGGGAATAATATTTGCAATTCAAGGAGGCGGGGGGAATCTAGCCTCAGTGAGGACTCAATGTCTGATATTTAAAAAAATATTTTGACATACTTCTACAGACATGTCTGCAGAAGTATGTAAAGCACTCATTCAATGAACAAGGTTATGATATAAATTTTGTATATATTGACTTCAAACAGGGAGATCTTAAGGACTATATTTTAGAAAATCCCTTAGTAATATTCATATATCACCATGGTCATCTAATGCGAGTGCCAAGCGCTAGCTGATTTTCTTAGAATTACATTTGAAGCACTTGTAGTTCTTGTATAATCATGAATAACATACGCATCTCACTAATCAAATATTGCGAGGGCAAAGCGCGAGCTGAAAATTTAGGAAATTCAGACCTAAAGAGGGGCATTTTAAGGCTTGTTTGTAGGAATTCACGAAACCATACGTATTTCACTAACCGAATTATGCGAGCGCGATGCGTGAACTGAAATTTTTTGCTAATCAGATCAGAAAAAGGGACATTTTAAGGTCTGATTTTAGGAATTCATGGAGAGCAGACATATCTCACCAATCCACTGATGTGAACGTAATCACGGACAGGAAATGTTTTATATCAAGACCTTAACATGGGGCAATACTTTAAGTAGTCACGAAAAAGAAGCATATATCACTACAGAAAACAATAATATATTTGGTGTATATTGACTTAAAAACGGGAGGTTTTCGTACAACAGGTTTATATATCTCGTTAAACAGATGGCGAGCAACAGGAACAATGAAGACATAGGCCCTGAGCAGATTTAAATCACTTAATTGATGTTATGATCATTTAATTTCGAGATTAAAAGAAAATGTATTTTAATATTTAATTGTATTTCATTATTTGTCATTTCATTTATTTATGCGCCATATAATTATAACAAGTCACTAGAGTTTAGATGAACAGCATGCACTTTCATTAATTCGCAAGCATAACAAATTTTCCGCACTGTGGGTTCATCATCTCTGCAAAAACATTCTTCGAGTGAATCACTTGAATTTTTACATAGAGCTTGCAATTTATAGGTCAAGTCCTCCCAGGAAAAATGTAGATTTGAATAAATTGAGAAAAATCAAACTAGCATAATGCTGAAAATTCCATCAACATCTAATGTAAAATAAGAAAGTTTTGCCTATTTTTCACAAAACAGTGATATGCACAATTCAGTGTCATGCAAATGAGTCAGTCGATGATGCACATGGGCTGAAATCCCAGGGGGACGGGGGGGCGTGTCCCCCCTACTCAAAATAGTAGGGGGGGACACAATATCAAATGTCCCCTACTACTTTTTTTATGATGGTAAGAAATACATTATTCAAAATCGAAGTAAAACATGTATTTTAGGATGAGAAGATCTTACTTTTGGGATGATAACATTTTCTTTTTTTTTTACTTGTCAAATTTTCCAGCCCCTTTTCCTCCCACCTTTTAGGAGAGATTTCCGCCCCTGTGTACATCACTCACTATTTCTTTTTTTTATTGTTCGAATTATACAATATTTCATTTTTTACAGATTTGACAATATATATATTTGACTATATAGTATTAAACAATGCTAATTTCACTTGTTCAGGGAGGAATTAATCGTTGTTTCACTTGACAATGAGAACATTAGAATATTTCATATAACAAAATACAAAAGAAATAGTGAGTGGATGACATCATTAGTTTCCTCATTTACATACCGACCAGGTGAGGATGTGCATCTAACTGTTTTGTGAATTTAAGCGAAACTTGATAATGTCATAACTTTCTTATTTTTCATCCGATTTTGATGAAATTTTCAGTGTTATGCTTGTTGGATTTTTCTCCTTTTCTTCAAATTAGTTTTTGTTTGGGGTGGACTGTTCTTTAAGAAATGGGCATTCAGAATCAGATGTTGCAGGGCATGGCAGTTGTATGAGCACATTAGTTCATTTTGTCAAAATTTTCCTTACAAAATACCGCCCTGGAAAATTATTGATCAGCCCTTGGGACTTTTAGAAACGTTGGAGAGAGAGAGAGAGAGAAAGGAAGAAGATATTAAAGCATTAATGAAAATGCTCACATAGTCAGTATTGTCGGGCGAAAAAGAAAAACATAATATCACCATTAACACCTCTGTAACGTAAACGAAACGCAAAACCCCCAAAAGATGCAAAATTAGTTTTTATGGTGAAAACTAAGGAAGTTGTAGAAAATCGAATTTGGGTTAAACAAATATCTAATCTAGCCTTAGTGCATAAAAAATAGAATTTATGAAAAATATGTTTATACATTTACATAATAGATACAAATTCCATGCAAAACAAACGAATTACACATCATTAATTTGAAATTTCAAAAATGAAAATGGTTACTTAAAGGTCAAGTCCACCTCAGAAAAAAGTTGATTTGAATCAATAGAGAAAAATCAGACAAGCACAATGCTGAAAATTTCATCAAAATCGAATGTAAAATAAGAAAGTTATGACATTTCAAAGTTTCGCTTATTTTAACAAAATAGTTATATGAACGAGCCATTTACATCCAAATGAGAGAGTCGATGATGTCACTCACTATTTCTTTTTTTATTGTTTGAATTATACAATATTTTAATTTTTACGAATTTGACGATTAGGACCTCCTTGCCTGAAGCACAAAATGTTAAAATAATGGAACTCCACGTGTTCAGGGAGGAATGAAACTTCATTTCACATGACAATGACGAGAAAATCAAAATATTTCATATTTCATATAATAAAATACAAAAGAAAGGGAGTGATGTCATCAGTTCCTCATTTGCATACCGACCGAGACGTGCATATAACTGTTTTGTGAAATGAAGCGAAATTTTAAAATGCCATAACTTTCTTTTTTGCATCAGATTTTGATGAAATTTTCAGTGTTATGCTTATTGATTTTTTCTCTTTTTATTCAAATCAATTTTTTGTTGGGGAGGACTTGTCCTTTGAGCAATCCCATCGGTAATTGTTGATAAGATTGAATGCGCAATTTCTTAATTTCATTGCCCAAAATTCAAAAGTACATTCAATAACTTATAATATCATTGACGAACCTCTTTGCCTTAGAAAGAAAAGAAAAGCACGTGAAAAATATTGAAATGATCAAATTTGATATAGTCTTTACCATGAATTTATTGAAATGATTACAAATGAATTCTAGTGTCTTTAAATGAATCCCATTGTCTGATCTTAACATTTGAATGACCGATATCTCCGGGAAAACGATAACGCGTGAATTTGAATGCACATGAATGAATTCAAGTGACTCCTATTTTGATAGGAAGACCTATCATAAAGTTATTACGTCAGGTCTGGCCCTCGAATAATTGTAAACTCATTACCCGGTTGCCCCCATTACATCAAGCTAACATCAAATAACATCTAACCATGAGGGCGGTCTCCTGCATTCCTTTACATTATCATTCTTCTAAATGAATGATGCATTTTGTTTAATTAATTGATTATGATAAAGACTATTGTACTGTCATTACGTTACGTATGTATATGTTATTGTATAATATGCCTACTCATAAATTAATCGGTGTCTATCACTCACAGGTAGTTTTCTGGAAAGTTATTTCGCTGTCTTCTTTTCCCTAGTGCCCCAGAATCTAATGTCGAACACCTGAGTGCCGATCCAGCCTGATAATCTATGAGGAATGGGAATGAATGCACAGACATTGACTGAGACAACGGCGACGATGATGATGGCCCTGTACCCCGGCGACGGCCAGGTTAGCGATGGATACAAAGAGGAACAGGGATGGACTTTATTCCGATCTAGAACTAAAAATACAGTCAAACCTGTCTATTAAGGCCACCCAAAAGTTTGCTCCTAGAGACAGCGTACGTACCTACGGGGGGGGGGGGCAGACTGCCCCCTGACGAGTTACAACTGATCCCTGACGAGCCACAAGTGCATGGCCCGCAACTTTGAACTTTAATTTTTTTTGCCAATTTTTTTTCTATCTTATACGAAATCCTTTATTTGTGGTTGAAGAACTTTATCTTTTTGCTTGTCAATTTTTTTTGCAGGCGAATCCCCCCTGTGGAAAATCATAGATAGGCCACTGCCTAGAGACAGATGACAGGTTCTACAACACATATTCCTTTCAAATGGGAGACAATAACAGTAGCGTGACGAGCAAAAAATAAATAACAATAAATAAATAAATAAAAAAATATGGATATGGACAGACAAGGCGTACAATGGGGCATAATATTACCAGCAAAATTTTTGACATTTTTGATTAAGAAATCTAACGTTTTGACAAATTTGACATATTGATATTCATAAAAGGATATCATACTCCAGTCCCTTTTCTTTACTTTTAGTTCTTTTTCTTGTTTTTTTCTTGGTCGGTCATTAAATTTTGGGGTCCATAGCCACCACCCCCCCCTCTGGCCCCCATCTGTACACCAGTTGTCACTAAATGAAGACACAGTTTCACTGAAGACAGGTGGCAACTATAAGACAGGTTTGACTGGACTACGATACGTCGGAAGTTTAGCATCCAGTATAGATGACATTTAATTCAGTGTTAGGCATGTTTCCCCCATGCAGTTATTGAATTCAACTTGCCTAGTGGGTTGATTTAGCCTTTAATGAGGGTCTGAAAATAAATTGCATCCCTTGGCGTTGCAAGACATTTTGATTGTGGTTTAAGACTAAATTGTACATTTAATGAATAAAGAAATAAACAAAGAAATAGATAAATAAATAATTATACAAATCAATATCTATTGAAAGAGGCACTTAATATTTTGTACTGAAAAAGTTGCTTGTCAAAAGACAGAATATTTTGCAATCTAAACGAAAAGATCTATTTTCTCAAGAATATATTCAATAAAAGAGTTACAATTCGTACTCAGTGTGGATCTTCCGACAATACTTTTGATGGTACTGACAATAATTATGATGCAGTTTTATAACTGATGTATTTTGGGGTGCCTCTTATTGCCCCGATATGACATTTTTGTAAGTGACCCTTGATGATATCGATGATTTCAGACAATGGTAATAATAATGACGTGATATTTGAATAAAAATGCAGCGATACCGAGGTACATCATTTTGATTTAGGCATTAACTTTTTTTTTCGTTTTCTCACTTTATCCATATTTTCATTACAATTCCAGTATCGTTTTAAATTCGTGCCTTTAATCCCTCAATGATCAGACACTTTAAAGTAAGCGGAAAGAAAATAGAGTGTGACAGAAAGTATGAGGCTACCAAAGGTTACACTAGTGATCTGAAGTCAAAATCACTTTCTCAATATGCGTCACTCTATAAAATCATTTAAAAATTACGAGTCATTTTTTGTTGTGTATTGGAAATATAAGTGCACTCTTAAAAAATTAGTCAAATTGACTTGATCAGTAGTCAGCTGGGTGCAACTGATATGTCTAGTCACATTTCTGACATATATTCTAGTCAGAAATAACTCTGTTCTAGTAAAATACGACTAGAAAATAGTGAAATATGACTAGAATGACCAGCTGACCCGATTAACTAGTCATTTAGACTGATTTATTTTGAGAGTGTAAATTCCAGCAACTTTGCGGTTGTAAATTAGAATGTTTATATTTTTACGTCGTATGTTTAAGTCCAGTCAAAACGGCAGATCAAAACAAAAAGGAGAAACTGCTGCTAACCTGGTGGGTGTTTCATAAAGCTGTTCGTAAGTTAAGAGCGACTTTAAAAACGACTGGTGATCATTTCTTGCGGAAAATGGTACACACCATTGACGATTGTTTAGCGCATAAGAAAGAATCACCAGTCGTTTGTAAAGTCGCTCTTAACTTACGAACAGCTTTATGAAACGCCCACCGGAACATCTTATCGCTGCATGATCAGCAAAAGATTTTACAGCAAGGTGTTGTTGGTTCTCGAAATTATTGTACCTGATTGACTCAGAGCAAAGTTGTCTGTGAAAATTTATCACAATAGGTTGCAATAATATGATTCCACTTGGTTAGTGAGGAATCAAACCAGGTTTCATAATAGTGAGGAAAAATTCAGATATTAAAAAAATATTATGGCTGTTTGACGTCACTGATATAATTTTAATACCGGCAAGTATGGGCATATAACCGATTTGTGAAATTAGTCGAAACTTCAATATTTCAATTTCTAACCTTAAATCCGTTCTTATGACAAATGTCATATTTAATGTTGTACTCATCTGATTTTTCTGTTTTATTATTTTAATTCAAACCAAGTTTTTGTTCGGGTGGACTTCCTATCATGCCTGAACGGCCACATAATTTCAGATATTCAGGTACTTTATTTATCACACGTAGCTGGTTTTCAATCCTTTCATGAAGCTATTCCAAATTCGCTAATTTTGACTGGACCTTTTGTTATTAAATGATGCTGTCTGATTTTGTCTCTGTGTATTTATTTGCTGTTCTTGTCAAAATATTCATATATTGTCATGCTTCTCTCCGTTTTCTGATTTTTTTCTTGGGGGGGGGGGGGGGGTCACCCTCCATTCTCTCGCTCATCTTTACAACAGGTTCATATGGGTGAATCAGTCCGTTTGGGGCCACAACCGATCATGGTAAAAATGACTCGGTATTTAAGTTCGAGATGACCATTCCTAGGCCAGATCTAGTCATTTCTGGATAATATCTAACCTTATTCCTAGTCATTTTAGTACCTCAAACAGAGTGTCGGCCCAAACTGGATTATTTCCTGGTTTATCTGATCTCGACTAATTTTGCATTTCTCTTGATTTCCACTCCATCTTAACATCTTCCTGTCAGTGTTTAGTTTATATTCTCGACATTTTCAAAAAAGTAAAATATCTGTGTGAAGCCAACATATATACAATTTATTCACATTGACTCTTTTTTTGTGAAGAGAAGTAGATATGTTTGCAAAAAAATACGAGTTTGGTTTTCGTTGTTACCATTTAAAGTGCAAATGGAAGAAACATTCAGTGTCAGGACACTATTCATGTAGAAATGGAAGTGCGACTTCCTGTGATACCCTTTGGGTAATTATTAGGCTGCTAAATTAATAATAATAATTCACTGATTAAGCGCCGGAGCTAATATGCACATTCTACTGCGCTTCAATAAATATTGCTAATATTTTGGATGCTTTATGAAATTTTTATTATAACTCATTCACTGATCCTGTTTGCTTGTTTTTTAAAAACTGCATGTACTTCTCATTATTATTAATAACTTTTGATTTTGTAGATCATTGCAAATATTTCCCACGGATGAAAATCTAATAGCTTTAATAATTTTGTTAATATTTCAAATCTGTTGAAAAGTTGTCTTTTTGAAAAATAAAAGTTCCATAATTTCAGAGTTTGTGAAGGAACCATATGAATGTGTATAAAAAAGGTCTAACATATCTGACACGAGTTATTTCCTTAAAATGCGTGTAATATAAAAGAATGGGACAAAATATGAATATGCATGATGCAAGTATTTTAGTAAAATGCTCTCAAATCTCCTTTTGGGAAACGACATCTTTCCATTCACCTTCCCATCATTCTCCTTCAAGTTTTATCATCCCTGTAACTTTGTAGCCACTCTATTCTGTATTCATTTGCACACCTCCATCTCTATCACTATCCCGTTTTATCAATAGGGACTTTATGATGAATGACTAGAATATTCCTGATAGCAATATACTACTTCAATGAGAATCAAACTGATCAACCAAATCGATGTCTTTCCTTGCATGCAACAACAATATTTCTTTCCTTTATTTTCTTGCTGTTATTCAGACAAAAAAAAAATTGCAGACCAATATGACCTTGCTTTACCTTGCATGTGGGAATATTTCCATTTATACATTACCTGTATGTGCATGTTTGACTGAATTCTCAGGAACATTCCCGATTTAAACGTAATGTACCTGTTACAAAGTCATGATATAACATGCACCAGTAAACCGTTAAGGAATCGAGTTTGGTTTTACTTCCACGATCAAGAAAAAAGGTAGAAAAGGGGAAGAGTAAAATAACTATGTCATTTTCTGCACCTTATATGAAATTCTATGACATTACACTTTCATTTCAAAAAGTCCAAACATTTTCTCGAGTGTAAATTCGCCCCCAAACGCCATAACATATCAAACTCTAACCCATTAGATATTCCTTTTAAGAATGTAAAAAAATGGAAGTTTGCTCCATACGACATAATATTCAGAAATGATATATTTTCCCATTTCTTTCTTTTCTACCTTTTTTCTTGGTCATGAAAGTGCCCACAGTCGGGTGCCCCAAGGCCGCCCCCCTCGATATGCCAATGCCATTCGCATTGCCCCTTCATTGGTCTTCATTCTGAACTCCCGTTTAAAGTAGAATTATGACAACATTTTTATCTATCACCTAATTAGAAATGAAACTTCTTCAAATAATACATATTTTTGGATTTATCAGTATTTCTTGCACTGAATGGAAGTAATAAAGAAAAACTTTCGGAACAGACGTAAAAGAACATAACTCACAAAATACTTTAGGCTACTTGAGTCGAAGTTCGGAGTTCAAAATGATGGCCTCTGAATTCAGTGCTTTCGTATTCAACTTGAATGCTCGTTTTAACTTTAGAATCTTCAAATATTTGCCAATTATCTATATACATGAAATAGATCAATATCATTTTCGATGGCTGGAAGAAACATTAGTAAACATTGGTAATCATGGTGGCAAATTTAGGCTAAAATTTGATTGCTAAAATGAGACATTTACATTGGATACCGAAGTATATTTCCCTCTCTCGGATCATGCATAAACATAATGTGGACTTCATGAAGTCAGTAAAATTTTTATTAACTTGTGAAGTTCACATTGTCATTTAAAGTTCTGCAATTAATGTTTTCTTTATAGAAAGATTTTAAATTGGATGAATTTCAAGGGGGGGGGGGGATTGCAAAGCATTCCCAATTGAATGAAAAGTTTGCCGGGTACATTATGACAACACGTCATTGATCAAAGAAAACGGTAATTGCAGAACTTTTGAGGGGAGGGGAGGGGGTAAGAATTTCAAAGTGAAATGAGGGCAAAGGAAACGGTATATACAAATGAGGCATAAACAGTAAAAAAAGTTAAATGAAAGAGCTTTTATTTCCAAGATGCATAAAGTAGAAAAAAAAATGACCGGCAGCCCAGAAGATTTAATCAAGTAAGAAGCCCCAGAACTGACCCAGACCAATGGAGCAAACCCTTCCCTCACAGAATGGCTTGATACCCAGTCCGTCATGTAGTCTCCTGCGAAACTCACACAAATTTATGATGCCTTCACCAAGACTTTTTTTCTTTCTCATTGTTCAGAAGTGCACAAGCCACCATCAAAAGTGGCATGCCCTGCCCATGAAGTGCTTTGCGATTTTTGACTTGCCTAGAATATACAAGACAACACAGTGAGGTTTCCCGTTCATGTCACTGAGGGCGACATTTACGATGGTAATTCAATTTGCAATCGGGGGGGGGGGGGGGGGGAGACTCCCTAACTATATTCTCAAAGCATTAATCTCTATATAGTCCCTCTATCCATCCTTGCACTTCCCTCTTCTTTTATTGCCCCCATTCCTCTCTCTTTCTCAACACCTCCATCTCTCCCTTATCCATTCTCTATTCATCTTCTCCATCGTTTATCTCATCTATCAATCTATTGATTGCAGTCTCCCTATACCTCCCTGTACTATCAATCTACCTCCATCACTCTCTCTTCCTTTCCACACCCTCTTAACATTCACCAATCATGACTGATATTACATGTTCTATTTATTCAGCTTCTTTATTTTAATAGAATTGTTTTGTTTGCCCTCCTTTCAGTATTAAATCAATTAATAGGATGAGTACTATTGACTCCAGAATTTAGCTTATCGATAAACTGATTTCTTGCACATGTACATAATGATACAATTTTGTTTCTATGAATGTCATCTGAACATTTTTTTAATGATATGAAAATAAAAGTAATTAAATAAACAAAGGTTTGGTAGTTTTGTTTTTGTTTTGTGGGCTTGTTGATTGGAGGGGGGGGGGGGGGTCTTGGTCATTCACCCATTTGTCTATGGAACCCAAGCCTGTGATGTGCATATCCAATTCACCTCACAACTCGGAAAGAAAGGAGCTTGAAGCAATGGAACAACAATGAATGTGAAGCGGGAGCCTCTGAGCCCCGCGGGCTCTAAACATAAGCCAGTCTCTGAACACCGGGTGCTTCATATTCCCTGACAGTAGTTTATAATGCCTAATCAATTATTACATTAATATATGGGTATCAAGTAGCGAAGTGCAATGTCAGATTTCATGGATAGCATGGGAGATGTTACATTCCTCCTTCATTTACTGTCACTGTAGACATGCCAATTCTCCAATAAGGTGACTCCTGCATTGGGACTTTTTCCTCAGTCTCAATCCATAAAACCTTTCTAAAGCGACAGTCACATATAAACATAGATTCTCAAGGATCGACACAACAATCCCCCCATCATGTTTGCATGATCTGAGGAGGTTCGGGATGGTTTTGCCCAAAAGGAGTGTGGATGACTGCAGTACATGCGGTATCTACACAGCAGATACACACAGATCTTTAATGGACCATGCCAGCAGAGCACCTTGTCTCAAGGACCAACATGGCACCTGCACAACACCTCCATGGACCCCCAAGGATTCCCGAGGCATCTACATGGATCTCCCCTGGTGGGTGTTTCATAAAGCAGTCAGTAAAGTTACGAACGACTTTACGCACGACTGGAACATGTTCTTCGGTCATAACCCAGTTACATAGGGATATCACATAGCACAAGAAAGGATCACCAGTTGTGCGTAAAGTCATTCGTATCTTACGAACAGCTTTATGAAACACCCCCAGGACCAGATCTGGTGTCCATATGTGACTTGGGCTTAGACCTACATACAAGCCAATCACTGTTATACACAACACTCGGTGATCTTTGCCAATTCAGTCTCCTGCCTGAAATCACATGCATTGCTGGTCTTTGACACTGACATCCCAGTCACTGTCTTTAGCTTCTTTCTGCGAAGAGTCATCTCCTCAAGCTCATACAGGCCCTATCGGTATGTTCTATCTCTGATAGAATAAAATCACTTGGTCTTATTGTAGGATACCATTCCAAGGTGATCCAGATGACAGCATGGTTTTAGATTCTGCTAGGAAACCACAGATCAACTCAGGATAACGAGTAACACTACATAAAAAAGCTCTGATCATGATCAGCACTGCAGTATACACTAATGAACCAGTCATACCAACAAATTCCACTTCGATCTGACCGATGGTACGTCTTTGGTAATAACATACCTCTGTCGGTCGGGAGTCAGTTTTGCCACTGTGACTGTAGCCCAACAATCATCGACATATTATCTAAAACAGCAATTATATCAGTAATGCTTCCAGAATGCCATTGAGATAATTCAACAAGGATTCGATCAGTTGACACGAGCCTCTGAATCAGGGAGTATAAGAATCTATTGCCCTCTCCTGTTTTCCTATTTGGCAAAGAGACAACTGTATTGACGATCTAAAGAAATTGCAGACAAGGCAGTCCAAGGATTGACAATCAACTGTCTCAGCAGTTTCATTGCTTCATACCAATGGGGTACCAGATCTTTAAAGTGTGAGCAAGTAGGACAAACAATAACGGGTGGGGGGGAGAGTAAATATGCTTCCAGGTCTATTACCACAGAATTATCACAAGGATTTAAATTTGATGAGAGGTTCTGAATCAGGGAGTATAATAATCTATTGCCCTCTCCTGCTTTCCTCATTGGCAAATAGAGGACGGGATTGACAATCACAAAAATCACCATGTAGACAATGCAAGGATTTACTTTCAACTTTCTTAGAGGTATGCTTTTTATACATATGTGGTATCTGGGGCCTGCAACTATTTCAACTCTACCATTACTGTAACTACCATGGAAAACGTGATTGAGATTGGCTGTTGAGCCCTGTTACCATGGTACTTGCCACAATGGCAAAATAACTATACGTGTGACTCTTTATGAAACGGGCCCCAGATCTTCTAGTTGAGCCGAGAAGGATGAACAAAAACTGGGGTAAAACATGCTTCTAGAATACCACAGAATAAAAAAAAATCTTGACTAGGTCTTTGGTTGACAAGAGGTTCTGCATTGGGAGGTAAAAAAATTCCACTGCCTTTTTCTTTCCTTCTTTGCAAAGAGACAAATGCATTGACAATCACATGAAAACCTATTTATGAATGAGCCGTCATTGGAGAAAAGAAGTCGATACAAGTGACCATCAGAATCGAGAAAGAGGAAGATAGTAACATTATGCTATCCACAAACAGACACCTCCACAATGGGAGTTGTCATCTGGGAGAAAGACATTCTCCTGGGACAGTTGTCCTTTAAGGAATGTTGTCCTCAAAGGAAGCTGTCCCCTGAGGGAGTATGGTGGGAACTGACTGAAGAGAAATTGTCTTCTGGGTGAAGGTGCGACATCAAGGAAATTGTCCTCCAAAGGACTTGTGCTCTTGAGGAGTCCAGTGGGGATGGTATCAAGAGATGTCGTCCTCCAGGGTGGAGGCATCTTCTTGGAAGATCAATGACATGGGAAGTTGTCCTCTGAGGATTTCATGCTCCGGAGGGTAGTGGAGATGTAATTTAATCTAGGGGAGTTCTCCTAGAACTGTTCGTGAAATATGACGTTGCACTTCATTTACTTGATACTGTGAAAGAAAATGTAATAATCGATGAAGCATTTTTGGTTTTTGAGAGGGGAATGAACATTCAAGCACACACTTGTCATTTACAGTGTTTAAGGAGACATGACTATGTCGAGGCTTCGACCTACTTCACAGACCCATTGATCGTTCCGAAGCCAATCTACCTTTTCTTTACTCATTCTGAGGTTACGTCTGGATAAATACACACAGACATTAGGTTTACCATCATCAACTATGAGCAAAGGACCAAGTTGAAGAGTTTTTGGGATAATTTTTACCACATATGGGAAGATTTTTTTGTTGGGGGGGGGATTTCAATTGACATTCATAGAAACATAATTGTAGTATGTACAGACAATGGTGCATATTAATCATATCAGCAATACTTATCTAACAATAGGTACTGTAATTTATTTTTGGGGATAAATTTCAAATAATCATTCAAAACTCTAAAAGGAAAAATATATGAGTTTGCTGAACTAGAACTTTGTAAAATCAGTCATGACAAATTTTTGTTAAAAGGGCATGGAAGAGGTTGAGTGAAAAAGGGGATGGGGAGTACAAGAAAGCAAAGGGAGTTTGTAATCAATAGATTAATTGATAGATTGAACATATCAATAGGAGAAGAGAGAATGAGGAGAGGGAGAGAGCGATGAGAAAGAGAGGGGAGTGGAGCAATAAGAGGGAGGGGGTGTGACGCAAGGAAGAGTAGAGATACATGTAGTACAAGAGATCAACAGATTAAGACATAACAAGATAATGGGAGAATGGTAAGGGAGGGGGTCAGGTTAATGAAAGAGAGACTGGGTTGGGGTGTGAAAATGAGAAAGGGATTTTGAAGTATATGAGAGGGAATGAAGAGACCGGGTTATATATATATGGTCATTCTTTCAAAATTATTGACAATTTTCTCTCAAAAAGGGTAACTATATATATCTCAGAGAATTAAATCTATAAAATACAAAGACCATGTTCTGCTTATCATGGTCATATTTCAAAGTAATGAACCCAAATTTTCAAAATGGAATAGGAAATAATTGGAACCACCATTGAGGCAAATAAGTGGCAAAAACTTTACAAAGTATCTTTTACTTTCCCATATTACCATCATAGCTGTTGCCCTCACAACAAAATCCTGAAAAACTCACTGTGTTGTATTGCATACGCTACAATGAAAAGTCATTAAATCGCAAAACACTTACATTACGACAGATGCATGACACATCTAATGAAGTCATGTGCCCTTCTGAGTCTGAACAATTAAAAAGACAAGTCTTTCAATGGTGACATCATAAATTGTGCAAGTTAGCAGGAAGACCACAGCACAGACCAGGCACCAGTCCATATTCGTGAGGTCCAGGGCCCGTTCCATCGTTCCATAAGGTCAGTACCTCCGGTGCTGTTACTTGAATGAATCTTCTGGGCTGCCGGTCTTACAATGTTTCTCAAAGAAAAAAGGTTTACAAATTCATTAATGAAATTAATGTATACAATGATCTTACATATAAAAGCAGGTCCAAGCTACACTGTATCTAGAGTAGTGGTACAGGACAGATAAGAATTTGTCACCAGTCTCAAAATTTTATAGCGATACTCTTCAAAGAATAGCTGTATCCAAATCACCAGGGAAGTGATGGCTTGTTCCATCATTTTAACCAATTGCAATCATTTGCTTATTATCTGATGTATTTTTATATATCAATATCAATAATAAAAGACTGTGTATATGATACTGATTTGTCCGATACATCACAAAATCGATTATGAACATCTATCTATAAATTATTACTAACATATTTTCCAATAATACTACATGTAGTACATATTTTTTGTCAGGTACTGCACATCCATTGACTTCATAATTCTGATACCAATCAAATTATAAACAAAGACAGGCTATACATTGATTTTACCAATAAAGTACATGACCCAATCACCGTTACTAATTTCTTGACAAAAGCAAAGCTTTCTATTGCCCTAAAAATATTATACTAATTTACAAGTGTAAGAACTATGGTGTCAGGGGTGTTGCATATGACTGCTTTGGAAATAAGTTCTCTTAACGCCAACAGTTTACTTTTCTTATCAATGCTGAATCTGATATTCTTCCCATATCTTACCCTGTGTTTTTCATTTGCGTTAATGACATTGCCGATTTCCCCAAAATATTATTAAAAAAAATATTCTGTATGCATATGATACAAATATAATTTTGTGACATGAATATGAACAGGAACTAATCATTGTTGATTAGCATTTCATAATGAATTTGGTTGTTGCTGAGAGGTCTAAATAAATACCAAATGCATTTTATGTGCATTCAAAATACCCCCTTTCAAATTTCACAAATAACATAGATAATACCAAAATTGAAAATGTTCATATAAATATTCTTGGTGTAATAATTGATGAAATTTTACAAAATATATTGATATTACTCATGGAAAAGTAAGTACTATGTAGGGATGCAGAATACATGGGGCGAAATTTTGTGACAAACAATTCTTCGACAATTAGATCCAGGGTAAAAAACCAAAGATAAAACTAAAAAGGGAAAAACTCTGGAAAACCTTTGGGTCCACTTTTGCAGAATAGTCAGCACAATAAGTTAACCCCTAAACATCTCCAAGCCCTAGCACACTATCTGCATTTGAATCAAGCATAAGCTTCACAATACAGTATTTGCAAATTATTTCAACGTTAACCCTAAAACGGCTAGGAGGGGGGAGCTTAAAATCAAATCCCCTCAACATTTCATTGACCATTCTGAATCGCAATGTTTTTTTAAATGCACCACTTATTTATATTTTACTTTTAAAGGTATTGTTTAACTTTGTGAGCAGCCGATTTAAAAAATTCTCAAACCAAGATGAAACATGTGAACAAGTGCATGTATTGGAACTAATAAACCCTGAAAACAATCATTATTGAGAATGAAAAGCTAAAACTACAAGGCAAACCCCGCTTTTGTAAATAGCCATTTTATAGAAGCCTAAATAGTACACATAAATGTATGGAATGAAATTAAGATGGTGTTTCCGGTCACTTTATATTTCATTTTTGAAGCACTAAATAATTATTTTCGAACGCAATTTTTTCTGGGCTTCATTTTTGTAACTTATCACAGACACAGGTGACAAGTGTGACCTTCTAGCTCAGATTTTTTAAAAGTCAAACCAATGAATGTTAACCAATCACTTTAAGTCTTGTGCATCCTTTGAGATCCAAGCAGTGCCAAGATTAGCCAACAAATTGTAAGTGTACATTAAAGTACATTAAACAAAACATTGTTTCAAAGAGTGATATTATATATACAAAGTCAATGCAAATGGAATTTTCTCACTTAATTCATATACAGTAGATTCAAATATTTTAACTTTATAAGGCTTAAATTCATTATTTTTTAAAGGCATAATTATGCTTCCAAAAGATTTGACAATAAATTTGGTGTAGACCCATCTTCCCTCAAAAAGGTTAAAAAAAACCACATAAGGAATGCATAAGAAATTCATGAAACAACATAAAAAGAGTTTAATTCTGCCCCCCCCCCATGAAAGAAACACAAATTCCTTGCCAAATCGCATTAAGCACATTTCATACACCAGGAAAACATTCTTTATAAGTGACAAAGCAAGCATTTGTTAATGAAACAATCAATAATTAAAGATATTCTGAACTATCAGCGAATAAATAATAGCTTGGACCTGCTCCTTGAAGCTACATGAAATTCATTATAAAATACATGACAAAATGGGTTCATGAGTAGTGAATGCCAGTAACATATTTGATACTAAAATGTTTTGAGTGAATTAACATAGAGTTTGAACTGACATTCACTTCATTTAGTTTGATAGAAAACCTGGATTTGACTTCCACACAAATGACCTTGATTGGAATTAACTACTGACTGCAAACATCGTGCATATAATTGTCACTTGTAAATGGAGAAACTAATACAAATAATAAATAGCTAAAATAGTCAAATTTACTTCTATGGAAGTTATTTCAAATGCAAAGAGCATTAAGGAAAAACATGTTATATTCTTCTCATATCATCAAACTCATTTTGGTAAAATAAAGAAAAAAACAATTCTACAGCAATGAGTAAAAATAAAGGCACATCATAACAGAATATCGAATGTAAACTTTTAAAAATTCAGATTTAAAGTCCGGTGCACACTATACAATATGTTGCGACCCAATTTTCAAAGAAATTGTAATAGCACGTAATAAGAACATATCATTTCAATCTATAAAATATCAACAGTCACAGTTCTCAATAGCTGATGAACACTGAAATCAAAATTTCAGTCTATTTCGAGACTCCCTGTCGGAGTAAAATCAGATTAAATTGCAAATCTTAATGATGTCATCATCGGCTGTGACTTGAAGTCAATTTGGACTTTACTCCAACCAAAAGGCTTGAAGAAAAGCATATTTTAGTATTCCAAGCACTATACCGAACTTCAAATAAAATTTTACTTCTTTGAACTTCCGAATCTAATGAAAAATGTGATTTAAAAAAAAAATCACATGGTATAGTATCATGTAGTGTGCACAGGGGTTAAAACTTAAAACACATGTATTAAAGCTAAAGACCATGAATTCACTGACAAAACAGGCCTGTCATGATTAGGTATTAACTCTTGTGGGTACCTCTTGTTTGGCAAACAATTGTTATTTATTTAACCCTAAAAGGCCCGGGGGGGGGGAGATTCTGCCCCCTCTACATTTTTCACGATAAATCCACCACGTGAAATTTTTTAACTGTGCCACTCGCTGACTTTTCACTCTCTACTTTCAAATCTTGCACAACTTTTGGGACAAAATTTGCGATGCCTGGGTACACGGTTACCAAATTACGCAACATTATGTAAGTGCATGTCAGACCCATAACTGAATTCATGTACAAATCCAATGCAAATTGTATATTTAGCCAAAATTCATAAATGCATCATTATTTCTACTTTGACTGATTAAACTTAATTAATTTTGTCTCGTTTATGATCAGAATTATTTCTACAACAATTTTCATCGAAAAAACAATAAAAAAAAGTCTATAACATAGAAATGAAAAAACTAAAGTAAATCCAAAAAAAATTGGAATACCAAATTTTTTTTGAAGTACATTTGATTGGGATCCTACAAAGAGTCTGACAATAAAAAAATTAGCAGTTTTGGGGCCGTAAAATAGTTGAATATTGCAGACTGTACCAACAGCACTAATATATGAACGAAGCTGATTCATGTTTGCTTTAATACAAGGATATACAGGTAATGATAGTACTAGATCTCACCAAACAATCACATCATCATACATGTTGAACTTTAGAAGATCAATGTCGGACAGATGTTTTGATGAATCTTTCGTGTTCATTAAATAAATGCTGGAATGGCATGGTCAAAGATCACCCTTTAAATGTGGAGAGTTGGTCTAACTGTTCGGTGATGGTTCATTTTTGCTTTAAGACAAGTATACACATGTACATGTAGTACTATTAAAATAACTAGATCTCACCAAACAATCACATCATCATACATGCTGAATTCAGAAAATCAATATCCGACTGATGTTTGATGACTCTTTCTTGCTCCTTAAATAATGGAATGACACGGCAAAAGATCATCTTTAGATGTAGAGAGTTGGTCTAACTGTTCGCTTCCAGCTCTCCTCCCATCGTAGGGCCTGGAATGTCTTAAGATTCTCTCGGAAGACCTTCAGCTTGCCTTGGTTGGATGGAAAACTAGAAAGTAGATCCTAGGTTCAACAGGGATAATGACAGAGATATTAGAGGCATCTTCTGTTTTCATGGAGAATTCGAAATCATTTGGATATAAATCATCTAAAACATTTATGACCTGCAGGCTTAACTCAATGCTATCAGGATTTTGCTTTATGGTAAAGTCATAATATCAACTTTCCCTGGCCCGACAGTTTCAAGGCTAAGCACGCTTAAAGGGGAAGTTCACCCAGACAAAATATATGTTGTAAAAGTACCGGAAAAAAAAATTAAAAAAACATATTTTTTTTGCTTTCTGTACAATAACATTTTTGTCAGGGTGAACTTCTCCTTTAACGAAAGGAGTTTTTGCTGGTACACCAAATTTTGCTTTCCCTCAAATATGTTTCTATTACATATTTTTTCCAATTCTCTTCACAAAGGCTGGGGTAAGCAAATAATTATGCACTACCCAATGAAAGCTCAAGTCATCTGTTAATATTGCAAATTGCAAAGGTCTTGTTACAAAAATAATCCTGAACGTTGATGAGTGTTGTGTTCAATATTGTTAAAAATTTTTTTTCTTTTTTAAATCAAAACAACTGAACGATAATTTCAGGTGCAAGTTTTCACGGCTTCATTTTTTAAAAACAAAATTACACAGACACGGGTTGATTTCAAGTCTGGCATTGCGGTGGTGCAGAGAGCCTGGCTCCAACACTGAGCTGGGTTCAGAAGTACGATACCAATCATGTTACTGATAGCTCATGACATAACACGCTGGACAATCTCAATTTTATGCGAAAAATCTTGACGATGAAAGTGAAATCTAGGAGAAATTGCAATGAAATGTCATCATACAGAATGCAGGCGCTAAACTTGACTCAAGTCTTTGATAGAGTGAATACCATTGCTCTTTGTAGTGTATAAAGCTCCAATGACTCGCTCGCATCTTATTCGTATAAGCTTATTTTACCATGTTTTATCCCGTTTGTGAGCTTGA
The DNA here is from genome assembly GCF_018143015.1 of Lytechinus variegatus. Lineage (NCBI taxonomy): Eukaryota > Metazoa > Echinodermata > Echinoidea > Temnopleuroida > Toxopneustidae > Lytechinus > Lytechinus variegatus. The sequence continues at coordinate 8,370,366 of NC_054749.1, forward strand.
CATCGCAAACACCCATACCAACACCAAACCTGGAGTCAAGATTTTCCCAGTCCCTGGGGGTTGGTGTTGGGGAATGGGGAAATTACATGTAGATTGTCAAAACCAGCTGCAATGCTCACGTTAGTAGACAACATTCAACACCATCGCTCAAGAAACATGCTGGAAATGTAATATATTCCGAGGTCAATCCCAACACCAGCTTCATTTCAAGTACGGCGTTGTGGCTGATGTTGGTGTAGACAGCTGGCAGCCGTCTGTTTCGAGGAGTTTTTTATCATTTTTTTATTTTTAAAATTTCTCCACGTACACAGATGGCTCGCTATCGTGCAGCCACCATTAGGGGACTTACGATGCAAAATCCCCCCGTCAGGGATCTTCAATTTTTCTTTAATGAATCAAACTTTTGAAAATTAACGCGACCGAAATGCAAATCAATATTCACTCTTGGCATTGATTGCCAAAAAGGGGGAAAAATCAAGTTAAAAGGAATAAACCAGTGACTTATCTCAGCTGTCGCGCACCTTCGCTTCCTGTTTTATTCGAACTTATAGTACATAAACATATGATATATGGCCATCGAGTCCCCTATACAGATCGCGCTAGAACTTTGGTCCCTGTATTTGGTGAGCGAAGCCAACGGAGTTCAGCTGAACAACCAACATAACAGAGACCGAAGTTTTGGTCTAATTTTGGTGATGTCACAACACAAACATCAGATTTCAACACTTACTTGTCATCACCCACCCACTCAGTAATAAATGGGACCTTACAGCTATTGCAATGGTTTAAAATTTCATTATGCAAATGTCATGAACCCAAATAACTCTGGATTCATGTCTGTTTTTCTTACTCACCTGGAATTGATTAGAAAGTTCTTCGGCATCTTTGAAAATCAAGCCATTCTCTTCATGCTTCACCAGTTCACCAATGCTGCACATAAATGCAAAGCAAAACAGATAATGATTTAATGAACCAGAAAGATCTTTGGAATGGCAAATAAATAACAACATTTACAGGCATTTATGTAGCACCATCTATCTGGAAATCTATTCTGAAGCCCAATGTTATTATTATAATTACCCTGGCTGTAGCTTGAGCTGCCTTTCAGTGCTCAGTGAACTCAAGGAAGTAATCCTACTGAGTACCCAGTCACCTCACCTGGGTTGAGTGCAGCAAAATGTGGGTAAATATCTTCCCGAACGAAGGAAAGCATTCCATGGCTGGGATTGAAACCCATGTCCCACTAGATCATGACACTCCCACGAAAGAAGTCATATTTGGATCAAATCAATACATGTACATACACACATTACAAGTTCCTTCTGTCAAAGAAGAGTTAAGATCATCCTTCGTTTAGATTGTTAGATTTGTGGTTGAAACAAACAGATGATAATGAAAGTGCACACTTTTCATACTCTATTAACTTAAATTACTCATTCATACAGAGCTAGGGCAGTTTTGAACTTTATATCAGTCATATTGGTTCTCAGTAACATATTGTGCATTCAGTAGTTAGTCAATCTAAACCTTACAACTGTTTACGATCTGATTTATGGATCAAATTGCATTTTGCTCATTTTCTGAAAATGTGAATGGAACATATCATTTTATTTGAGGTTAAAATTAATTGAAATAATACTAATATAACCCTTTGGAAAGATCGCAAGCCTATATTTTGGAGTAAAGGCCAAATTAATTTCAAATTGTAACCAATCGTACGACTGCTGTGAAGTCATTACGACGAGATATTAAATTCGTCTTTATTCTAAGGATGATAGCATAGTCACAGATTTGAACATAGGTATTCGTACGATGATTTAGAACATTACACAGTAAGAAATTCCAAGTCTCAATATTAGCATCAAATTCTACTACATTTTATTCTGAAATCTGGTCACAGATCATATCGTAAGGTGTGTTGTTGCCTTAAGCTTAACATGAAAGCCAGTCAAAGATTTGGTAAAGGTTCAATCATCTTGGTCCCATTTCATAAAGACTTATAAATGCACACTTTCTATAACAAATTCGCTATCAGCCAATCAAATTGAATTATTTCAGTAGCTTAAAACTGTTATTTCAAATTTATATTATTAAAAAGCTTTAATATGAAATGGGTCCCTGAAGTACATTGGAGTTTCAGCTCAAATTGCTATCTTATACACGTTTAGCAATCATTGAATATTTCATTCCAGTCAAGGGCCTGTATTCTGAACTCAAGTTTAGTTCAAACTCTGGGGGCCGTTTCATAAAGCTGCTCGTAAGTTAAGAGTGACTTTAAGAATGACTGGTGAACCTTTCTTACACACTAAACCATCGCCAATGGTGTATACCATTTACCAAAGAAAGGATCACCAGTCGTTCTTAAAGTCGCTCTTATCTTACAAACAGCTTTATGAAACACCCACCGGGTCTAAAGTTATTGTTATAGCCAAATTAAAATGGGACATTAAATGAGATGGGGATTTTGAGGAGGACAAAGAGAGCAATATGTGGGGTGAAGTAGATGAATAGGAAGAAGACAGAGGACTTGATGCAGATGTAGGGTTTGGAAGAAGCAGTGGACCGGATGGCAAAGGTGAATGGGGTACGTTGGTATGGTCACGTGCTGAGGAGGGATGACGGGCACGTTTTAAGAAGGGCTTTTGAGTTCGAGGTGGATCGTTCGAGGAGAATGGGACGTCAAAGAAGACAAGGAAGAAGCAAGTGGAGCAGGGAAAAAAATTACATGGGGGCAATTTAATCCTGAAATGCTGGGAGCGTCGTGGTCTAGTGGTCAAGGCTCTCATCTTTCAATCTGAGGGACATAGGTTCGATTCCCAGCCATGGCGTGATTTCTTTCAGCAAGAAATTTACCAACACTGTGCTGCACTCAACCCAGGTGATGTAAATGGGTACTGGCAGGAAGTAATTTCCTCAGAAGGCTGTGAGCATCGGAATCGGTAGACTAGCTTAGCCGAGGTAATGTAGAAGCGCCTTGAGCACCTAGCAAGGTGGATATTTGCACTATACAAATCCTATATTATTCATTATTAATTGAAATAGCCCTGGGAACTCACTAATGGGGCAATGGAAACTCCCATTCCCTGCAAGGTTAAAGCTTATCCAATGTTGCAGATTTAGAAAGTATTCAGATTCAGATTCATTAATTTATTGTCCTCAATGAAATTCACTCTGCTGGCATTAAAAAATATACATACATCATTTACATATATTATACTGCACATTAATATACATGATGCACACCATAGATGTCATTATTTCAGTCATTATATTGTTACATTATTATATTACATGTATAATCACTTAAAGATTTGTTAACTGGTTGAAGAAGTGAAATTTGATGAAGTACAAGATGACTGGCGAAGTGACAAGATATGGGCTTATTCAGTGTAGTTAATTGTATTTGCGGATAGAGAGCGGAACAATGGGGTTGAGTAATCTTGAAGTACGTGCTTTCATTGACCGGTACCGTTTGCCTGAGCGCATGAGAGCATAACATGGGTTGGTGTAGGGGTGATTATCATTTTCTTTTTTTTTGTGAGACTTGTTTCAAGATCATAGTATGTTATGAAAAGTAGGAGAAAGCACTGAATCGGGCATAAAGGAGGGAAGGGTTTAAGGGCGATTGCTGCGAGAGTGAGGTGAATCTGCCCACCCTCGTTCCCAGGACAAAACTTGATTTTCAACTATAGATTGATGAAGATAATAATTTGATTTGATTGGAACAAACATAGAACTTACCATTTAAAGTCTATTGCACATACTGGGAGACCACACCCAAACATATCCACCACCTTCATAGGTAGGTCAAGACCACTTGATGAGTAGTGTAAACACACCCCAAGGTCTGCTGAACCTGTGTGTGAGAAATAAATCAAATATATGAAAACCACATGTTTATGAACTAGCTTTTACAAATGAACTAGTGTTCTTTGGCAAGTCATCAATCCACACTTTGCCACTCTCACCTAGGTGCTCATTTGGTACCAATAGAAAAACCACCATCATGTGGTTGATTCTGCAAGTGTGCGCTTTACAGGCTGCTCAAAAGATATGAATCCAGTGATGACCGCGTAATAATGATTATGAAATGCTTTCAGCAATCCTAGATTGATGTCGCGCTATACATTTGAGGCCAGAAGTTTACATACACCAAGGAAATTCAAAGAAAAGTTGACACTTGCCAAACATCATAAAATTTCATCAGGAGCTGAAACATATTTAGGTGTCATTTTTCCCCCGAAAAACTTCATATTTTAGAAAAATCAAAAATAAAAACTTGACAAAAACATTTCATATATGTGTTACTTACTTCTCAACACAAACATTTCAGATTACACTTTTTTTGTTCAGTAGTGACATACATGTATCATGATAGAAAATGTAATATAAATCCTAGATTTATTTCTTTGAAACATTGTTTGAAAATATAATAACAAACAATAAAATACATTTGGAACAAATATTTTTTTCTTCAAAGAAAATTCCACCTGAAATATAATTCAGTCCAGACAGTATCCACATCATGTGAAAGAGCTTAATATGCTCTTTCATTTGATACTAATCATGGTAGTATTTGTATTTTACAAAATTTAGCAAGCGAACAAATTTCACTGAATGCCATGGGTGTATGTAAACTTTTGGCCTCAACTGTACATATAAGCCAATTATTATTATTATTATCAGTAAAGTAGGGAGACATTGAATATTTAAATAATTTGAAAACTTTTACTGCTGAGACACTTACCAAGTAACTTTGGATAATCCTCAGCAGCTAACCATGGTGTACATATCTTGATGTGCTTGAACTTTCGCTCCTTGATAAGTCCCTTGTAATACTCCTTCTGGGGACCCTTACCGGTAATGGCACATACTAGAGAGGGGAGCTCTGTTTTGGCACCGCCTTCTGTCTTTGCAGCCTCAAATTCTGAAAACAAAGGTAAAAACAAGGATAGGTCTGTTATCCTTCTGCCTATATTGCTGTCCAAGGGCTGTTTCATTATGTCTTAGGAGGGAAATCATGTACAACCTGAATACAGCCAGGCACATAAGTTTCTCATCATTCACACTACAATGTACATGTACATTGTACATTGTACCTACATTCAAAGTGAAATAACAATGTTCAACCTGTTAAAGAACAATTTTATGTAATGTTATTTAATTGAACATGTCCCTCATTGTTTATACTCGATTTAATTTGTTCGTTCTTGTTTATGTAGTTATGTATTAATACAACTGTATCAATTCATTTTTTTTATTCCTCTTCCCGTTTTTAATATTCTCCTCGAAAATGCCGTGATGAAAAGACAAGTATTCTGATTGTTGATAAAAATCATCTGTCTGAGTAATTTCAGCACTCATTTTATTTTCCAAGTTATAACGGATAACAATTATACAGGTAGCACCGGTGGAATTTTCAATGGGCTCTGCTAGTTACTATTATTATTATCATTATTACATAAAACACTGGACCCTTCTTCTTCTGTGTAGTCTGCTTCCTTCAATCCTAAAGATTCTTGCAGAACTTGGTGAAGTGTGTGTCACAAGGATAAAGTGCATGTGCCAAATATATACATGGTGTAAGTAAAAACAGGTATTGATCTAGCTGTTGTTGCCTTTTTTCAGTTGCAGACGAAAGGCTTTGGTTGATGGTGCTATCACAACATTTACTGGGAGAGTGTTCCACATCTTGATGGTTCTGGGGAGGAAGGAGCATTGATGTTGTTGGGTCCTTGATTGAGGCATCGGATATCATTGAGTGTGAACAGTTCTTGTTGATCTGGTACAGCATCAGAGTTGAAAGCTTCCCCTTCCATCCCCCAAATCATCTCAATATCACTTATCACAAATCTTTATGAAGCCCTCTACTCACTGTCTAATGCACTTAATAGAATGGAGAAATCCTCATCTTCAGTCCAGCTTGTACTGCTAACAAGCAGAGCTGGTCTGTCATCAATCTTCCTCGCTTCACCAGACGCCATGGACGTAAAGGCTGTCTCACCCTCCTCTCCAGACTGAGAAGCGAATTCGGGATATTCTACTGCCAGCTTTGTGAATAACTGCAAATAGCAACCATGTTTTTTATATAGACGGCCTGTTAAATTACTTTTTTAATAGTATTTATGACATTGAGTTAACTCTGCTTCATTTGACTTCACCTTGAGGAATGTGAAATCCAGTGAGTAATTAAATTGATGATCAAATCAAGGTCAATTTTGCTTGGTGGGACTTCACTTACATGGATGGTCAAATCAAAGGTCAATTGTTCCTGAAAATTACTTTTCGACTTGTCTGAAGTAACATTTCTCTGACATGTAATTCATATTTGCAGTCCCAAATAATGGTAGTAAGGAAGTGTTGTCACCATACAAACATTTTATTGATGAAAAGATTAACCTACATCATTTGTTTTATAGATGTGAGTGTAATTTCATCTTTTTTATTTGAATTTATACACAAAGTAAATGGATCATTCTCTTAGATACAAACCTGCATTAGGGCGATTCCATGCTAGAAAAATCAGCCATTTTCACAACATTTATCAACCTGCTGTCCAAACGACGGAAGAACTTCAATTTGCTTTGAGGTAATATTAAAGTACTACTGGGTAGACATGCAAAAATCTGACAACCAACAAAAATATGTCGTCCATAGGTGAATTAGAGCTTAAATGTTGCGTGTCGTACGGGACATTTCTGTGTCCCGTACGACACACAACATTTTCCCCTATAATTTACCCATAATCAAATTTTTTGTGTCGGTTATTAGTTTTTCACATGATTACCCACTATAAAAAAAATATTTCAATCCTCAAGCATTTGGCTAGGAAACTAAAAATTGTTGTCAAAATGTCCCATGCCACCAAATGGAATCGCCCATTATGTTGCCGGGACAACAAAATGTATATTTTAGTACCAGTTTGATTCTCTACAGAATTTGCATTGTCAGTGGTGACAGAAGAACATCAAGCAGAATGACACTTGAGTAACATTCAAATAAATATACAGCTGTCAGAAAACTGCATACAATTTTTAGAAAGAGTTTTGATTAACAGAATATCGTTTGATGTTAAAATTATGCTCTGGACAATTAAAAGGAAATGATTATTATTCCTAAAGTTAAAATAATCCATTAATCTTTACCTCGTGTTGCTCTTCTAGAGGAGTTTCTTTAAACTTGTCTGCTGGCCTGTCATATAGAGTTACTGGACGTTTGATATGCCAGTTATCAACTAGATCCGTCTTCATTGCATCTGTTACACAGAAATGTCCATCAGCCTGACGACTAAAGAAGCGCTCAAACCTGACAACAGAAACACAGAATTCACACGGTGTTAACAGGATACCTTCAAAGTATCTGCGTTGGCTTGGTGTGAATGTAGAAAAGAATTACCTGGTATTTTAAGGCCTGAACAAGGTCTTGTAACTTATGGGTATTCTAGTGATTGAGTTGATTGGAATATACCTTGAAAGATCTACAGATTGCCTGCTTCAGTCCTTCTCACAATTGGTTGACTATTTGCAACCATTGCGATCATGTGCAAACTATATTACAACATAAATAGTTGCAAACAGTTGCATGACCAATTGTGAAGGGGCACTAAATGAACATTATTTTTCTTCTCAAGAGTAATACTCACTTTTCATAAAACCTGACAAGGGGGTGTGTCTTTCCAAGGCTGATACCTAGTATGGTGTATCCGTAGTTGTGCATATCTACCACAAACTTGCTGCCATAGACCTTACATGCAAACCACGCAACGGCTAGGGTGGGGATGGCTGGTGGGTTCTGTGAATAATGACAGATAAATGGTTTCATTATGACAACAAATCGGATTAAAACCAACATTTCCACAAGAAATGGCACAAATGCACATAGCGTATCATACCAAATTAATTAATTTCCATGTTTTAGATATTACCAATTTTACGCATTTCTTGCTCTAGCACAGCTGGTTATTACGAGTCTTCAATGATTCCATGATATCTATATGCTTGGCCATCTATAGTAATTAAGGATCAAGCTTGGGACTTTTATACATTAAAATCGCTCATTCCATTCTACCATGTAAATGAATGATATTTTACTGAACTACCTTTATTGTTACGCTACGAAGGGTTGTTTAACAGGTCAAAGCGGGTAAAAATTTTTTGTGTTATTCCTGAAATCCACAGGTACAGGCAATATTCAATGGACACTTAAATGACCCTAAATATTGAATTCTTTGGGCTCATGTTACAGTTGGTGATGGATTCTGTCTGCCAAAAAAATTCGAAGCAACTAAATAACAAGGGAGTGAACAACCGAGCTTGCCAATGGGGCGCTTTCGCATTTTTCTAAAGTGGAATTGATGGATTCTAACATACATGTAGGTGATTTTTTGAAAATTTTCAGTAAAAATTGTTTCTAGGGTGTTTCTAGGGTAGTCATTTGACTACATGGTTGAGTAATAAACCGTCTGTATTTCTTACCTGCACAAATATATGTGAAGGCCATTTCATCTTGAAGAAGAGGACCCAACAGAGTTGAAGACACTGACCTATCACCATGACGAAATACCTAACAATCACTGGCAAAACTAAAATAAAATTGAAAGGTAAACAATCAACCATGAAAAAAAAATTGGGAAGAGGATATGATAAAATTCCATGTCTTGGGTGATTATATTGCCCCCCCCTTAAAACCCCATTTAATATGCAATAAACATTTACATAAATGTACTTTATGTAATATTGGCTCTTTCCAAAAAGTTGGGGCACAAATCGTGTAATTTCAGCACTAAACACTACATGTAATTGTAATTAGGTCTTGCTTTTAAATTTGTGGCAACGAAAAAAATGAATTCAAGTGATGTGCCAAATTTCAACATAATCCACTTAAAGATAAATTCCAGTTTTGGTAACGATCTCAAAATGACTTTTTACAGAATCTAATATAATGACCACCCAAGTGTCTGTTTGTATGAATAAAAAAATATGTGCCAAAGGATTCTGCGAGAAATTGTGTAATTGCTGAGAAATAAGCAAAATAAGCACAGATTTGGTCACTTCCGTCGGGTCTTTATTCCAGCAATAATAATACACTGTCCCACGTGTGCCTATCTGTGTTGGTGATCTTCAGTGTGAACGTTTTTCAGCATACATGTAGATTTCAAGATTTCACAAAGTTCAGTTTATGTAACTGTACCAGATCTAGATCCTTGATGATATTCTGACAATTAAGCCTGGTTTTACAGACTCTCATGAAATCAGTGTTTCCTGCAACTACTGGCATTTTTCTTTAACCCTGTAGTATGTACTTAATACTGTAAACCAATTCAAGGATTTTCTATCAAACCCTATCATGCTCTTGAAATTACCCAAATTTGCATGCTTGAACTTGCTCTATATTACACTCATTTCCTCCCGAATTTTGGAAAATATCTTGCCTGGCTTTCTCATCGTCTCAGTATTATTTTTTAATGGTATCCATAATCGAGATTTACAAAATACTGTCTTTCCAACATCTAAAAAGAAAGTCAAATTTATGACCAATTTCTTATTTTGTCGTAGAGAGTCATTTATTTGTCATCGGTATAAAAAAATCTATGCTGATTTATACCTTCATGGAACATCACAAATTACATTATCATAATCATCAACAGCACTATGAATATCTCCACCTCCTCCATACTTACATTTGAAAGATACTGGATCTGGCATCACATGGATTTGGATTCTTTTATTACTGAGAACATCCTCATGTGGTTGAGAACCTAGAATGAAAAATAAGATTTAGATTTAGGATGATAGTCATTTGGCCAAATCGTAGTTTTGGGAACCACCTGTCAATTCGTATGTGTACAAAAATAATGGAGGTGACAAGGGGAACCACTGCACTTGAATGAATACAGTTCTCTTGCACAAAATGAACGGCGATTCCTAATAAAAAAAAGGGCTGATCATTTTTTTTTCAAGACATTTGGAATTGTCATTTTGCACATCCAATCGGAGAGCGAATTACAACTCTATGGCCGTATTCTGAACTTGGGTTTAAATTAAACACCCGTTTAAAGTTGTGGTTTAACTACGGAGAGCCAATAGGGGTACAAATCCCTAAAAGTACACATCCAATTTATTAACTCATAACACCCAAATGATAACAGAAGTATTTTTCATCATTATGAAAGAAAAAAGAAAACAAAATAGCAAACATATGAAATATACAATATAAACAGATTTAGACTATGGTCTAAGTTAAACCCGACTTCAAAATGTGGGCCAATTTTTTAATGGAAATAGCAGCGACACAGCTTTGAAATCACTATTTTGCAAGAGCAGTAGAGACACTCTCCAATATGAGTGACAATCTCTCATATAATTGAAGACTTGCTTTGCAAAAGGACAAAAGAAACAACACCAATAAGAATGTTATTTTTTCCACTCAAAATCTTGTCTCACTGAGCCACTGAGGTCAGATCTTCTCAGAAGCCCATTTGTTTTGTGTGTGGATGACAAAAATTTTGATGAAAATAGCCGACGATGAATTTTTAAAGTAGACCTGTGGTGAAATGGGTAATTTTTTATGGGGAATCTGCTCATCACATTTCCATTTGCCGCCAAGGCAAATCTTTTGCAGCAAATGCAAATAAAGGAAATTGGTCTCCTGAACTGGAGACTGTCCCATATTTGTTACAAAAGTCTGATATTGGAGAAAATCTCGCACACAAGGCAGACAGTCAGTCTCCCATATTGGCCGTGCGCCTCTATTTGAAGATCGAAGAATGAATTTTGAGACAAATTTCATTTCATTCATCATAAACCTGTTCATTGAATGAGTATTGGACAATTCAAATCTTCTTCGGCATCATGATGAAAAATTGAAAATAACTACCATTTTTATAGAAAGACAAAGAGGAAAAGTGTGGCTTCATATATAGGAAACATTTATTTACACTTCGTTATCTAGTGTCTAAATAATAAAAAATTGCATGGAGTTTTGTGAGTGTTGTGCCTTGTTCCTTCCTATGCTCGACACCCCGAGTTGGAACCTTTATTTAGTTTGACTTTGTCACTCCAGGCCAGGCTTAATTTGAGTCACCCATGGGTTCAAATCATCTCGCATGCAAAGGATTCATATGCACCTGGTGCACGCGAATCTCACACCCTTTTTACTAAAATAACTATGACTGTACATCATAGCTAAGAATTCTAATTGTGCTATGACACTTACCGAACCATATGGATCGTTTGTTGAATTCTCTTTGCTGTTTTTTAAATAAAATAAGAGCATTTTTCGTGATCTTCATGTAGATACCTTCTGCTCAGCGTGGATATCAATTTTTGCCTAAAAAGGGCTTGCGATATTATTCACAAAGCCGGTAGGCACTTAAGAACCAAGTTTGAAAGGATACTCGTAAAATTACGTCACTCTCGCGATGAATATTCATTAGATCGTGGTCGTGCATGTTCCAATACACAATGAGTGCATGCATGCAGAGAGTTTGTATTGAACACGCACGACCACGATCTAATGAATATTCATCGGCGAGAGACGTAATTTTACGAGTGTCCTTTCAAACTTGGTTCTTAAGTGCCTACCGTTTGTTTACGGTACACCTTTGTTTACGATTTTGCAAGCTAGCTGCATTCTAGGCGATCAGCATTATTTTCTTGCTCGTTCAATCCACTTACAAAGTCAATGAATGGAGTTTAACTTGAATTGAAAAAAGTCACATCACGTCACCAGCACTGACGAAATAAACGGCAATGATTAATGAATGGACTGGTGACTTAAAACAGGGTAATGCCCACTCATTCAATGAACAAGGTTATAATATAACCTTGTTCTCAGTTATATCTCCATGTGTGGCAAAATAAGAGTGGCAATGTTTGGCTAATTTTCTCTTTTTGTTTGGGGCAAATGCTTGATGTTTTTACACTGACAGTTTCCATTACACCTATTATTCATACAACTTGGCTCTTATTTAAATTTGATAATTTAAATCATTTTTTTCTTAATTAAAAATAGAGATCAAAAAATGAAAATTTTCTTGCCATATTACTTTCCACCAATAGAGGGCGTACACAAAAATATGCCCAAAATTCAAGTTTTTGAGCGCTCTGGTGAATACAAAAATTATTCCCAAGTTACTAATGAAAAATAAATTGCAACTGTACGGAAATTAGTAATTTTGGTCACAAAAGTGATATTTTAATGAATTTTTAAAGTGTGTGCTCTGGACAACATTGGCATACCATAGTCTAGACAGCTGGCAGCCGTCTGTTTCGAGGAGTTTTTTAACATTTTTTTTTTTATTTCTCCTCGTACACAGACGGCTCGCTATCGTGCAGCCACCATTAGGGGACTTGCAATGCAAAATCCCCCCGTCGGGGCTTTTCAATTTTTGTCTTTAATGAATAAAAATTTCGAAAATTATAGTGACCAGAGTGCAAATTTATATTCCCTCTTGGCATCAATTGCCAAAAAACGGAGAAAAATGAAGTTAAAAGGAACAAAAATAGTGACTTACCTCGGCTGTCACGCAAATTCACTTCCCCGTTTTATCCGATCTTAAGTACATAAACATATGGCCATTGAGTCCCCTGTACAGATCGCGCTAGAACTTCGGTCTCTGTATTTGGTGAGTGAAGCCAACGAAGTTCAGCTGAACAACCAACAAAACAGAGACCGAAGCTTTTGGTCTAACCATAGTCCTACCCACTCATTCAATGAACAAGGTTATAATATAACCTTGTTCTCAGTTATATCTCCATGTGTGGCAAAATAAGGGTGGCAATGTTTGGCTTATTTTCTCTTTTTCTTTGGGGCAAATGCTTGATTTTCTCACACTGACAGTTTCCAATACACCTATTATTCATACAACTTGGCTCTTATTTAAATTTGATTCTTTAAATCATTTTTTTCTTAATTAAAAATAGAGATAAAAAAATGAAAATTTTCTTGCCATATTACTTTCCACCAATAGAGGGCGCACACAAATATATGCCCAAAATTCAAGTTTTTGAGTGCGCTGGTGAATGAAAAAAATATTCCCAAGTTACTAATGAAAAATAAATTGCAACTGTATGGAAATTAGTAATTTTGGTCACAAAAGTGATATTTTAATGATTTTTTAAAGTGTGTGCTCTGTACAACATTGGCATACCATAGTCCTACCTCTAGATTCCCCACAGGCAGGGTGGTAGCAGTGAACAAGTGGTAATGCCCAGACTCCAGAGTAATATGAGATTACTTTAAACAGAATTTGGTTGCTATTATCACTACAGCGTCTATCCCGGCATAATCGTGATATAGTCCCCAAATCCAAAAGTGGGGATCATTAGAATCACACCTACCAGAACGCATGAAAATCACTTCCTTTCTCCAGAACACAGTCCCCAACTCTCGCACAGCTCTGTAGCAAAATGATAACACACACAAATGAAACACACTGTATATAAACACTAGGGTTCTCTCCCTATTATATACTCGTGATACAGTCCCCACTCAATGGGAAATCAAGTTCGATTTTCACGGCGGTGGGGACAGCTTCAACAGTATAGTATACTCGTGATCCAGTCCCCACGCTATGGGATACACGGTTCGCTTTGTACGCAGTGGGGACAGTTCCAACAGTATAGCTATACTCGTGATACCATCCCCACGCTATGGGATACACAGTTCGTTTGGCACGCAGTGGGGATAGCTCCAACAGTATCATACTCGTGATACCGTCCCCTCACAACATGAAATCGTGCTCGTTCAACAAGGGGATGGGGACAGTTTCCCAATGCAATGTGAAAGCATTTTAGGGTATGGCTGCGGAAGTTGGGGGGGACTTCAGCCCCTACCTTTTTCCAAACATAAACGTGAAAATATGACCATAGAATTGTGATTTTATGTGCAGCTTCCCCCTTTTGCACCCACAAATGTAATGCACTTTACCCACGAATGTAATAATTTTTGATCGTCCACAGATGAAATAATGACTATTTACCCACAAATGTAATAAATTTGAAGGGATTTTCAGCGAATCCTTCTAAACTAAAATCCTATAGAAATGCCTTCATATAGCACAAAAGTTCAAAGTCTTTTTTTCCAGACCCGGTTGATTAATAAATTATAATGTGAGCCCAAAGTCTTTTTTCCAGACCCGGTTGTTTAAATAATTATATAAGTTCGAAGTCTTTTTTTCAGACCCAGTTTTACAAATCATTTCTTAAAGAGTCAAAAAGTAACACAGATCCCCACCCTCTTATTAATGTAAAATAACATGGAAATATAGCGTAGTCTTACATCCAGACCCAGGGTTTTCAAAAAAATGAATACTACTACTAATAAATTAATGATTATATCAATTTATTAGAATGATTCAATTCATAATATTAATTTATTAGTAGTAGTATTCATTTTTTTGAAAACCCTGGGTCTGGATGTAAGACTACGCTATATTTCCATGTTATTTTACATTAATAAGAGGGTGGGGATCTGTGTTACTTTTTGACTCTTTAAGAAATGATTTGTAAAACTGGGTCTGAAAAAAAGACTTCGAACTCATATAATTATTTAAACAACCGGGTCTGGAAAAAAGAACTTATATAATTTTTTAAACAACCGGGTCTGGAAAAAAGACTTTGGGCTCACATTATAATTTATTAATCAACCGGGTCTGGAAAAAAAGACTTTGAACTTTTGTGCTATATGAAGGCATTTCTATAGGATTTTAGTTTAGAAGGATTCGCTGAAAATCCCTTCAAATTTATTACATTTGTGGGTAAATAGTCATTTCATTTGTGGGCGATCAAAAATTATTACATTCGTGGGTAAAGTGCATTACATTTGTGGGTGCAAAAGGGGGAAGCTGCACATAAAATCACAATTCTATGGTCATATTTTCACGTTTATGTTTGGAAAAAGGTAGGGGCTGAAGTCCCCCCCCCCCAACTTCCGCTTCCATACCCTAAAATGCTTTCACATTCCATTGGGAAACTGTCCCCATCCCCTTGTTGAACGAGCACGATTTCATGTTGTGAGGGGACGGTATCAGTCATGAGTATGATACTGTTGGAGCTATCCCCACTGCGTGCCAAACGAACTGTGTATCCCATAGCATGGGGATGGTATCACGAGTAGGCCTATAGCTAGCTATACTGTTGGAACTGTCCCCACTGCGTACAAAGCGAACCGTGTATCCCATAGCGTGGGGACTGGATCACGAGTATACTATACTGTTGAAGCTGTCCCCACCGCCGTGAAAATCGAACTTGATTTCCCATTGAGTGGGGACTGTATCACGAGTATATAATAGGGAGAGAACCCTGTTTATATACAGTGTGTTTCATTTGTGTGGGTTATCATTTTGCTACAGAGCTGTGCGAGAGTTGGGGACTGTGTTCTGGAGAAAGTGATTTTCATGCGTTCTGGTAGGTGTGATTCTAATGATCCCCACTTTTGGATTTGGGGACTATATCATCTCACAATCACTTTAACTTACCGCCATAGCCAACAATATCCACGTCGAATTCTTCTGCGGCCAACGAGAGCGCGTGATACTGCATGCGGGGACTTCTCCCGATATCTCCCAGCACCAAAACGCAAGCTCGGCTCCCAGTTCTCGTTGTCCGATAACCTGACGCCATGTACACGAAAAGTAGAGAAACTAACATGACACTGTATAGTTCTTGATAATACAGATATACTTCCATAAACACAACCAAACCCCCTTGGGTCAAGAGGTCTAAATTTATCGACGTGGGGCTCGACATGATGAAATTTCAATATTTCAACCACAAAATTTTCAAAGGACCAAATGCATATGCGCACGTAGACAATTTATGGCAAGCCATGTGACCCAATTCCTGAAAAAAATTGAATTGAACCTAAATTCATTTTTATATCTACATCTTCATTAAAACAAAGATGAGGAGATTGGGATCACTGAGCCCCCCCCCCAAAAAAAAGAAGTTCAAAACAAAGGGGAAAATACAAAAAGAAAAAAAGGATAAGAGGGGAAAGATAAAATGAGATTTTCAAATACATGACAAAATCTAAAACTGGCTGCATCTATAATCATCATCAGCATTGATTAAGATCATCATCATCATGGACCTGTGCCATGTGAACGATTTTTGATATGGGGTGCTGGTTAAAATTTTACCACCAAAAAATTAATAAATAAATTAAAAAAGAACGTAAAAAAATTACAGAAAAAATAAATAGTGATCTTGGTCAATATCGATAGCATATACAGTGCGTCCCAAAAAAAACTATACACTTTTGAAATGGCTGCCAAATAAAAAATGTAGCACTTTGGGGGAAAAGACTTATAGATATGGAAAGCCAATAAAGTCAACTTTCAAATGACACCAAAAAGTTGAAAAATTATTCATGCTTGAGCGAGCACTGCCCACTGAAACAGAGGGTATGCAAATTAGGGTGGGCTGGAATTAGCCTTCCAATTTCTTTCAGATGTTTTGTTTGGTACTTGCAAAGTTGAAGGTTATTTGGTGAGTTAAAGATCAGGGGCCCGTTTCATAAAGGACTTCCAACTGTTGCAACTTTGCCATTATGGCAACTACCATGGTAACAGGGCTCAGCAGCCAATCAGAATCAAGGTTACCATGGTAGTTGCCATAATGGCAAAGTTACAACAGTTGCAACTCTTTATGAAATGGGCCCAAGATGTTATCAGTTTGTTGTTTGTGAAAATTTCATACGTTATTAAATTGAAATGTAATGCATGAGTGATCATGAATTGCAATTTTTAGTGCAGCTTTATCATGTGGATCTTAACAATGTGTTCATGACAGTCAGGAGAAGAGGGGGTAATATGACTTAGGTAGGTGAAGTAAGTTGATGGGCTTAAGGTCAACAGAACATTTAGCAACCCCTCCCTCCATCTCTACCCCCCCCCCCCACTTCTCTCCTCCCTGGGAGACTAAGCTTGGCTAGGCTGGGCAGGAATTAGCCATACAGTTTTTTGAGAGGTTAGTCCTTTGGAACTTACAAAGCTAAGGGTGTTCTGCTATTCATGAGTGAGATAAGTTTTGGTTTTAATAGGCAAATTTCATGAATTACTCAATTGAAATGTACTGCATGTGTGAACAGGAATGCAATTTTAGTGTAGCATATTCATCTTGTGGACATCAGAAGTGTGTTCATGAGAGTAAGAGTAATGTGATGGTCCATGTACCTGTTACAAGTAAGAGGGCGAGGTATGCTAAGACTTGGTTAAAAGGGCATTCCTCTTCTTTTTGTCCTTTTACAAATTAAAAGTCATAGGTACCCTCCCCTCTTCACCTCCATTTTCCAGCCCCCTCCTCTCTCTCTCTCTGTCTCGTCTCCCAGATTGTAGCCTTTTCAAAACTTAACTGCCAAGTGACGGTGGCTGATGGTCAGTTTGAATGATTACCCCTAAAAAATAATGATTATGATGATTAATGAAATAATTTATTGGAAAAAATGAATGTTTTATTGATCACATTGCACATTGAATGAGTTAATTTACTGATAAATTGTTGATTGAATGATTGATAGGAAAAAGTTGATGCCCTAGTTCAGAATTAATCATTAAACCAACATTCTGCTCTGGACTTCACAGGAGGGGAGGGTGGGAAAGAGGGAGGGGGCGGGGCTGAATGTTCTGTTGACCCTTATTCCATCAACCTACTTCTCCCACTTAAGCCCTATCTCACCCCCTATTCTCCCGACTGGCCGACTCCCATGAACACATTGCTGAGATCGCCGTGATAAAGTTGAAATGCTGCCCCAAAAGAGATCCGAATGATAAAGCTGAAATGCTGCTCCAAAAGTGTAATTTGTGTTCACTCATGCATAAAAGTTCAATTTGATAACTTAAAAAATTTGCTTAAGCTATCAAAACTGATCAAGGTTGATCATTAATTTATCACAACGCCCTTAACTTTGCAAGTTCGAAATGATTTGCCTCTCAACAACTGAAATAAATTGGAAGTCTAATTCCAGCCCACCCTGATTTTAATACCCTTTGTTTCAGTGGGCAGTGCTCGCTCAAGCATTAATATTTTTCCAACTTTTTGGTGTCATTTGAAAGTTGACTTCATTGGCTTTCCGTATATGAGAGTCTTCTTCCCCAAAGTGCTAGATTTTTTATTTGGCGGCCATTTCAAAAGTGTATAGTTTTTTTTGGGACGCACTGTATATAACCCTATAACGTTACCCA
This sequence comes from Lytechinus variegatus, assembly GCF_018143015.1. Classification (NCBI taxonomy): domain Eukaryota; kingdom Metazoa; phylum Echinodermata; class Echinoidea; order Temnopleuroida; family Toxopneustidae; genus Lytechinus; species Lytechinus variegatus. Next base: position 8,388,550 of record NC_054749.1, read on the forward strand.
ACCGGCCTAACAAAATCCCAACCCAAGGGGCGCAGCTGGCCATGAGCCCCCTTTTGAGAGGGAAGACTTTTTTTTTTGCTTGCCAAATTTTTCCTCAAAAAAACATGCCCCCTTTTGGAAAATCCTGGAGCCGCCCCTGACCCCAGTGGAGGCTGGCTACGCGTGCTTCCATCAGCATCCCCATAACCCTGCTTCCCAAGCTAGGGCCATGATGATGATGATCATCGGCACCCTCATCATTTTCTTTCTTTTTATTATTATCAATATCATCATTGTTTTGGCTGCAACATCGTCAATCATCATCCTCCATTTGGAGGATTATTTTGCGAGCTAGATTTAAAAAAATGAAAACCCCATGTAATATGTTGCCCATGGTAACCAAATATACAGATAAATATTTTTACAAGTTCTGGATGTTTATACTGCTAAAAGTATTTCTAAAAGAATGTGCAGTCATTGAAATTCATGGGGCTGAGTTAGAGAACATTTTAATACCCATACATGCACCAAACTGACAATAAATATCTATATTTGAAGAAGGGGGGGGGGGGAATTCACAGCCATGGAATGTGTAACTTTTGAAGTTGAAGCCCACCCTAATAAAAAGTTGATATGAATAACAAGAGAAAAATCCAACGTTTAAGCCGAACATTGAAAATTTCATCAAAATCAGACATAAAATAAAAAGTTATGACATTTTAAAATTTTGTTTAATCTCACAAAACAGATATATGCACATTCTGGTCAGTATGTGAATGAGGGGATTAATGACGTCATTCTCTCAATATTTCTTTTGTATTTCATTATGTGAAATATGACATAGTAAAATTTTGTATTCATTGTCATGTCAAACAGTTTTATTCCTACCTGAGCATGTAGAATTACCAATGTTTTAACATTTCATGTTTCAGTCAAGTTGGTATTTGTCATCAAATAATGTAAAAATGAAATAATGTATAATTCAAACAATAAAAAAACAAAAGTACATAAGTAGTGAGTGAGGGACATTATCGACACTCATTTGCACATCACTGAGTTGTGCCTATAATGTATAACTGTTATGTGAAAAATAAGTAAACGCGTTAAATTTCTTATTTTACATCCGATTTTGATGACATATTTAGCATTGTTTTTTTTTATTTTTCTGAATTGATTCAAATCAACATTTTTCTGGGGTGGACTTGACATTTAAAGTTATCTCTTCTACTTAATTATTCCGTTTGCAAGATGAATTTGAAAGCTGAGCCCAAATAACAATGACACATGACAAACTAAATTACAAGATTATACATCCAACATTAAAACGAGCTAAATTTAGCTAACTATTGGTGAGAGACAAAAAAGTACAATTTAAAAGTTCAGAAAAGGATTCAATGTATTTGTCAAAGAGAACATTTTATTGAATATTATTACGAAGGAAACAAAGAATGAAAATAGAACACTGAGCAAAAACATTATACAGAATCTCTATATAAAATATTATCACTAAAAAAATTGCATAAATTTGTTAACAGTATACATAATCTGTAGACCCTATATAAAATATTATTAAAAAACATTGCATAAATTTGTAATTGCATTCTGTACAAATGACTTGTTCCATAATTGAATGCATAATATTTCATTTTGCTACATATATAATTTCATAGCCTTAATTGCTATATTTTTCTGGTCCCTTAAAAACAATTTATTACTTCTTCCTGAAATTCAGCATCTAGTACAAGGTACAATGTAAAACACAATTATGCAATGATGATATGCATTATAAATAAGTACAATTACAATGTTCACCCAATTTTTGTTTGTGTATTTTTCCCCAGCAAGAAATTTACCCACATTGTGCTGCACTCAACCCAGGTGAGGAGAATGGGTACCAGGCAGGAAGCAATTCCTCCAATGCCAGCTAAAGCACCAGTAGGCAGTACAGCTATAGCCGATGTAATACTAGCAGCGCTTTAAAAATCCAGCTATTATTAGATAGATGAGGATCATTGCTGGATCTCTAGGTACATTAAAGTAGAAAGCTAGCTTACATCTGATTTCAAATATTGCCTTGGAGCAAATTATGCAGCAAGATTGATAACATTAAATATTATGATATTCTAGACCTGTCAACCTCTGGGAATGAAAAATTGTATTCTGTGTTAAAAAAAACTGTATTTTCCCCCCAAAAAGAGTATTTCATAATAAAATGCGTGGCGCTCAAGCTGTATGAAAGCTACAATGCGCACTGCTCTTGCAGATGAAAAAAAAACATTGAAACATGTGTATATCTCACCCTGGTTTTAACAAAATGATTGAAAATAAAACCAAGTTGTCTGAAATTACATTGATCTTATAACCATATTTGTGTAAGTTTTATGAAACAGAGACATATAGAGATGATTTTTCTGAATAAATTACAATCTTTTTAACCAAAAATATTTTTTAAAGAAAAAACGTGCTGCCGTATTTTGGTTGTAAAAACGTACTGGTTGGCAGGTGTGATATTCCTCTGATCAGGGCCCTGTGTCACAAAAACAATTCTGACTGGTTTCTGGTCAGCGTTGGAAAGCAACAAGCATGTAATCTTGACCGGCACTGCCTATAGGGATTGATCGTAAACCTTTTATGTAGCCTTGGGTTACGCAGCACAAAGGTAAGTGATTAATCATACGCTTGATTTTTACAATTGATTGTATACTGTAGTCATTGTAATCAATCGCAAATAAAAATGTTGTGCGATGATTGCTAAGCTTTGTGTCATCGGCCCAGATGTTTTTCATCCTTCTTTCCTGTTATAATTAATAACACCTATTTACGAATTTCCCCATCCCTTAAGTTTTTTTTTTATTTCAGACAGATTTGTGAACAATTTGAAATTCTGTTTATATTTCAATTTCATCATACTTTCTCAATAATTTTTAGAGCCTTCTGGAAATGCGCCCGTTGAGCATGTACTTCACATGAGTGGGTATCAGACCGATGGAGACAAATACTGCATCCTGACATTTCCAGCCAATTTAATAGGTATATATGTGTGTGTATACATGTAGGCCTATATATAAAGATAAACTACTTATGTAAAATTGCAAAATTTACCTTGAAAAGCACAAATTCAAGTCATAATCCTCTACATCCCAACTGTTTAGGGCATAAACATTCATATTACCTAGTAATAAAGTGAAATTGTGACATTAACTGACATCAACATTAATTGTGACATTTGACATTAATTGAGATATTAACTAACAGTAAAAATATACTTTAAATATATATATATAAAAAAATCTGTTATTGCACTAAATACCAACAACTAATAGAAACAAATACATACATTTATCAAAAATGTAACCAAAACCTGACACACTAAAAATATTACATTGTGATTCACTGGTATAATCATAGTTTTCAATTATCCGATTAAGAAATTATTCCTTACTTTGAAATGAGTATACTTCTGAAGAAAAACATACAATATCAACTCTAATATTTGTATAATATGAGAAAGGTATCCACTCTTATGACAACAAGTATAAGTTAACATCAATGGATTTATGAATAAAGTTGGTATAACTTTTTCAAGAAAATTCTAAGAATTTCTAAAAATACAATTCTTCTCAAATAAAAGTCCTCAAAATATTTCCACAAAATATGTATCCGGTTAACTATGTTAGTTTGGCACTAAGACAAATAATAGAGAATAACATTTTATAAACTGCAACATGTTCATGATTAATGTTACATTTTCAATATTCATGCAATAGAATTGATCCCAATAGCAGAATTGGTCAAAGAAATGAAATTGCTATTCCTCATTTTACAACTATGATTGGACATTGCAAGCCTAAAAAAAGAAAGTAAAATTTGGTCACTGAATCCTTTTCAAAAAAATCATCTTGCACTAAACGATACTTGCTTGCCTATCTCTCTCTTACCTTTTAATCCCCATTTGAAATCATCATCTCTCCATCTTCTACTCTCAGTAAATATATGACAATAACCTAGTATGTGGGTGTTTCATAAAGCTGTTCTTAAGTTATGAGCAAATTTACAAACGACAGTTTGCTCCTCATATAGGTATACAACATACTTGTGTTTGGCTTTGAGTATTAATGTACCAATTATGATTATGCTAATCATTATAAAGATATGTCATCAAATCTATTTCAGTCAAGTTCAGTTATACAGTTATGCAATCAAATAGACACATGAATATGTAATATCGTGTTACAATTTAAGAAAATGCATACTTCATGTAAATTAGAAGTCATGTTTTGATCAAAGCAAGGCGAGTTCACGGTCACTCTTTATAATATTAAGTGAGCACCAATCAAAGTATTAAAGCTGTGGCATAGAAAAAATCAACACATCACATTTTCTGAACAGTTAGTATAACCAGGTCCTCATCTACTTTCTTAACTAGCTTAATAATGGTAACCAGTGTAGATGAAACCAGTTTTACGTGTAATGGGAAAGCTTGAAGTGGTCTTCCAATCCTTCTTCTCCTCCTCCCTCAACTCATTTCTCTCATCAAACAATTCAAAATATAATTACAATATCAATTAATATCACAATGGATTCATGATTAAAAAGCCAGCCATTTCCTCTGCCCGATGATGAAGTTCTAATGCTGCATAGCGAGGGCTGTGCAATGAGCGACCTATTGCTGACCTTTCACCTTTTATCATACACTTTTTTTTTTCTTCACAAGATGGTACAAGTCTTACTGGGTGAGGCCTCTCCTTCATAAATTGGCACAGAAACCAGATACTGCATAAATTATACAAAGATAAAAAGGATTCAAAAACAAGGTTATGACTATTAAAATCATTTCTCTGCATGTTTTCTGAAGTCCAGTTTAACTAAGGCCATGGTCTAACTTTGTGTCACATTTATGGGAACTGCATTACAACATTTTATGTTCCCTATCTTTACTTGGTTCTTTCCTAATTGAAAACGAGAACTATTCCATTTATGCAGATTCCCAGTCTGTTGTGAATGATTTGAGTGTTAAATAGGCTGACAAACTGAACTTGTACTGTTAGAGATACCAGTAAAAATTGGCTTTCCACAGATTAAGAATTTGAATTAAACCAGAGTTCAAAATACAGGTTGTAGTGTATTGGTACAGCAACCAAACATGATTTATTTTAAACAAAAGTGAAAATGAAGTAAAATTTTGACTAAGGGGTAATCTATTCATGACTGCAGATTGGCGCGGTGTCCCTGGTTATGAATTCCCTGTTTCCAATCGAACGTGACTGGGCAACTGCTGTCCCATTTCTCGTTTCTCTGTCTTATGACCCTACACACACTCAGATTGCCTTTCTTTCAAGTTCAGCCAAGGCTAGACTCAGAAGCTTTGCTTCTATTATCCTTGGCCACAACATTACCTTTCTATACTTCTACCGCTACCTGGACTGATTACTCAAGGCAGGAAAGTAAGGGTAATATCATAAATGGCAAATTTGAGCATCTCTGAAGTTGCACTATACTCTGACACTGAAATTTAGTGTTGACCATAGGTATTTGAAGGGAGTGACACATGAATAAGAATGGCACAACAGATCACAAAAATCAAACTCATTATTGAATATGTTTTAAAAATCTGAACTTTCATCCAAACAATCTTTGCCAAAGTAGTATCACTAACCTGATCTAATACTGATGTGCATTCAGAATCTTCTTTGAGAGTTGCAAGCTCATTCTGTAGTTTGACAGTGTTCACAAGGGCTGGCCGAACACGAGGTGGATCTTCAACGGTGATATTCCTATGATAAAAAAAATTACCAATTACATATTAAAGTTTAAAGTTCAATGATGATGATGACAATGATCTACAGCATTTGCATTACGCCATGTTTCTGTTAAAATCATTGATAGGCGCAGTTCTCCCAGCTACTTATTTATACACATCTGCTGAAATAAGTGAGTTTGGTACATGTTTCATCAGTGGTACTGGATCGTTTTCATCAGACAAACATTAGGAGGGTCAAACCATTGTTTACACACAATGGCCCATATTCTGAACTCGGGTTTAATTCAATCTCTGGTTTAAAGGTGCAGTTTGGTTATGGATAGCCAATTGTGACACAAATCTCTATAAAATAAAAAGGGTTCGTTTAGCAGCCCATCTGTCACTCAGGTTACTCATAACTGTCAGAGAATAATAACTGAATTGTTTTTTTCAGCCATGATTGCATGACAATACAGTACGGTGATTAGAAACATACATTGTTCACAGAACTTTTTTGGCACCTCATAACTTTATTTTGACTCCTCATAACTTTAACACAAGAGTTTAATAGACCATGGCCTAAATTACACCACACTTTAGAATACGGGCAAATGGTTCACCTATTGTGTCACCAAAGGGCCGTTTTTCCATATTTCTAGACGGCTATCAAGTAAAAGATTTCAATTAAGTTGCAATTTAATTATAACATTTGTTTATTATTGCTATTTCATTAGGTTTAATACAGGGATACATTCTCAAACCATAACATAAAAACAATTACAGTCAAGCATAATCATCTTGAAATGATCTTCCAAAATAATGCAGTCAGACCTGTGGTAGTGGCCACCTTTCTATAGTGACCAATAAAACTGATTCCCATGGAGGCAGATTGTGTGTATAAGAACCTGTCTATAGCAGCCACCTGTCTATAGTGACCACTAAAACTGATTCCCATGGAGGCAGATTGTGTGCATAAGAACCTGTCTATAGCAGCCACCTGTCTATAGTGACCACTAAAACTGACTCTCATGGAGGCAGATTGTGTAAGAACATAGCAGCCACCTGCATTTTAAGGCCATATTTTGTGCTTCTCTTGTGTGGCCACTATAGACAGGTTTCACTGTAAAAAAAAGATATCAATTTTTTTAGTGTGCTTATTGAACAATCTACTCACCTCCTTGATTTGATCGAGGATATGACAACCTGAGCAGCTTCAGTCAGAGGGTGTAGCTCATCTGGGGACACCTTTGGCAAGTTGGCTTTACCAATATCATGGCGTATTTTGTCAATTCCTTCAGGTGATCTGATGTCCTGAATCCCCAAGAGATCAGCCCACATGGCGTCCCAGGTGTTGACTGGGTACCCCACCAGCTGGAAGTAGGTGGGCCGCTTTGGCAGGAGGGCCACCTGGACCGGAACAAGGAGAGGTGCTTCCTCAGGGCTTACGCGCTGCCTCCAAAGACCTATGTGGAACTCCTCGACATGCTGTGGTGACTCAATGTACTGCGGCGACAGGAGAGCGATGATAGCATCTGCTTCCTCAAGGCTATCAAGTCTCATCTGCTCTGTCTCAAATTCAGACTTGAGAACAAGGTTAGGGACATACGTCTTGAAGAGCTCCTTGAGGAAGTGGACGAACTTGATGTCAGTCTGGTGGTAGCTAATGACAACAGTTTCCGACTTGGAAGTCTTCTCTGATTTTGTTGCACTTCCAGCACCACTGTGCGTGAGTGCAGATTTAACAGCCATGTCTGCTTTCTCAGCAACACCAACATTCACTAACGTCTTTTCCTGTTCATCGGGCAGTGCTTCATTTTCTTCATCTTTCACTGTGTCCTTCTTTCCATCTTTCACCTCAAGACCCTGGAGATCTTTGCAGATATTCCTAGCTTCTTCTTTGCCATCTAGACCCCCTTCAATGCAGGTATCTTCCTTCATTTCCTCTTCCTTGTTGTTCTTTTTCTCTCCCTCTGCATCTTCACAAATTTCTTTGGCCGTGGTCCTATCTTCATCATCTGTTAGCTTATCCATCGTAGGTGGGAATATCTTCACAGATATAATGGTTTTCCTGTATTCAGCCCAGAACCGTGCTGCTCTCAGTTTCTCCATCATATCCGGGATGTTCACCTGATTGTCCTACAGAAAATATGAACAAATCTGCTATCAGAATCATTATATACATCTGGTGGTATCTCAAAACTATACCTACCACTACAAACAGAACGACAAGGATTTCAGTTAACGCTTGGGTAGTCCAGATTGGACATTGATGTATGGAAACTCTCTTTCCCAAAGCTAAGTTAACATTGAGGGCCAGTGCCAGAGGAGATGGGGGGAGGGGGAATTGGCATTGGACTATAGATTGGGACTAAGCAGGCACTCTATGTTAGCATTGGGAAAGAGAGCTTTCATTCATCAATGTCCAATCTGGACTAACACTTGGGCGGCTACAAATCTCTCATTCACAATTCATAACAAAGATAATGTATAAAAAGACTTCATTTTAGTCGATTTGTATTCATAGATTTTCTTGTCTTGTTATTGTTTTATATTTCTTGGACATATTTCATTGCAGATCAAAGGCGTTCCAATGTTGTTCTGGGAGATACCAGGTAATAAGAGGAGCAGATTGGTGAAAATTTGATTGCTATCAGTCGAAAAAAAAGATTAAGTTAATCCAAGGCCATTGAAGGCTATGATGATGGGTGCCCCTGCTGACAGCCCTTCATGCCCCTTCTATTGGCCTTGGAGATTTGTTGTGCCTTTTAATTTTTACCTACATGTATATGTGCATAACATAGAAAAATGGCCTTGCCATGAAATTATTCAAATCTATGGTCTGCAAATGGCATCTACAGTTGTCAAGTAATATTTAGCAAGGCAAGTTCTTGAAATATTCATTAAAGCAAACATAGTGGCTCAACTTTACAAAGGTGGTTTCAATTGTACCAAGGTAAAATTGAAACCACCTTTGTGATAATAGAAGGAAACTAACTGGATTCTTGGTGAGTAGTGTGTCAAGGTGTAGGAATGAGCTGGTATCGAGCCAAGACACCACAGCAGAGCAGATGCTGTTGACAGCGTCGTCATAGGCACCAGGGCGAGCATCTAACATGGGGATGTGTGATATCTTGGCAAAGTCCTCCTCGATGCCGTCACAGATACAGACTGGTATCAGGTGAAGAGGATCCTGTGGGTGATAATAAATCATTCAATGTTTCTGAGGACTGGAAATGAAAGTCCATTTGAGGTTTCAAGGGGATGATTCATCCATATTTTGTCTTGTCAACCTTTAGCAAAACATTTTTGCACACTGCATTGGTGCAAAAAACTACCTCATGCAATGCTGTCATGCATGCTGCTAAGGGCATTTTTGCGCACATGAAAACTAAAGGGGCCAACAATTTGCGTGTTTAGTAAGTCACATGCCACCAATGTTCATTACCACAAAGAAGCATTATGCCCCTCTGGATTAGTGTCCAGACTTTGAAACAGAGGGTCGTGGGATCAAATCTCAAGCCATGGCATGTTTTTCTTCAGCAAGAAATTAACCCACACTGTGCAGCTCGAGCTAAAGCTGGGATAATAATAATAATAATAAACCTCGGAATAGATTATACGTAGACAGATGGCGCTATATAATTGCATATTATTATTTTTACATGTGAAGAGAACCCAAAATAATGTAACATGTCTTTGGAAACTGAACAGGTCAACAATTTGTGTGTTTCATAATTCATGCACCACCAACATTTATTACGGGCCTGTGTGGGGCCTGTGTGCTGGGTCGACAAGTTACATGTATATGAAGTGTATATAGAACACACCATGGATGAGAATTTAAATATTTAATATATATTTTACATGAATGATGTCACAACAATTTACGACTCCTAACACATCACTTACTTGTGAGAGATGTTTGACTTGGGCTAGACTATACTCCTCCATACACACAGCTGATCTGAGATACTTGGGTGATATGAGAGCGATCATGCAGGATGACCCATCAATAGAGTGGTACAGTGTCCGTTGCCATTCATGACCTGTACAGATAAAAAAAACAATATAGAGGTGTTGTAACTCTGAGGATAAGTCTCCGGACTTTGAACCACGAGGTCCGGGGTTCAAATCCCAGCACAGCACTTGCATCCTTTGGCAAGGAGTTTATCTACATTTGCCACTCTCCACCTAGGTGTATTAAATGGATACCCAGTAGGAAGGTATTCCTTGAATGCAAGAGTGTCTGATCAGGATTTGTATTGAGGGCTATATAAATGTCACATATTATTATTATCCAACTTCCTTCTGCAATAGGCTGCACTTAACCTAGGTGAGGTAAATGGGTACCGGCAAAAGTAATTCCTCAAAGAGCTATGAGTACCAGAACCGGTAGATTAGCTGAACCAGGGAAATATACATGTAAGAGTGCCTTGAGTACCTACAAGGTGGATATGAGTGCTACATGTATACAAATATGTTATATTATTATTACCAAATTTGGTTCTTTCTGTTTACATGTACTGTACATGTAGTAAGGATTTGATTTGGAGTTTACTTTGGGTTAGCCTCCAGATTTTCAAGCTTCATAAATGTAATAGTGGCTATATAAGAAACTCCGGTTGCTAAACCCCAGCTTTTCCATAGCTGTTGATGAGGAGCTTTAGCATATCAAGAAATACATTACTGCTGAGAAGCCATTTATCCCACATAGATTGAGTGTAGCAATATGTAGAACAATGCCTTGCCAAAGGATGTTTAATGCTGCATCGAGATTCAAAATTGAACTTTGTGATCTACAGTCCCAGAAAGGCCAAGTTCAAAGACCAGCTACGCGTGAGATTTTCTGTGAATCTGAGTGAGATCACAGACATTGTGTACAATGTATATGGGGAAAGGCTGTGGTAGTTGCGTGAGACAGAGATTTGAGGGGCTGAACAAGAGTCCAAAATGCTTGAGTTTCAGGCATAATCTGTGAGACTTGGTAGCTCTGCAGTCCAATGACATCAACTAGATCATACCACCCCTAAATATATGGATTCTTTGTCCATTGGAGGCAGACAAGAACAGGGGTAGGGGGAACATTTCATGAAGCTGTTATAAGCTACTGAAATCCTTGAACCCGATTGGCTCGGGATGAATACGTCTGAAAATCAAATACAATTTACTTCATGAAACACTCCCTGGATCCCCCATATTCTTACCCCTCACATTATGGATTTGCACAAAATTAGGTATCAAAAATATTATAGCTCAAATAATATCATGTCTCTATTTGTCAAAAGTTCACACGATGATTGCATCAATTTCAGACACTTTGTATGCAAAGTTTCAAACGGAATCATACAGTATCAAGATACATGTACTTTCTTGAACCTCCATCCTCTAGTATGAATAATATATTTGAAAAATCTCATTTAAAGACGAGATTAGAAAAGACACACAAAAAAACCTGTAACTATTTACAATGTCCAACTTTTCTGAGACAGCCACTAATCTCTTGATCCTATTACACAAACAGAATACAGATACCAGTACATCAAATGCAATTACGTTTCATCAACAATACAAAACACCACAAGACATACATATATAAAATTGATAACTCATGAAAAAAGAAAGTGCATAGGGTAATGACATTAGAAGAAAGTGCACATGTATATACAACAAAGCAGGGTAGGAAATAATGTTTGCTTGTTAGGGGCTATTTTTCCAAAATGGGGCAAATACAGAATTTTAGGGGCTACTAGTATTTTGTTCATTTTAAGGGCAACAAGCAGTTATGTAGTAAATGGAAATATCACTATCATGCCATGGTAAGAACATAATCTTGAATGTTGATTGTGACAGATCTTGGGGGCGATTCTAGAAAGAATGGTAGCCCCAAAGCATGCATTTTGGGGGGAATTCACAGGCGTTTGGGATGTCACGAGGACGAAATCACCCGTCATCCTCACGCATTTCATATGCTGCAACAGCGTGATATAGTGTGATGTAATCTAGGTATAATGCATTGATGATATACCAAGACATATGGGTGGTGTTTCATAAAGCTGTTTGTAAAGTTATGCACAACTTTCCACATGATTGAAACCTGTTTATAGGTGCTAAATCAGTTTCATAGGGAGATCATTTAGCACAAGAAATGGTTATCATTTGTACATGTAACTTACGAACAGCTTTATGAAACGGTCCTCTGCTTTTTTTTAAATATACATAATGAGAATGAGAAAGTCAGAGAGAGAAAGAAAGAAAGAGTGAGAGAGGGAGAGAGAGCACCCCCTCCTGTTTAAGATAAAAGAAAATGGATTAATTTCATGTTTAAAAGCAATTACATGTAGGCAACATAATGCATTATCATGCACATGGGTCTTGTTACACAAAGCTTAGCAAGTCTTCATACAATTGATTTTTAGCAATGATGATCGCACATTCTGCTCAATACAATCAATTGGAAAGCGTTCTTCAATCAATCACTAACATTTGTGATACAGTGCTGAAAAGAAGAAGGGGGTCGATACAAAATATATCCAATGCATCAAATTAAATTTCTATCAATTGCATCACAAATGGTTGTGCCTTGTGAAAAAAGACTAATCATGAAAAAGACAAATGGAGAGTAAAACATTTTCAGAATTGGCGGCAACACACATGACAAGAGAAAGGGAAAAAAGAATCCGCAAACTTACAAATGGATTAGATGTGCATGTGCAAAAAACAAACTCCACTTGGAAAGGCAATAGTAATATTAAAACAGAGACAACAATTATTGCAGTTGGTGAAGATAGCAGGATGAAAGCAGTGATACAGGCATACGGAGAATTGCATTAGAGGAGCATTGAAAATCTACGAGTGGTATGAAAAGTATACAAGGCTGAACTCAAAGGCCTGTATTCTTAAGTCAGGTTTAATTTAGACCATGGTCTAACACTGCGCTAAAATTATGGGAAGCTAAATGTGTCAAAATTTTTATTAAGTTGCATAATTCTTATGTTTGCTGTGCTCTTTCCTGATTCATCGATGGTGAAGACAATCATATATTTATACTTCCTAGACAATTATGAATGATTTGAGAGCCAAATGAACTGAAATATGTGACATCTCTACTGTTCGTGATTTATGTAACAATTGGCTTTCCATTCTTAAACCACAACTTGAAACCCGAGTTTAAGTTAAACCCGACTTCAGAATGCGGGCCAAAGACAAGTTAAGTATATCATGTGCATTTGGAACATGTAGAGTGAGCAAGTGCATGTAGTCTACAGAATGCAAATGGCTAAAGACTGAAGTAGAAATGCGTTATTAACATGGGTTATGTTTGGTGTGATATAGTGAGAGAGGAAAGTGCAGAGGAGGAAACCCTCACCAGTCTTCAGCTCCTGTATGTCATAAAATATCTTAAGCTTGGGGTTTAGCTTCTTCAAGCGGTTGACGAGGGGCGTGGCCCGGTCTGTGTCGGCATGGCAATACGACACAAAGACATCGTAGTGGTAGGGATCCGTAGAGGCAACCTTGACCACTTTGTCTGTGGCCGTGAGTGATTTGACCAATTGTCTGCATGCCTGAGCAATGCTAGAGTCCATGTTTTCCCTGTATTGTGCAATGTCATAGTCGGGCCACAAAATGAAGACAAACAAACAAAACAAAGAAAAACAGCTTTAAAGAAAAATAATACTTTTTCATATGGGTGCTAAAAAGCACAGAATTTGGCATGCAATTTTTAAGAAAAAAAAAGAAACCAGTAATTGAAAGGCACAATATTTTAAAAGACTACACGGTCAGAAATAAAAGTGCATATAAATCATTTTTCTATTGAAGAAAAAAATGAGTGTAGGGGGCAGGGAAGTGGCATAATAAGCACAATAATACATCATCAATGGTGCAATATACACACAAATATCTTACTACACCAATGCACTTATTTGTCAAACAATCCAATTTTTTATCAAAAGACTGCACTATCAAAGCGGACCCCATGTGTATTTCTTCATGAAAGTGATGATTACATGTAACAATTCACCTTCAAAATTACAGGCCATAGACAAGGCATACATTGTAACATCACCAACTATTACTGAAAGCTAGAAGGGTATGAATGTCTCATGTGTAGATCACCCTTTTTCCACTCTTAACTATAAACTGAACAGCCGAATAAAAATATAACCTTAATTCGCAAAAATAATGTGCATCAATTGTAGGGTTTGAAAAATAAAAATATTTTGTTTTAAAATGCATGCGACATTGATTCACATTGATTTTAAATGGTTTAAAGGATTAAAAAGAAAATGCATTTAAAAAATTATACATGTACATCCCAACAGTGATTGATACGAAAACAAATATACCTGCAGTCTGCGTACTGCACAAGACCCATGTAAGTCGGGAGGGTCACGGTCTCCACAAAAAATGGCGCCAGAAGATTGCGATGCGCTTGCCTGTTACAACAGAGGGCTATATTGTACTGTTCCAAACAGGATTCTGAAGCCAGGTAGTTGGAGCTGAGGACTTTGGGGGTGAAAACAAAAGGAACATGCAAGCAAATTATAGTGAATAAGTTTGAGCTGCAATGGAACAATGTATGAGAGTATATAATTTGTTTCAAAGAGCAAGCATGCATTAATGTTATATGCGATTCATACTTTACAGGGGTTTCTAATCATTTCGAATCTACCCGAATTATTGTACATACATATGAATGATCTTCATAATCTGAAAATTAACAACTTTTTAACATTTTCTTTAAAGAGAAAAGTGGGTCTCTAAAAATTCTAACAGAACCTCAAACAATAACATGGTAAAAAATTGAAGAAGTTTTTATCCACAAAACTCACATATATAAATAAACCACATATAAAACCCACAACATGGGCTAAGTAACTATACCTGACAATCTCTTTGTCCTTCCTGAAATCATTTGTCTCTGTGTTTAAGTTTTATGAAAATTTGTTACGTTTTCAGATTTTCATGACTTGAGCAATTCATGAAGTAAAGAAAAACTGGAGAAACTTGGGTAATACACACACAAAAAAATTATTATATGGGATAGTTGACCTTATAAATGAATTATTCTTAATTCAGTGCCAGCCCATCTGACGCCTCACATAGTACTATCTGGCATCTTTATAAGTACCAGCATTAATCAGAGCTTCATAAAGCATAAAGATATACATTTCAACTTACAGATTTCCCAAGGCCTCAGACTTGAACAGGTGGTTATTAATGCTGGTATACAGCTTTCTAGTGAAATATCAAGTAAATGCCTGGTGGAACCTAACTTGCAATTATGTACTATGCTACTTTATTCTGCTTATCTAACAATTTCCCAAAATAAATGGCTGAGATGAAATTATCATATTTATATATTCATTTTTTTATATTCATGATGAAATAACCCAGCATCTAAACCTTCAACCCGTTTTCGCCTTCCACCACTATTGGACACATGAGATTGCAGTAAGCCTATTAGGGCACACAGATGCTGTGCTATGTACATGTAACCCCCCTCCATGAGAAATGACCGTGACAGGAGAGAGAGAAAAAAGCATGATTGTGAGAGAGCATCCATGCTCAAAGCTAGCTCTCCATGTGTCCAGCACATATCATCATATACATATATTTTTATTATGAAAAATGATGAAAATCCATATTTTATTGTTCAAAATATAAAATGAAATACTCTGAAAATTTGCTTTGCCCAATTGATGGAGGGCCCGGCAGCCACTGTGCAGCACCAGATCCAGGAGGCTCTATCTCTTTAATCGTTGAGCGCCAAAAAAGGGTAGCAGCAACTCCCATTTTTTTAACGTCTTTTGGTCTGACGCGGCCGGGGTTTGAACCCCCGACCTCCCGGTTGTGAGACAGATGCTCTACCAACTGAGCCAACAGACCGGTATAATAAATGTAAACCTACACATGAAAATTCCAATAGAAGATGGCTATACTAGATAATTGCATGAGGAAATGACAGGACCCTCCATATACTGACACCCCACGGTGACTCTCACCTGTGACAACTCTGGCAGACTTGGAGACCCACTCATACATCTGCTCCTGCCAGAAGACCTCTGTATCTACCTTCTGTCTGGCAGTGAAGATACGGATGTCTGGTTTCTCCTCCAGGAGCTGAGCCTGGATCTTATCAGCAATCTCCTGGTCCTTGTCGCTGAAGGACAGGTACACATCGTACTCCAAGGTCACCTCCTGCATACATTGACATGTTAGGAAAATTTCATGGCCTGTATTACGAAGTCTGGTTTTCACTTTAGACCATGGTCTTAATCAGAGCTATAATTATGGGAAGCAGACAAATGTCACAATTTAATTTTCATTGTAAACTTCAAGCCGCTTTGTGCTCATAATAGGTGGCTACCGTATTTTACCCAACTTACTTTATCACATGATTTATGTATAATATATTATCAGTCTCTGTCTATTCATCTCTTCGACTCTAATATTTAGAATGTATTCAGTCATAATTTTGTAATATGAAGATGTTGATTTATTTATTGATTTATGAATAAAAATGCAAAACTCCTGCAAAAAACCCCAAACAAACAGTTTAAAGCATGGGAACTCTTTGGAAGCTGACAAGAGGGTAAATGAGCAAAGGTTCCTTGCTCATTTGTTTTGAGTCTTACACCTTATTTGAAATACATACATGTAGAGGGGAAATGGTGAAAAAAGACAAAAGGGTAATCACTTTCTTAATCATACCTGTGGGATAAGATTAGCAGACTCGTATCTCGACTTGAGCTCTTCAAACTTGTCCAGGATGTCGCGATCCGCCCCTCGGAGGAAGTTGATCTCTCCGTCATCTTTGATGGTCGCGTAGACGACGATCTTGAGGAGCCTGATGGGAAGTCCGGCCTTGACCCAGCTGATCGCTGCTTGGATCATCCCCTCCAACATCACCCGAGGGTCATAGCCCTGTCAAGGGATGGAAGTGAGGTAAAGCAACTTGTCAAAAGTCTACGGTATGTGGAGCGTCGTGGCCAAGTGGATTAGTCTCTGGACTTTGAAACAGAGGGTCGTGGGTTCAAATCCTAGCCACGGCGTACTGTAGTTTCCTTCAGCAAGGAATTCATCCACAGTATGCTGCACTCAACCCAGGTGAGATAAATGGGTACTGGCAGGAAGTAATTCCTCAAAAAGCTGCGTGCACCTGAATAGGTAGCCTAGCTTAGCCGGGGTAATAATAATAGCAGGGCCAGCTGGGAGAACAGTTTTTGGAACTGAAGTTGCTACCCTGGGTAAATGTACCGTTATTATCATTATTATCATGCAAAACCTTTCAGCAGGGATCCTACCTTAAACAAGGTAGGTGACTTTTCATGGACACTTTCCTGAAGTAAACATTGCTTTGTCTATGATGAAATGAGAGTGGAAAATAAAAGCCACTTGCAGGATTCCTGAAGGTAAAAGTGGCTCCGACTTTTAAAATGGTGCCATACAGGTGTGTGCAAGGCTATCAACTACACTAGAGTATGGCAGACTAAACTAACTATATTATAACAAGAATGAAATAATAATCACATAATAACAATATGTTCATTTATATAGCGCTCTTACAATACATCATCGTTTCACAACGCTTAACACATTATAAATGTAAGAAAAATACAGAGAAGAGGGAGGAAACAAGAGAGAGAGAGACAGAGACAGACTGACAAAGAGAAAAAAAAGATAGAGTGAGATATACAATTCAAGAATTTAGGTATTGGGTGAGAAAGAAGGATAACTGTATACTTGAAGGATATACATGTAGGAAGTACAAAATGACAGAAGAAAAATAGATAGTGGAAATCTGGGAAAGATAGAGCCAAGTGGGAGGTGGGTGGGGAGAAAGAAAGACAGAGGGGGAAGAAAATCATCACAATTCTTCTGGTCTGTATGGCTTTAATTAATTTTATTCAAGGAGATGTTTATTCCGTTTTCTTCATCTATTTTTTTTTCATTTATGGTTGTTTTATTTTTTGCGGGATTATATTGATTTGGCTAAAGAATATTTTCAAATCAACATATACATGTAGGCCTACTACACTTATGAAAAACCAACACTGCAACAGGATAACATGCATCGCCATGACACATGCATAATAATGACCTTCATCTCAATTATCATTATGGTTTCAGAATGAATCACTTCCTGTAATTTTCTGGCTCTTCTTTAAGCAGGGGGTCTCTTAAGGTGTTAAATCAAATAAGAGACATATGATTATTAGTTTCTTAGTTTATAGGGGTTCTAAATGCAGAATATACATGTAAAGCAAATCAGATCTTGATTTCAGGTGACAAGGCAAACTATCACTTCTTGGCAAGCTGGATGTACTCCTATCTTCCGTCAGCTTCGTTTCATAAAGATAGCTAAATGTATATCCAGCTTACCTCGGAAGTGATAGTTTGCCCATCTCCTTCACGACAGTGATTATTTGCTTTAAAACTATCATTCATTTTATTTGCAATGCTGGTGTTGTGTAAGAAATTGTCTTTTTTGGACATTCATAATTATTTATTTGATAAATCACCAATTTTAGATTGCATTTGTGTTTTTATTTTTCATTGTGGTAAAGCGAGTGATTATTAGAGACCATGTACACAATAAATCAAGGACTGGTGGGTCAGACAGGAGCTTACAAAACACATTCACATCCGTAAACATATTATACATCTACATCCTTTGATTGACTTTGCCTGCTAGCCGGATACGTGCACCGTTTACTTAATCTACGCACTGATTGTACATCCTGAGCCAGGAAATAACATGGAAACGAGCACTAATGAATACAAGGTACATGTATTCAGGTCATTCAGATGTGCTTAAACACAGCACTGGTTTCATAACTTTTTTCTTTGAATTCTTCAGCAAACTTTTGAGACATGCATGTACATGTACTTTGTGTTGCCTAAGTATGCTGTTCTGAAGTTATGCGACAGCTTTAAAAGTTTGTCAGACTTTATATTAAATAGCTCAAAAACATGATTTCATACATGTTCGATTCCAACTGCAATTCAAAAATTGATCGTAAAAAAAATATTTTCTTTTGCTCATGATTGAAATAAAATGGCTGAAAATCATCATTGACAAAAACCCAATTGTTGATATAGAATCAATATGATACATAAAACATTTTGATAAGGTTCCATTTTTCAATGTAGGCTACATGTACAAGTACATTTGATCAGAATCCCCTAGAGTCTCTTTAAAAAAAATTGTAGTTTGTGGTCTTGATTACAGATTTACAGCCAAATTTTAAAATTCATATACTATTGATTCATTAATGAATTAGTTGCACAGCCCTAAAGATTGCATTATTTTCTACTTTATCATGCAAATTTGTTGAAAACATGCGAGCCCCCCCCCCTGTGGAAATACAAGACTAAAATACCTGATTGCCAGTGCTGAGTAAGGGAGTGATGACACTTGCATCTTTGTTCTTTAGGATAGGGACCAGGCATCGGAAGGCATGGCCGACTAACTCTTGAGGGCGCCCTGCACGACGTCTGATGACAAAATAGAAGGAAAATGCATAGACCATTTATTTCTATTAATTATATCTGTCAGCCTTTAGATACAAAATTGGAAGCACATCAAAGAGAACAATAATACTCTACCATAAACTGAAAACTAGAATGATTTGTATTTGAATGAAATAAAATTTCGTAAAAAATTTAGGCCCTTATTCTGAACTCCATTTAAATTTAATTTTCTGGTCTAAGTTTGGGCTTTACCTATAACGAGGCATAATTAACAAAAGTCTCTAATAGTGTTTATTTTACATTGATTGAGCCCTCACTCATCAGCCCATTGATAACTGTCGGGGGGGGGGGGAACTACTATGAAATATGTTGTAGTTTTCTTCAATATTGAGGAAATAACACTGTAAATATGTTTTTTAATATGTTAAAATATTTGGATGTATTCAGCTTCCCACAATGTTTTGGCACATAAAATAGAACACGGCCAAAAGTAAAATCATACTTCAGAATATGGGCCAAAATACTCATAGACAACTTAATAAATGTATTCAATTTCTTCATGCCATCTGCAATCTGCACTCAGAATCAGACTGTTTAAAAAAAAAAAGCGAACATGATGATGATAGTGGTGGTGATTATGATGATGAAGGGAGATGATGGTGATGATGATGACGATGGTGACGACTATGATGATGGTGATGATGACAATTTAATGATGGTGATGATGATATGATGATGATGATAATGGTGGTGGTGGTGATATTGATACTCTCCTTGAATATACTAGAAAGACACTCCACAAAAATAACAATTATGATGATGTGGATGATAGTAATGAAAAAGATAGTGATAAATGATGATGTTCATGATGATTAAGTTGATAATGATGATAATGGTGGTGATGATGGTGTAGTAGGCGGAGATATTTTCACTGGTTTATGTTACAAATAATACAAAAGGTTATTACCTCCTGCTTTCAAAGCAAAGAAGTCTATTGTAGGGTATCTTTGAAGGTAGTGGTTTGGACCACCAGCATGAATAAAGAGATCTGAGGTCTTCTTCCTTATCGTCAGCTAGCTTCCTTACATCAATGCCCAAGTTTTCATACAAAGCACCAATAACGGTGCCTGGCATCTTATCATAGTTATCTAGTCATTATGAAAATAGAAAAACATAATACCAAGGAGATAAGAAAATATGACTGAATGATTTTATAATATTGACATCCTGCAATGGTGCAAACCATTATCAATTGTCAATGAACCAATAGATAGCATGGAGGTTCAGCACTGCCACTTGCTGTGTTTATAAATATATAGCTGGGCTAGAAGTAGTATAATCGAGACAATGTTTTATTTTTCAAATTTCTTTTAAGCAGGGCTTGACATTACCAGTGGCCAAGGGCAACCAAAAAAAAGAGAGTCGACCACCAAACTTTTGTGAAAGCCCACACTTGGTGGCACAGTTAGGCTCCCAAAGTTTTGATAGATTGCAATGTTTTCTATTGTTTTAGGGCCACCATATTTGCTTTGCGGGCCACCAAAAATAAGAAACTAATAAATTTTGTGGACTGATTGGGCCACCATGAGTTATCTAGTCGTTTTATTACACATATCATACAAATAATGATTCGTGAAATTTATTGCATTTTTGGGGCTAAAAGTTTAAGACTGTCATAAAAAAAGAAAAGCTAATGTTGAAATAAGTTCTGATTTTCGAACAAAGATGATCAAGAATCTGCATGCAATATGAATCACTGATAATCAGGACTTCACTTTCTACATAAATTACATTAGTGGCAAGGGTACATTCAACATAGATCATAATAAATCTAACATTCTTTTTCTTATTATTATTATTATAGTCATATGACATACAAATTCACAATTTTTTTTCTCAGCTTTAAATTTTGCAGGTAAAATCTATATTTGAATTAGATAATAATCATAAAAATCTACTTAATAATGTCATGAAATAAATACACAAAGATCCTTTAAAGAGATCCTCAGATCTATGAACTTGTCTTCAATTGCTTGAATTACCATAACAAACATCCCTTTGACAAAACCTCTGTTACATTATGAATAACATATTCTGGTAATGTTTTATACTCACTCCCAAAAGAAGACACAAAAATGACATCCACTTTATCCTCTTGCTTGAGTTTTGTGATGTCCCCAAAACAGAGCTGAATGTTGCAGTCACCGCTTTGGGATTTCACTGAGATTGTGTCATAAAGGATCAGTCCTTGCCGCCGCTTCGGCATGATGCACACTTTTTCTTTTCACTACCTGTCTGATGCAAATCTAAGGATCAAATTTGAAAGGATCACTGTTTTAAAACAAGGTACTCTATTATTTTCCCTTTTCTATGTGTTGGTAAATTGTTAGTACGGTAAATTGTGTAAGTATTTTTACCATGGTATGGTATTTAGGGATTAGACCTCGATAGGCCAATGGCTTTCTGTCTTTCTTCCTCATTCACCATACAACGGTGATCATTGTTCATTATTCTGTTGTACAGTAAGCATTTTATTTGTATTTTGGTATTATTGTGCATTTTCAAAGAGAAGTGAAAAAAATGATTTTGAATCTGAAAATAACTGCACATATACATGTACTTTATATCTTAATTTAACAAATTATTTTTAATAGTACAGTAGACACTGCACAAGTCGACCGTCCCAAGTCAATTAATCGCCTGACTGGAAGTATGATTTCAGACCAGAATACATGTATACAAAATAATTGAGTTCTTAACATCTCCTATATGTGTAAGTCAAACTGGGGCCTGCTTCATTAAAATTTGTTAATATGCAACAACAGTTAAAAGTTACTGAAACGCTTAAGTCTGATTGGCTGATAGTAAATTTGTTTATAGAATCTGTTGCAACATGCACAAAATCAATTGATGTCCGAGTTTCGGAGCATTGCATGAATATTAGGCCCGTTTCGGGTACACGTGTACACGCACGGTCAAGTCAGTGCACGTGTACTAAATTCCATCACCGTGTACACGGTAGCATCTGCATAAACAAGCTCACAGCCTCACATTAAATCTTAGTTCTCAGACACTGCACATGTTTTAATTACTAATATGTCAACATATTTCAATTAATCCAGAGTGAGTTCACTTCCAAAATCGCCAATTTAATCCACATTCTTTCTGGAGACTCACGTTTTTGTACCACGAAATCGGCACGAAATGGGTCTGCTCCGGTCTCAAAAGCGTTGCTCAATCACACTCAGAGTCAATTTGAGAATCACCAATTGCGATAGCGATCATTACTACAACTTACGTGTTATACGCTCGCACACAAGCCTACAAACAAACGCTCTTCAAATTGGCAACATAATAATGAAAATTAATCGATAACTTCAGTTACACTTATTCTGCAGCGATCTGTGCATGGATGTACGGTACAGTATACAAAATGCGCATCCACCGAGCGTCGGCGATAGCTAGGGCCCTGCACTGATTTTCTTTTGCATTCTTTATTAATTTAATGCGCTGCTAAGCCGAGTAAACTTTTAATTTGCACCAATTTTTGTGGATTGATACTTCAAACTTCTCAGGTAAGCTTTAAAACCGTAACTTAGGCTATATAGACCCCTTTTTATGACATATTGATGCGGGTCCGTGTCGACATGAAAACAGAACTCGCACTCAGTGTTTACAACGTGTACACGTGTACACGACCGAAAAACACGCCGTGTACACGTGCATCAAAAATGGACTTTCAAAACGGGCCTAATGAATATGCATGAAATTTCTGAATCTCAATGATTTTTTAGTACAGACTATACCGAGTGATCCAATCACGAACCAAGATTATTTCATGTACATAAGACTGAATATTCTTCTCGCTAGCGATACTTCCACACACGGCCTGAATGAATTATTTTGATGACCATGTGGTCATGACGTAATCTGCACGATGGACCAATCAGTGTTTTTAAATGTATGCAAATGTTCATGAGTTAAGAAATGGCTTCAGAAATTACATGAATATTGAAAATAGTACAAGGGTTGGTAATGAAATTGTTTTCTTATCGGCAGACACTGAAAAGTTGTCATCGAAATCTAAATTGAACAATTGGATACTTAATCAGTGTATAATTTGCATACATTTGCAAGAATAATGATGAAAAGACTAAGATTAATGACTGAAACAATGTCCATATTATGTGTGTCAAATATTTAGATTATAAGCAGTGCAACAGGAAAACACAAAATATTTGGGACCCGATTTTTCAGGTACTTGTTGGTGGTTTGCATGTTAGATGCCCCAAGAAAGACCGGACTCTACACTTAATCAAGTTTTAAAATAGGCAGTTAACAAAATGGCAAAAAACATATTTTTGTCATTTTGACCATTCTCTGGCAGAAAATCTCCCATTTCTGGAAATTTGAATCAGCTGTACCTCGGCAAACACTGGTCAGATTTTGACCATCTTGGTGTCATTTTAAATCTTTTTCCTGGCAGTCTTGAACATCTAAATAATATAATTTGAATTTTCAGGTCGACACCCCTAATGTGGATCATCACAAGATGAGATTTAGATCTAATCAATGAACTAAAACATATTTCAACTTTCATCAAACTAATTGAGACTGTGTCGTCAGTTGCACTAAATCTTTAGCAGTCAAGTTATCAGAGAATGATGACATGCTCATCGGCAGGCCATTTTTTTGTTGTTCTTCCTGTTGGCCAATGAAGATCTAACCGGTAACCCAGGGAGCTCCGGCCCATGAACTCCCTGGGTTAATGAAGATCAAGAGTCGAAATAATCAATCACAGTAAATCACATCTCAGAATAGATCTAACTGTTAGACCAAAAGAAATTCATTATTTTCAACTAAGCCTAGAGTAAGCATGGTAAGGCCACTCCTAGACCAAAAGCTTCGGTCTCTGTTATGTTGGTTGTTCAGCTGAACTCCGTTGGCTTCACTCACCAAATACAGAGACCGAGGTTCTAGCGCAATCTGTACAGGGGACTCAATGGCCATATGTTTATGTACTTAATAAGATTGTATAAAATGGGGAAGTGAATTTGCACGACAGCCGAGGTAAGTCACTGTTTTTGTTCATTTTAACTTGATTTTTCTCGTTTTTTTTGCAATCAATGCCAAGAGGGAATATTAATTTGCATTTTGGTCACGTTCATTTTCAAAATTTTTATTCATTAAAGGTCAAGTCCACCTCAGAAAAATGTTGATTTGAATCAATAGAGAAAAATCAGACAAGCACAATGCTGAAAATTTCATCAAAATCGGATGTAAAATAAGAAAGTTAAGACATTTCAAAGTTTCGCTTATTTTCAACAAAACAGTTATATGAACGAGCCAGTTACATCCAAATGAGAGAGTTGATGATGTCACTCACTATTTCTTTTGTTTTTTATTGTTTGAATTATACAATATTTCAATTTTTACGAATTTGACAATTAGGACCTCCTTGCCTGAGGCACAAAATGTTAAAATAATGGAATTCCACGTGTTTAGGGAGGAATGAAACTTCATTTTACATGACAATGACGAGAAAATCGAAATATTTCATATAACAAAATACAAAAGAAATAGTGAGTGATGTCATCAACTCTCCCATTTGGATGTAATGGCTCGTTCATATAACTAATTAAACTATTTTGTTGAAAATAAGCAAAACTTTAAAGGCAGTGTATACAGCCACACGCGTGTGTCTTTACCATCCAGCCACACGCGTGTGGTTATATCCAGAACACCTATCTGTGGATACCGCCACAGCCCACACGCCGCCAGTAATAACAGTAAAACACATGTAGGTCTGACCGTCTATATCACGATCAAAATAACCTCATTTCTTCATTAAATTCTTACATTCTAAACCCCTTTGATCATGTTGATATCCTTAGATCATTTCAATTTCATTCTCACCGTCTTCTCTCCTTGCTTTTCTTGTCTTGTTACAAACGGTCGTCTGTTTAACAGCAAATTCTCTTTTTCTACTTGTGTCGATTCTGGCTTCCTTCGCGGTACGGTGGCAGACCCATACAGCGTTAGCGCAGCGCAGTAGACATACACAGTTTGGGTTACGTTTACGTTTGGTACGAATAATTTTCGTACCAAGCGTTAAGCATGCACGAATCCCGAGTTTCGTACGTACGCACGTACACGCACATAGCCTAGAGTCAGTAGAGAATCGACACAAGTAGAAAAAGTGTGGAAATTTGCTATTTAACAGGCGGCCTTTTGTAACAAGACAAGAAAAGCAAGGAAAGAAGACGGTTGTTAAGGCCCTAAACCGCAAATTGCACCTAAACCGCAAATCGCCGCCTAAGCTTGTAGAAAAAAGTATTTTTGAAACGAAGGACCTTGGATGAGTGGTTTCACTCCCCTGGTAACAAAAGCTTGAAAATTTTTGAAAATAAGCTACTATTACTACTACCACTACTACTACTACTACTCCTACTCCTATACTACTACTACTACTACTACTACTACTCCTACTCCTCCTACTACTCCTACTACTACTACTACTACTAAAACTACTACTACTACTACTCTTACTGCTACTACTACTTCTACTACTGCTACTCCTACTACTACTACTACTACTACTACTACTACTCCTCCTACTCCTACTACTACTACTACTACTACTACTACTACTACTACTACTAAAACTACTACTACTACTACTCTTACTGCTACTACTACTACTACTACTACTACTACTACTACTACTACTACTACTACTAAAACTACTACTACTACTACTCTTACTGCTACTACTACTACTACTACTACTACTACTACTACTACTACTACTACTACTCTTACTGCTACTACTACTACTACTACTACTACTAAAACTACTACTACTACTACTACTACTCTTACTGCTACTACTACTTCTACTATACTGCTACTCCTACTCCTACTACTACTACTACTACTACTACTACTACTACTACTACTACTACTACTACTACTACTACTACTACTACTACTCTTACTGCTACTACTACTTCTACTATACTGCTACTCCTACTACTACTACTACTACTACTACTACTACTACTACTACTACTACTACTACTACTACTACTACTACTACTACTACTACTACTACTACTGCTACTACTACTACTCTTACTGCTACTACTACTTCTACTACTGCTACTCCTCCTACTACTACTACTACTACTACTACTACTCCTACTCCTACTCCTACTACTACTACTAAAACTACTACTACTACTACTCTTACTGCTACTACTACTTCTACTACTGCTACTCCTACTACTACTACTACTACTACTCCTCCTACTCCTACTCCTACTACTACTACTACTACTACTACTACTACTACTACTACTACTAAAACTACTACTACTCTTACTGCTACTACTACTACTACTACTACTACTACTACTACTACTAAAACTACTACTACTACTCTTACTGCTACTACTACTTCTACTACTGCTACTCCTACTACTACTACTACTACTACTACTACTACTACTACTACTACTACTACTACTACTCCTACTACTACTACTACTAAAACTACTACTACTACTCTTACTGCTACTATTACTACTACCACTACTACTACTACTACTCCTACTCCTATACTACTACTACTACTACTACTACTACTCCTACTACTCCTACTACTACTAAAACTACTACTACTACTACTACTCTTACTGCTACTACTACTTCTACTACTGCTACTCCTACTACTACTACTACTACTACTACTCCTACTCCTACTCCTACTACTACTCCTACTCCTACTCCTACTCCTACTACTACTACTACTACTAAAACTACTACTACTACTACTCTTACTGCTACTACTACTAGTCTTACTGCTACTACTACTTCTACTACTGCTACTCCTACTACTACTCCTACTACTACTACTATTTCGTACTGATTATGACTATAATAACATGAGTACATGGCTTCATTACCCTCGTAACATTTTGTATTAAAGTTTTAAAAAGATTATAATAAATATTTTAAAAATTATTTATAGCGATTCTTTATTTTCTCCCTCTGTGTTCACGCCTCTTACGGTCCTTGTTAATATACCGTGTGCGCGTAAGAGGCGTGAACACAGAGGGCGGCAAACATAAATCGCAGAAGGATAGAGGTTGAAAAGTGAGGAATTAGACCTAGGGTGCTGATCTCATTTTTATGAGAAATGTTGTTGTTGATCCCTTTGTTGATACACGTATTTATTTATTTGTTTATTTATTTAAATATTTTACCAGGGTGCTCATTCAACATAAAGTTGGTCTCCCATGGGGCCCTAAAAGGCTATCATTATTGTTCTTCTTGTTTGTTGGTTTTGGACTCTTGGTTATGGTGGGAGTTGGGCAACTTGGGCTGTACATAGTGCCGTTTTTTTTTTGTGTGTTTTTTTTTTGTGTTTTTTTTTTGTGTATCCCTAATTCTCCCCTAGTATAATCTAACGCCTGTAGGTTTAAGCAAAGGAAAAGGAAAAGGGAAGAAATGAAAGGCGGAAAATAAAGAAAGAATCGCTATAAATAATTTTTTAAATATTTATTATAATCTTTTTAAAACTTTAATACAAAATGTTACGAGGGTAATGAAGCCATGTACTCATATTATTTTAGTCATAATCAGTACGAAATAGTAGTAGTAGTAGGAGTAGCAGTAGTAGAAGTAGTAGTAGCAGTAAGAGTAGTAGTAGTAGTAGTTTTAGTAGTAGTAGTAGTAGTAGTAGTAGTAGTAGGAGTAGCAGTAGTAGAAGTAGTAGTAGCAGTAAGAGTAGTAGTAGTATTTTTAGTAGTAGTAGTAGAAGGAGTAGTAGTAGTAGTAGTAGTAGTTTTAGTAGTAGTATAGTAGGAGTAGTAGTAGGAGTAGTAGTAGGAGTAGGAGTAGTAGTAGTAGTAGTAGTAGTAGTAGTAGTAGTAGTAGTAGTAGTAGTAGTAGTAGTAGTAGTAGGAGTAGGAGTAGGAGTAGTAGGAGTAGCAGTAGTAGAAGTAGTAGTAGTAGTAGTAGTAGTAGTAGTAGTAGTAGCAGTAAGAGTAGTAGTAGTAGTAGTTTTAGTAGTAGTAGTAGTAGGAGTAGTAGTAGTAGTAGTAGGAGTAGCAGTATAGTAGAAGTAGTAGTAGCAGTAGTAGTAGTAGTAGTAGTAGTAGTTTTAGTAGTAGTAGTAGTAGTAGTAGTAGTAGTAGTAGCAGTAAGAGTAGTAGTAGTAGTAGTTTTAGTAGTAGTAGTAGGAGTAGGAGTAGGAGTAGGAGTAGGAGTAGGAGTAGGAGTAGTAGTAGTAGTAGTAGTAGTAGTAGTAGTAGTAGTAGTAGTAGTAGTAGTAGTAGGAGTAGCAGTAGTAGAAGTAGTAGTAGCAGTAAGAGTAGTAGTAGTAGTAGTATTAGTAGTAGTAGTAGTAGTAGTAGTAGTAGTAGTAGTAGTAGTAGTAGTAGTAGTAGGAGGAGGAGGAGTAGCAGTAGTAGAAGTAGTAGTAGCAGTAAGAGTAGTAGTAGTAGCAGTAAGAGTAGTAGTAGTAGTAGTAGTTTTAGTAGTAGTAGTAGTAGGAGTAGTAGTAGGAGTAGTAGTAGTAGTAGTAATAGTAGCTTATTTTCAAAAATTTTCAAACTTTAATACTAAATGTTACCAGGGGAGTGAAACCACTCATCCAAGGTCCTTCGTTTCAAAAATACTTTTTTTCTACAAGCTTAGGCTGCGATTTGCGGTTTAGGTGCAATTTGCGGTTTAGGGCCTTAACAGACGGTGAGAATGAAATTGAAACGATTTAAAGAAATCAGAGTGGTTTAGAATGTAAGAATTTAATGAAGAAATGAGGTTATTTTGATCGTGATATAGACGGTCAGACCTACATACGCGTTTTACTGGAGGCGTGTGGCGGTATCCACAGATAGGTGTTCTGGATATAACCACACGCGTGTGGCTGGATGGTAAAGACACACGCGTGTGGCTGTATACACTGCCAACTTTAAAATGCCATAACTTTCTTACTTTACATCCGATTTTGATGAAATTTTCAGTGTTGTGCTTGTTAAATTTTTCTCTTTTTATTCAAATCAAGTTTTTGTTGGGGTGGACTTGTCCTTTAAAGACAAAAATTGGAGAGCCCCGACAGGGAGATTTTGCATTGCAAGTCCCCTAAATTCCTAATCAATGGTGGCAGCACGATAGTCGATAGCGAGCCGTCTGTGTACAAGGAGAAAATTTAAAAAAATATGTTAAAAAACTCCTCGAAACAGCATGAACAGACGGCTGCCAGCTGTCTAGGCCACTCCTCAACTTCCAAATTATCTCCACTCGTACTTCTCCTAATATTTTAGATTTATACCTCCAGCTCTTCTTTCTCTATTGTCGGCGCGTGCAATTTATCATGTACAAAGGAGAACAAGTACTATTAAGAATTCATGAAAAACGTATTCAAATTGCACATGAAGGAAATCACCGTTTGCCGTTACATGATTTCCATTGATCAATTTAGTCCAGTCTTCGCACAAAACAGTCAACACAGACACTCGACTAGAGAAAGGATTGTCAGAAAAGTCAAGCAAATCATTTGTTAGGCCTATAATTAAATCTATAAAATGACGGATTACAAGCCGAAATGACACTTACGGTACTTGATCAAGTCGATGCAATGTCAATATCACCAGGTCCTTTCAAACAAGTTTCCGAAAAAAACTGTTGAGCTCAGTTCTAGCTTCGACTTGATACGATTTTTCTTGCTGCAGCTAGCTGAGCTGCATGCTGTATACGTATAGGTACGGTACGGCAATGTCATTTCCGTATACGTCATATCAGGGGAATCACCCTGCGTGCGTGAAATTTGATAGCGGGAGCCGTTCATCGATTCAAAGATTCTTTCATTGGTCAATGTAGGCCTACGCCATAGAGATATTATACATATCTATGATGTAAGCATACAAAGAAATTTTGTTTCCAATGGCTTTAACAATAAATATACACAAAAATGAAGAGTATAAATTTTACATCATATTACAATATTAAAATCTTTACATAACCAAACATAGTACTTTAATACAGTTCATAATGCATGTGGATGATGAGAAAGGGCTGTACGCTGCTATAACACCCCCCCCCCCTTTCTCGTATATGCGGAATATATTCAACATTAAATTTCAAACACAATGTAGAAGAAATTCATTACATAACACAAGTACAAGAAAATGTTGATAGTAAGTTAGAGAGGAGAGGAAAACAGTGGAAGAGAAAAAGTAAGCCGAGAGGAGAGGAAAGCAGATGAAGAAAAATAAGAAGAAAAAGAAGATACTAAAGAAATAAGTATAAGAAGAAAAAGATGAAAAAGAAGAAGAAAAAGAAGAAGATTATCAAGATCAGAGAGCTAGAGAGAAGAAATAGGAGGAAGAAGAATAAGGAGAAAGAAGATGATAGATGAACTTACCCAATGAAACTTGTATTCAGTAGATGGCACATGATTGAGTGAACCCCATGTTTTCTGTATTCGTCAGATGGGGCGATAAGAGGAGTCAGGGGAAGATCTGTGATTGAATTTCTCCATTAATAAGCCTTGTAACGTTCACAATGAAAATTATATATTAGCCATACCATGATTAAGCCGTGTAGTTTTCATAATGAAAATCATTCAGCTCACAAACAAAATATACAAAATTATGGAGTTAAATGTACTACAAATTATCATGCAAGGATTGCAGGGATAGGAATTCATCAACAGAAAGCAAAAAATCTCCTTATAATAACAATGATATTAATGATAAAAATAAAATGCCTTTTATCTATTCAGAGGTGCATTATAAGAATAAATTTGTCTGAGATTTTAATTGAATGACCCTACAGACTCGGCATAGCATAGTGTCAAAGAGAGTGCATTACACAGAGTGGGAGCACTATAAGCAAAACCTAATAAGCCATGCTAGTGGTCTAGTCTTTGTGATAAGATAATTACTTCAATGCATTCATTTAAATTTTTTTGCCATTTAGTTATATTTTTACCTTTTATGCCTTTTTTTTCTTCAAAAATGTAGAATATTATGTGTATTGCTCACTTGCATGCCAGCATATAAAAAGTTGTACAATCGGATCACTTTCTCGACCTAAGAATATATATTTTTTCGGTACCATCTACTTCCCCGATGTAAATAACATTATTTTACTGTGCTACAGGGGGGGTGGGAGGGAAAATGAGAGGGAGAGAGGATGAAAGATTCATAGGGGAGGGGGGCAAAATGGTAGTACAAAATACAAAACAAGTGGAAGCCCGAACAGAAACTAATCTGACAGCAGAATATAGAAATCAAAATCCACGATGTGGAATTTATTGCAATCTTTAAATAAATGTAAATATCACATTTTGCAAACCAAGGGAAGAAAACCTGTGACAGAAATAATCCTAAAATACATATAAATACAGTGACCCTAAGACCACATCAATTGGTCAATAATCACAAAAGATAATATCACTATCAAGCATGCTCATTACTGTTAAAAAAGTACTTCATTTATTTTACCCTTGCTCTCAGAACCACACAGAAAAGGAAAAAAAAGTAATTAGGTGATAAAAGTTATGTGTTTTGAGATTCTTTGTGGTAAACTCTTGTCATAACAAGAAGCCAATGAAATACCATACAGCTGTTAATTCTACTGTAAGGTAATGCTCCTGTCACAACAAAAGGACCAACTACAGAATGACAAATGGCATGTCATTTCATCGGTATCGAGTTGGCTTTTTTGGTGAGACATCAAAACAAAAATTAGATCAGAGTCCACCCAATCAAGAAGTCGCTTTGACTATTAGAGAAAACCAAACCAAAATCCATGTACATGTAACAATGATGAAAATTATCTAAATGTTTTTCTTCTTTTCACAAGACAGTAATATGACATCCTTGTCCGAGCCGATCACATCACACACTCAATCAATATTTTTTAACATTTTATTTTAATACAATATCACATATTCTTATTTTCTTTTACATGTAGCTGAGTTAGTAAAACAGCTTTCAATCGATTCATAATGAACTTTTAATACTGATGACTTTTCATGTTCCATGAGAAATTAAACAAAGTGTCATATTATTGAAAGAAAATAATAAAATATTTGAAACTGTAAGATACAAAAGATAGTGTGTAGAATCATGGCCTTCCTCATTTGCATTCGACCCATGCACGCTGATAGAAAAAAATCAGAAAAAAATTGAAAGTGCCTTCACTTTCTTATTCTAAATATGTTTTAGATGGAATTCTCACGGTCATACTTTTCTTGTGTTGATTCAACTCAACTTTTTGTTTGGGTGGACTTGAACTTTGAAATCTTGACCTCAAATTAGATGGACCAGCCTTAGTATCAGCATGGAGGTATATATGTCTCAATATATTTCATGAGACAATTAAAATCAAATATGAACGCATATTCGATGTTTAGATTAGAATTTCAAACAAATGAAATAATCAATCATCAATAATTACATCTCAAGGCCAACATGTCTTGATCATTATAACAAAGTAAACAAACATCTGACATTTTTAAGCATCTTCTCCTTGCAGATAAGGATATCCTTTTCTTATCAGTTTATGAAGTACTGGAAGATGTTGAAGAACAAAAATATTCTGTTTTCATTCAGCGACTTACGGAAGATTCAATATCAGATGAATGCGTTGTCAAATGCTAATTAAAAGATGAAGGATGCCTATTAAGAAGTCCTTGACAAAAAAATAGTGAAATGGATCAGCAGTTTTGTCCTAAATTCAGACCAGACAAAGAATTGAAAATCCATCAATTCACCCTGAATCTAGAACAAAAAAGCTTTTACGGCTCACAAATTTTTGACAGATCTCTTTGGTGTTCTTTGTCGTTGACGGAGCATTCGACAACAAATTTTTTTTGTTTTTGAATCCTCTGTAGGTCGCTAAGCGAAAACTCAAAACAATATAAACATTACAAGCTTTACATGAAAGAATACACAGCATCTGATTTAAAAAAATAATATAAAAGCAAATTGTTCTACATGTACAATACAAAATAACATAAGATTTTTTATGGATGGAACCTTCTTTCCATTGCAAAAAAAGATATTTTGTATAACTACCGTAAGGGTACTAGTATTCAACCCGTTTGGAGAGTTTCCTCAAATATATAGAAATATAGAATTTACCTGAATTTCAGACCCGTCTTATTTCCAAGAGCAAATGCTGGTTATTCTTTTTCCATTATTTTTGTCTTCAACCAGTCAACTGTGTGTACGGGCGATCACATTATACAGCGACGGTTTTTGGCACTAGTATTCAATCCGTCAGCACTAGTATTCAACCTAGCGATGAAAGATTGCCCTGTCTCTCAATCTGCCCTTGTCCCATCCGACTATAGACTAGACCATTTTAGATGAGACCAAACAGGGAATTAATCAAAGCCAAAGACTTACATAATTCTAGATCTAATTCAGCAATCTAAACCCTTTTGAGATTTGCTTTCTATCCTCACTAGGTTGAATACTAGTGCCATTCAGTGCAAAAGGCCATCGCCGCATAATTCGATCCTCCGCGCATACAGTCGACAGATTGATAAAGAAAATACAGACAACAGATTACCCTGGAAATAACAAAGGTATGAAATTAAGATAAATTCCCTATTTCTAAATATTTTGGGGAATATGTCAAAATCTTTGAATTCTGCCTGGTTGAAAACTAGTGCCCTTACGGTACATAATAATACCTCAAAGCACATTTGTCTTGATCTTGGATCATCCTGCACTCAAGATAATTTTTCTCAAGGTTTGTTACTCAATGATTATGCAATAGAAAACACAAAACTCTATGTGATTTAAAAGTTCAATAAATAAATGTCATGTACATAATTATACATGTACAGCATAAAGAAAAAGTACAAAGGTAAGCATGATTTTCATTTTAAAAATGAAATATTTTCTTTTGCGAATAGCTTTTTAAAAGACATAAGATACTTTAACCTAAATTCATAGGTAACAGATTTCCCTTTACAAACTCATATGATTGCGATTTGAATTTATATTTATAATGCCGAACATTTTCAAAATACCTCAGGCTCATTGATTGGTCTACAAGCATGATTAGTTTGTATCCCAATACAAACAATTTTATTTAGACATGAGGAGATATCACAATAGCCGAATCTTGAAACAAAAGAATTTGATTTAAATGCAACTGTGTCTTCATAAGTCTATCCGTAAGTCTATTTTTATTCATCACTCTTCAATAAGTCAATCAATATTACTTTCATATGTCTTACTTTAATATCCCCTTCCCAAATTTCTCATATCAATATACACAAATAATTCTAAATTCAATATGATTTTCACTTCAATAAAAAAGAAACAATCATGTACAATTTGTTTACAAAAACAAATGTAATGTTCAAGAAAACTACACTGAGTTATTGCACCTACAGATTTCCATTTACTCTCCGACCTACGAAAACTTCAAATCAAGCACCAAGAATGCCCTTCATCATCGAACCATTGTTTTCTAAAATGCCATCCACAAAGGAAAAATAAATAGAAAGAAAATAGTGATTTTAACCATGTTCTGTCCTATTGTCATAGAAGTAATAATAATAATCTGCTTTTATATAGCGCTTAATACATCAAAACGATGTATCTAGCGCTTTACAGATATATCATTACCCCGGACATCGGATTCAATCAGTCAGTACTGGACAAGCTACAATGACTTTCACATCCTACCGGGTACCCATTTAGCACCTGGGTGAGAGTGGTAAAGTGTGGATTAACGCCTTGCCAAAGGATGCTAGACCGCGGTGGGATTTGAACACACAACCCTGTTTACAAGGCGTGAGTCAGAACCACTACACCACGGCTCCACACGGCTCCTCCAAGTAAAAGTAACAGAGCTTAGAGGCCAATAAAAATGGTAGTCATTTACCATATTGGCAAAGTTTTATCGCACTGAACCCACATAAATGTGGGCCGGAGTCTATGGAAAACATGGGTTATATAGCAAAATCATTCAATCTCTAACGGGAAGAGCAGATAATTCTAAAAGCATACATTCAATATCCACAAAAAAATACTTGGTGGCTGTTCTCCTTTTTTTACACTGCTGCCAATCTGCTGGTATTTGGCATTTTGAAACGTTACCAATCGTGAAATGAAATAGTGAATTCTTGACCTGCTACCTATTGAATATGTTTTCTTGCATTCCACCCCTTACCAAAGAATCACTACGAATGGAAGCAGCAAATAAACTTTTGTGCCACTACGTGCATGGATTGTCAATCCAAACTCTTCTGTTGCTACCTTGTGAAAGTTGTCCTCTAATACCTTGCTGAAGCTCCTATTAGCAGAAGAAAATCAACTTTTGTGCTGCTACCTTGTGAAAGTCGTCCTCTTGTACTCTCCATCATCCCTATTAAAGCGTACATGCACCGAATTTAGGTCTAAGCTACCAAGTGAAGGTCTTCTTCTAAAACTTGGCACCTTCCTTGGCGAAGCTCTTAAGCACGTAAAATCAATGTTTTGCACTCATGAAAGTAATCTCCGTACATTCTTTGAGGATGCAGCAAGTTAAAAAGTTTTGAGTTGCTTTGTTGTGAAAGTGACTGTCTAATACTTAGCACCTGGCTTGAACAGTCCCCATCCGTGGAAGCAGCGGATGAACTTCCAGGGTTCCTTCCCCTTCTTAACTGCAGAAAATTTACGAGGGGCGTCTGGCTCCTTGTTCTTC
This sequence comes from Lytechinus variegatus, assembly GCF_018143015.1. Classification (NCBI taxonomy): domain Eukaryota; kingdom Metazoa; phylum Echinodermata; class Echinoidea; order Temnopleuroida; family Toxopneustidae; genus Lytechinus; species Lytechinus variegatus. The sequence continues at coordinate 8,424,464 of NC_054749.1, forward strand.
ATATGCTGAACATATACCTGAAACCCAAATACAAATGATATCATAAATAATAATGGAAAATTTATATAATGGCATCTATCTACAAGTAATCATTTCACCACATTGTCATCATTATAGTTATTATTATAATAATAATTAAATAATAATATCAAGCATTTATACAGCATCATCAATCTGGAAGTAATCATTTCATATTCTGTCTCTTACTACTTTCAACATCATAAAATATGCAAACATAGCTTATGATATGTTTATCTACATTATTTAAAGAACATGTTTAAGTGGACAAAATCTCTGAAACTTTCCTTTCTTTAAAAAAATATTTGAACTCGACTGATAAATGTCCACAATCTCAGGTAAAATATTGAGTTCCTGCCAGATTAATACCAAATACAAGTTGTAGATTTTTTTTATCATGATCTGCTGAGAAATGGTAGAAAAAACCCAGCTGAAATGAAAAAAAAAAAACTTTTGGTGACTTCATTGCTTCAATACTGTATACAATGGGATCATTAAAACATGTAATGCAAAAAGAACAAACAAAGTTTACCTGCGAGCTTTTGTAGGCAAGTTTTTTCTCCACATCACTACAGCTTGGTCCTAGCCATAGATAGACCTCATGGCCGTTGTCAAGAATCATCACATCATCATCAGCAAGATCATCCTGGCAATAAATATCAAAGATATATCAATTATAACCATTACACCTGAAAATAAATGAAAACCTGGAACACTAACATATATGCAGATGAGGCAAAAATTGGTAAATGGTAGTGATTTTTTACCTGATTGCTAAGAAAGCATGAATGCTTGTAAGCAAGCAACCAGAGGACCGACGGCTTCGGGTCCTCTCCGAGGGACCTGGTAATGAGGGTTTAAGTACCTAACCAAAGGGCACTAGTGCACCAATTGAGAATCTATTCCCGGTCACCAGAATACGAAACCCCTTTCTACCAACTGAGCTATCGCGCCTCCTGAATTTGATATTTTATTTCTGGATTATTTTTTCACAACCTACTGCCTAAATCTACAACTTTGCATTACTGCCTAAATCTACAACCTTGCATAAGCTCTTTAACATTACAGTGGAAGGGGATTTTAGGGCTATTTTTTATTTTCAAGGGCTATTTTGAGCACATGAGCCCCTGTGCAATTTCTTCCCTGATGTAGGGCTACAGAAAATAACGAAATAGATATTTATTTTATTTCTATTTTCAGTTTTATGTAATCAGGGTGGCCTCATTACAAACTGCTGTCCTTGAGGGGCCTGAGATAAAAAAATCAATATGTACAATATTTAAAAAGAATACGTGAATCAAAATGGCATATACAAGTATTAAAACAGATTAAAATAATAAGCATTACAATGCAATTGAATAAAAGATCAAAATTGAATTGCCAGAAAAGGTTACTACAAAGTTAAGACAAAAGCAAAAAGTTAAGGCAATTGGAAACCGCTAAATACGATTTATCACAAAAAGGAAGGATGACTGGGAACAGAGTTTTGTTCAATAAATTGAGAAATAATTTGAGATAGAAGTTGAGAATGTTTGTCCACTTTGAACAATCTATAAAGCATAGCAATTTCCAGATTATTAATATGTATCACACACTTAATTCTATTCATTTTAAATTGGTATATCAACACTTTAAAGAGGGGACTATTTTCAAAACATGATGGCCAGGAGTGATGGATGATCCTCAACCTGTGGCGCAACATATGCTCCCGCAAAATTTGTTCCAGTATTGATAAGTCAGAGGGCATAGGGTTAAAGTTAGGGTTGAAATACAAATTTTGGTTCAGCATAATACGATGATTACAATACGGGTTTATTTATTTTTGGATGTTAGGTTTATGTTTGCAGATTTTCTATCGGAGCAATTGTCGCCGGAGAACATGTCATGGAACGCCTCAATTCTCCAGATATCAGCCATTGATTGAGTGGTGCTCAAAAGTTGGCGAACCCCACTAGAAAATGAATATATTTAAATGGTTTTCAGACTCTGGCAAAAAATTTGCCAGAGTTTTTTATTGCAAAAGTTTTATGCAACGGGCCCCTGGTGATAAAATAGTACATTTACAATAAAGTTTGTTTCTCTGGGATCGCTGAACATTGTAGCGTTGTTGTCTACTTAAAACACTCAGCATGAAGGAGTGCATTTCTGTGGTGGGGTTCACCAAATTTTGAGCACAACTGCACATATAGGACATCACAGCCCTACAGAATGAAAGTGATGCACAAAAGGAAAGCTTTTAAAATTCAACTTGAGCTAACCTGGCAAAAGTCTGAGCACTTCTCTGACACGGTGAAGAACCCCTTCTCATTGGAACACCTGAATAGCCTTGCCTTGTTCATGTAGTCAGCCTCTTGGTCATAGTTCCTCTTACCACCCAGAGCCACCCACCAGAAGTTCTCTGGTTCGGAACCCTCAGAGAGAAGCTGATGGCTGTACATGTCCTGGGGGTGAATCACAAAGAGATACGATCAATATTGACAATAGATTATAACTTTTTGTACATGGATGCCGTAGTCTTATAGTTAAGATTAATTACACAACTGATCACATCTCTCATGTTGAATGGCCCTGGAAAGCAAAAATTAATTACACTTTATTTCCATTATAAAAAATATCACATGACATACATGTACATGTAATATAATATCACTGTATGTACATGTATACAAAACAAATGCTATTAAAGTACATGTATACAATTTGGGGGGGGGGGGGTCAAAGAGAGCTTAAAACCTTATACAAATTGATTCAATGATTTACCATTCAATAAAAACTGTATGACAAAAATGTTAATAGGAGCAAATGGTTTCAATATACAAATAAACCAGGCTTTGAGTTAGTATATAGATAATTATTCATCCGAGGTTGCACTGAAATGACTATTTTTCCTGCGGAGAAGCCTCCGACGCTTCGCCCCGAGGGAAAAAATAGTGATTGTGCCAGTACAACCGAGGATGAATAATTCCCTCTATACTCTCAAAATAAAGGCCTGATATATTTGTTTTATATCCTACTTTAGTAAGTTATAGAAATAGATCTTGATAATCTAGTTCTTGTACTCTTAGATCATCCCTTTTTTAATCTGAATCAAACCAGCTGCGCTGACTGACCTACTTTTCCTGAAGCGCTTAGCTTCGCGCTCAGTGCGCGTACAAGTGCTTGTGCCATCATGACCTGTGACGTCAATGATGGAATAGTCCACTATTCCATCATTGACATCACGGAATAGCACTTTTTCTTCGATGGGCGTTTTATTTTCGACATCATCGCAAAATAGTGAGAATATGTTTGATCACATGATGCTATTTAAACCAATCAGCATACAGGATTTAATTTATGTAGGATATAATTATATAATATTGACTGGCCTTGAGGGGAACATCAAATATATTGCCAGCAAATGAATCATATTGGCCCGAGTCTTTAGACGAGGGCAATATGGGTCATTTAAGGGCAATATATTTGATGTTCCCCGAAAGAAGAGCCAGTCAATATTTTCATTATCATCCAAATCAGATATCTAGAGCAAAAATCATGATAATGGGGATATTTCTTTTAAAAATAGAATTCTATTGTGTCATGTTAATATCGGTCTAGGCTCTGCACTTAACCATTATGATGTACTTGCAAGCGCTCGGATTCAGCGTTGTCTTTATTATGACGTATATTGTTGGTGGGCGGATCCTTATGAAGCGTATCTCTTTATACGCATCCACAAATGCCCGGATGTGAGACCACGGAAAATACAAAGGTATATTTTGCTTCGTCTCTGCATGCAAAGTAAATACGCGCATTGAGACCGAGGAAAATACAAACAACATACCTACCCTTCCCGATATTCAGAAAATGTAGGGCAATACGGTTTTGTAAATGACCAGCTCAGATGTCTGATACGGGTGATAATATAGATTATTCTTTATTTTGCTTAATATACAATACATCATTTAAGTACTAGATACATGTATACAAACCAAATTTAATTTGAAAGAGGAAATAATACCAATAATTACTCAAGAAAGTGTAAAAATGGGGATGGAGAAAGAAATGAAGATTTAAAGGTGTAAATTCACATTGTTCTGATTTTAAATATCCTCATTTTGGTTCTTGAAAATGGGCTCAAAATTAGGTTTATGGTGCAAAAATATCCGTCAAAATGTTTCAAAGCATTGTATCGACATGAGAATTTAATAGGCCTAGTAATACTTTAATCTATAAATACTTATCCTTAATATCTATACACAATATATTAATAAAGGAGCCTGGACAAATGATGACTAACTACATAATGAAGATTTGTCTTACATCAAACATTTCATATGCAAGTTCCTCGGCTATCCTGGCCATGTCTGCATCACTCCTTGAACCAATCCAGGTATAGACAATACCTTTACTATCTTGACTATCAAATGGAACTTCTAATAAGTAGCTGAAAAAAAAAGAATGAAACAAAAAATGATGAAATATTCATGGTTGTACAAGTTAAAAAAATAATAAATTAGGCCCATATTCATGAAAACGTCTTTGCAAAAGACCATCATTCCTATCACAGATAATTCATGATGCCAAGGTTGGAGATGATACCATGTTATCGACTGATATTAATCAATTTTTGTACAGCGGGTACCAGAAATTGGGTATATATAAAACAGTGCATAATTACAACTGAATTTGATATCAAATTACAACAAGCTCTCCTATGGCAAGTCCTGATGAATTGTGAAATGTACCAAGCAAAATTATTTCATGAAACAAATTAAGACATTTCACTCTCATACCTCATACTTAGATCATCATATTCAATACTATATGTGTTCTTTGATACTATCTTACATTCAAGTTGACAATAGTTAAAATATTGAAATGGAATCTTCTTTAGATATACCCAAAGGTAATACAAGGGCACTTTGTGGTGGAACTTTGTGGGGGCAGTTTATGGGGGGGGGGGGCAGGGCATTAAGATGGTACCTTATGGGGACACTTTATTGGAGTGCTTTATAGGGACACTATATGAGGGCACTCACCAGAATTCTGGGTTGAGCCACTGCGCAGTGGGGTGGACCTGAATACAGCGAGTGCACAGGGGACCTCCATTGGCTCTCACATGGAAGAGTTTGGGATTCAAGTCCTTGGGCTGCTCCGCGTCAGGTGAGGCATTGGGGAGAGGGCGGCGCCCACGGTAGATGGTGAACTTCTTCTTGAAGTGAGAAAGGAACTTGAGGTTCTCTTGTTGCTGATGGAGAATAGGTTGGAAGACATTGTTACCATGACAACTCTTTGCCTCTCTCTCATATCTGGCAATGTTAATTTACCCACAATTAATCATTCTGAGTAGAGTAGTAATTCAGACCAAATGAATGATAGCATGATAACCCACTTTTCAGTACATTCATATCACAATAATCATGATACAGATTACAACAAGTGGAATGCCTCTGGCCGTCTCACCTGCACCACGCGGTTCAATATAGCAGCAGTGCTGACTTTGAATACTACTCTAACTCGCACAAGATGTTCAGTGATACATGGTTACTCTTATGTCCACTTTTTATGAACTAGACCAATAAACTTACAGAGATATGATGGTTATTCAACAAAAAACCCCAACATGGCCAAAGTTCATTGACCTTACATGACCTGTGACCTTGATCATGTGACCTGAAACTCGCACAGGATGTTCAGTGATACTTGATTACTCTTATGTACAAGTTTCATGAATCAGATCCATAAACTTTCAAAGTTATGATGGTAATTCAACAGATACACCCAGTTCGGCCAAAATTCATTGACCTTTGACCTTGGTCATGTGACCTGAAATGCGCACAGGATGTTCAGAGATACTTGATTACTATAATATCCAAGTTTAATGAACTAGACCAATAAACTTTCAAAGTTATGATGGTAATTCAACAGATACCCCAATTCGGCCAAAGTTCATTGACCCTAAATGACCTTTGACCTTAATCATGAGACCTGAAACTTGCACAAAATGTTCAGTGATGCTTGATTACCATTATGTCCAAGTTTCATGAATCAGATCCATAAACTTTCAAAGTTATGATGGGAATTCAACAGATATCCGCAATTCGGCCAAAGTTCATTGACCCTAAATGACCTTTGACCTTGGACATGTGACGTGAAACTCATGCAGGATGTTCAGCGATACTTGATTAACCTTATGTCCAAGTTTCATGAACTAGGTCCATATATTTTCTAAGTTATGATGACATTTCAAAAACTTAACCTCAGGTTAAGATTTCGATGTTGATCCCTCCAACATGGTCTAAGTTCATTGACCCTAAATGACCTTTGACCTTGGTCATGTGACATGAAACTCTAATAGGATGTTCAGTAATACTTGAATAACCTTATGGCCAAGTTTTATTAACTAGGTCCATATACTTTCTAAGTTATGACGTCATTTCAAAAACTTAACCTCAGGTTAAGATTTGATGTTGACGCCGCCGCCGCCGCCGTCGGAAAAGCGGCGCCTATAGTCTCACTCTGCTTCGCAGGTGAGACAAAAACACATACTTTTGCTCTCCCTAAAAGAAAATAGTTTCTCTACACAAATAAAATTATAAGCTACTTGCCGTTTATTCCCTGAATTACTAAAATTAATTTTAAAATGTATATTTCAAGGTGATCTAAATAATACAAATCATATATAACGCATTCAATGAGAGAAAACTTTAAAAAATCAATGAATTCCCTCCTATTTCGATTTTGCCCTCTTTCCATTGCCCTCCTTTTCTTCTTAAACAATGTTTAAAAAATATTGTTTTCATATTATTTTGATCACTTCCTGCATTTTACAAATCCATACTTTGATAATTTAGTGGAAAGCGAAGACAAGCATATTTTTTTTTTGTTAGCCCCCCCCCCATGTGCTTATATTTATTTCTATTTTATATTATTTTGTGGTCTTTTACTTGTAAGTTTATTTTATGAAAATTTACTTATGACTGTATTTTGAAGTCTTTCACTACTGCTGGAATTAAAATGATATTGAAAATGAAATAGAAATTGAAAATAAAACGGGAATTGAAATTGAAGCTGGAATCGAAAATGAAATCTGAATTGAAATTGACAATAAAATGTAAATTGGAATAAAAATTGAAAGTGATATTGATTTTAAAATAGGAACTGAAATTGAAATATGAATTTCAAATAGGAAATGAAATTAAATTTTCTTCTCATCTCACTCCATACCTGACACAATCTGACGACCTCCAGCTTATCACCAAAGAGTGACTCAAACTTCTTCTGAAGACTGAAGGTGAACGTCAGCCACCCCATGTTGCTCGCATCACGGCCCTGCCAGAAATAAACAGTGCACTGAAAGTCTTCTTCGGTATCTTCCTCCTCGTTCTGCTCTTCTTCTTCCTCCTCCTCTCCCTCTGGGAGGTCTTTGGGTACCCAGTAACGGCAAAGGAACACATAACAGTCCCCGCTGTAGAAGTGTCCTGTCATTGAGATGAATTCCAAAAGGATTCTCCAATCTCAATAATATTTCTGATTTCTTCAATACATTTACCTTAAAAATGACATGCATGCACATGCATATAAAACAACAGTAGCATGAATATAGAGGATAAACATCAAAATACATCTAAACGTAACAAAGAAAATAATTCAAACTAAACAGCATAACAAGTGGGATGCCTATGGCAGTCTCACCTGCATTACGCAATTCAATATAGCAAGAGTGCTGAGTTTAAAAACAGCTATTGAATAATTAATCATAAAAGAAAACATTCATATGATAATAAAATACTACTGTGTATGTCCATTGACCCAACATGACCTTTGACAATAATCATGTGACCTTAGACATGTGCAAAACACACTTGATAACCCTTATGTCTATGTTTCATGAACTACATGTGTAGATCCAAAAAGTTTTTTAAGTTATGATGCCAATTCAACAAATACCCCCACCCTGGTCAAGGTCCATTGACCTTATGATCTTTGATCTTCCTCATGTGACCTGTAACACAGGCAGGATCTTCAGTGATACACTATTACTCTATGTCTAAGTTATGATGACAGTCAAAAACTTACTCATGGTTAAGATTTTCATGTTGACAATGACCCCGCCGCCTCCGCCGTCGGAATGGCGAATAAGAATGTTCAGGTTCCACATGACCAAAACAATTTTTACTAAGGTAACTTTCTCAATTTTTATGACAATTTTGTATCTAGAAATCTAGCAGCGCCTTGTGCAGATCATCTTATCTCTTCTTGAATAAGAAAAATCTAGGGAGTGTTTCATCAACAATTTTGTCCGAGTTGTTGGATCAGACAATTTTCCTTGATGTTAATTGGCTTAGAAGCAATGTTACTATGGTGTCGGTCAGATAAAATTGAACTTGTCAGATAAAATGCCCTTTATCGAACTGGATCAAAATAAATTTTATTCAGTTCCAACTGTAAAGAAGCTTAATTTTTACTCAGAAAGGTAGCGATCTTCAATTTTTTACCCTTCTCATTCTCAGGAAGTCTGGCAAACTTGCGTCCCTCCAAAACAAATGCTTCCATGCCATCCAAATCATCGTTCCATTCTTCCATCAGTTGATCCTATAGAAAAAGAAAAGTTGTTACCAAAATTATTCATCTTACCATGTTAAATATGAGAGTCACATATTTTGTGAGGGAATACTGCAGGTGGAATTTCATTACCAATTCTCACATTTCATCAAAACGTTGATTTCGGGTGGTCCTTTCCACAACCAACACATGCCCACAAAAGAATACATGGTGTACCATGAAACTTCGACACTCGTTCTTTCTTCGCCATGGAAACATTCAGAAGAATGCTTCAATCGAACAATTTTAGAACCACTGCTTGGAACATGGTACGAGGATTAACACCTTTCAAGACAACTGCTCTACCTGCGAGAGCCCTGAAACCAAAATTTGTTTGAAATAGAATCCTATGAAGTTTGTTGACACAAATTATCGCTGAACTAAACAAACTATTCATTTCATATCAAATTGTGATAATAAGAATCGTTAGAACAGTTGTTTAATCACGAATTTCACTTCAATTACATGATTCAAATATTTAAAATGACTGGATAACCTGCCCCAAAACGTTGTTTTCTCTTGCTCCTGCTCTACAACTCCACTTGCAACTCAAGCCAGCTATCTACCATCTTTCCTACTCAAACCAGATTTCTCTCAACTCTCCAACTCAAGCCAGCCTCCTCTCATCTCTATAACTACTCAAGCTTCTCAAATCTTTCTGATTTACAATCCTTTCACAATCCTTTCAAGGACTACACTCAGTTCCAAAAGATACTCTTAATTTTCACCCACCACTCTCATACCTCTCCATTTTATTTCTACCTCTATCCACCTATCTCAGTCCTTTATGGGTCTTCACACATGGTGTACTTGAAACCACTTCTGTGATTGTCCACTCCACCATACAAACCTTCCAACATCACCAGGCGGGTGTTTCATAAAGCTGTTCGTAAGTTATGAGCAACTCTAAGACCGACTGGTGATCCTTTCTTATGGTAAATGATATTCACCATTAATATTCATTGGTGATTATTTGCGCATAAGAAAGGTTCACCAGTCATTCTTAAAGTCGCTCTTAACTTACAAACAGCTTTATGAAACTGCCCCCTGAACAGAAATAATCATAACTTTAGATATAGCCTAGTGAAGCAGGTATAAAAAGTATCAAATGGTTATGTACTTACAGCTTCTGTGAGAGACATGGCAGGTTGTCTGGGCATGAACAATGCCGACAGGTCAGTCTTCAACTCCTCCTTCTCTTGTACATCCTTTTAAAGTATAAAATCAAATTGAATTTCTGAATCAAACATTTATCACAGCTGCTTCCATTGAAATTGTAGGTTTCTTTTCTTTATTTCATTCTGATTTATTACAGTACATGTATCAAGTTGAATCAGTGCAATATTTTTTGCCCTTCCTTTTTCTACTACCATGTTATGTTCCAATGATAATATCCATGTTTCTTAGATCAATCTGATGCCATGTCCATCATACACTGATATTTCAAATCTTTATTTTAATTGTGCACTTTGCAACATTGATACTGACCTGATATCTATTCTACAAATACAATTCAAATAAAAATAATCAACATTTCTGCACATCCTTACGTCACTTCAAGTAATTTATAATTCAGAATCGGGCTGCAAGGAATCACTTTATTGTATCAATGAAGACCATTAAACTGGATTCTTCCTTCTTTTTGAAATCAATTTTTACTCTGACCAACTGACCTTCTGAATGGCTGGCTTCTTGTGGATCTGATCAGCTCGTTTGGTGTAATCAACAGCCAATACATCATCCCAACCAGGGAATTTAGATTTGAACACTTGACTTTCATTTCTACAGACAGAAAGAGGAGAGAATAAATGACAGACCATTATATAATGATGAATGGTGGGGGTAGAGGGGGGGGGGACAAAGAGTATAGACAGAAAATAGAATATATATGAGGCAGAAGAGAGATGAAAGAGATAGAATGATAGACATATACTAGGGACAGGGGATGAAAAACAAAGTGGCCGTATTAAGAATAAAATGGAGAAGATGAAGAAGGAAGAGGAGGAAAAGAAGATGAAGAAGAAGAGGAGGAGGAGGAGAAGGAGGAGAAGGAGAAGAGGATGAGAAGGTGGAGAAGAAGAAAAAGAAGGAGGGGAAGAAAGAGAAGGAGAAGATGAAGAAGGAGGAGAAAGAGCAGGATGACAAAGAGGTGGAGAAGAACAACAAATAAAAAATGAAAAGTTAGGAATTTTGTTAACCATTCCGAATCTCATAAAAAATGTATTTTAAATCACTTTCTATGTAATTTTCTAGTATTGTTTTAATTTTTCCAGTAAGTTTAACAAGTACACCATATATGAAAATTTACATTCCGAAACATGTTATGTACATACAACTTGCAAATTTTCAATATTTTTGGGAAAAAACATCCAGTATAAACATTTTTATACAGAATATATACCTGCTGCAGGAACATAAATATAAACTCTCACAAATTTTTCAACAATCGGCAGTAACTAAAAAAATGTGTTATGTACATGTACACAGGCAAAACAATACTGAGGACTACTACAAGTACAAATATATATATCATTTTATAATCATTAATCATTACATAATTATATATGTATATGATTTCTGCAGCTACAATGAAAATGTTAGTAAGAACACAGCAAATCAAATACAAGAATCCTGCAGGAAAAAAATAGGGGGAAAAAGTCATCGGTTAGTGGGGGTTGGTAGGACAATATAGTTTAACAAATATCACAAATTGTTATGACTTTTAATACAATAAATCAACACACTATTAGTCCTGACATGCTATTTATCCAGAAAGGCAATGTAAAAAAGTGTCAAAAGGGGAATGAAACCTTTGGAACAAGTAGGCTTGAGTCAAAACAGAAATATCAAAGAATAAGAACAAAGAAAGTTTGAGAAAAATAGGACAAATAATGAGAAAGTTATGAGCATTTGAATATTGCAATCACTAATGCTACGGAGATCCGCCCATTAGCAATGCGACAAGGATGTGTGATGTCACATGTGAACAACTTTCCCTTTGATCGACTATAAAATACCCTCAAAATGTTTTTCTTTTTCTTATGGTGATACAAACTCTTTATCCATGTATTCTTTAAAAATCTGTATTACATGCCCTCCTATAGAAAGAACACATGATCTACTGATAGATGTGATAAAAGAGGCAATTTAAGTGAATTATATACTAAAGTAATGGGGAGAGTTGTTCACAAGTGACATCACACATCTCTGACGCATTGCCAATTTGAGGATCTCCAGAGGATTAATGATCGCAATATTGAAATGCTCATTACTTTTTCATTATTTATCCAATTTTTCTTTCGTTGATCTGTTTCTTTGATCTTTCTATTTTTACACAAGCTATCTTGTTCCAAAGGTTTCATTCTCCTTTAAAATAATTTTTTAATCATTTTTTTTAGTTTCTCAATAACACAGGACATTAAAGGACAATTATTGCATTAAATGATTTTCATTCATGATCTATGATGATCTTATGAATGACTCTTCACATTCACTAAACTTCATATTTATTCTATGTAAGTGTACTAAAATGCAATCCAAAATCCAATGTTTGAGCTTTGTTCTGGCATGTTGTAATCAGCTCCATACATGTAAGTATAAAATTCTATTTGCACTTTTTTTTAAACCTCCCTGAAGTTTGTAGGGATCCAATGGTACACCCTATTGACTGAACATGAAAAATGTCAGTTATTGGCTTTGCAAAATTCTTAAAAATTAGGAAGAAAATGTTCACTTTCAAACAAATGGATTCCACTATCACCTGGACATAACCAGTACGTATGCAAATATATATAATCTTTGTTAGCTATCCTTTGACCTGACAGGCACAAACATAGCCAACATGACTGACACTGTACTACAGCCACTGGAGTCAAGCTCAGTTCTCCTTTCAATCTAAACAACATACAATCTACAGTGTAATCAATCTAATAAACTTAATAACTATTGTACAACGCCTACTTAGCTTGTTGTACGCGAGCAAATGGGAGGCTGAATGTCACACATTCGTACTGTTGCACGCAAAAAGTTCCATCCAAAATGTACCGTTGCATGGTTTTAGGAAGCGATGTCACAATGCAATGCATGTATAGCCCGCTGGCTAAATGCGCAATGCTGTCCAAGATCATGTGCGCTTGTGGGCCCGGCTTGTGGGATTTGCTTTTCTTTTTCAATATTTTTGCTCCCTTTTCATAGATTACTGCAGGGAAAAAACTCTTGTTTTTTCATATCATTGCTAGATTCTGAGGCGTTGTACAACACAAATAGCGAATATTCTTATTCATGCAGTGGTGCGAGATTTTGCACTCATGCCTATTCGCTATTTGTTTATTTGTCTGCCATCTTTATCGCTTTTTTTGAAGTTGTCACTTAAAAGACTACCATTGGAATTGCATACATGTATTACCAGACTTTCAGTATGCATAAGGTGTACATTGTCTTGTATGCATCACATTTTATATGAGTTGAACCCACTCTATCCTGCACTCAGTTATGTTGGTACACTGCAATCTTTTTAATCTTGTATAAAAACATGCATTAAACATTATTGGAAAATATATTTTTTTTCTTCCTTCTACTTTTGAAAAATTGACATTTAGGATACGATTAAATGCAAAAACTGGAATAATTGCAGATTAGTTTGCTATTCTGTTTACATTCACAAAATCACTTCAACACAAACATTCTGAATTAATCCGATGAAATGTATGTCAACATGTACAAGTACATTCACAGATGACAAAACAATGGATACCAAGTCCAGTTAGAAACTAGTATATAATTTTCATCTTCAGATGATGCTGACAAAAATGCACTAGGACATGGAGGTGTTGGGAGGGGAGCTGATTCAACCCCCTCACAATATTTGCGACAAACCTGTAATGCAAACAATGTGAGCCAAGCCATTTCATGACTAATTTCTGTTTCAGTCTACCATATGCAATTCCAAAAATATACAACATTCTTTTAAATGCACATAAGACCCCAGCTCACACATGAATATTTACCAACCCAACATAAATTACCAGTGAGTTTCCATCCAAAATTCATAAATGTATCAGTATGTTATCTATACTGATTAAACCAAATTTATTTCATGTTGCATATGATTGGAAAAGTGTCTATGATAATTTCCAATGAAAAATTATCAAAAACAAAACTGAAAAAATAATATTTTTAGCTTTTACTTCCTTAATTAGAGAAAACCTTTGATTTTAAGCATAAACTTTGCATAATTAATAAGCAATGACATTTTCCTACAGATCTCTGGGGATTGGAGGGGGGGGGGAGGGTTGAATCAGAAACCCACATCTTATTAGGATCTTGGCAGGGTTAAACTGAGAAAATAATATGTAGGTCAACCGTCTATTACATCCTTCTTTTTCTTCGATGAGTAATACAGTATGTTTGAGCCAGGGAGTATACCTGATACCTCAAATATACTACAGGAATTACAGAACTGTGTAGCCAATGGGTTAATGAACTTGATGCAACACATTTAATGCACTGTATACATTTAGGTACTATTCATAAACAACAAGCATGGACGATGCAGAACCTCTGACGATGCTGGTGACGATGCAATGATAGCAAGCATTGGCAGGCAGCAGACTTTTCCTCAGTAATAAAGGAAAAAAAATTCACAACCGGGATGCTTAACAACAGTTTCGGTCTCGTCACGACCCCGAGTGACCCCTGCCTTACCCCTGACCTCCTCCAGGTGGCAGCCGACAGGGCGACGCCTGGCGGGACCCGTGTCGCGATCCCGGGCCGCGCTGCCCATACTGCGTGATCATGGTCTTGATCACCACCTCGGCAGTGCGGGTGTAGTCGACGGCTAGGATCTCATCCCAAGATTCAAAGTACTGTTTGAACATCTGAGGCTCGTAACTTTGGAGGGGGAAGAAAATCTCAGTTTTTAGAACGAGGGTCCTTCAATTATACAGAGATTAAATGTACAAGGGTGTAAATTAAAAACAAATAAAACTGGAACAAAAAGCTACATGTATCAAAGGGATACAAGGATATCATTAGATAAATCAATACTTTTAATTGCACAACACTATATACGTGACAAATAAAAGAATGGCAACTTAAAATATAAGTTTCAAAACTTTCATTTTCAATCTGAATGACATAAACATCAACAAATCACACAATATAAGTAGAAATTTCAAGAAAAGAAAGGGCAAAAGAGGAAAAATTAAAATAACAGGCTATGATGAGTTACTTGAAGTCATATAAAATCCAATATTTTATTATAACTTTAACAATAAAAGAATCATACACTGATAAAAAATGAGGTCAGAGCTATTAATCAAATTATTTGAATGCACAAATGATTGAAAATAAAAAAATTAATATTAATGACATTGGCATTATCTTTAATTGATATAACTATTAAACAAAGCGGCAAGGATCCCTTTTTCAATCAACAATAATTTGTCTCAGAAGAAATATTTGAGCGCTGCCTGCCAATGTCACTTCAAAGAAAACAAAAACTTAATATCATATGCACAAAAATTACAAACACATAATGAAGGGATGAAAAGAAAAAGAAATTATCTATTCTGATTCATTCTTCATTGTATTCAAAGTGGGAGCGAACTCACTACAGTGTGTAAAGTCTTTTATTGACTGTGTGTTTAAATAGCTAGTAGCTTCAAATATACCTTTTGAGGTTAATGTCTATACTACAGAGAATAACCAATAATTAACAACTAAAATATTTTGAGAACCAAGTGCTTGCTTCGCTACTCAATGAAATAATTAGTGCGGTATGAATGTGTTGAGTAGCAAATTTGTGTGTTCTCATTCAGGTGGGCATATATGTATATTACAAGACAACACTGCTTTAGGGGTTGTAAATCAGGCCAGATTTGAGCAATTGAGGCAACTCGAGACTCTGTTCCCAATGCAGGAACCCATGATTATTTTGCTCATTTCCTTTGCAATTATGCATTTTCTATCTGATTCACTAGGGACATAATTCTTATTTGAAAATAAACATCCTTGGTCATTTTATTGGATTCCATTCTGAATTTCTACTCATTTTTATTTTCACAACTAGAATTAATTTTAAGGGAACATAAATAATCCAAAGAAATTTTCTTTACACCTTCATATCAATAACAGATTACCAGCAAATAGACCCATGAGAGTAGCTTGGCCCAGATTTCAAATGCTTGTTATTGAATTTTAATAACAAAATGTTGATAAATACCCAAATAAAATTTTTAGCAACAATTGGTTTCACTGTTTATTTCAATAGATTATTAGTTAGTTTTGGTGATGATCAAGTGATTTTGAACTAGGGTTTACTTGTAAGGGATTTGAAAGCAGGGGTGTGAGTGGTCACAAATAAAAAGATCTGAAAAAAAGCTGAAGAGTGTAGAAAAAGTCTGAAAAAGAAAGAGCTCCCCTACTTTTTGCACAGAGGAAAGCAAAAAATAAGCTGAAATTAAGCTGAAAAAAGGGGGAAATCACGGCTCCATGGAAAGTACAAATGAAAAAAAATGATAATGAAGTGTAAAACCCAATGAAATAAAAACACAGGAAATGTAGGAAAATAGGAAATTGCTGAAAGAAAACTAAAAAAGGTATTTCAGAATCATGTTCATTTGCTAGTTCCAAAGCATGAATGCAAATTGAAAGAAAATAGCAGTCTCATAATTTCAACACAAAAATGAGAAGTCTATTTTTGCATTTTTTTTCAGTTGATGTTACACTCGGTCAAAACCATGAAAGAATACATGTGGGACCACAATAATGCCAATATTTGTAGTCCCACACAGACTTTCATGGTGTTGACCATGTGAACCATCATTATACGTTCTTTCAGAGTCAAGAAAAAAATAATTTTCTTGATAATTTCCTACATAATAAAAACAATTTCAAGGAAATATGAAAATAAATGGTGATTTCATGGATGCAAAGGTGCAAAATGTGACATTTAAGCAACTTTGGGTGATTATCAATAGCATTTAAACCATTTTGAAAATAAATGTAATGATCCAGGCCTACTTTTTTGCAAAATAATTGATTGCTGCAACTACATTCTTTACCTTTAATCTGAGAAATAAAATCAATTAAGTGTGCTGCCACACATGACTCTTTGTGAAAAACCTCCTGAACATGTTCACATTTTAAAGATATTAAGATTTATCACCAGTGTCACAATTTACCGGTACATGCATGGTAAAACAATGATTGATGGAGCAAACAACATATCCCTAGAAATGAGGGAAGTGCAGGCATATGCAATGAACAAGAAGTCATATGCAGTAGATATTGCAATTCCATGTAAGTTACACTTGGATGGCAAAGTTATCATTATTAACTTTTATGCAACGGAACCCTGAAAGAATATTCCAAAAGGCATTAACATGAATTCAACAATCATTAAAATGTGTGTCAAAATTTATTTTAAAACCAACATTATTTACTAAAAGACTGTAAAATATAAAGATTTCAAGAGAGAAAAGAAAGAAAGAGGCTTCATCACTGCTGTCTGGTGGTTATGACTCTCATCCTTCATAAAGTAGGCCGTGGGTTCAAATCCCTGCCATGTTATGTTTTCCTTCAGCAAGAATTTTTTTTCCATTTTGTGCTGCACTCAACCCAGGTGAGGTGAATGGCAGAAATCAATTCCTGAAATGCACAGAGTCATGGAGCCAGCAGCTCTAGCTAAAGCATGGGCAGTAGCACAAGAGCACATAAGGATAAATATTTCTAGAAATATGGTACAATAAAAAGTCCTGCAATCACTGCAAGTGGAAAATTGCTAATGGGACCTCTTTCAGCATCTATGATGGTATCTGGAAGAATGCTGGATGTTACCTCACACATGCTACCCCTACTACAATGAAGGGAAATCAGAATGAATGAATGTTCAATAACATGTCACACATAGTAACGTTAGTCTCCAGCCACAGACCTTTGGATTTTGAAATTTGCATTGTGTACAATGCAGAGTCTGGAGTAGTAAGACAAGATCCAATATATACTGTTGCTGCATCTACCTTTTAATATAGTGAAGAGAGAGAGAGAGTTTGGAGTCTAGTCTTTACTCCAGACATGGTATAATTGGTAAAAGAGTCAAATTTGAGTCTGTCCTTGCAAACAATAAAATGTCAAGTTCTGGGGATTTATAAATGCATGAATTCACAAAAAGCTTGTGAACAAATAAGAAGTATCAAAATGTTTTTTCTTCTTCTGATGCTTTTGAGAAGTACAACAAAGTTGCATGGGATCATTAAATTAATGTGATTAAAAATGATAAGAGAGCCCTCTTGGCTTTCCATAACTGTGCTGTTTTTAAGATCATGCATAACTTCATGAAGAGTTTTATGAAACAGTCCCCCTGGAATGTATACCTACCCTTCCAGTATCCTGATGACCGTAGCATTGATAGGCCTGTTGAGCATAGAGCACAGTTCCTGGGATAGCTTCAGTGCAGCAGCTCGCCATAGACGACTTGACTTCCTCCCGATCCTGTCATATTGGAAGCAAGATATGTTACATGTCATATCTGTTTTGTGTCTCTTAATCAGAGGAGCATGGGTTGAAATCCTTCCACAAGAACCAATTGTTGCAAAAATCCAGCGCACACTATCCGTTGCCACACGACTTTTGAACAAATTGCATTTTAAATGTACATTACATATGTAAGTCCCAAGAAGTAAAATCATTTAATTCAAAGTTTGACATAATGCTTAGAATACTTAAATTAAAATTCTACTTTGCTGCAAGCCTCGTGGTCGGAGTAAAGTCCAAATTGGATTCTAGTCGCAGCTGATGATGATGTCATTACAATTTGGAATTGGATTTACTTTTATCTCTAAAGGGAGGCTAGAAACAGACTGGGATTTTGATTCTAATATTCATTTGACTATTCAGAACTTTGATGTTAGTGATTTCATAGGGAGAAATATTTACACCAATGCTATTACAATGTAGTGTGTGCCTGGTTTAAGACAAATACCTGAAAGTGTCATAGTGTAGAGTTTCTAAATTGTGGATCTTAAAAGAATATTATCTTAACATTAACAACATAAAATTTCACCAAACATACCAATTAATAGGTACATGTAGATGCATTGGAACAAATTATAAATGAATAATGAGCTCACCATATAAATACATCAGCATTGCAATCCAAAATGTAGACATTCTTGGTTTCAAGAAGTGTTTGGTGTGGTTTTCCCTTAGGTAATTCCACTGAAAGTAAAACAAAAACAAATGATTAAAAATTGAGTGATTGTCTTGGGTGTGGGGTGAATCTGATCACACCTCTTCAATGGGGACAGAGCCAGATTTAAATAAAACTTTGGACTTGACTGTAATGTAAGATAAATATGAGAACCTAGTGTCTAACCAGTTAAATTAGTGTCAAAGTTAAGATGTAATGGCATTGGTAATGACAATAAAGGTGACTGACATTAATGTGATGATGGTGGTGGTGATGATGAAGATTACGATGATGATGTGTTGATAATGATAACAATGAGATAATAATGATGTGATACCAACAAAGATGATTATGATGGCAGAAATGTGATGATAATGATAACAATGAGGACTATGATGATGGAGATGATGATGACGATGATTGATGATGATGATGATGATAATAATGATGACCTGAAGACCTTTCAAAGGTACTATATGTAAATAATTTATATCGTTCTTGGATGTGTTGACAAACAAAAGTATCAGGGCTGATAAAGAAAAAGAAGAGTAAAGAGAAATCACAGTGTATCAAATGTGTTGAAATATCATTGGACAAGCTCTCCTCAACACTCCTGAATGATGAAAACACAACAAGACACACATAAGCCATCAGTGATACCAAGGCTGATTTAATATGACTATTACATACCTTGGGGTAGTTCCAAGTATCCAGTTCCAAGACCAACTTTGTACAGTCTTGGTTTCTCAGGGACAAAAGATTTTAACCAGTCCTGTAATATAGTGAAATGAAATAAAAAACATGTATTGTCTCAAATAAGTGGAGTGGTGATCGTTTTTCTCGCTATCACTACCTTTTCATCTTTCTATATCCACATCATTTTTTTATTTCTGCGATCCTGCCACCCCCTTCTTTCTCTCTCCTGTATTCATATTCCCTTCTTTCTCTCTTCTATCATTCCTACTTCACTATCTAACACCAATCAACAATTATTTTTGTCCCCCCTCTCCCTCCTCCCCTTCATCTCTCCTCTTTTTTTCTTTCTCACTATCTTTCAATACGTAATCTCCCTTCCTTAAAATTCATCCTTCCCCTACCTTATATTTCCCCACTTCTAATTCTTACCTGTACGACAACCTTTATGGTAGCATCCCAGACCCTCACAAAACTCACTTTAAACTCCCTTCCTTGAATCTACCCTCCCCCTTTCTTTTCCTATCCACACTATCAATCTGTATCTTCAATATATAGTCTCTTACATGTAGAGGCATCCTAAAACCGCACGAAGCCATCCCTTCCTAGATCTAAACCTCCCTTTCCTCTCTATGCAACCTATCAATCCTTACCTATGATACAAATTCGTTTCTGTAGTGTCAAAGAAGTTTCTCCAAACTCACCAAGCCCTTCCCTTCCAATATCTAATCCCCCTAAGTTTTCTATCCTCCACTTATCCTGTGGTACAGCACAAAGTCTTCCCCGTAGCATCCGAAAGGTGTGCCAAACTCACCTACATTTCCAATCCATCCACTTAATCCATATCTTTGGTACAAAGTCTTCATTGTAGCCTCCTAAAAACTCATCAAACCACACTAAACCCTCCCTACATTTAAATCCTCCACTAACCCTTACCTGTGGTACAAAGTCTTCCCTGTAGCCTCCTAAAGGCCCTCCCTTACTAGATCTAATCCTCCCTACATTTAAAGAGAAATGCCAGTAGTTGCAGTAAACACTGATTTCATGAGAAAGTCTGTAAGACCAGGTTTAATTGTCAGAATATCATCGAGGATCTAGATCTAGTACATTTACATAAGCTGAACTTTGTGAAATCCAGAAATCTACGCTGAAAATTGTTCACACTGAAGATCACCAACACAGATAGGCACACGTGGGACAGTGTATTAATATTGCTGGAATAAAGCCCCGACGGAAGTGACCGAATCCGCTTATTTTGCAGTAAACACTGATTTCATGAGAAAGTCTGTAAGACCAGGTTTAATTGTCAGAATATCATCGAGGATCTAGATCTAGTACATTTACATAAGCTGAACTTTGTGAAATCCAGAAATCTACGCTGAAAATTGTTCACACTGAAGATCACCAACACAGATAGGCACACGTGGGACAGTGTATTAATATTGCTGGAATAAAGCCCCGACGGAAGTGACCGAATCCGCTTATTTCTCAGCAATTACACAATTTCTTCCAGAATCCTTTGGCACATATTTTTTATTCATACAAACAGACACTTGGGTGGTCATTATATTAGATTCTGTCAAAAGTCATTTTGAGATCGTTACCAAAACTGGAATTTATCTTTAAATCCTCCACTAACCGTTACCTGTGGTAGAAAAGTCTTCCCTGACCGCAGACCTTAGCCTCCTAAGGCACAAGAGATTTAATATCACCTAAGTTCGCGCGCGTTCGGAATGCTCTATTGTCTTGCTAATCCCCATAACGAACGCATTCGTAGTGCCCCCTGCATACACCTGAACGCAAGGATTACTGTAAACAAAGAAGTCAATAGAAAGCGCTGAAGTACTCCGTTCACGTTACCCACGAACGCAAGGATTACTAATAACAAAGGAGTCAATAGAAAGCGCTTAAGTACTCCGTTCAGAACGGAGAATGGTTCTGCTCAGCTAGAAACAGATACAGCCGGGTCCAGGGGGATTTTCCCAAGTGATTAATGTGACGAAAAAAAGCAGTTTGCCGGTGTATGGATTTGGGATTCATTGCAGATCGTTGGTGATCATTTTGAGAAATATCCCGAGTCAAAACTTCCCGCATTTTAATTCTGACGGACGTATTTCTTCATTTTTTTTTTTAAAAGGTGATCAATTACAGATGTTTTGAGTTCATGATAAGAAATTTCCCGTGTGTGAAGGGATGTCCAAACGTTGCGCTTTTTAATTTTTACGGACGATATATATATATACATTTTTGTAATTTATATTGAAAGTCAATAAATTAGACATTCGTTACAAATCGTCTAACAATAATTTTAAAACATTTCTCGAGTCAGAAGGGATGTTCAAACATTGCGCTTTTTAATTTTGACGAACGTATTTCATTTAATTAAAAGTTAATCGTCAGAGAACTTAACGATGTCTGCGCTATTTCTTCGACATCGGATCAAGAGTGGAAGTCGTCCGCTAGTAATATCCTTTACATTTTTCTTCCTTAAGTCATCCTTTATTTCATACCACGACATCGTTTACATGATTGTTAAATATGTTCTGACGTCAGAAAACTAACGGTGTCGGCTAAATCTCTACGAAATCAGACAAGGCGAGGAGGTCGTCCGCTAGTTTATCCTTGACATTTTTCTTCCCGTGGGTATCATTTATTTCATACTCTGACATCGTTTTCGTGATCATAAAATAGGTTCTGACGTCGGACAAAACGATGTCGGCGCTATCTCTCCGACATTAGATGAGGCACGGAGGGCATCCGCTCGTTTATCCTTGATATTTTTCTTCCCGTGGGTATCATTTATTTCATACTTTGACACGTTTACGTAATCATAAAATAGGTTCTAACGTCAGACAACTTAATGATGTAGTCGCTATCTCTACGACATCGGATCAGGCACGGAGGTAGTCCGCTAGTTTATCCTTGACATTTTTCTTCCCGTGGGTATCCTTTATTTCATACCCTGACATCGTTTACGTGATCATAAAATAGGTTTTGACGTCAGAGAATTTCACGATGTTGGCGCTATCTCTACGACATCGGATCAGGCGCGGAGGTCGTCCGCTATTTCATCCTTTTCATTTTTTTTCTGTGGTCATCATTTATTTCATACTCTGACAATATTTACATGATCGTTATGACGTCAGATAACTTAACGATATTAGCGCTCTCTCTACGACATCGGATAAGACGCGGAGGTCGTCCGCTACTTTATCCATGATATTTTTCTTCCCGTGGTAATCATTTATTTCACACCCTAACATCGTTTACGTGATCATAAAATAGGTTTTGACGTCAGACAACTTAATGATGTAGGCGCTATCTCTACGACATCGGATCAGGCGCGGAGGTCGTCCGCTATTTCATCCTTTTCATTTTTTTTTTCTGTGGTCATCATTTATTTCATACTCTGACAATATTTACATGATCGTTATGACGTCAGATAACTTAACAATATTAGCGCTCTCTCTACGACATCGGATCAGACGCGGAGGTCGTCCGCTACTTTATCCTTGATATTTTTCTTCCCGTGGTACTCATTTATTTCACACCCTAACATCGTTTACATGATCATGAAATAGGTTCTGACGTCAGACAACTTAACGATGTCGGCGCTCTCTCTACGACATCGGATCAGACGCGGAGGTCGTCTGCTAGTTTATCCTCGATATTTTTCTTCCCGTGGGTATCCTTTATTTCATACCCTGACATCGTTTACGTGATCATAAAATAGGTTTTGACGTCAGAGAATTTCACGATGTTGGCGCTATCTCTACGACATCGGATCAGGCGCGGAGGTCGTCCGCTATTTCATCCTTTTCATTTTTTTTTCTGTGGTCATCATTTATTTCATACTCTGACAATATTTACATGATCGTTATGACGTCAGATAACTTAACAATATTAGCGCTCTCTCTACGACATCGGATCAGACGCGGAGGTCGTCCGCTACTTTATCCTTGATATTTTTCTTCCCGTGGTACTCATTTATTTCACACCCTAACATCGTTTACATGATCATGAAATAGGTTCTGACGTCAGACAACTTAACGAGACTTAAAGCGAGACTCATATTTGGATGGAAGATGACTATGATTTCCCAATGCAAATTACATGTCGTTAAAATATCCTCCGATGTCGGAGTAAGAATTTATCAAAACAGCAATGTCGAATTTTAGGGTTTTGGGGGGAAATGGTTTCATTCAACAACGATCATGGTTATGAAAATCCCAAGAAAAAAACATTGGTCACAATGATATGCCTATGTATAAATGAGTGATCATTATCTCCTACTCCCTCGCTTTTCTCTGTATACTTGTTATTAGTGGGATTTATCCTGCTCAAATATATTCGACCCCCCCCCTTCTACCCACTGGATTAGAAGTTCTGTTAAAACCCAAACAATTATGACCCGAATCCGCGTCAAAGGAGATTCATATGTTCGCTCACAATAACATACACTTTGATTTCATTTATACCTTTAAGAATCACTACAAATCCCCGGCCGCGGCACCTATGTTCGTGAGCAAGGCATTTAATCCGCAGTGTTCTT
This sequence comes from Lytechinus variegatus, assembly GCF_018143015.1. Lineage (NCBI taxonomy): Eukaryota > Metazoa > Echinodermata > Echinoidea > Temnopleuroida > Toxopneustidae > Lytechinus > Lytechinus variegatus. Next base: position 8,448,502 of record NC_054749.1, read on the forward strand.
TTATCCTGCATTCAAATAAATGAAAAAGCTATACACATTGTTGGTAACTAGATTTGGGCACTTAATTGTTAAAGGGGGAGGTCGCCTTTAGCAGTATGATATTGTTCTCCTGATCTAATGTCGGAGAGATAGCGCCGACATCGTTTTGTCTGACGTCAGAACCTATTTTATAATCACGTAAACGATGTCAGAGTATGAAATAAATGATACCCACGGGAATAAAAATATCAAGGAAAAACTAGCGGACGACCTCCGCGCCTGATCTAATGTCGGAGAGAGCGCCGACATCGTTAAGTTGTCTGACGTCAGAACCTATTTTATGATCACGTAAACGATGTCAGGGTATGAAATAAATGGTACCCACGGGAAGAAAAATATCAAGGAAAAACTAGCGGACGACCTCCGCGCCTGATCTAATATCGGAGAGAGCGCCGACATCGTTAAGTTGTCTGACGTCAGAACCTATTTTATGATCACGTAAACGATGTCAGGGTATGAAATAAATGGTACCCACGGGAAGAAAAATATCAAGAATAAACTAGCGGACGACCTCCGAGCCTGATCTAATGTCGGAGAGATAGCGTTGACATCGTTAAGTTGTCTGACGTCAGAACCTATTTTATGATCACGTAAACGATGTCAGAGTATGAAATAAATGATACCCACGGGAATAAAAATATCAAGGAAAAACTAGCGGACGACCTCCGCGCCTGATCTAATATCGGAGAGAGCGCCGACATCGTTAAGTTGTCTGACGTCAGAACCTATTTTATGATCACGTAAACGATGTCAGGGTATGAAATAAATGGTACCCACGGGAAGAAAAATATCAAGAATAAACTAGCGGACGACCTCCGAGCCTGATCTAATGTCGGAGAGATAGCCTGATCTAATGTCGGAGAGATAGCGCCGACATCGTTTTGTCTGACGTCAGAACCTATTTTATAATCACGTAAACGATGTCAGAGTATGAAATAAATGATACCCACGGGAATAAAAATATCAAGGAAAAACTAGCGGACGACCTCCGCGCCTGATCTAATGTCGGAGAGAGCGCCGACATCGTTAAGTTGTCTGACGTCAGAACCTATTTTATGATCACGTAAACGATGTAAGGGTATGAAATAAATGGTACCCCCGGGAAGAAAAATATCAAGAATAAACTAGCGGACGACCTCCGAGCCTGATCTAATGTCGGAGAGATAGCGTTGACATCGTTAAGTTGTCTGACGTCAGAACCTATTTTATGATCACGTAAACGATGTCAGAGTATGAAATAAATGATACCCACGGGAAGAAAAATGTCAAGGATGAACTAGCGGCCGACTTTCTCGTCGGACCTGGTGTCGCAGAGATAGCGCCGACATCGTTAAGTTGTCTGACTATCAACTTTTAATAAAATGAAATACGTTCGTCAAAATTAAAAAGCGCAAAGTTTGGACATCCCTTCTAACTCGAGAAATGTCTTAAAATCATTGTTAGACGATTTGTAAGGAATGTATGATTTATTGACTTTAAATATAAATGAAAAAAATATAGTCCGTCAAAATAAAAAAGCGCAAAGTTTGGACACTCCTTTATACACGGGAAATGTCTTAAAATTCTCGACAAACGATCTGTACTGAATGTCAAAATTGTTATAAATGAACAAATACGCCCGTCGAAATTAAAAAGGGGAAGGTTGATAATAAACTTTCAATATGAATGAATAAATACAAGGATGCGTGTTTATTCGTCCAACTTAAGAAGTGCTCAAAGTTTGATCATCCCTTTTTATTCGGGAAATGCTCAGCGTTGTAGTAAGAAATCTCTATCAAGGCTTGAATTAATCACCACGTTCGCATGTATTCATTCATTAATAATCCGACCGTTCGCTTTGCCGTTCAGTGACACCCCCTTTTGTGCGAGAAGACAATGAAAATCAATACTCTTCTCGGCTCACTCCTTCAGTAGAATTCTGAACGTGAGTGAACTTGAACGAACGGGGTCTATTGTCTACTTTTTTAATCCCCGTTCAGAGCGCATTCCGAACGCGCGCGAACTTAGGTGATATTAAATCTCTTGTGCCTAAATGCTCTCCCTTACTAGATCTAATCCTCCCTACATTTAAATCCTTCACTAAACCTTACCTGTGGTACAAAGTCTTCCCTGTAGCCTCCAAGAGGTTCCCAGAAATCCTCCACCTCACTACCTTGATACATCATGGTGATCTTAGCATTGTTCTTGCGTTCCATCTTGTTGATTTTCTCACACATCAACCTGTACATAGATGAATAGGAAAGGGGATGAACATTACAGGCTGTTGGTCACTTTAACATGGGTTCAAAATAAAAATCACTTTCCCAGCTACTCCTAATGGTAATCATATTCAAATGATGGCGTCTGTGAACTTTGACCTTGTAACCCAACAACCTTATCAATTCATTCTCATTTCATAAGCAGACATACATGTAAGCAAGGTAAGAATTTGATCATCCCTCAAACAGTTATTTAGTTTAAAGCAACAACAAGCAGCCGCCTTAATAGCGCCACCTCAAGTCCTCATCTACTCATATCTGGCCAGCATAGGGCACATGAGAGTAATTCATCTGCGCGCCAAGCTTGTCGGACAGGCGTAAGTAAAGATCACATGACTTAAGTGATTAGAATAATTCATTGAAAATAGACAAAATATTTGTATTTTTCGAAAATCCATTGATCAATTCCTCTCCTACGTTTTCAGTAGAACTTACTTGATGTTGGAGTGGAGAGGTCTCTTTTAGCATTCGTTTCACTTTTTAATTTAATCTTATTTAATCTTAGATGAACATACCTGGCCTTTGACCTTGTGATAGGATTTGATTTCTGACCGTACCAGATGTAGATGTCCATCCCATTATCCAGGACAAACACATATTTGGTATCTAACGATTCATGATCCATTGGAACCTGAGATGAAGGATAAACTGAGATTATCAATAACATGACATGTGAATTTTAATACAAGGGTAAATAATCAATATTATGGAATTATAATGACATGTATCAAGGTTGGAGAGTCATATTTTTGCAGTAGATTAATGGTGATATGAAAATAACCTCAATAATGGTACACAAAAATATGCCTATGTACAGAGCTGCCAACATGAACAAGAACATTTCACTATTTTAAAATCTGAAAATCAGTACTTTGTTGAGGAAATCAGTATTTTAAGAAAATACCATGGACCATAGGACAACACATAAACTGAAATTTTAGAAATCACTATTTTGCATGAAACCATCAGTATTCTTCTCATTCTCAGTAGGGGAAGGCGGGGTAAGTTGAGCATAGGGGCAAGTTGAGCCACCAGCCCCAGGCCAATAATGAATGAGTCAGACATTGTGGTGGTGTCATGTATTGATGACCCATAGCATAACCCCTAACCCCACCACATTGTTTCCAACTTTGAAACAAAAAGTAGTTTTTTAGAGGGAAAAATATGAATTTCAGCCAAAAAAGTAAAAAAGAGTGTGAAATAGATAAGTGCTTTATAAACACACACGTCTTTAAATATAATAAAGACATGATAACAACATTATTAGTCCAGGTATGGATCGTCGTTCTTGTCATAGTCTTTTATATGATGGATGTATAATAAATGTGTGGATACAAAATTATCGCACTAAGTTCGGACTGGGGTAAGTTGAGCCAAACAGCATGGGGCAAATTGAGCCATGGTAATTCCTATGGCAAAACAAACAAACCATAAAAATTGATTGAAATGCAGGCTAAAATGAGCAAATTTACATGACTGCTCTTTTCCTTTTACAGGATGTTAGTATTTATAGAGAATTAGCAAGTGAAAAGACTTTAAACAAAAAACTGACATGCTGGTTCTCCCCCATACATTTTGTACATAGTTTTTGTGGCTCAACTTACCCCAGAAGGTGGCTCAAACTTACCCCATATATGGGGCAAGTTGAGCCATTTGACATCGTTTTTTTCAAAGGTCACGATGACTTTCAGTTTGGGGATAGAAAGTTATATATAGGTGGAAAATATTTCAGAAGAATTAAATTTCAAGGCAAGGTACTTATTTCGACAAGATTATTAATCATATCAATTCTAACATGCAAACAGCAAAAACTGTCACAACTTACCCCGCCTTCCCCTACTAACTACTGAAAATCAGTTACAGTTCGAAGTTCTGAAAATCTGTATTTTGCATGAACCCACAGTATTCTTCTCATTCTCAGTACTAAATACTGAAAATCAGTACTAGTTGAAGCACTGTATATATGTTGGAAAAGCGGCGCCTGTAGACAAAACTGAGGTCTCTGGTCTTACCGCTTCAAGGTGCAGACTTTGCGTGCCTGACGCCCTGTACATTCTAGCAATGTAGGTATTCTCTTCCACAGAGTAGAAGCCGCTGGCTGTACCGCCCTCGATGTAGGCGATGTCGTGATCGAAGAGCTCCATGAATTCATCGCTCTCGTCACCCATCTCCTCCCGGATGGATCGTGTCCTGGCTCCCAGCATGTTACGCAGGTTGACAGCATGCATGGCGGAGCAGGCCTTCTTGTCAAGCTGCAACAGAAATCAAAATCAGACGGCTCAATCGTAAATGAGCAAAAAATATGATGAATCCCTCTTGTTATGCAGCACAAACATCAACATAAGCTCAATAATAAATGATATGGATTTCTGACAAGACAGATGTACTTTTTAACCGCTTTATAATCCAGCTGGTTGTCAGGAATCAAAATTACACATCTCGATTTTTTATGGGCAAAGATACAGTGTAATCATCTTTCTTGTCAAGCTGCACCAGATATAAAAATCAGACAGCTCCATCATAAATAGGAAAAAATATTTTGAATCTCTCTGGTTAAGCAGCACCAAAATCAAAATTAGACAGCTCGATTTAAAATCATATTGATTTCTTACAAGAGAGGTGTACTTGTTTATTCCTTTTAACAGGGTTCCCAGCTTTTCAAGAAAACAAAATTCCCTGATTTTTCCCTGATGAAGGATAACAATTGCCTAATTATTCAAACCCAGTCCCAGTGCATGTTTTCTAAGATGCTGCAGTGAATTACATGTAAAAAAAACCTACAAAAAAAAAACAACCATAACCAGTCATTCAATGGATGATGTTATGATATGCAACAAAATATAACACAGTCCGACTGATTACCATGCTTTCGACTTTGGGGACGATCAAAATTCCCTGATTTTTCCTTTATTTGAGGCATTTTCCCCTGATTTGAGGTATTTTTTTATCAATTCCCTGACTTTTACTTGACTGGAATTTTTTTAAAATTTTCCCTGATTTCCTTGATGGACTGGGAACCCTGCTTTACCATCCAGCCTTGATTGTCAGAGATCAGCTTGAGATTTAATGGCCAAACATAATCATCTCTCTTGTCACTTTGCACAAGAAATCAAAATTAGACACCTCAATCATAAATAGGTAAACAATTAAATCTCTCTTGTTTACAGACGCTTGACGTTAAATGAGCAAACTATTCCATCTATCCTGTTATGTTAATAATAATAATATTAATAATAACAATAATATTTATAGGGCACTTCATGCAGGAGTTTCAAAGCGCACAGTTAAGATGACTAATGTAAACAATGAATCCATAACATAACATTAAAAAAAAACCACTATGCTAGTGTTGAAAAAAGATGATGAGGATTTGAGCATTTCAATAGAGGGAGTATTTTGAATGTAGGTTGGGAGCTTGTTCCACAGGGCAGGGACAACAACAGAAAACGCATGCTCACCGTATCTGGTCTTTGTGTGAGGGCCATGGTTTAAATTGCACAAGAAATAAAAACTAGACAGCTCCATCATAAAATGGGCAAACAGTTACATCCCTCTTTATCACCTATTAAATAAAATTAGCCTTTTCCAATTTTCCATCAGAGGTACGGAGCACAGTAAAAACGGTATTTGCGTGTTCAAATATATTGGGTTTTTTTCTTTCTTAACAAGATCTAAGTAACTGATCGATATCTATACGACTCAAACTACATTAAAATCTCACCGATGAGGATTGTCCAATCCAGTAAAAGATCTGCCAGTTCAAATTCTGGGAGCTATCAAGAAAGGTCTGGAGGATGATATAGCAGTCAGCTTCGTAAAACTTGCCGTACAAGGCTACACCAGACAGAGAGAGAGAGAGAGTAGATTTAAAACCAAATCCATGTGATACACTATTTCTGTTGTACTTTACTCTATGTGTATTTAATACTATGACCAATTTACATGTAATTTGATAAGAAACAAGCTCTCAATAGTTTATTATAAGTTTATAGAGTAGTCAAATCATTTGATTTTTATTACTAGTCAGAATTCTCTTGATTCATTTGTAAGTTGTTTGCTTATGAAGTTGTTATATTTTCAATTATACTTAATCATAAAATAAATTTAATTCAAATTGTAGGAGAGAAAGGGAAATATTTCACTCATTTGCATATAATCTTTGATACGAAAACTGTATGTGTAAATAGACAAAAACTTTTAAATAGTATCAATTTTACACACACAAAAAAAGGCAAATTCTTCATGTCAAGAAATTACTCTGCGTTCTTAAGAAAAGGCAGTTCTAATTATTAAGGGAAGGGATATAATGAGGAAATTTATTGGCATACGCTGGCTAAAACATCCCTTACTGCCGCACTAAAACAGGCTTTTAGACCGTTGAATGTTGCAGCGATGCCTAATGTCACAAGAACATGTTCTTTACACGTTGGATTAATGTTAAACATCACAATTTGAAAGATTAACTGGGCCTACTGTTAGGGCTATGTCAGCACTAACAATGATTCCGTGCAGTTGGTACAGGGCCCTGTCTTACAAAGAGTTACGAGTTAATCAAACTCAACTGTATGGTACTCCATCAACGTCATAATTCCTTCTACAAGAAATTTACACAATGTACTTTGTAAACAAAGCACACTGAAATGTTAAGAAAACAAATGCATTAATACACATCTTATGTAGAAAATATCTTAAAGGATGCATTTTAGATGGTAACGTTGCTGGCTTTCCATAGTTACGAATGATTGGATCAATTGCACCTCTTTGTAAGATGGAACCCTGGGCCCCATCTGACAAAGAGTTACAATTGATCCGATCAATCGCAACTCTATGGAAATCGATCAGTGTAATAATTTTTTCTAAACAAAGAGACACACACTGAATATTCCAGAAAAGGATAAGTGCATGAATATACAGCATATATCGGGAAATATCTTGAACAAACATGCATTTTAGATGTTGCTGGCTTTCCACAATTGCGATTGATTGGATGCATAATAACTCTTTGCAAGACAGGGCCCCCGAATGACTGCCCCTTTAGAAATCTTTTAAAACCAAACATATCCCACTTTGGTTTCAACTTACCTTCTTCTACCTGTATTGGGATAAAGTTCTCAATTTGCCAGATATGTAGCCCTGGTTCGGTTCCACAATTGGCTGCAAAGAAATCAGTGTAATCTAGCTGAGGCCTCTCCAAGGCATCCATCCAGCTCTTGGGCCTAAACAAGGAGGAAATCATGAAATCAAAAATGGAATTATTTATATAATAAGAGAAAATGTATATACATCTTGATTGTGTTTATAGGGAAAAAATATAAATGTGGCACAATTGCATGTACATTTAAATGTATACATACATATAGGAAAAGAGATACACTGCAGTGCAATTTCCAATTTAATAAGATACTCAAGTTGTTTATTAAAGAGCAAATTGCGAAGAAAAATGGCTGAATTTCATCTACATTTATCTTCCCTATGAATGTGAATAGATTGAACTAGGGTTCAGCAGAAAACAAATCACATATTTATTCTGATTATTCTCACAAGGTTTGAAATATGAAAATACTTACCTGATTTTCTTATTTACGAGATAACTCATACATCTACTTGATTTGCTAGTTCAGCCCTCTGGACTGCCATACCCGAATAGAACTCCCAAGGATTTAAAAAGCGCGAGCGCGCCCTCTCCCGTTCAGGCTTACTACCCATGATCACCGCGCAACTAGCGTCCATCTTCCTCACCTTTCGCAAGCCCATACGTTGAAACATGTTGCTACGCAAGGCGGAGGGTCGGTGGGAGGGTATCAAGTAGATGTATGAGTTATCTCGTAAATAAGAAAATCAGGTAAGTATTTTCATAATTTACTTCAATAACTCCATACATCTACTTGATTTGCTAGACCAGCACGGACTCAAACCGTAGGGCAGTGTTGTAGTCAAGGCTCAAACCTCCAAGGCCAAGGCCAAGGCCAAGGCCAAGGCTTTAATACCCAAGGCCAAGGCTTCAATAACCAAGGCTGATGCCAAGGCATGGAAACCCAAGGCCAAGGCCAAGGCCTGAAAACCTCAAGGCCAAGGCCAAGGCCAAGGCATTTCAATTGTACAATATATGGAAAAAAAATTAGACAACAATGCTTAGGCAGCATACATGACACACAGGACCAAATTTATAAAAGGTGTGAGCGAGCAAAATTTTTGACCCTTGTACATTTAAAACGAAAATAATTTCATGATAGATCCTGTATTAGATTTAGACATAAAACATTTAATTATTGTTCTAGGCGATTCACATTGCAATAATTATTATTACCAAGGTGATCTGATCCTGGCATGCCCATTCTCAACATATGTCTTTCTCCTCTACCTGGTACAGGGGAGGCAGAATGTATTTTTTTTTTTTGGGGGGGGAGGTCAAAGCCAAATATGCACTTACAATATAAGTCAAAATGAGAATTTTGGTGCAGTTCAGCAAAGCTTTTTTAAGTGATTTATAATTGATAAGACAGGTATTTTGATTTAGGCTTATATAGAAAGCATAGCGAGCAAGTGGTTTTGAAAAAAAAATCAACTTTGAAGTTGTAAAACTCGATTTTGGGTCAATTATGGTGCTAATCACTGTTAAAAGGGCATCCTTGCGAGATGCTGTAATAAGATGTAATAAGAAATGAAATTTAAATATTTCAAGCTGTTTTCGTAATCATGAAAAAGGTGTGCAACTTACTAAACAAATTAATGCGAGCACAAAACACAAGCTGAAATTTTTACTGACCAGAAAAGGAAGCTGTTCTGGACTGCATTTAGTGACTCATAAATAGGATACATAACTCACCAATCAAACAATGCGAGCGCAAAGCGCGAGCTCAAAAATTTGTAATATTCCGACCTAAAAACTAGACATTCTAAGCATTTTTTTTTTGGTGTAAATTGAATGCGAACCTTACTTAACAATAATTTATGCAAGCACAATCCAAAATTTGTTGATTTTGAAACCTAAAATTTTGCTCTGTATGCCATGCTTGGCCCCTCAAAATTTTTGGCTCATCATGCCATTGATGCCATAGCCCATTTGGAAATGACGAAATTGAAGTTTGTGTTCAAGTTTACCGAATCTTTTCAGAATATCATTAAGACTTAAAACATTCTTGTTGGTCAAAGAAAATAATACAAGGAAAACCTAATGGAATAGAAATCAACCTTGTTATCATTCTTTAGTAAGTAAGCTATTTTTAAAGTATGAAAATTGTTGTCAAAATTGCAGTCAGATCTGTCAGAATTATTCCTGTCATAAAATCACTATAATCAGTGGCGTACCGTGGGTCACGGCATTGGGGGCACCAGCAAAAACCTGGAACTGCCTAGTGAGCTCGCGAAGCACGCCCAGTTGCCAGGTATACTGACCTAATAGAGATTTTTATAAGGACAGTGCCAATGTACGGACATGTATCTCACTAGTCAAATAATGCGAGCGCAAAGCGCGAGCTTAAAATTTTTGATATTCAAACATAAAAAGGGACATTACAATCAATCTCTTGTAATCATGATACGTACCTGTCTCGCTAAATAATGCGAGCGCGAACTGAAATTTTTGTAAATATTGACCCCAAACAGGAAGATTTTAAGGACTATATTTTAGGAATATTTTATCTATTAAGATTATACACATCTCACCATAGTCATATAATGGGAGTGCCAATAAGCACTTGCTGATTTTGTTAGAATTACATCTAAACATGCACATAAAGCACTTGTAATCATGATTAACATACCCATCTCACTAATCAAATCTTGCGAGCGCGAAGCGCGAGCTGAAAATTTAGGAAATTCAGACCTGAAGAGGGGCATTTTGAGGCTTGTTTGTAAGAATTCAAGAAGACCTTACGTAGTTCACTAACCAAATGATGCGAGCGCAAAGCGCGAGCTGAAAATTTTTGATATTCAGATCAGAAAACAGAAAAAGGGACATTTTAAGGAATCATTCTAGGAATTGATGGAGAGCAGACATCTTTCACCAATCCACTACTGCGAACGTAAGCACAGACAGGAAATGTTTTATATTAAGACCTTAAAATGGGACAATCACTTAAAGTATTCATGAAAAAAAAGCATACTATTGTACATGTAAAAGAATAACTCGAAGTGCGAGGAAATATATTTGGTAGTTTGGTGTATATTGACTTGAAAACGGGAGGTTTTAGTATAGCAGGATTATATATCTCGGTAAACAGAAAATGGGAGCACCAGGAACAATGAAGACATATATGCCCTGAGCCAATTATGTTTCATTTATATGAAAAAAATGTTTCTTATGTAATGTAACATAACATAATTATAACATTATAATGAACATTAATGTTTTCTTTCCCACTACGTTTCTCTTCCTTTCTCCCTCTTTTCCTCCTTTTTTTTAGTCAGCCGATGGGGGGGGGGGGGCACGTGCCCCCATGCTCCCCCTGTAGTTACGCCACTGACTATAATCATAATCATAATTATTATCATTATTATTGATATTGTCATTATCCTTATTAGTCATGATTACATCATATTACCAATAAACAATATTAATTTTCATCACTTCTCTTTGTTACATAATTATGTGATGATAATTGCAACTGATGGCACTGCTAAGTACACTTACTGCTTCTGCTGCTGCTGACTGGTAGTATTTAGTGTCAGTAGATGTACAGAACAATTGAAACATTTGTAATTACTTTTATAAAACAAATGAAAGTACAAAATACAAAATGCCTTGAAAAAGCCTTGAAAATGCCTTGAAAATGCCTTGAAATTTCAAGGCTCAAAATCCTCAAGGCCAAGGCCAAGGCCCTCTCAAGGCCAAGGCTTGAATGTTCAAGGCCAAGGCTTTGAAAAAATAGGCCTTAAGGCGCCTCAAGGCCAAGGCCGAGCATCAAGGCACTACAACACTGCCGTAGGGAGGCATGTTTTCAATTGTAAGCCTAAGAAAATTTAAAAGAAAAAACAAAAACAACGAAATTTAGGGAGAGGGGGAAAAAGCCGCAGCTGCTTTAAGCGCCGAAGCAGCAAATCTCGCCTCGCTGGACGGAATGTCCTTCAAGTAGAAAGAAGTGAAGGAGTTAGTTGAGCGCCAAAAGGCGGCCCTCAAAAATGTCCTCGAGAGGAATGCCCTGTATACTCAGGAATACTAAGTATCATGGGCCCTCGGCCTAGTGTCAGGAGAACAACATCACCTGCTGACTAGAGCGTAAGAATCGAAATTTGTTGAAAATTTCAACAAGAATCGTGATCGGAAAACTGAAGCTTTTAAGGCTCAGTAAGTGATCAATCGACCAACCTGAGAAGGCGAGATATCTCAGAACCCCTACCGAAATTTAAGCGTGCCGCTTGCTAGTAACTAGCATGCGACTAGCAGGGCACTCGCTTAATAAGCGAGTGCATGCTAGCGAACAGTCCCTGCTCGCTAAAAGATCGCTTAACTATTACTCTGCACGCATATCACACACTTATTAAGCTAACCGCATGCTAGTTACTAGTTACTAGCATGCCGCAAGCTTGCGCAAGCTAGTCGCACGCTTCCTGCAAGCTTGGAAATTTCTGTAGGGGAAGCCTCCGCGTGGGAGAAAACGCCCAGAATTCGATATCTGTCTCAAATGCGTGAGGGCAGAAATCTGCAGAATTCTGATAGAGAGCTGTGGTAAAAAGTTACTAGCGGTCCGAAGGGGACCAGGAACGACGGACAGTAGGGATTTAGGAAGAAAACCACTCGTAAGGCAGACAAGGGTCGAGAAAGCGACTGAGTGCCATCCTGTTAATAAGGAATGCCGCGGACATGTTGCCTATGTAGAATAGAGCAGTCTGGTCAAAACAGCTCAACCGGGCGTGTCAGGGATACAGCGCGGTACACATCACGACAAAAGTGTGTTAGACCGAGTGATCGAGAGAGAACTCAGGATCCCCTTTCTCCCATACTGATTGAAGCACCCATCTGAGGGTGCAGTGCCCGCGGTGGAAGAGGTGGCTTGGCTCAAGCCACCATCGCCGAGAGAGCCCGTGAGGCTAGGCTGCGATGGCTGTCCGCTGGGCGGGGGAATCCCTAGCAGCAGCAAGTGTACGCCAGAGGGAGCTGGCGAAAAAAAATCTGTCACGATATTACGTGTAAACGACCATCAAGAGATGCTCTAAACGAACAGACAACGCCAGATATGATACCTCAACCGTTACATTCCCAACGGAATCGAATGAGGTAGCAACGGCCCTGTCCTATCAAGTTAGGGACGGAAACTGGCTAAGAGTGTCGAAGTTCTCGCTTGAAGAAACAAGCGAAGGAGACTTGAGGAAGTAATCACAAAATTTCCATCAGTCTGCGGTGAGAACCAGTTGTTTATGAAAACAGTCACAAGGCCTGTTTCTCAGGTGATCGTAAGAGCGAGCACCGCCGGCGCCGGTTGCGGCAGCGTGGAACAGTCCGATATCGGTAAGATAAGGAGCTCCAAAAAGCTGCGGGGGGGGGCGGCAAAAATGACGCCCTAAGCAGCGGGGGATGAGAATCTAAATTTCTAAAAGAAGAACTCCAGTGAAGTAAATCACTTACATGGAGAGGCTCATCCACAGTCGGCCCGAGAGAAGGCGGGTCGTAGTGATCGTGGTTAGGAAGGCATAAGCATACATCCATCCACTGTTACATCATCCTCGGTCGTGCGGTGACCCTGGCCACATGCCTTGCATGGAAGGAGGATGAAAGCAGCATGCGGGGCGACTCGAGTGTGCCGTGAAAAAATTTCTAAGAAAGAAGCCGATTCGACTAACGGGCACGGTAAAGACATCCACCGTAGACCACTCCGCACAAGGAGGGAGCGGCGGAGACGCCCGCAAGATTGACCCACATAGAGGGCAGTCTATAAGATAGACAGTTAGAGCTCGACCGATGGTCTGGCGGTGTACAGTTTGGTGTGAACTCGCCGACCCGGTACGGTGGGTGTGCCCAGAAAGTAGGCATAGAATGCCGACAGAGAATCCTGGGGCTTTAAACAAGTTTGAACGCACGTACATAGCCAACAATCTCATGAGATGTACGGCGGTTACTTTCCTCCGAGATGATGTTTACCCAACCGGGAAAGACTCGGGGAACAGCTGTGAATGTCAACAGGAGGGATATCTAGCATATGAAAAGCTGATTCCTTCCACGTATTCGGTGCGGGTGCTGCCGGCGGTGTCCGGGGGGACGACCGGTGATGGCAGCTCGGGCAGGGTTCGTACGAGCCGCCCGAATACGAGACAAATAGGTTAACATAACCATAATGCATCGGGTGGTGAAGGCATAGCGATTATTAAGCACAGGAGAACTTTTAATCGCCGTGACATTCAGATCCGATATACATACTCATAAGCTCGGAGAGCTATGAGATAGTGAGACATACCGCTGAGCGGTGATGGTGCTCATATCAGAGTCGCCCTCTCTTCAGCGGCGATCGCTGGAGAACGGGTGTCTGTACTATAGCCCTGACTCTGGCGTTGCAAGGGTAGGAGCTAAGTAAGACAGGGCACCCTTACTTTCGAATAGAAAGTGAGGTTCAGGCCAGAAAAGCGACGGTCCCGTCGCCTGGGCGGACGGTCCGCGGACGTGATAGGTTGTCCTCTCAAAGCAGCCAAACATTCTCACGAGAGAAGTGCGGCATGCGGTATGTAAGAGATTCATACCTCCAATCTACGGGCCCGCTTAGGGGGAAGAATGGAGAGGGTTACCGCTGAAGGAGTCGTCGCCGTATGTGAGCTTGACGTAGAGGGCGAATTCGGGAGTACCTGCATAATAATCGCCCCCCCCCCTGCCTCTGCCTTCTCGCTAGCCTCGAGAGGCTTGAAAATTTCGAGACGGCGGCGCCGGAGCCTGGCGCTTCCGGGCAGCAGCAGAGCGGGGGTGGGTTTACACCCACGGAGCTGGCGGCTTCCTCGTCGTAGGAGCCGCCTCGTCTAGAGCGACCCCGTCACTCTCCGAGACCCCCAATTCGGCCGATTGAGCTCGGAGCGCCTGAAGAGGCGGGGCGAGAAAATATGGACTCCCTTGCTTCATCAATACCCCCGCTCGGAGGGTAGATGTGAGGTAGATACTTGTCAAGCAGCGCCTGAGCGCTTACTGAAAAGTCGCCCGCGGGATAGGGGTTGTCCTCGTAAAGGGAGTCTCGCTCTATGGACTGAACCGGGAGGTTGTCCAGTAAGCGCCGGGGTGGCCCCGCGTGTCGGCTGGGACACGTGCTCTGAGATCGACGAAAATGCTGGAAAGCACACGCGATCTTGGGGCACCCGGTTAGTCGGTGCACTGGCTGGCGATTTAACAGAATCGCTCGAGGATTTCCCGGGTGTCTGGTGGTTATTGCCCACTTGTCTCGCTTGATGCTCAGGGGCATCAGCGGGGTGAGTAGACGTCGAGGGTGGGGTGAACCCGCACTACTCGAAAGCAGAATGTAGCAGCATGAATAGCTGTGACATCTGACCACCGACACAAGGGTCTGAAGGAGGGACGCCCATGGCAACAGGGCTGGCCGACCTCACCTTCGACCTCTTCTTCTTCGCGGCCTCCGCCGGTGTGGCCGGGGCAGAAGAAGGCACAAGAGGCACGGGTGATTTCTTACGATTTGCCGCCCCTGGCAGGGCGGCCGTCAACAACGAAACTTCACCCGAATCTGACGGGGTCAGATTGTGGTCACAGTCTGATGTGTGACGCCTCTCGCGGTAGCAGAATGTAGCAGCATGAATAGCTGTAACATCTGACCACCGACACAAGGGTCTGAAGGAGGAACGCCCATGGCAGCAGGGCTGGCCAACCTCTCCTTCGACCTCTTCTTCTTCTTCTCTTTCTGCGGGCTCCGCCGGCGTGGCCGGGGCAGAAGAAGGCATGAGAGGCACGGGTGATTTCTTACGATTTGCCGCCCCTGGCAGGGCGGCCGCCGACAATGAAACTTCACCCGAATCTGACGGGGTCAGATTGTGGTCACAGCCCGATGTGTGACGCCTCTCGCGGTAGCAGAATATAGCAGCATAACATGTATGACTGTAACATCTGGCCACCGATAAGAGGGTCTGAAGGAGGAATGCCCATGGCAACAGGGCTGGCCGACCTCTCCTTCGACCTCTTCTTCTTCTTCTTATTTTGCGGGCTCCGCCGGCGTGGCCGGAGCAGAAGAAGGCACAAGAGGCACGGGTGATCTCTTACGATTTGCCGCCCCTGGCAGGGCGGCCGCCAACAACGAAACTTCACCCGAATCTGACGGGGTCAGATTGTGGTCACGATCAGATTGTGGTTACAGTCTGTGTGACGCCTCTCGCGGTCAGGGGCTGGGCGATCTCTCCCGATGCTGTCAACGGAGGACGACTTATACGGCAGAGATCCTGACCTGTGCCGGGGGAGAGAACCGCACTCTCCCTCCGGACTTCTGGTGACCCGGTAGCCGGTGGGTCGCATAGCCCTATGGGTGCTGCGGCGGCAGGACCTAGTTTAGGCTTGGAAGCCTTGGCTACCACTTTTTCCTTTGTCCGAGACCGTGGCACCACAGTCTTGGCCTTCCTTCTCTTAGCATCCGACCGCAAATTCGGAATGCTGATCGACGCACCCTCATACTCACCGCCGCTGGGCGCTCACCGCGGCGTCCCTCCTGCTCGCCTGGAGGCGGCCGACTTCTGTAACTTGCAATCGGGACGGTCCCCGTGGAGGGCACCAGGTCCTCTGGGGCTGTGTTAGTCCCATTCAAAGATACCTCTCTCTACCCTGAAAAAGGAAAAACAAGAATTTTTCTTTTTCTTTTTTTTTTTTTTACAAAGATCTCGCTTAGATTAAAAGTGGAGACCGGAGTGGTCTTTCCCTCCTCCTAAAAGGAGTTTGTTTGAGCAAACAGAACAAAACAAGAGGGGAGGGGTAGGGAGGAAGAAGAACCTAAGAATAGTTTAGGTATCTGCCTGTAAGAAAATAAAAGGAGGTCGGAGACTTTGAAAAAAGAACTCCTACAAGGTTCCCCTACTATATTCTCTTTTTTTTTTTTTGTGCCCGAAGGAAAAATTCGAAACAAAAATTCAAAAATGAATGCAAGTTCAGAAGAGAAAGAAGTTTCCACCTGCGAAGAAACACAAAAACAAGCATTTCAGAGCAGGAAGAAAAGGGATTGAGAGACAAATAATTCCTAGATAAGAGAAATTTTACGATAATTTCCAAGAGGAAAAAAAAAAAAAGTAACCTCCTGTGGAAAGGTAAAGAAATTCAGAACAGGAGGAAGGAGGAACGTCTCTAGTAACGATTCCAAGAGGAAGAACGACACAGTAAATCCTCAAAGGGAATCGTAGAGCCCGCCTGTCGAAATAAAAAAATATATAAGACTAGGAGGGAAGAGGGAATTGAACGAAGAAAACAATTCCGGGACAGGTCAAAAAAAAATTCTAACAGGAAGGAGACCCCACCTGTAAAGAACAAAAAAAATTTTTTTTTTTTTTTTTAGGGGGGATTGAATAACCAAACAATCATCAGGTATAATTGCGTAAGCCGAATTAAACAATCCCCGAAGCGTCTGTGAATAAAATATTAATCAAGAATTTTATTCAGAACAGAAAGGAAAAGGAATTGAGCTTTAGGATCCGCCTGTGAATAAAATATCAATCAAGAAATTTATTCAGAACAGAAGGAAAAGGAATTGAGCTTTAAGATCCGCCTGTGAATAAAATATCAATCAAGAAATTTATTCAGAACAGAAGGAAAAAGGAATTGAGCTTTAAGATCCGCCTGTGAATAAAATATCAATTAAGAAATTTATTCAGAACAGAAAGGAAAGAGAATTGAAGAATTAATCAATCAATAATCAATCGAAAATCTTAATAAATCAATTCCAGAAAGCAAGGAAGGAACAGAGTTGAAGATCCCAACCTGCAAAAAGAAATAACAATAACACCCTCGACAACAAAGTGTAGAGGCTGTCTAGAATTTAATTAAAAAACGGCACCAAAAGCCACCACGCTTTGAACGTGAAGAACAATAACCATGACAGGTGGTGAAGGCTTGCTGCCACGTAGGCAGGCCAAGCCCGGTGCCTCGCGAACGCGCTAGCGATGCGGCGCGACGAGAACTCAAACGTTAGAAAACAATTTAAGTGTCACCAAAAACACGTCTAAAAAGTCACGCCAAGTGTAAATTCTGAACACAATCTTACACACAAATGGAAAGATTGAAATTAAAAGGGAGAATGCACCACAGATAAGCGAAAATAATATACCAAAGCTCAAAAAGATTTGAGCTCTTAGGAGACTTATCTGAGCACGTCTTGACAGGTGGCTTGCCGAAAGCAAAAGAGGAAGATGGACGCTAGTTGCGCGGTGATCATGGGTAGTAAGCCTGAACGGGAGAGGGCGCGCTCGCGCTTTTTAAATCCTTGGGAGTTCTATTCGGGTATGGCAGTCCAGAGGGCTGAACTAGCAAATCAAGTAGATGTATGGAGTTATTGAAGTAAATTAAGTTTTTCAGCAATTGGTGTAAATGTGTATTTGGATTTAATTTCTTTAAGGTATTAATATTTTCAATCAATTTATACATAAAGCCCCCCCCCTCCATGTAAGGTTGCATAGTAATTAGGTACAGATTTATGCAGAGGGGGGGGGGACCCCTCTATTTGGTTTCGGGTTAATTCTATTCCCTATAAAAATATGTTTTGTGAACCTTACTTCTATCAAAAATATTCTTGAACATCAGACATGATATGTTTTAGCACTGAAGATTGCCCATGTGAGGCAAATGCTTTTAATATAATACAATACAATTTATCATGCAGTTTGGCAACTACTCAGTCATGCAAGTATACAATATTGACTGAGACAATATACATGTGGAATAATTACAAAAGTGAAACAAATATACAATACAAAAAGTACAACACAAAATGCATTTTTTTTAAATGAAAGCAACAACAACATACATGAAAGCTGGAAATACTTTCTGAAAAAAAAATTAACGAAAAAAAAGTACGGAAAATTCTTATACATACAGTATGTAGCTGATTAAAAATACAAGTCATGTACACTAGGAGAAAAAAAAACACAAGATATCATATACTTACACAGAATTCTTGCATACATTCAAATTTTGCTCATGAATTTCAATTCAAACAACTTATTTTACAATAATGGTACACAGAGCAATTTGCAACATTTAGAAGGGATGCCACTTGTATTTCATCATCCTTGCAAATATATTTAGAACTGACCAAAAGTAAATAGTTTAGGCACCAACACAATTTTGTGGATAAACCCTGTACAACACAAGGCTGCACGATATTGCGATATTATCACCAGTTTTAATACCGTGAAAAAAGTGATAGATGTATTATCCTCCAAGAATAAAATTTGTAAGAGCAATGCCACTCTATTTAAAGCAAAACCTAACAAAGTATGTTAATGTATAGAGATGAAAGAGTTAGTCTACATGTAGGTTGACAATCTTCATTCTTGTCTTAAACAATTTTCTTTAATTCTTTTAGAGGTGACACAGCACCCAATATCTTTGTGTCAGTGAAAACACCCTTAACACCACACTTTTGGGCATATTGTGTGCAAAAACGTCCTTAATAGCAGCACACATAACGGCAGTGCGTAAGGGTGTTTTTGCACCGATGCAGTGCGTGAAAATATTTCCTAAGGGCGCTTTTTCACTGACACGACAATATTTGCTTTTCTGTAAGGTTCCTCCATATTCCAGTATCATTCTCATATCGTGCAGCCTTAGTACAAGATAATGACTAGCTCGTATCTCTTTGTGCAGTTGTGCAAATATTTGAAAATATTTCAAGCTCCACTGTGGAACAATCTGAACACTTTCATGCATATTAGTTACCTTCTGAAAACTACAACCTGCTCTGAGCGTCTTCTTCGCATCCTTATGAAGGATTGGTAGATTATTTGGAAAGCGACAGAATTACAGTGATAAACTCATTACAATGTCCAACAATTACAAACTCACAATGAAGAATACACTTGTTAAGTAATCATTTAATCTCGTAATATTTTCCCGGAGAGATTGTTGACAACAGTGTACTCAACACAATGCGTTAAAGTATATCTTTAGTTTTGTTAAATCTCCCCCAAATGTGTACATGTATATGTATGTCACTATTTCAATTTGATTACAGTCTGACCTCTCTTTAATATCCAGCCTCCTCTAACCGATCTCTCCATTATCTGGACGCACACTTGCCAAATTTTTTTTCATCTCGTACGTGGGAATATGAGATTTCAATATATACTCAAAGATCCTACGGAAACTCACTTTGATTACATACATTTTCCAATGTAGTCTACCTACAACCAAATTTTTTTTTATGAAAATATCTCACCCAAATCACCAAAAGAACTTAAGATAATTTTCCAGTAAATCAGGGTGCAGCGCAATAACCATTTAATCACATTCTCTTTTATTTCCAGGAAAAACAACACATGTCTCGCTAGCTAGCACCAGGCCTCAAACCACAATGCCATCTTTCATGTTTGAGCCTACAGCCTAACAATGGCTGACTTTGTGAAGCTGCGATACCCGCTGCAATGATCAAATTATTTCATCAAGTCATCCTCTTTCTTTCGAGGTAGGCTTGATCTATACCTTAATCATTAAGAGTTTTGGCCACCAATTGATTTAATTTCCATAAAAATACTGCCTATAATTTGCACTGACACTGTGTGAATACTGTCTGTGTACGCCCCCTACAATAGATTATGTGCAGCTACGTGTACCATTGCGGAGGCAGCTGCGTGAATTTAATATTGGGTCTCCCAGATCCAGATAAATCCCTTATCCGGATTGGTGTTGGTCCCAACGTGTCTAGATAAGAGAGGTCGGACTGTACTAGATGTAAGGAATGCTTGTGTATCTCAGGAAAAAGTGGCCAACTTACATGTAAAGCCACTAATAAAAAAGCTCTATGTCACAGGTATTAGGAAACAGACAAATTATTTGAAATCCAAATTTTTAAGATTTTTTTTTCAAAACTGATAGTTATGAATATAATGAAAGACATAAATAAATACACTTTTAACTCTTTGCTAGCCATGTATGCATGATCCCTCTTGTGCCATTTTAATGATAACAACAATAATGTCATATTTTACCCTGGTTAACCACTTCAGTTCCAAACAATGAAGTGGCCCTGCTTAACATGACAATGTTATTATTACCCTGACTTTTAAAGCATGGCTAGCTTGATCGGGTGCTCAAGCATTTGAGGAATTTCTTCCTGCCAGGTACCCTTTCACTTCACCTGGGTTGAGTGCAGCACACCCCTTTACTTGCATGGTGTCACCATGGCAATCTTCATATACTCTGCTTACATGTATTCAATTGGCATTAACTTTTGATGGACAAAATTAGCATACTTATATTGTAAAGTAATCAATAACCTTGCCAGTAACATCACTTTTTTTAATTTAAAGTGATAGAATTTGACATTTTCAACTATACATTCCACATCCAAGGGTATATTTTATCCAAGCTAGAATATTTGCAAGAGCGGACTTTAAAAAAAAAATCACAATGTGATATGTAAACAGATCAGTTAAACACAGGTTCAATGGATGGTGACCATGTGTACATTTGTTCCATGTGAATTGTGAGGGACATCAGACAGGAATCAACAGTTGGAAACCTCCTTTATTCCTCTAATCAAACAAAGCAGGCAAAAAGTTGAAAAGTTTGCTTATTAATTACAGAAAATCTAAGAAACAGCACTTACTGCAGGAAAACCTTTAATACCAACAGTTATTACAGATTTCAAAAGTATTTGCTGAATTGTATCTAACTTGCAAGTTACAGTCATCCCTTTGACAAGTACATGTACACGGTACATATTCATTTTTTTCCAGTCTAAACTCTAAAGCACAGATTTAATATGTCAACTTCTTCTTCTTCCTCCATTAGCTTTGGAGATCAGCAGAGACATCCTGCACAAATAGTACATGTAGCTTAGTATGTATTGATTGTAAGAGAGGTCAGTCAGAGAAGGTACAGTACGGAGAAAACTTTGAATATATATTTGTAAATGAACATTGGAGACGTTTAATTTTTGTTAATACAGAGAAATGTTAGGATTGAACTCACTTGACTTCTGATTCCTCCCCATCTGCTGCAGGCCCTTCATTCTTCTCCTTTGCAAGGTCACTCATACCCTACATGTACAAATGTAAAGGTCAAAGGTTAATGTACTATGTACTAGACTGTACAACATTTATCCCTTCAATCTCAACGAACGGGGGAGCGTTTCATGAAAGGGCTTGTCAGACGTTTTATCAGACAAGTCCTGTTTTATCCGACAGTTACTATAGTAACAGTGCTTCTCAACCAATCAGAATCCAGGAAAGTTGTCAGATCTGACAACTTGTCGGATGAAAATATTGATGAAACACCCCCGATAGTAAAATATGAATAAATTGTCTGCATTCTGATCTTCTGAGTTTGAATTTTAAAGTGCATACACGTAGGTTGTAACTCTTGTAACACGGGACTATAAACAATTGCATCCTGTCCAATGGACAGAGTGTTTCCCAGCAACATTCACACCTGTACTGAATACACCAATGAGGCCTCTTTATCATGTAACGCTTTAGCATCATTTAAAAAAAAAAAATCTTTCGGCATGAGTGGGACTGAAACCCACTCACGTCAAGATTATACAACCTCATCCAAAACACACGCTCTGACTAAGTGAGCTACGCCACTGTCTTAAGATTGTGGTTTGCCAAAAAATGTTGAAACTTTGTTTATCTTGTATGATTCATACGTGTATGTTTAACACTAGCCTTCTGACAGGTCTGTGAAATCCAAAATCACACATCAACACAATCACCTAACAAAGTTCAAGCTCACCAGCATGTACAAAGCTCAATATTCCAGCAGTGAAAAAAAATTTCATACCACACTCGTGTGGAATCACAAATTATCCATGAACAGATAGTCAATCATAAACCACCCAAGCTCACCTTCATACTGTACAAACTTCCAATATTCCAGAAGTGAAATAGTTTTTCATATCACACTCCTACATGTATCTTTGAGATTATACTTGAGATATGAAAAAAGCTTCCAGGTCCCCGCAGTCAGCTTTCTCAACACAAACAATGAAATAGACTCAGTGTTTCTAGTTACCTTTTGGTTTGAGATGAATAGATCAAGGATTAGGTGTCACTATTTAACACCTAGATTAATTTCTTTCAGGGATACTCTTGATAACAATGGACCCAGCACCTTTAGAAATGAGGGATCCCTTAATTGTTATCCCTGGAGAGCTATGTGTAAAGTAGCAAATTCAGCCTCAATGGATTATCTGTACTGAGTAAAGGATTAATTTCTCAAACTAGGTTATTCCAGTACAGAGCTTATGGTTATCATAGAATTAATTGGTAAACAGATTAGTCCACTGCCTACTAGAAAGTGGTAAAATGATAATTTTTTAAATATAGAATTAGTAAAATGCCATAAAACACAATCACCACATCATGAACCCACCTATTGAATATTCATGGTGGCATGCCTATAAATGTTTTCACAAAATATTGCTAAACTTTAAAATTAAAAAGATCAGATTGTCTCACCATGAATGAGCAAGCCAATTATTAGCATGATGAAGATTATCATTCACTTAGTTCAAATTCAACAAATTGATAGTTACAAATCATAAATCAGAACTGACTTTCAACCATGTTTTGACATCACGTTTTGGAAACTTATTTCACCAAGTCGTTAATAATCAAAGGGTAATCCAACCCAAATAAAAAGTTGTTTTTAGAGGAAAAGGAAAAATCAGACAAGCAGACAGGTGCACTTTGGACAATATTGGATAAACATTAAAGAAAATTATGAATTTTTAAAAGCTGTAAAAATTTGTAATCACTAAACCCAGGGAGACATCAAATTGGCCGCATTGGTGAGGTCATAGTGATATAAAGCAGGGACTAATCTCCCATTGACTCTAATACCTAACTTTCAGAGTGGAAACCTGGCAGTCCACCTTTTTCATCAAGTTAGTATTTTCTGTGCTTTCTATGATTGCTTCTTTAAGCCTGTCGAAATGTTGTGGAGTTTTAACAAAAGCAAGTTCAGATTTTTAATTCATAATTCCCATTTATCAAGCCAATCAATATTCACCTTCAACACTTGATCTTGTTTGGCCTGTTCAGCCTTTGCAGCTTGTGCCTTGGCAGTCTGCATCTGGATTCTTTTCTCTCTCAGTCTCCGCTTGCGTGCAAGAGCGTCTTTAGCAGCTGCAACACATCACAATATCGGACAAAATAAAGCTAACCATTAAAGATAAATGAAAGTGGGCGATTCCACACTAGAACTTCAAAAACATCATAAATTTCAACATGCTTTCAGTAAGTCATACGTAGTGTAATATTTTACTATGATACCTAAATTTTATGAAAATTATGAGTTTTAACCAAAAGTGAAGACAGATATAGTTTTTTTGGGGGGAGAACGATGGAATTTTAAATTTTCAATAATTTTGCTCATTGAATAGTCAAGTACAAATTCCGCCGAAACAATTATTTGCAAAGCAAGAGAAGATTGAAAATATTGCATGTCAGTAGAATAATATATTATTGATGGTTCCAAATAATATCTACAACATTTTCATGATCCATAATAGGGGCAGCCCTGATTTTTCCGAACCTATTTTTGGCAATGTCCCGTACGACACATGACAATGCAAAAGTTTTTCCTACAATTTTATTTTTGATGATGCAATTTCATAAAATCAGTTTCTCTTTGTTTGACCCATGGGTGATCGATTTATCCCATAAGGATCTAATTACTGCCCTTCATTTTTCAATTATTGTCCTATTAAAAGTTGTCCCGTACGACACACAATATAATAATGCATTTAATTGCAGGATTTGGATTCAGAAACCAAAAATAGTAGGCATATTTAAATTCATTTAATTGATTTAACATAAAGTGAACTGAAAAAGCACTTTGTTTATCTCCATAGAACATGAAATAGGTGATTTAAAACATTTTAATTGATTTCATGTAGGCTTATTCTTTTGTGAATCCCTTCAGCTAAACTGGTGATTTTCACTGATCAGAGCAGGTTAATCTCTTTTCATTGAGCATGAAAAGAAAACTTTTATAATTATTTCAACCTAGCCTGGAAGATGACTTCCTCTTGCATGCTAATGTCGAATTATTATAAGATGTAAAAAAAATACATATCAATCATCATGATTATCTATTTGGACTTCCCTTGATGATCACTATTTCTTAAATACAGTATTGAAACTCCTTACTTTTTTCAAGTTGTAAAAAAAATCTGGAAAATAAGACAAACAATATGGTTTCATGAAATGCAGATGGGTTTGAAAAGTAGAACCGCATTTCTTTAGAAAAAAAAAAATTGTGACCAAAAAAGCCAAAAAAGTGACAGTTGTGACATATATCATGTAGATATACATTTTATTTAAAAGAATATAACATTTTAGCCCCATAATTTACACAAAGTTTCATTCATTCATTCATTGTTTAGTGTTTGGAAATCATCAAGTAATTCCCTAAAATATAACTTCACACAAAACCTGTAGTTTTTCAGCTCGTAAACATGCTGTGAACACTTGTACATTTCCCATCATGAAAAATTATAACATATTGCTCCCAATTGTATATATTGAGGTTACTTAATTGTATTGTCCTGAATGACTACTTATTAAAAGATTTTTCATAAATAAGCAAGAATTTAGGGGCAATGCTCCTTCTGATTGATAAAAAGTTCATATTTATTTATTCAGGCTGCCCAGTACAACACGCAAATGCCTGTACAACACACAAGTGTCCCGTACGACACAGAAGTGTCCAGTACGACACACAATTGTCCCGTACGACACATTATTTTGTTTATGATATATTGACAGAAATATTCACCTAATAGCGGTTTCTAACCTAATGAATGTCTTAGTTTGATAGGATTATCATTATCATCAGCCAAATAATGTGATTGAAGAAGTCAAAGTGACATAAAGTAAGAAAGTTTGGCTTCAATTTAGAGATGTCCCGTACGACACATTTTGAGTGTCCCGTACGCCACAATGTTCTCGAAAATTATAATTTGCTTTATTTATTTATGAATGTTTATTTTGCTTTCTTTTATAAATGTGTTTGTTCGTGGGTAATTGAGAGTCAATTTGAGTTCAGTTTCTATGAAATTTATCTGCCCAACTCACAGACTTTTGAGTACAAACTTGAGGTTTCTAAAAAAGCCACTTTTTCTGCGTCCGTACGACACATTACTATTTTTAATCTGTATTATACAGGATGTGAATTCAAGTCATGTTAAGTCTTGGTTTTTCTTACACTCTCGTAGTAGTTGATGACCACCTATAGTTACTGGAATATTTTTTGGTTTTTCTTGTCAAAAACTGTCAAATGCTCTCTAAATGTCCCGTACGACACGTAGAATCACCCAAGTAGTTGCAATAAACACTGAATTCACAAGAAAATCTTTAAATCAAGCTCAACTGTCACAATATTATCATGTATCTAGACTTAGGGAGCGTTTCATGAAAGATCTTGTTGGATTTTTCATCAGACATGTCCTGTTTTTAATACCTGACAGTTTCCAGGGTAACAGTGCTTTCTCAGCTAATCAAAATCTAGGAAAGAAATCAGATCTGACAACTTGTCAGAAAAAAATATTGATGAAACACTCCCCTGGTATATCAAGGTAAATTTAATTTTGTAAAAACATGAAATCTGAAATCATAAAAGCAGAAAAGCATATGTGGGACAGTGTATCAGTATTGGTTGGAAAATGGAAATGTCATGATTACTTTGCTAATTTCATAGCAATTACACATTTTCTTCAAGAGCCAGTCTTTATCTTTAATAAAAACACATACATACAAATTTATTTTGAGATCGTTACCACAACTGGCATTTATCTTTAAGTTATGGGATAGGCAGAAAACAAAGTTTTGTGAACTTTCAAATTACTACGCATCATTCTACTGCCAAGGATTGCTCTTTGAGTGCCTTCACATGACAAAACACAACTGACAAACACATATGCAGGCCAAAACTTTGTAAGACGCCATGACTACATAATTAGACCAAAAACGTTTTTTGAACAGATATGCAGTACTATTACATGTAATTCTCTTACTACAGAAACCACTAGATGCTTAACTGCATGAAATAGAAATTTAGGATTTCTGCCTCCACCATTGCCAGATCAGGAACACATTAACCTCTAATATTTTCAAATAATATCACTCTGCACTTTGACCCCCAAATCTTATTAGATCACAAATTTGAATCTTTACATATGGTTATCTGATCTCGAAAGCGATACACTTTCTGGTATATGATCTCTGTGATCTTGGACCTCGATACCAAAATTGAATACAAATTCACTATTTTACTCCTATAGGAGCTCCATCATATGGTTCTTTATACATGGAAAGACTATAAACGGGACGGAGGAACTAAAGGAAAACCCCTAAATGGATAAAAAATGCTGTTTTACCTGGTGAGCTTCCTGCTTGTGAAGGGGGCACTACGCCAACAAGCCTCAGCTGGTGGCTCAAGGAGAAGTCAATGTTGTAGTACTCTGCTCCGCTTCCTATCTGCTGTGGAATAGGCTTCGGGGGCATCACCAGGTCAGGGTTGTCCCGGACATCCAGTGTCTGTTTAGACCATGGCATACATGCAGAAATGTAATCAGTTTATATATGTAAAATATGCCACAAAAAATAACATGTTTAAGAAACGGTATACATGAATTAATTAATTTATTTATTTATTTTGTTTTATTTACCCAGGGTAGTCTCTTCAGTATACAACTGCTTTGCAAGAGAGCCCTGTTAAATGTTAACAAACATATTACAATATCATACAATGTAAAAGAGTAAAACATTACATACAACATACAGTGAAAGCAACTATAAAAACCAGAGAACAACAACAAATCACACCAGCATGATAAAATAGAAATACTTAAAAATAGAGTAATTGACTTTTAATATTGAAACAACTAATTTGCCAGTGAATAGCCTGGCACTTCAAGAATATTTAGTAAAAATTGCAAGAATGTGGCGCAATCTTATAAAGAAATAGTAGCTTTCACAGACCTTCACGTTTATAATTTCGTGGAGCTCAATAAATCGCTCTCCTTATTTTTTTGAGGAGCTCAATTGAGCTCCTCAGAATCGCTCTGTGTGAGGAGCTCAAATCAATTCATTACAATACATGTATGATAGATTGTAGATTTTTCTTAACATTTAGGGACAGTGATTTTCCGCGATCGCGGAAAACGGACGGAATTCACGGAAAATGCTTTTTGAAACGGAAAGTGGCATTTCAAACGGAAAATCACGGAAAACGCATTTTCCCTCAAAATACACAGAATAGCAACAGAAATTACTCCAAAATCACAACAAAATGAGAATATTAAATGGCCACAAAACCCCAGAAAACACGATCTCACTTCGCTACAATCACGACAATTCACAAATCATGACTGCACCCGACATCAGCACACTCGATTGTACAGTACCCCACGCCCGTACATACCCGGCCTGCCGGCCGGGTTGGGCTTCACTGCACTGTACCAAAGATCGTTCCAACGATGAACGGTCGTGCGTTGCTGCCCTCTACGTTTGAAGATGTAACAGCACGATACCGTGGTCTTAAAATCCAAGATGGCGGATCGGCAAAAGCCGTTGACAGATGATAACGATGTCAAAAAAACCCCCAAATTATCGATGAAAAATCATTTCACCGTGAAATAATGCTAATGATATGAGAGGTGAGGATGTATGCATGCTAAATGTCTTTGTAAAAATATTATTTACACCCGCATAGATCCGATTAGAACGGATTCTATTGTGTTGTTGGTACAGTAGCAGATACAAAGTTGGACTAGTGCGAGTGTACGTGTAATTTTGCTATTCAATGTGGAAACGGAATTGTCACTTTTCCGTGTTTACAAAGTCTATGGGGAAACGGGATTTCCGTTTCCTGACGTGCTGAAACGGAATTTGAGATTTTCTGAAACGGAAAAGGCAATTTTTTGAAACGGAAAATCACTGTCCCTAAACATTGTATATATATATATGCAATAGCTGTGTTAGCTATTAATCTGTGGTGGAAATAGGCCTGGGTCACGTCAATACGTTTACAAGATGTCGTACGCGCTCCTGCTAAAAAAAAAAAAAAAAAAAAAAAAAAAAAAAAAAAATTGAAAAAAAAATTGCTAAAATTTCACATTTTACATCTTTAAATCCATGAAATGGCCTTCTTTTTTCCATAACTCCTTGAAATTACTTTGAATTAGTTGAGAACTATCAGAAAAATGAAGAATATTCACCACTTTCCCGACTCTGATTTGAAACTACCTCGGTAAATATTGTAGTCCCACATGTAGACTTCCATGGTGTTGCCATGAAAATCTACATATGGGACTACATGGGACTGCAATATTTATCGAGATTAAATTAAAATCAGAGTCGGGAAAGAGATGAATATTCTTCATATTTCTGATAGATTTCAACTAAATCAAAGTAATTTCAAGGAATTATGGAAAAAAGAAGGCCATTTCATGGATTTAAAGATGTGAAATGTGAAATTTTAGCAATTTTTTTTTTTTTTTTTTTTTTTTTTTTTTTTTTTTTTTTTTGAGGAGCGCGATTTTTTGCTCTCCTTATTTTTTTTAAGGAGCGCGGTAGGAGCGCCGGCGCGATCGTGCTCCTCAAAAATGAAGGTCTGCTTTCAATATCCCCCAACTGATTTGGACAAGATATTAGAATATGAAACTCAAGGCTTAATTATTCGATCAAAATTGCGCTGGGTAGAAGAAGGAGAAAAAAGCTCCAAATATTTTTGCAATTTAGAGAAAAGACATGGTGAGAAAAAATCCATTCATAGAATCAAAAATGTTGATGATGAAATAATTTCAAATCCCCAATCCATATTAGATGAAATTAATGACTTTTACCAAAACTTGTATAGAAAACAAGATACACAAGATTTGTACAGTACAGACACCTTTTTGGAGTCTTTCGAAATGCCAAAATTAAACGATAATGACAAATCATTTTTGGAGCATCCTCTTACTAAAAAAGAATTATATGAGACAATCACCTCTATGAAGCATAACAAAACCCCAGGGTATGATGGTTTACCGGTAGAGTTTTACATTGTTTTTTGGAAAGATTTATCTGATCTGTTATTGGATTCATTCAATTTTTCTTTAGAAAATGGCCTTTTGTCTACATCACAAAGAAATGGTATTATTACTTTACTTCCCAAGAAAGACAAGGACCAGTTTTATTTGAAAAATTATAGGCCCATATCATTGTTAACTGTGGATTATAAGATTTTAGCAAAAACACTGGCAAATAGACTAAAGAAATGTCTCAATGATCTTGTTCACCCAGACCAGTCTGGCTTTTTAAAGGGTCGCAATATTGGGAATAATATAAGATTGATTATGGATTTGATAGAATACACAGAACTTCATGACATTCCAGGTGCCATTCTTTTATTAGACATTCAGAAAGCATTTGATAGTGTGGATCATGAATTTTTGTTGAAAGTTTTAAAAAAATTCAATTTTGGGGATAAGTTCATTGGTTGGATTAAAACTCTATATTGTAACCGCAAGAGTTATGTTGCTAATAATGGATTTTTTACTAAAGCTGTTATGATGGAAAGAGGAATTTTCCAAGGATGTCCAATCTCCCCCTATTTGTTTTTATTAGTTATTGAAACAATGGCTCTTAGTGTAAGACAAGATGTAAACATAAAAGGGATCCCTGTAGAAGGTCAAGAGGTAAAAATATCCTTATTAGCTGATGATTCTACCTGCTTTCTTGATGGTTCACTTGACTCTTTTAACAATCTTTTTGATTTGCTTAAGAAATTTGCAGCTTGTTCTGGTTGCAAACTTAATATAGCTAAATCTGAGGCTGTTTGGGTGGGGGCTAAAAGGGGCTCACAAGTGAATCCCTATTCTGAAAACGGTCTTAATTGGAAAACCGATACATTCAAAACTCTTGGAATTGTTTTTTCATTAGATACCAGGACAATGTTTGATCTTAATTATAAACCTAAACTGAAGTCTATAGAGGCAACCCTTAACTGTTGGCGTTGTAGAAACTTATCCTTAGTTGGTAAAGTTTGTGTCGTTAAAACATTATTATTACCTCAGCTATTGTATCTTTTTTCTGTGCTATGTATACAAACTCCAACCAAGCTATTCAAGGAGTTAGAAAGGATTTTCTTTAAGTTTATTTGGAGTGGTGGGAGAGATAGGGTAAAAAGAAAATGTTTTTATAATGATTATTGTTCAGGTGGATTGAGAATGATTGACCCTTATGTTTTTGCTTTGTCTCAGAAAATGGCATGGGTGAAACTTCTTCTTGATAAAGAATATGTTAGTCTGTGGAAGACAATTGAATTGTCAGTACTAGAAAACTTTAATCAAAACAAAGATATTTTGTGGAAATCCCATGCTCCTGATTCCATTTTGAAAAGTCTTCGTTGTTCTCAACTGTCAGAGTGTATTAGAACATGGTATATTTACAGGGAGGAAGCAGTGAAGAAGGAGTTTAATACAGTATTTTCACATATGGGGTCATGCCAATGTTTATGGTATAACAAACATATTAGATCCAAGACAAAGCAGTATTTTTTTAACCAAGAGTGGTTTGATTGCGGAATAAATTTTGTTAGCGATTTATTGAACCCCCCACTCCCAGGAAGCAAGCTTTTTGAAGAACTTATTCTTGACTTTGACATTTCTCCAAGGGGAAGGAAAAACTTCAACTTTTTAATGAAAAATATTCCAAATTCTTGGTTAAATATGTCAGATTGGGACAATTAAGAAATTTTTCATAAAATGGTAAACAATCTATGTCAAGCAAAGAAGGTCCCAAAGTATGTTTACCCTATTTTGCTCGGGATTTTTAGTCCAACAAAACACACTGATTTCTGGGAAGAACTGTCTTTGTCCCCAAACTCTGAAGAGTGGGATAAGATTCATTTGAGAAATTTCAAATGTTCAATAGACTCGCATATACGTTCTTTCTATTTTAAACTCTTTCATAAAGCTATCTCCTTAAACGACTTCTTACATAAAATTAAAAGGAAGGATTCTCCGAATTGTACATTCTGTCACTCCCTATCAGAAACCATTATCCATGTATTTATTGATTGTGAAATTGTGAAAATCATTTGGAACGAAATAGTTCTTGAAATTTCTCGACATACCAAGAAGCTTTTTAATCCGTCCCCCTTTGAAAAGATTTTTGGAGTTAAAGATGACAAATTTATCACTTATATTTTCCTGATATTCAAATATTATATTTACTTATGTAAATTCAAAAATAACATTCCTTCATTTCAGGGTTTTAAAGTCTATTTGAAAACTTGTAAGGAAACAGAATATCGCATTGCCAAAAAGAAAGGTACTCTTGCACTCCACTTTAGGAAGTGGAAATATGTGTTCTGATGTACACTGTACTTGTGTAAGAAACTGCTTGTATATTAGATGTACTTGTTTACTAGCTGAGCTCCTTTATTCCATGTAATACTGCTTTGTTTTGATTCATTATGATTGTTATTTTTTTTTTTATTTATTATTGTGTTTGATTTCGATTGTATTTTGATATTTGTGTAATCATTTTATCGATCAATAAAAACTTAATGAAAAAAAAAAAAAAATATCCCCCAACTGTTGACAATAAATCTTCCCAAGCATCTTTCAAAAGGAAACTCACTTCAAGATCTGTAATAAAGTGTATGGCCTCAGGTAGAGTATATAGATGGTTCTTGGTCAAGATCAACTTCTTAATCTTGGGGCAGCGACAGATCCCCTCGGGTACGGACTCCAGACGGTTATCCGCGGCTATGAACTGCTCTAGAGCGATCAACTTGCTGATACCAGTGGGAAGGCCATCAAAGTCTATCTGGTTGCCGCTGATGATGAGACGCTTCATGCAGATGAGCTTGCACAGGGAAGGAGGGAGGGACTTCAGCTTGTTGCGAGCAACATTGAGGGTTTCCAGCCTCGTCCACGAGTCTGTGCAACCCCAAGAGAGGAAAGATAGAAAGAGATCATAATACTACAAGGATTGAAAATATGAAGAAGAAAATATCAACAATTTTTCTTTATATATCCAGAAAAAAAAGACAGGAAATAAGTGCTTTGTAAGATAACAAATTTGATGATAGGGTAGGGATCCCTACTTTTATATCAAAATTGTAACTCCTGATACAAGCGACAGGAAATTGTGTCATTCTCTTTGTTTCTGATTCTAATTATGGTAACTCCCATAGGAACTTGGCAGGACAGCGCTCTGCTGGTAAACGCCAAGCTGGTATATAACCAATTACCTGGGAATCATTTTATGTGTAGGTTAATAAATCCTAGTGGCTGACCTTATTAACGACAGAAATTACTCTCGGACCTTTTTTTATCAAAGTGGAGACAATGGCAGAGAAGGGATTCAAACTCGCAACCTTGCGATTATGAGTCCAATGCTCTAACCACTGGACCACATGTTCCTGTTGGAACAAATTGGCGGGTAATTAACAAGACTGACACTTGAGCAAATTGCATCT
Source organism: Lytechinus variegatus (assembly GCF_018143015.1). NCBI lineage: Eukaryota > Metazoa > Echinodermata > Echinoidea > Temnopleuroida > Toxopneustidae > Lytechinus > Lytechinus variegatus. The sequence goes on from NC_054749.1 coordinate 8,481,394, forward strand.
GGAGACCTTTGCTGTTAGGGATAATAAATTGGAAAATAATCAGTCGAGTGCAGCACAATGTTGGTAAATTTTTTGCTGAAGGAAAACATGCCATGGCTGGAATTTTTTGTTACAAACAGAAAATAATCAAAGGCATCCTTTACCTAGCACCGACAGCTCTGTGATGCAGTTATTACTGAGGTTGAGTCTCTTCAGAGAGGAGAGAGCATAGAAAGCATCAGGTACGCTCTCAAGGTCATTGAATGAAAGGTCAACATCAGCCAGGTTTACCAGACCATCCAGCACTGGTGGGATGTTGGTCAGGTTCCGTTGGGTGTTGCGAAGGTGAAGAGTCTGCAGCTGGGTCATAGACGTCAATTGCCTGAGAGAGGCAATATTAGAAGATGAATCCTTTACGAGTGGTCGTTTAGGGGAAAGTGATCACTTACATTTAAAGCAGAATTAACGTTAGGCAGCTTGTCATAAGTCTGTGCCATCTTTTTGCAGGAATAATAATAATAGGCATGTATATAGTGCCATATATCTAGAAATATTCTATTCTGAGGCGCGTTGTTATTATCATTACCCCGGCCATAGCTCAAGCCGCCTTTCAACGCTCATGCATTCAAGGAATTAATCCTGCCGGGTACCCATTCACCTCACCTGGGTTGAGTGCAGCACAATGTGGATAAATTTTTTGCTGAAGGAAATTACGCCGTGGGTGGGATTCGAACCCACGACCCTCTGTTTCAAAGTCAGAAGACTAATCCACTGGGCCACAATGCTCCACAGGAATCCCCCTATGAATCTTTTCATTGGAGCTTTCCTGCATTCTTTGGTACTTTGTGTGATCAAATGTGAGGAATGGTACTGAAAAGCTGCTTGCAGGATTCCTGTAGGAAAGATGCCACTTTGACAAGATACCTGAATACTACTACATTTATAGTGTACAAGTATCAATAAGCAGGGACTTGGGATGTACGTGTATGTGCTGCTAAACATGCATAAGTTGACCTTTCAAAGATACCTGATGGGTGTGTCACAAAGCTGTTTGTAAGTTACAAGTGACTTTATGAACAACTGGTGATACTTTTTTAGAAGCTAAATCAACACCAATGGAAAACTGGTGTGAATTATTTACAACAAGAATGGATCACCAGTCGTTCACAAATTACTAACAAACAACTTTATGAAACAACCACCTGTACATATAATATCATCAAATACATGTATAATCACAGCTGGGGGCCGTTTCATAAAGCTGTTCGTGAGTTAAGAAAGAGTGACTTTAAGAACGACTAGTGATCCTTTCTTGTGGTAAATAATATTCACCATTAAAAATGTTCATTGGTGATTATTTTAGCATGCAAAAAAGGTTTACCATTCGCTCTTAACATAAGAACAGCTTTATGAATTACCCACCTGGTTTAGGGTAGATGTGGCCACAGGAAGTTAACAAAAAAAAAATTGACATTCAACCAACACAAAATTCTCACCTGAGTTGTGAGTGGAGCAGCGGATTATTGTTGAGGATCAGAGTCTGGATGTTGGTCAGCCTTCGCATCTGAGGTGGTAAAATTTCTGAAATTAAAATTGCAGAGAATCAAAAACAGTAGGTATCTTCAGGAAAAAAACCCAGTTGATTTAAAAAGCTATTTAGAGGAATCACCTGACAATGCAAAACACTGCAGAGTGATGATCTAATTCTATGTATTTATCATAACTAGAGGTGTATGCTTTGCAATAATGATATTAAGGAAGGAAACCAAGTATCATGACAAGGACTTCCCCTTTGTAAGTCTCACCCATTGATTTCCTGTTCTTATTCAGAGGTTTGGCAAGCTCATACTTTCTCCAATACCCATCAATTTCCCCAAATTTTTTTTTACCAACAGTGATGGTAATTGTTCACCATGAAGGGGATTTTATGGTTTTTGATGTAATTAGAGGCATTGCCAATGAGGGTTACCGATGTTGGAAAACACAATATCATAAAAATGAAAAACAGAACTGCATAAATATGCATCTACATTTCAAATTAATTCTAAATATTGTGTTTTCTTTTCTAATTTGATTCGGATCCTTTTACATCCCCATAGATGCACAAGGAAAAGTAAAATAACAAAATCAGTATGAGCATTGTGTGAAAGACCTTAATATCCTTTAAGGGCATGTACAAAATCACAAACAAAACAAATAATAAAATGCTGTATAGTTCAATATGCTTAAAAGTGTATTTAAAACCAAACTGAAGGTCAATTCTGAAAAAAAGTATAAGTAAGGTGTGAAGTTTTAAATAAGCAAAGCCCTGAGAGATTAAAAAATAGCAATTTCCATCTTCCGAAAAATCTACAAGAAGTTTTTGATTTCCAGAGAGAGAGATCATATATATTTAACATTTATAATCATTTATTGCAAGAAACTTGCATTCAATTGCAGGTCTATTTGGGGTCACAAAATTCAATTATAAGTTTTGTAATTAATTGCAAATCTAGATTTTGAACCAAGAAGATAAGTTGATTCGCTATCGTGAAAATTGATCTTTCACTAGTGAATTTGGCAGAGAAAATTTGCATTTGAGGCAATACTTTCTTGCAACACCCTGTAAATGTGTGATTGAGCAGACATTGGGTGATTTCAAGTAAGGTGTTGAAATCTGGTGTTGGTGTTGTGACAACACCAACACCAGCCACAACACCATACTTGAAATCAGGCTGTTGGGATTGACCTCGAAAAATATGAGGTATTTCCGGCAGTTGAAGAATGGTGCTGAATGTCGTCTGCTAAACCCAGCATTGCGGCTGGTGTTGACGATCTACGTGCAATTTCCCCATTCACCAACACCAACCCCCAGGGATTGGGAAAATCATGATTTCAAGTTCGGTGTTGGTGTTTGCAATCTCGAGCTCGTGAACAGGCGGCGAACACGATGAAACATCCCTGTAAAATTAGCTTTTACAGTTAAGATGAGTTCAAATTATTTGAGCTTTATATATTTTAATGAAGAATAATGTTCACTCTTTCGAATTCTTGAATTAATTAAAGCATTGGTATTCTGTACAATGAGAATTTAATGCATTTCTCTCCGATTTCATTTTCGTCGTCGAGACTTCTCGCATGAAGTTGAGATGATTTAGCAGCGCAGAGGCGTGACGTCATATGCTATTGATAAACGCAACCGGTATCATTCCTCTGAACCCAGCTCGGTGTTGGAGCTCGGTTCAGCAGACTTTTTATGCTCTCAACACCAACATCGAACACCGTACTTGAAATCACCTATTGGGATATTGATAGTGTGAACTCACCCAGTTTGTTGTCGCTGAAATTGATGTAGATAAGGTCGGTCAGGTTCATGAACAACTGGGAAGGGATTTCCTTGATGCTGTTGATCGAGAGAAAGATTGATCAGTCATAGTACTTTTAATAAAATGACAGCGATGGGGTAAGTCCAGGGTAAATTTTTTTTTTTTTTTTTGGGGGGGGGCGATTGCAGAATTCTGGGGGATATTTCTTTCATTTGAAGGACTACTTATTAGGCGTTACAAGCAATTATGCAGTAAAAGCAAATAACAATATTCTGCCAAAGTTACAATATTGATTTTCTAACTAACCTTGAATACAGTTTATGACAGATCTTGGGGCGACTCTAGAAAGAATGGTCGCCCCCAAAGCATTAATTTTGGGGGAATTTTAAGGGCGATTTGGGCTGCCATGAGGGCAATATCTCCCGTCGCCCTCACGCTGGGAAAGTCCCATTTTAATATTAATTCACCTTGGCATAGCACAAATGCAGGTAAACACTATATTATACAAATACTGATTGCTCGAGAGGATAACTGCGAATCACACCTGAAATGCTTTTGATACAAGCCCTTCCATCGAGGGGTGACAGAAAGACAAGGTATGAAAAGCACCACGGGAGTAATGATGTCATCAAGTACAGAATAGTCCATGTTTGTTTTATAGACCTTATCGTTAAACACAAAACTCTCTGTCATCTACCCTCTTTGTTACATTTTTTTTTTCTATGTTAACAAAGCATCTAATAGAATAGTGGGCTGGCAATTCATCCCCCTGCATAAAAATCTTGATTACAGCAACTTTATCTCACAAGTCTCATGCATCTTTTTTTGCAACAAGTTTGTGAAGATTGGACAAGGGGGGGGCTGCTATGTCAAGGCACAAATTGGAGGCCAAATATAAGCATTTTCACTTTTCATATAAGCACTTACTTATTAAAGCTGAGATTGAGGACAAGAAGGGATTTGGCCTTCTCCATATCCTCTGGTATGGCTGATAACTGATTGTGGCTAAAATCCTGGAAATAAACAAACAAACACATGATTGCAATCTACAGAATTTCTGAAGGCTAAACATGCATTTTACTATTTAAAGGTTTGTAAAAATTAGGGCTGCATAATATACATGGCTACACGATTATTACAAAAAATTTCTCACAAAAAAGGCAATATGATTGTCCCATGCAATTTTTCAGATTACCGCGTACAGGGTTATGTGTTTTCTTTGTTCATCTGTTCTAATTACCTACATCGTGGCCAAAAATATAAGAAATAAGGACTAGTCTCCAGAAATAGGCAGATATTGAGGGAATTCCGAAGATTTCTTCACGGATTTACAACAAATCGAAACAAATTTGTGGCTGAAATATATAGCAAGAAATGACTTGAAAGAGGAAATATCATTTCGCAAACATGGGGAGGGGGTGTGTATGTAATGAAGGTCTCCGGGCCTCCTCTCCCAATGAACTGGTATTGTGGCAAAGACAATCACTTTGTTTCAGAAAGATTCTGACAATTACACAGCCCAGCGTAGTAGGATTCAGCTTGAATATCAAAAGACTTAATACTGGTATGTATAAAAATATCTCTTTCTAAAACTATCATATATCTGAAAGTAGTCAAATGAACCTCATATCATAGGTTTCATGTGAGGTTCAGCAGCCTGATCACTCTGAACTACAAAACCATTATCATTTGAGACATTGGGCCGTATTCTGAAGTCGGGTGTAACTTAAACTCAGGTTTAAAGTTGTGGTTTAAGTATTGACAGCCAATTGTCACATAATCACTAATAGTAAAGATATCATACTTCAGCTCATTCGGTTCTCAAATCATTTACTAATTGTGTAGGAAGTATAAAATAAATGATTGTCTTCATCATCGATTAATCAGGAAATAGCACAGTAAACATAAAAAAACATACAATTTGATGAAATTTTGATACTTTTGGCCTTCCATCCTTAAACCACAACTTTAAACCTGAGTTTAAGTTAAACCCGACTTCAGAATACGGACCAATATGTTAACATTTTATGAAAAATTGGCTCTCAGCCTATTATTTCTCCACTTTAGGAGCTCAAAACTGTAGACAGTAATTTTCAATTGTTTAAAACTTGGCCCATAACTTACAACAACAGTCATGTCTTCTAGGATGAAGATATCGTTGGGAATCCCAGAGTTGCGGATTTTGTTGTGACGCAGGTTCAAGGTGCGCAGGCATTGCATTGTGGGAAGGTCTCCGTGGATCTGGATCAGGTTATTCCTCGACATGTGGAGGTGTTCCTGATGAGATGTGGGAGAGAATTCAAAATGCAAGGCATTATTAAAACAAATATATGGGGTACAAAGTACTCTGTGGACTGACCTACAAAAACCTCTGCATATTTTCTTGTAAAAGAGTAAATGTACATATAGTGGTTTGCACCAGATAACTGCTAAATTTTATTTCAAGAAATACATGTATGAGCAAAATATGATAGAGCATTGTTACAATCAAAAGGATGCAACTTGGTAGTATCCACCAATATCCTCAAAGCATAAGCTCACTGATGGAATGTAGACCTTGGGGTAATCTGTCTTTGAACTGCTATTGAAACAGAAATATTTTTAAAGCATGATCTCAGAATGCTGAAAGAATTCATCACACATATGTACATGATGCACATGGAAAACACATGGCTTCAGTAGGTTTAATAGAAAGGCTGCTGATCATATTTTTGAGCTGGTCTCAAAGCCTTCGGTGGGAACGGGGGTTCTCAGTGACTTGTAGACTGGCTAGTTAATACATACCAGTTTATTGAGTTGTGATAGTTCATCTGGAAGCATTTCAAGGTTGGTCTGGTTGAGTCGTAGCCAGCGAAGGCCAGACATGTCAGCCACGGCATTTGGAAAGACATCTCCCTGCAAGCATATCATTAGTGAAAAATAACATGTACTGCACTTAATGGCCAATCAATTATCAATCACAGAAAGGTATACGCACGAGTAATCAGAATTTTGGAGTGTTGCAAGGAACTTGCAATTGATTGCAAGTCAATATCAATCATTAATCTTGCTCTTAATTACAAATTTGCAACTGATTGCTAGTATCAATAACTAAACTGGGTTCCAAAAGAAACTTCTAAAACTTTACAAGGGCACTGCACAAATTCCTTAGTCAAAATGAACAATATTTTAAATGGGTATGCTATATTCAAGAAGCGGCGAATGCATCCTTTGTAGATCATGACAAGATCTTTGATTGGTACATTGAATGGAATCAATGATCTAAGGATGTACTTTTGTTTATTACATTAGCGAATCATATTGTTCACTTGGGCATCCCACTTCAAGTCTGACTGAATGAGGATACCTAGGATTTTCATCAGAGATACATCACTCAACGTTTGGTTATCTACAGACATTTGCACTGGGACATGATCATATATTCCAAACTCTCATACTATTACTCGTGGACCAGTTTGATAGTGAATTTAGGGTAGACTGAAATTTACTGGCTGCACCCCTCTTTCTCGATTCTGCCAGTGTCATGTCATCTACATATTTCCAGTATCTTAGGCTGCTGTCTGAGAAGACATCATTTGAAAGCACAAAAAAAAATATGGGGCCAAGTTTTGTGCCCGGTGGCACGCCCGCCTTCAGTGTTGTCTCCTCAAACAGGTGACCATGGTATCAGGTGCGATGGATGTGCCCAATGAGAAAGTTGGTTATCTATTGCACAAAGTGTTTTTTAGGGTTCATTGCTATTGATGAGCGAATTAAGAAATTGGATGGCTTAAAAGTACTCAGATTGATTTGGCATATGATTTTGTAATGATAATTGATTATGTCTCATTATTATTGTAATAATTATCGCCTCAACAATTATCATTATAATCATAATTATTTTTATAATAATAATTATTATTATTGTCTCAATAATTATAAGGCATATAATTATAATTTATTTTTTAATAATAATTATTATTGTAATAACAATAATTATTGTTGTCTCAATAACATTATCATTGTCTCATTGTCATTATTATTGCTGTTGTCTCAATAATTGTTTAAAATTATGATTATTATAATTATTTTTATAATGATTATTACAATAATATTAATTATTACTGGGGTCTGTTATTATTGTCTCGCTATTACTTTTATTATTGTCTCATTATCATTATTGTCTCATTATGTCTATTATCTTATTATTTCATATCTTCAAAATAATAATTAACACCATAACAAAGGTACATCATCAGACATCAAATTCATGAAACATATCTCAAACATGTATTTCTAAATGTTGCTGCCGATGAATGGAGTCGGACCAACTTGCGTCTACCGACTTGGTTCTTTAATCTTTCTTATCTTGATGGAAATATCGTGGGTGATAATATGTGTGCAATAATGGACTAGGCAGCAGATACTGTTTCTTATCATCGGAAGCCATTTCTTGCCGAACCCAGCAATCTTCAGTAAGTTTTTTCTGAGCTTTATGTTTTTGATTCGGATAGCTTTTCCGATGGTTTTTACAGAACGGTCCCATCTACAAGAATCGATGTCTTTGCTTTTGCCACAACACATCTTACATTTCTTTGTTGCCCGTACTGTGACCTGGATTGCTAATCATTAAAATTCCAATTCTACGTCACTATGAACTTTGCTTGCATTTTTCATCCTAATTTACTCTTTTGGCATACCTATACAGCATTAGTTACCGTATTCTATTGTTGGGATACCCTGGTACTCGTCTCATTCAGTTGAAAGCTAGGTTACGTAACTTTAGTCAATTACAATGCCAAAACCGAACCTCGGAACAAGACCAGCCACCCCGTCGAATAATTCATCCGGAACATCAGCCGACTATCGTGATATGTCAACAAACACACCCCCTGACACACCCACCAACACGCCCCCAGGTACTTCTTCAGATCGTTTTCTGCAAAGCGCCGAGTTCATGAAGTGCATCGACAATGCTGTTCAGACTGCGGTTCAGCAGGCAATGGAGAAGGAAATTTTACGGTTTACAAGCAACATGGAGACGCGTGAGTCTAGGCTTTCCGATATTATTGAGAAGCTTGGTCAACTACATGAGTTGGAAGTTTCGGTTGATAAAAAAATTCAGGAATTCCGTTCTGTGATAGAGTCCACGGAAAAGTTGAAAAATGAAATGAATCCCGTTACCCGTGAAGTGAATAACCTTGAACAGTATTCGCGCAGAAATAACGTTCGAGTTCTAGGCATACAAGAATCACCGAATGAAAATACTGATCAGGTTATTTGTGATCTCGCGAAGAGTATCGGAATATCTCTTACACAAGAGATATCGACAGATCTCACCGTGTTTCTCGGCGACCTTCATCTAATACTGAAGGTAGTCATTCATATGCTGAGGTATCTCGATCTACAGAAATGCGACCTCGTGCAATCATCGTCAAGATGACTTCATACAAAGCCAAAGAAACCCTCCTCAGAAATCGGCGGAAATTAGTTCTTCACACCAGTGTGTTCATGTCAAGTCCAAATTTAAATTTATTGATAGATACATTTAATAATGAATTGATCAATGTGAATGACTGGTTGATCAACAATAAACTAGTCGTTAAATGTAAAAAAAAAAACAGTTTATTATATTCACAAAAAGAAAAATTAACCTTAATAATCCAATTTTACGATTCAATGGTCAAAACATATCCCGTGTTTCTGTGGTTAAATTTCTTGGTGTGTATATTGACGATAAACTGACTTGGCATGAGCACATTGGTGTCGTGTGCAATCGCATTGCAAAATGTGTGGGTGTTCTCTACAGACTTAAACACTTTCCTCGATATATTTTAATTTTGTTGTATTATTCAATGATTCTATCACACATAAATTACTGTAATATTGCATGGGCTAGTGGGAATGATTATTTTATTTCTAGATTATTTATACTTCAAAAAAAAAGGCCATTCGTATAAGTTGTAATGCCCCTTACAATGCCCACTCATCACCTCTTTTTATTCAGTTGAACATGTTGAACGTATATGACACAAATGTTTTCAATATTGCCTCATTTATGTTTATGTGTTCCAAAGGATTATTACCACCATATATACTTTCTAAATTTTCTCTCAATAATACTTTTCATGAATATAACACTCGCATTGCCACAAATTTTCATTTACCCAAGATAAGAACAAATGTTGCAAAAAATTCAATTTATTTTAAAGGTCCAATAGTTTGGAATAATATCCCAATGCATATAAGAAATATCCCTTCTTCAAAGAGTTTTAAAAAACATTTCAAAACCCATCTTTTGAGTTTGCATGACTTTGAGAATTCCTTTTTTTAATAGATACAATTCTTGTTTTTACCCCCCCCCCCCCATCCATCTGTTTATTTCTTGCTGTTCTTACTCTGTATATATACAATGCATTGCTTTAACTTTGTATAAGAGGTCAACGTTTATAAGGCTTTTAGCTCTTTTTGTCGTCCTCAATTCCCATAAAACCTTTTGTTATGTAATTGTATTTTCTTTTGTTCTTATTACCTTTAATTGTTTATAATAATTAATATTTCTCCTTTGTATGTATTCATGTTTTTATGGTGAATGTAATAAATGAACTTGAAAAATAAATGAACTTAAATTACATATCATGAATCTTACCTTAAATTTAGGTAAGATTCATGAAATTTATCAGCTAATGCAAGTATTTTTTTTTACGTAAGTTAGTACTGCTCATTTTATTATTGCCCTCTATACACATCTTGTAGCTAGGCTACGACAACAAAGACAGCAAGATGGCGACAATAACAGACTGTGAGTAACGCTCCTCTACTTTTCTATAATTTTATGTTTAACACTAATATAAAATATGTCTCTTTAGTGCCAGAAGCTTACAAATAGTCACTCACACAAGTACGAGGTTAGTCTGCTATTTCTATTCTAGTCGGCAAATATCGCTTCATCACAAAAAAAAATACTTGCATCGGCCAATAAATATCATGAATCGTAGAATACTTGCATCGGTCGATAAATATAAAAGAGCATTCTTTATGATATTTATCGACCGATGCAAGTATTTTACGGTTCATGATATTTATCGGCCGATGCAAGTTTTTCTGTAATCTAAGTTGGCAGCTATACACGCGTGTGGTATCTAGGTATCGATAACAAAGACGGCAAGATGGCGACGTAAGTAAAATGGTAAGTAAATGTTCGTGCTCTTAATCATTTTTTAAATTTACTACTATTTATTGAATAAATATATGCAACGTTATCAAATAAGGGGGGTAAATATTGTTTTGGCTCATGTACGTTAGTTTGTGCTCAAAACGATATGTAAAATGTGTGATTTAGGTCTAGTTTCATCGAGGGAAAACCTACGGTATATAGGGAGCAATGGTAATCCGTCCCAGGCTTCATGGAGAGTAAGCCTACGTACAGTAGATACTCTCCACAAGCCCCCAGGCTAGTCTAGACAGTACAAAAAAAAAATGTCATGGGGAATAACCTTTCCTTGCACATGCAAACACAATACAAAGCAATGCCCCCCCCCCCCAGACACCTTGCAATCATGGTTCCATGAGCCTAATTACAAAAGGAAGGCTAAAGACATTCGTTTCACCCAACCCATTCAATTTTTTTTCAATTTGATATTGCTGATTGACCAAAGTGTATGAATATAATATAATCATGAAATGTATGATATTTACCAGCCGATGCAAGTATCTTTTAAAATCTAGGTTGGCACTGCTCATGATTTTGCCGCCCTCTATGGACGCGTTGCGTCCAGACTAATTCAACCCTCTAAAACCGTTGGCAAGTGTCAACTTTTAGAGACAATCCTCTGAATGCCAGTTTCAAAGCGGGAATTTAGGGTAAGAAACTGTCGTCACTTAAACATTATCACCTAAAGGTGCATATGAATGCACTGTTTGTGTAAAATATCACGGTATTGAGGAGAAAAACAAGAAATTAGCCATGGCCATTGAGCCCCCGTACAGACGACGGTTAAACTTCGGTCTATGTATTTGGTGAGTGAAGCCAACGAAGTTCAGCTGAACAACCAACATAACAGAGACCGAAGCTTTTGGTCTACATTTTGGTAAGCTTCTTTTTATATATATTTTTTTCATTAAGTTAAAAATCGATGAGCCTAATGGCGGGGACACGCTAGCGAGCCGTCTGTCGACGAGGAGAAATTAAAAAATTTTAAAAAACTCCTCGAAACAGACGGCTGCCAGCTGTCTATTATTATCAAGCAGACGGCTGCCATGCCAGCGCCAGCTGTCTACGTTAGAGCTAACGTTAACTTTAGCATGTGGGACTACCCAAGGTAATTTGATCTCTAATTAGATATATCACGAGCAATACTTCACGTCCTCACGATGAATCTTACTAAATCGTAATACCAAACAACAAAAGATATTGTCGATAAATGCTAGTTTTTATATAAATGTGATCAAAGAACAATAACATACCCGAAAATCGTTTCGACTGAGATCCACACCCCTCACAAACGGAAGTACACCGGTCTGCGCCATGTTGAATACCGATGGGGTTACTGAACTGTGGACCGACCCTAGGCCGATCTCGGCTCAATTCTTCTTCTAGAAATTAACACCGTCTCCCGGCACATTCTGGCATGTCGATCGTTTCTCTTTCTCAAGTAGCTCGCCAGAATAATTAAGAGGATCGAGGAGGAAGAGGATGAGAAGCTCCTCTTCTTTTTCTTTTCCTTTTCTCTTCTTCTTCTTCTTCTTAGAAATGACCAAATCCATTCTTACTATACAAGACGTACAAGTTTCCTTTCTCCACTTGCCATTGGTCAAAACTAGTTTTCGGCTAAATACATTTGTTTATACTGGGCCAAAATCATGGAACTTCTTCCCTTCTTCTTTGAAGCAATCAGTATAGCCTCAGTGTTTTTAGAAACAAGTTAAATACCGATTTACTGAAGAAATACTTAGATCAGTAAACGAGCAGCTTGTTATAACTTTATAAATTGTATTCTTTCCACAATAGAGCTCTGCCTATTTTCTTTCTTCTTTTTGAATTTTAGATTCTTATAGTTTAGGTCTAATAGGATTTGTTTGCATTCTGCATTTCACTTTCTGTTACTTTTTAGTGTATCTTTTGTAAATATGTATATCTGTACCGTGGTTACAACAATTTTTTGTTTCCTTAATTGTTCTATGATGTTTTAAATGATTGCTAATGTAAGTTTTTAATATTCTGGTGGCTTATGGTCCACAAGCTAAGCTTTTTAGTAGGTCACCACGTTTTGAGTAAAAAAAAAAATCACCACCAATCTCTCCTTCCATTTCCATCTTTTCTCATGGGTGTTACTTACATGTATATTATATAAAAAGTAATGCATGTATTATGTATATTATCCTGTAATAATTACTTTTTGTTCTTGGCTATTTGCTTGTATCACATTGATTTACTGTTGTTGTTGTTGTTGTTTGTTATCGGATTTGAAACGAAATAAAGACTCATTCATTCATTCTTCTTTCTTCTTCTTCGATCTTCTTCTTCTTAGTCTCCTTCTCATACAGTCTTCTTCGATCTTCTTCTTCTCCCTCTCCTTTTCCTTCCCCCTTTTCAGCTTCTTTTTGAGTTTCACAAACTACAGAACAATTTGACTTTATTTCACAAAAAACGGTCTCATAATTATGGAATCTTAAAAGTGCCACCGAGATGTTGAGATAATTATCTTGGGAAGTCGACACATAATAGCAAGAGATAAGATGACGAGATCCCGGATCCCATCATATCGACATCTTTTCGAAGAGATCATCAGATGACAAGATCCCGGATCTCGTCATGTCGACATCTTGTAGAAGACATGATCAGATGACAAGATCACGGATCTCGTCATGTCGACATCTTGTAGAAGAGATGATCAGATGACAAGATCCCGGATCTGGTCATGTCGACATCCTTTAGAAGAGATGACCAGATGATAAGATCTTCGATCCATGCATGATCATGTCATCTGATCATCTCTTCTATAAGATGTCGACATGACGAGATCCGGGATCTTGTCATTTGATCATCTCTTCTACAAGATGTCGACATGATGAGATCCGGGATCTTGTCATCTGATCATCTCTTCTGAAAGATGTGGACATGATGAGATCCAGGATCTTGTCATCTGAACTTTTGCTATCATGATGTCGACTTCCCAAGATAATTATCTCAACATCTCGGTGGCACTTTTAAGCTTCCATACATAATTATTGTCACAACAATTTTCATTTTCAACTTAAGATCTGTATTTACTGTAATTTTTTATGCATTTATTGTGATCCCCGGCCAAATACTCTTTTTTAAGTTTCGCTTAATTTCACAAAACATTTACCACTCACTCACTATTTCTTTTGTATTTTATTATATGAAATATGAAATATTCAAATTTTCTCCCTGTTGTCATAATGGAAGAAAGTTTTAATCCTCCCTGAACGTGTTGTATTACCATTGTTTTGATATTTTATAGTTCAGCCAAGATGGTACTTATTGTCAAATTTGTAAAAATTGAAATATTGTATAATTTAAACAATAAAAAACAAAAGAAACAGTGAGTGATGGACATCATCGAGTCACATCGACTGACACATTTGCATGTCACTAAGTTGTGCATAACTGTTTTGTGAAAAATAGCGAAACTTCGAAATGCCATAACTTTCCTATTTTACATCCAATTTTGTTGAAATTTTCATGGTTATGCTAGTTTGATTTTTCGCTATTTAACAAAATAAACTTTTTTCTGGGGTGGACTTGACCTTTAAGTGAAATTGATGGATTTTGTGTATACTTGAATGAATTTGTGAAAATCTGCAGTAAAAAATGTGAGTTTTCAAAATTTCGGGGGAAGGGGGAGGGGGACTGCCCCCCCCGCTGCCTTCTACCATGGTCTCAATTAAAAACAAATGAAAAAATTACTTATCTCCCCCACTTACAACTCATGAAACTTATTAAGGCATGTAGGATTATTTTTACATTTTTTTTCATTATCAGCGCGGAGGCTTGCAGAATTTAAATAGCAGAACAGCGCTAAATAAAGAAATCGGGCGCTCATTGGGCATGGAGAATAGTTTTCAGGACAACTTATCTGATATGAAGTATAGGAACCTATATGAGAAGGAAAAGGGGCAATCTTTAACACATAAAACAGGTTCTTCATCTCAGATGAAAGGGGCACATAGAACTTGTTCGTGAGGAGCACTTTTCTAATTGGGTAAAAAGGGGCATACACTGATTCGAAAAAGGGCACTTACAAGGAGGCATGGGAGCACTTGCTCAGACATAAAAGCGGTCCTTCTCAGGTAAAAGGGGTACAGAACACGTTCGCGAGGGTCACTTTCTTGGGTAAGGGGCACATGATCCGAGAAGCCGGCCGGCCCCTATATGATGGCAAATGGGCACGTGCTAAAAACGGCATTAAACGGCTTCTCGGGTAAACGGGGACATGTTCATGATCGAGGGGCGCTTTTCTTGGGTAAAAAGCTGCATGGGGGGAGATTAGTCAACACGAAGACGACATTAATAATTCAAATGTCTAATTTGGTCGTTTGTTTATTATATATATATCAAAAATTTATGTTTACATTTTTTTTGGTTTTCTCAAAAGTTGGTTTCCTCAAAATCCATTAAAATGGTTTACATATACTTTCTAGATAGCATTACCCAAGACACACTGTGAATTATGAGCTCAACAAGTGACATGTACATTTACACCATCTCACAAATTGTTAGTAAGGGAAAAGGTAAAGGGACAAGGAGAAAAGAAAGATTTTTTAATTATCAGTGGGCCGTAAGTTTTTAATGTCTATCGTTGTATTGTATGATTAAGGCTTTTTATATGAAGAAACTTGTCTACTTAGCTGATTTCTGGATTCTCTCTCTCTCGGTCGACGTTCCTCGCTACGACGTAACGGACGTTTCCTCCATCTCAATCGACAGTCGGTTCACCAGCTCCTTTCCACTCCGGTTTCCACCATGCAGGATCAACAAAAATGTGTTCATTCCTCACTATCACTTGGAGCGCTTTAACTTGTTGCAGATCGTTACTGGACTTATTAGTAAAGAAGAACAAAATTGGAGGCTTTTGAACTAAAGATTATTGCTTTGCGAAATCATAGTCTTTCGTTGCTCTTTTTAACACTCAGCGAATCGAAGACACAGACGACAAAAAAATTCAAAAAAAAAAATTTGTAGCAGGACAAACTTTGATTTAACTTTAATAACATGTTCCTCGGGAGTCCATTTGGATACGAAGACGAAGAAAGAAAGAAAGAAAGAAAGAAGAAGAAGAGAGGGGGCAAAATTTATGCAAGTGCAAAGATATGCCTTCTCAAAATATTTGGTTCATTACGCAACTAGCTTGAATAAATTTGTTGTGTAGAAGCTATATCCTGTATATACCCGCGATTTAATTAAAAATAGCGGCAAT
Organism: Lytechinus variegatus; assembly: GCF_018143015.1. Classification (NCBI taxonomy): domain Eukaryota; kingdom Metazoa; phylum Echinodermata; class Echinoidea; order Temnopleuroida; family Toxopneustidae; genus Lytechinus; species Lytechinus variegatus. The sequence continues at coordinate 8,497,100 of NC_054749.1, forward strand.
CTGCGAGGTTTAAATGGCTTTGATATTAAGAAGTTCCGGGGGCTCCGCCCAGGACCCCAACCGCATAGCACTGCCATATATGAGCATGGAAGGGTTGGGCCATGGCCCCCAAAAGTTCTGCAAACAAGAAAAAAAGTACGAAAGGAAAAGTGTAGGACTATGATTTTATTTATTGAATATAATGTCAAAACTATCTCAAAGTTAGATTCTCATGAAAAGGTGATTTTTTTTCTCGCTCGCTTCGCTCGCTCGGGATTTATATTAAGCAGCTTTTTAGCACATGCGCCATACTGCGCCCCTCGTTTTTTTTTTACTCTTCACGCTACTGCCGCAAAAAATCCTGTTTACAGTACGTGGCGTACAGACAACAACAACAAAAAAGGAATGGAAAGAGAGAAGATTGAAATAAATTTATTTGGATATCATGTCAAAATCTATCACAAAATAGAATTTTTGTAATAAAAATGTCAAAATTTTTGCTCGCTCGCAATTTTTTTAAAGATAAATTCTGCCCGATACGCAATATCTGGCCCTCTCAAAAATCGTCGCCTCGTTACACCATTACGCCTGTTCATACCATGATATGACCCACCCTCACTAGTACGAGGTTAGTATACTATTTGACCGGGAAATTTTTGGCTCTTGCCTCCTCCCCCCCTGGCCACCGACCCCTGTTACGCCGCTGCAGGGCAAAACCCTTTTCCATTGGTCAAAATATTTCAACGCAACTCTCAACTCATTTAAAATTCCAAGATCATTCTTGCATCCTACAGGGGCGGATCCAGCCTTCGCCAATAGGGGGGGGGGGGGCGGAATTTTTTTTTCAGCCATATTTTCTCCGATCGGCCACTTGAATATGACATTTGCAGGGATTTTTGTTTTCTTCTTCTTCTGGAAACAGTCTTTAAAGGGGTAGTCCTATTACTCACTTCTTAGCTTTATTCTAATGAATAAACATATATAATACCATAATCCTTATTCATATAATGCGAGCGCGAAGCGCGAGCTATTTTTTTTTTTTTTGGGGGGGGAAATCTTATGTACTTTTTTTATGTACATTCTGGGCAATGTTTGTTATTCTGAAAAAAGATGTATATGCAAGTGAATAATTATTACGAACGTGAAGCGCGAGCAGAAATGAACTGATGGAAAAGGTACTGTTAAGGACTTGCTTGCAGTTAGCCATGAAGACGTTACATATTTAAAAAAATCAAATAATGCGAGCGCGAAGCGCGAGCTGAAATTTTTTGACATTTTTACCTAAGGAATGGAAATTCTAAGCACTTTTTGTAACTTAACAGAATAGGTATATATAACTAAATTATTGATGTGAGCGGGAAGCGTGAGCAAAAAAAAAATCGAGATTTAGACCTACTGAACGAGACACTCTATTCAAGTTATGTAAATCATGAAAAGGATGAGGAAGTGGGGATCTTCCTTACATTATTAATGCGAGCGCAGAGCGCGAGCGGAAAATTTTTATATACGTTTTGAGCTGATCGAAAACGTACCTGTTATGGACTGCTTGAACTTAGCCATGAAGACGTTACATATTTCAACATTCAAATATTGCGAGCGCTGAGCGAGCTGAAAATTTTTGACATTTCTACCTGAATAATGGAAATCTTAAGCAGTTTTTGTAATCGTGGAAAGGATAAGACAAAAACTTAACATTACTGATGCGAGAGCGAAGCGCAAGCGGAAAAATTCTGGACACTCTATTCATGTTTTGTAAATCATGAAAAGGTTAAGTTATTGGAAATTTTCATACATTATAATGCGAGCACAAAGCGCGAGCAGACAATTTTTTATATTGTGATCTAAAACTGGATAATTATTTAAATGGAGAACAAGCTGCGTATCTAAATAAATGTGTGTTTCAGATTTCGACCTAGAATTTGGGTATTTTAAATACCTTTTTTTTTATCATAACAATCAATAAAGCGAGCGCAAAGCGCGAGCTAAAAATATATGATATTCCGATCTGAAAAGGGGTCACTTTAACCCGGGGGGGGGGGCACTCGACCAAAAAAGTGGTGGGGGTGTGCCGCGGGCGAGACAAAAAACGGGGGCCTTGGAGCGGGCTTATTGTAAAAAGGAGGGTCCTCGGAACGGGCTTCGGAACGACAAATGTTTGTGAAAACGGGGGTCCTTGGAACGGATCGCCAGCGTGTGAGCGCGTATGCCTCCCTACGGAACGGTCATGCGTGCATGATGCAGCTAGCGCGGCCTCCGCCGGGGAGCTCTGCGGCCGCTTTTCACCAAAATTGCAGCTCATTCAACGCGATCGGAACGGCGTAACGAAAATATGCGAAGCTTTGGAGCGGATTTCTCTCTTCTTTTTTCTCGATAAGAAGAAAATGCTATACCTTGGAGCGGCTTTCTGTGTTCTTTTTCTCAACAAGGCAAAAATGCTATGCCTTGGAACGGAAATTTGAGTGTAAAAATGGGGGTCCCCTCCGCGGCACATACCCACTATGCATTATATACTGAGTGCCCCCCCCCCCGGGCACTTTAAGCTCTGTATTGCAAGCACTTTGTGGAAAAATTGTGAGGTGAACAGAGGTGATATTTTTCATCATTGTTACTTTGAGTTTTGACATAGGACCGGGATATTCTATAAGGACATTATGTCATAAGAAAATGATGAATATCTTCCTATTTCTCTTCCTAAGCATGAGAGCGCGAAATCTATTAATATTATGGCCTGAAAACTGGACATTTAAAGCACTTTTGTAATTATGCATAAGATGCATGAGTTTAATATCTATCAATGCGAGCGCAAATCGCAAGTAGAAATCTATGATTAATTGTCATCTAATGGTGATTTTAAGTAGTTTGTTTTAGAATTAATATTGAGATATACATAACTCACTAATCAAAATGCGAGCGTGCTGATACGTTTTGAAAATCTGACCTAAATAGGGATATTTTGAGAACTTTATGAAATACAGGAAAATAAAAGTCTTCCCCTCATCGTATTTTATTCACTCATCTTCCTCCTCTTAAGCTTGCCTTCCTTCTTTTCTCCTCTCTTTTTCTTCTTTTTCTTTTTTCTTTTTTTTTTGCTCCGCAAATAGGGGGGGGGGGGGGGGCGGGCCCCTCGGGCCCCCCTGGATCCGCCTATGTCCTAATTGGTCAAGGGGTAGGATCGACTTGCTCCATTCAGCGTGGGTACACTGGACTCTCTCCTGCTATCGAGAACCTACTGACAGCTTGAGCTCTACGTACGGAGTCAATTAACTAGTGACAGGCCGATACCTGCCTTTATTCAAAATATCAACAAATATGTAACTAAAAATTGACAAAAATTGATTCTCTATCCAGGACAGCTCAATATTCTCGACCTTACATTATCTCTCCATTTGCTCTGCCATTCAGTCTCCAAAACCATTTAAAAACTGTGGAAAAAATATTTGTTTGTCGGTCCTATATCCCTTAGGAATCCTTCACCTTCAAATTGCCCTTTTCTGGGGTTCAGATGCATTTTGGTGTGTTCACACTCGACATTAATCTTCACAATGCTACAGTAGTAGAGTCCTACTTTTATAATTCAAAAGTTAAACTATACCTCGTTTTCAGGTCTGCATGAATATCAATCCATCCCCGAGCTCGATCGCACGTAATCTGAAACTTCATATGAAGCAGGAACCATCAATGACTTACACCCAATCGCCCGGAGTTTGCCTCAGTTGAGCTATAATAAAGACAGAGATACCCCGACCTTACGGATCATGATCCCGAAAGTTCAGACTGGGTGGTTTACCATCACAATGGAAAGCCTTACAATAACCCCAATCCCTAAATCTAGCCCTCCTATAATATTCGACCCATCTTTCTCACCAATTACTTTTAGTGCAAAGGTTTTGCTGATGAGACCTTGCAGCTATGGCTCCGTGAGGATATATCGCTGAGAATATATATACCAACGTCAATTCGGCAACCAAACAGGGTTATCAACTGTATAGCGTTGCTACCTAATTGTCAGTTTACTCCACAATCTTTATGAACATTTTTGAAAACCAAAATCAGTAGCAATTAAGTGTTAATATGTAAAGACTTCAACAAGAGTGTCGCTGGGGCGAGCACATAATACGCTAGTCCAGATTGGACCTTGTTGTTTGGAAGTGCCCTTTCCCAAAGCTGACATAGAGGGAACATGACTCCTAATCTCTAATCAGTGCCAATTACCCTATGGTCTCACGGGCCTAATCACTAGTGGCAGGCCCTAGATATTCATTCAAGCCAACCCATTGCTATTTTTTTATTTTGATATGGCTGATTGACAAAGTGTATGCATATGATTGTCCATCTAACACTGATTCTATTTTTGGTAATTACTGAACTTCCTTTTCCCTAATTGGGAAGAAATATCACCAATTTTGGACTATATTTTGACTGGCGGAAGGATTACGGCTATTTTGCTGTTTGAGTTGATGAATCTGCTCCCCCCGACGGTGTCTTCAAACACGCCAATTTATTTTTAAAATGAGCCGGTCGAGGGACCCTTTTCTGGTCAGATATGGATTGCCAGATATAAATCCTATCCACTGGTAGTAAACATTCGACCCCCGAATTTCATCCTTATTTTTTATGAATTTTTTAAAGTGCCAATTTAACACATGAGTCTATGGGGAATGAATTAGGCCTGTGAGACCCTAATTTTTATAAGTGCCACGAGCCTAATTACATACAGGAGGGCTAAAGATAATCGTTCGACCCAACCCATTCGAATTTTTTTCAATTTGATGTTGCTAGTTGACAAAAATGTATGAATATGATTCAAAATCTAACACTGATTCTAGAAATGGTAACTACTGAACTTCCTTCGCCCGAATTGGGAAGATAGATAAGTGAATTGGAACTATTTTTTGACTGGCGGACTAATTAGGGCTATTTTACTGTTTCAGTTAATGAATTTGATCAATTCATAGTTATCTTCATAAATGGCGATTTATTTTTAAAATGAGCTGGCTACGGTACCCTTTCCTGGTCAAATATGGAATGTCAGATATATATCCTATCCAATGGTAGACGTAGTAAGCATTCCACCCTCTAATTTCACATTTATTTTTTATTAATTTTTCACAAGTGCCATTTTAACACACAACTCTATGGGGAATGTTTTACGCGCGTGACACCTATAAGTAATATGGGAAATCCCTATTAGTGGATGGAATACCTGGCCAAACTCTTCAGTAGCACACAATTTCTCACTGATATCAATATGTTTAGTCATCAAGTGGTGCAAAAATTTGATTTAATGGCTAGCAAGGCCATGTATCAGGTAAAGTTAGTAGGTCTGTGTATTTGTAAGCCTAGGAATGTATGTAGACTGGTCAATGTCTAGAGTCTATGCCTCTTTATGTTCTGATTCATCATTGTTTTGTGTTAGTGTACATCTCGTACTTAATGTAAGAAAGACCTTTACAAATAGCTCAAAGGAAGGGAGTAGAGAGGAGATAGAACTTTGAGAACTTTACTGAAGAGGACCAGAGTGGCATTGCAAGAAACTTTCAATCGAACGAAAATCAATTTCACACTCCAAAATCAATTGAAAGTCATACTTTTCATTGCAAACTTGCAACTGATTTATTGTTACTTCCATCAAAAAATCCAAATTAATATGTTTGAGATAAAATTAATGTATATAATCTGTAAATTTGCATCTTGGGATTAATTGCAAATATCTAAGTTTGGAACACTCCAGATATAGTTCTCTTCATAAAAAGCGGCCATAAATAAGCAAAATGATTATAAATTAAATAGAATAAAACTTTGAAAAATAAAAATATGAAGAACGTAGTTTAGAATAAAAACGAACAGTATACCGTACGATAGAGGAGCTACATTCATGCCGTTCATTAATTTTCACTACCAAGAAACAAAAAGCAAAAGGAAACAAAGGGAAAAAGAGAGGATGGTGATCAATGTACAATTTTCTATTTAGTACGATACGCATCTTCTTCATGCTCCCTATAAAATGTGCATGTTTGAATTTCAAGATTTTAATGGTAAATGATTACAGGGAACTTTCGGGAGCTGCTGTGAAATAATTTGTTGGTATTAAGGTAAAATTAAAACCCCTTTTATCAAATAAGATTTCATTGACCGATTTATTTTATTTTTGCACCCATTGCATCAGATTTAAATTTAGAAGGTACTATGTACAATCGTAAAATATACAAATTTATAGTATTGTATTATAACCACTGGATCAATAATATATAAACACATATAGACCTTTTACTTAATAAGGACAAAGACAATTTAAAAGAATGCAAGAGACCATGTTTACCATCATGAGCGATTACACTTGATTAAGGGAAGCTGCTCGCATAAAAGTCACGACTCAAAAATTTTATTAACTCTAAATACTTTTAAATCTTTGATATATTTTCTTTAAATCTTCGAAATTATGTTATTGGGTAATGCAATTGGGCATACCATTCTCCATTAACACAAATGGCATTCATTAGGCACACACCACTAAGCCACTATGGCGTTACAATTATCCAACAACTATCCAATGATTATACCACTAGGCACATACTACTAAGACACAATATTGGGCATATGGTATATCATTGATACCAATCATATCATTAGGCATATGCCACTGAGACAATTGGATATCACTGAGACACCATTGAGTATATGGTATACCATTCACCATACCAATCATACCATTATAGCGGCACATACTACTGAGACACTATTGAATATCACTGAGACACCATTGTATACCACTGAGACACCAATGGGTGTATGGTATACCATTCATCATACCATTACAGGCACATACTACTGAGACACCATTGAATACCACTGAGCACCATTGTATACCACTGAGACACCATTGGGTGTTTGGTATACCATTCATCATACCAATCATACCATTATAGAGGCACATACTACTGAGACACTATTGAATACCACTGAGACACCATTGTATACCACTGAGACACCATTGGGTGTATGGTATACCATTCATCATACCAATCATACCATTACAGGCACATACTACTGATACACCATTGAATACCACTGAGACACCATTGTATACCACTGAGACACCATTGGGTGTATGGTATAGTATTCATCATACGAATCATACCATTACAAGCACATACCACTGAGACACCATTTTATACCACTGAGACACCATTGGGTAAATGGTATACCATCCATCATACCATTTCATTTCATTTCATTTATTTTTCCATTTCCAACAATCATTTACATTTACAATAGTTTTGTTACATACATCATACCAATCATACCATTACAAACACATACCACTGAGACACCATTGAATACCACTGAGACACCGTTGGGTGTATGGTATACCATTCATCATACTAATCATACCATTAGAAACATACCACTGAGACACCATTGGGTATATGGTATACCATTTAGCATTGAATAAACTACCAATTACCATTTAGAACTTACCATTGAAACACCACTTAAATACCATTCGCGTACCATTTACCATTCAGATCACCATTCAACTACCATTCGGCACCATTCAAATACCATTGGCAATTTTTATAAGGGTACTGTGTACTAGCTGTGTACACACAATGCCATCGGCTGAACTCGCCAAACTATAGTGACCAATTATTGCAAAAGCTTTTGCAAATGTGAAAAGTGACAGAGGTTTTTTTTATCCAATCAAAATCATTCTTAGGTATTCGCAATCTACAGCATTTTCTGCAAAATGTCTTTTTTTGATAGGGTCTATTGTGACGTATATATTTTTTTACAACAATGTGAAGTCGCACCAAACGTTTCGTTTCCTGCACTTGCCCATTGGCTCATGTACAAATGGATTTCCAAAATCATCAAGAAAGGTTCCAAAAACCTCAAAAGTGACAGAACTTAATTTGACTAAAATTAAATGAAAATCATATCATGTTCAAGGTGAGAATCTGCTCTATTCTATTCTGTGTTGATAGATCACCTTGTTGACGCGTTTGGGAGATATCTTAGCAAATCCCTCAAAAACGGCGTATTTTCTATTATTCTCCATAGGGAAATAATTTAACACGCTACGCACTGCAAAAAAGGAGCGCAAACAAATTGATATGCGAATGAGCACCAACATATGAACACTCTAAAGTGTTAAGTTGACCTTATCTGACACCCTTGTCACGGTATATGCTATATATATGATTGCTTATACATTGAATAACTACTACCCAGTCGACCTCGTCGTTTTTCCCCCGTTTTCTGGATGTTCAGTCCATCTCCTTTATAAAATATGCATGGTTATCATATATTTTAACATTAAAATGTTTTGCCTTGTGATTTTAAAGTTGCATACAGCATTAAATTGAAAATATAATGTAAAAAAGTGAACTATGTGATATTCTCCCATAGAGCCGTGTGTTATAAATCCGCGCTCTTGCCCTCTTTAATTTTTACATGCATGTCACTTGACTTGCAGAAAAATTAATTTTAACAGTCATAATCTACGTAATCATAGTTAAATAATCATGTAAAGTGTGGTTATTCATGTGTAGAAAATGTGACAAAATAATATATTAAATTGTTGTCTGTTATCAAATTGAATTGATTGTGCTTTGAACTTATTCCAGATGTATTCCCATTCATAAGAGTGATCATGGTGATGATATGTTTTTTGTGTGTGTCAAAATCAAATATAATGCTGTGATATTTTAGATTAGGTGATGATGTTTAAGTATAAAGGATTGGAATGTCTGAAATCAGTGATTACCTTGTTCTTAAAGATGGATCCAGTGGTGCTTTAGTGATGTGGAATTGGTTGCTGTAAAAAGGATTGTGATTAGTTTCTCAGTTACATATCTTATCCTGTCTATCTGAGATTAACTCGATTAAATAATGGATTTCTGCTTTTTGCCACTTCAGGGCCATGGTTGATCAGGTGCAGCTAGCTGATGATGTACTTCTATTTGTGTGTGTGTGTGTGTGTGTGTGTGTGTGTAAAGATACACAACAATCAATGCCAGCAAACATAATTCTTGGGAGATGGGGGGGGGGTACCAGCAAACATTTATTTTAGAATAATATTTTTTGTATATTGTGTATATGCTGCAGATGTTTGTTTTCACGACACTGAGCATGCGCAGTGCAGTCTCAAAAAGGGGATGTCCCTAAATTTGATTGAAAATCCACGGTTGAATCCGTGGATTGGTTGAGTCCACGGTTGAATCCATGGACTCAACCGTGGGTCTGGTAGAATCCGTGGATTTTCCAGAATGCATGGACTCAAAAATCCACGGATTCTAAAATCCGTGGATTTTGTAGAGTCCACCTTTGTGAATTCGGGCCATGGAATCACAGCCGCATTACGCGCGCGTCAATGCGAGCGATATTACTCTAGTGTCAATAATATACATCTCTATGCGCGCGACTCAAAAGTCCGCAACATAATAACATGCACATAGAGATGTAGAAACATGCACCACCGCTATAGCTATCCGCACACAATTTGTGCATATCAAGCACTGATCTCTAGCTCTAGAGATCAGTGATATCAAGCTAGCTGAGCTGAGCTGAGCGCAGCAACTCTTATCATAAGCCTATATGCTTTATTCATCTGCCTTAGACAAGTTCCGAATAGCTTGTAATTTGCTCTCCTTGTCGTGGAAGATGGCATTCCGTCAACTTTGTTGGTATGACAATGTTATTATTTATGAATGGGTTATAGATCTATGCTTAATTGTTTATTATGATTACTGTAACGTGATGGATCGGCTAGATCTAGATCATAGAGATATATACTAATAACGCTACTAATATATCTGTATAATCTAGATCTACTAAAGACGAACGTATACTGCGTTTCTCTCCCTCTCTCTCTCGCATACTAATAACGCTACTAATATATCTGTATAATCTAGATCTACTAAAGACGAACGTATACTGCGTTTCTCTCCCTCTCTCTCTCGCATACGCGTAGTACATAGCTAGCAATGTGTCAAGCCTATTCACTAGTCGCTCTGTAGCAATTTTTTTAATACTATTTTTGCCTTCGCCAGGGTCAGGGTCAACGGAAACGGGTCTGTGGCGATATGCTGAGCGCTAACAAAAGATCTTGCTATGAATTTAATATGAAAAGGCTGCAACAACAATTGCAGTGATATTGAATACCGTATAATATAGCCATGAAGATCGTTAAACATGCCAGGAGCAGCATTACCTTCCCCTCATGTAGTATCGCATTTTATTTTCCGAGCTATACGTGTAGCGAGTCATGCAATAATTTTAGGGTTTCTTTTCAATTTTCAATTTTACAATAATTTGAACGTTTGTCTAGAGGCCTTTCTCTTATGTCTGGAAAGTTTAAGCTTAAACAAACTCTAAAAATATCATATTCTTGACAAACGCTATCCTGTCTTTGGTTCACTGTTTGAATATGTTTATTGCTACCATGACACATTATTGACTTCTCCATTGTATGGATGAACCTGATGTTTCATATTCTCCACATCATGCATTCTTTTTTGGATACACTACTTTGGGAGGTGTTGAAAGTAATCTTACATAAACCTATATACTGTTTTCATCAATCTATACACCCATTCGAATAGCATCTGCTACAGTAATTATGTGTATTAGAATCCGAGAGAGAGCACTATCTTAGGCTCTTTTCTGCGATAGCATATAGATCTAATTTCGACTTCAAAACAGTTCAAACTTTCATTTGTTTTTAAAACCATTTTCACGCTGATGTTGCAATCTCGTATATCCGTTCGAATTCATTCAACAATCGTAATAATTACTTTACTGTGTTAGAGAAGCTATAGAAAATGGCAATAGCTCGAAGGAAATATCTATTTGACAATCATCGGTATATGGTTAAATATAGAAATTTCGATAGAAAGAAAATAAAACGAAAACAACCCCCCAAAATATTATTTCTAAGTACAAAGAGTCATTAAGTAGACCTACGCTACAGCCATCCATCTTCAACAGGAATCAGACTCAAGACAACTCGTACCTTGTTAAATTAAGATGTTTTTAATGTAAACTTGTCAGTCTCAACATGATATTATAACCGTAACATGTTAACTGATCTCAATCTGTCAAAAACAGAAGTAAAAAAAAATCTATGTATGACCGAGCAGATGACACAGGTTGAATCTGAACCCACGAGAGTTATGCCTACACTGTTAAAAAAAACGTGATTTTACAGAAAATAAACAGAAGATTTTGCAGAAAGCAATAACAGAATCATTCTGTAAATTCATAAAACAGGAATTTTTCTGTAATTTAACAGAACAGGTCTGTTTAAAAAGGGGAAAAGGATGTTTTATTCAAGGAAATTTGTAAGATTCCATACTCCAAATACCAATTTCTTGTAAGATTACGCAAATCGGTAAGATTACAGGTGTTCTCGAGACTCTGCTGCAGGAACTTCTTTTATTTTGAGGATAAATTTTCTAACAGTGTAACAGACAATCACTTATTGATTTAATTTGTATTTCTGACTCACTTAGTGTCATTATTACAAATAACAGGTTTAAGTGATTACTATGTAATATATACTGTCATTAAAGGTTAATATAAACCTCTCCAAAGATAAACAAATTTAGCTCGTTCAAACATTTTTATTTTGACACATTAAAAGATAGGAGCAACATTGACAAGAAAGAACTTTATTCATCTGGTCAGGATGTAGAAAACTTATGGAGTACTTTATAAGTACTCTGTTGGAAATTTGTGATAGACATGCCCCATTTATATCAGCGCGTCGTAAGCAAAGAGGTGTAACATGCATTAATGAATATGCTATCTGAATTTAGCACGAGAAAGGGATTACTGTCAACAATTCCGAAAAACCAAAATAATATGTTGGTGGCAAAAAATTCAGCATTTTCGAAATAGAGTAAACAATTTGAATAAGCTTTTTAAAAAACCACTATCAGAATGAATTTCAGAACTGTGGTAATATTCAGAAGAAAGTTCTTTTAAACCTATATCAAAGTAAAACAAGAAAGAATTTAATGATGTCAAACTTACAAAGGGAAATGAACAGATACCTACCATGATCTAAACAGGCTCATCAAATCACATACTTAAGCATTTTCAGAAGGGCAAAAACAGTATTTGACAGTTCATTTCATGGTTGATAACGGGAGATGAACAATGACTGAGACAATGGGTCATGTCTGTTTCATGCCTAATTCAAAGAATATATTGCATTTTTGTTTTCATTGCCTTTTTAGTTAAGAAGGTACTGAGGTCAAGTTAATTCAATGTAACTTTTTAAAAGAAAAAAAGGTCAAAATTTTATCAGGTAAAGTTCCTTTTTGAAAAGTGTGATTGACTTGTGGATTCCCCTTTATTTTCAGGTGATTTCACTCACATTTTCTGCATTGATTCCCCTTATCAATCATCGAACAAATTCATTTTTTTATGTTTCTTGTCCTTCTGAACATGCACAAGATTATGATGTGATGAGCTGGATATGATTAGGGGAATGTCCCTGCTCAGATCCTGGATGTACAAATGGTGGTCAACATAGAAAGAAATGCATCACTGCTGCACACTTGGAATAGGCCAAAATGCACCACCGTTACGTAACAGAGCGTGTATACAAAACCGTTTAAGCGCGACCATTTATATTTTCATACATTTCAGAATTAATTCAGCCTTAAGTCAGAGGGACATTTTTTTTGTGGGGGGGGGGCTGTCAGTTGAGGCATTAATTAAGTATTTTGGTTTTTTGGTGTAACTAACTTGCGTTTTATGCGATTTGCAATCACCTAATAATCATTTGTAAATTTTGTGATTTATTTCAATTTGTTATAATAAAAACAGAATAAAAAAACATTATCCTTTCTCGAATGTCAATTTAAATTCAGTGAAATAAAAAGAAATTACGTTTTTTAGGCATTGTCAAAGTAGATGGCACACATTACAAGCTTCTTAAACTGGCGGCTCTTTTTAGTAGAACCACTGGTATATTTATACAATATGACTTGCGAACACGAATTATTCCAAGAGATTGAAAGACGGTAAGAATTACTCTAATACATAAAGGAGGATCATATGATGTCGATAAATTCAGACCGATATCTGTTCTACCTGTGGAGCGTTGTGGCCCAGTGGATTAGTCTTCGGACTTTGAAACAGAGGGTCGTGGGTTCGAATCCCAGCCATGGCGTAATTTCCTTCAGCAAGAAATTTATCCACACTGCTGCACTCAACCCAGGTGAGATGAATGGGTACCCGGTAGGAAGAAATTCCTTGAATGCTTTGAGCGCCTAGGCAGCCCAGCTAATAGTCTAGATCTGGACGTTCGTGGTTATTTGTTTGGAAAACCCTGCACTCATTCACCGCACACATAATATACCCGCCCGACTTTCACCTACCTCCACAAACAAAGTCGGGCGGGTATATTATGTGTGCGGTGAAAGCGTGCAGGGTTTTCCAAACAAATAACCACGAACGTCCAGATCTAGACTACCCAGCTAAAGCTGGGGTAATGATAATAGCAGGGCCAGCTGGGAGAACAGTTTTCGTAACTGAAGCGACTTCCTGGGTAAATATACCTATATTATTATTATTACCTGCCTTGTCTACTAGAAAAGACAATCCACAATCAACTTTATGAATACTTGAATGAAAAAAAACTGCTAACGAGTTCCCAGTCAGGTTTTACCTTTGCATTCTACTATTACATGTCTAACTGAATTTACAGACTATTTGTTTGATATAAATGATCAAGGACGAATCATCGGAGATATTTTCCTCGATTTACGTAACACACAATTTCATTCTTGGAAAAGTTAAGTATTATGGAATCAAGGGTAACGAATATGATTAGATGAAAGCATACTTAACAGACAGGAGACATTTTGTCATAGTTAATAATTGTATCAGTGAAAGTGTAAAAATTAGATCTGGCGTTCCACAGGGATCCATATTGGGTCCATTGATATTTTGTAATTTTATCAATGATATATGTACTATGAATTTGAATGTTAATTCTAAAATGTCTCTTTATACAGATGATACTGCTCTGTCCTGTCATGGTGTGTTATCTAAGGAGGTTCAAAAAATCTGCAAAGTGATTTTGATGTAACTGGCTCAACCGTAACGGTATGCATTTGCATCCAACAAAAGACAGAAGTCATGACTTTTGGTCATGAGAAAATATTGAAAATGATGCTTTAATGATAAAATATTGAAATGATCTCATAGAAATGTAAATATGATCAAAATACTTGGGTTGTAACACTTGACTCTAGCATGACATGGGGTATCATGGTTAAAATATCTCGTACGATAGGTTGTATTAAGAGAATCAAACCATTCCTTCCGCCATATTCTAAAGAATTTATATTTTGCAATGATTTCACCTTAATATTGTTGTACATCTTGGGGAAGCTGTGCAATAATAAACACCATTAAGATACATAAACGGCAGAATAAGTATGCCCGAATAATTTTGAATAAGGACTATCTTACTCAGTATTAGTAGTAGTAGTAATAGGTCTAGTAGTATAGTAGTAGTAGTAGTATGTGCTTGTACTCTCATCAATCCCTCTAGATCCGCTTCTTGATACGCGCTAAATTAAGCGTAATTTATACAGAAAATCTGCATAAACCATGGACTCAACCGTGGGTTTTCAAAACCACCTTTGTGAATTCGGTCCTTAGTACTCTGAAAGGTTAAGTCAGAGTTCAACACTTTTTTTCTATTGCTTGTGCGTACGTGTTGTTAATTTTTTTGCGCGTTGGTATAATGACCCCATTTGTGTCACGGAGTGCGTATTTCAGGACCAGCAGCATAATCTCCCCTCAGTGTTGTATATGATGTCCCTAGTTGTGAATAGAATATTAATAATAATAATCATAATAATAATATTAATACATGAGAATTGAATAGCGCACTTTGCATCTTGATTAGATGCTCAAGGCTCGTTAGAGCAGAACAACAAAAACTATTTACATATAATATGTGTAGGCCTATGCGTAGCGGGGCAGTATTTTACCCAATGCGGGAAGCATATTGTCCAGTTAGGTTAAAAATATTCAGCAATTACTTTAGAATGGGATTTTTTTATCACACTGGATAAATAAAAATGCCCCAAAGAAATGCCCAAGATTGGTTGGACACATAATTACCCTCATGGAGCATTTTTACCCGAATATTTTAGAGTGTACTACTACCACTACCACTACCACTACTACTACTACTGCTACTACTTTTAATACTACTACTACTACTACTGCCGCTGCTACTACTTCTACTATTACAACTACTATTACTACTACTACTTCTACTACTACTACTACTGCAACCACTACTATTACTACTATTACTACTATTACTACTACTACTACTACTACTACTACTACTACTATACTACTGCTGCTGCTGCTATAGTAGTAGTACTAGTAGCAGTAGTAGAAGGAGGAGGGGGTAGTTCCCTATCAAATGGAGTTGCATTTAATGTAGTCTCCACAGGACTTTATAATACAGGTAACTAAATTAATGCTGATGATACGCCAATGTTAGTAGTAATAGTAGTAGTAGTAGCAGCAGCAATAGTAGTAGTAGTAGTAGTAGTAGCAGAAAAAGTAGAAGTAGTAGTAGTAGTCGTAGTAGAAGACGGTTAACAGTATATAATTTTTATCATTAACAGAAATAAAAATCAGTTTGAAGAGGAAACATCATGTCTACCTGGAGTGAGAAAGCAAAAGGTTTGCGAGACACCAAAGATGTGGATGAACTTGAGAAAAAATATGACGAAATATGCGAGTACTACGATGAGGTAAAACAGAATTATGAGTATCTTTTTGTATTTGTCGTATTAAAAACTGCTGGACCATAGACGCCATGTATGATGAGTAAACACAGAAATTTGGGAAGCGGAAACCCATCGGCAATCCTCATCGGATATCGAGCATATCGTTTTTGCTTTTCAATAAAAAAAACACATTTTCTAGGGTGGGCTCCCATGCCTTCCAATCTTGCTGCACGGGATAAAACGGATCGAGGGGGTGGGGGAAGGGTGTTCCATTCAAATTCAAATTTATTTATTTCACTTCCATCAAACAAAAACAAATTGTATACAATATATAAACATAAGTATTTGCATCCGTTGCAAAGCAATAATGCATATGTTGTGAAAAAAAAAACACTTGGACAATTTTTTTTTTCAATCTTTTTTCCCTCCACAGGGATTTTATTGGCAATGAAAAATCAATATATACAGAGTACAATGAATAATACAATCACTGATATAAACAATGAACTGACAAAATAATTTTACATGTGTAAGTCAAACAATAATAGTAGACCAGCCAAACCTCAAAAAGTGCTCTAGATAAGGATTCGACGGCAAAATTTGTTAATGCTTGGCATCCCAGCTAATAGTCTTGCAAAAATACCCAGGAATAGCGTACGGCCGGATGCCAAGCGCAATTTTGCGTGAAAGTGTCATTTTTAGCGTAAAATCTGAAAGACTGTCAAAAATCACGCATTTTGATATTTTGACGGATTATCATCATATTTTTGATTATCTTTGATATGAAATTATTTTTATTCAGAATTTCAAATTATAAGTCTACTAAATATGCATTTCAAATTTGAATATTACACATACATATATAGCACAGGGAAACATAAAACAGCGATTTCCTCGAAATAAAAGTTTGTGAAAACTATCAATAGTTTGAAGTTTTTTTACGCAACATAAATTCTTCGATTTAAATGCGTTTATCCATCGAATGTATAGTAAATGTCCTAGTGCCACAAATATTAAAAGAATTTTCAAGAAAGATGGTAGATATCTCATTTTATGTTATCCGAAAGGATACAATGTGCATTTTACCATGTGCGCATTTTGAAAGAAAAATGGAAAATACCGTACATTATGTACATAATTACATGTATAAGTACATACTAAAGCGAGTTTTTATTTACATGTAAAAGTCCATAATAAAGCGAGTTTTTAATTGGATAGCACAATTTGTCAATTCCTTGCATCCCAGCTAAAAGTCTTGCGGAAATACTGAGGAATAGCGTACGGGCGGATGCCAAGTGCACTTTTGCGTGAAAGTGTCATTTTTAGCGTAAAATCTGAAAGACTGTCGAAAATCACGCATTTTAATATTTTGACGGATTATCATCATATTTTTGATTATCTTTGATATGAAATTATCTTTATTCAGAATTTCAAATTATAAGTCTACTAAATATGCATTTCAAATTTGAATATTACACACACACATATGGCACAGGGAAATATAAAACCGCGATTTACTCAAAATAGAGGTTTGTAAAAATTATTAATGGTATAATGTTTGTGTTCCGCAGCTCAATTTCGTCAAGATTTAGTGCTAACCGAATAAATACTTAATAATTGTTGTCATGTCACATATAGTGAGAACAAATACTGAAATAAGATGCAAGATATATATCATTTTATGTTATATATGCGAAATATAACGATGCACATTATTTTATCAGATGCGCATTTCTGATAAAAAAATAAACAGCGCACAATATTACATCGATATTGCACATATCTTATATCAGTGCGATACTCGTCATGATATTATATAGGATTATGTTTGCTTTTGTAGGGTTCGATCTTCTTGCTATTTCCACGAATGAATTGGTGCTGAACTTAAATCTACCTGTGGCGATATTCAGAAATAGGTCTGATATTTAATTTGCCGTTACCATGGCAGCATTAATTTTACAGGAATATCTATATCCAAAATCATAAAAACATACATGTATGAATAAAGCGATTGAATTAGCATTTTTAAACCACTCTGTCAATCTACATGTTACTTCAGTTATTTGATTATCAAAGTATATTAAAAAAAATGGCCGTTGCACGGCAGTACCTATTTTTTGTCTCGTCGGCATTGCAGAGCAGGACTAAAGGAGCCACTTCTCCGGTGGAGGTGACGGTAGTTTTGATTTAACAGCGTCATATCAACCTTGAAATCTTAACCAAAGTTCATTTTTCAAAATTTCATTATAACTTTGAACGTATAGAAAAAAATTAATGACACTTTAATTTTAATGACCTTTGAAAGGACAAGTCCACCTCAAAAAATTGTTGATTTGAATCAATAGAGAAAAATCAGACAAGCACAATGCTGAAAATTTCATCAAAATCGGATATAAAATAAGAAAGTTATGACATTTCAAAGTTTCGCTTATTTTTAAGAAAATAGTTATATGAACGAGCCAGATAATCCAAATGAGAGAGTTGATGATGTCACTCACTCACTCACTATTTCTTTTGTTTTCTATTGTTTACATTATACAATATTTCAATTTTTACGACTTTGACGATTATGACCTCCTTGCCTGAACCACAAAATGTTAAGATAATGGAATTCCACAGGTTCAGGGAAGAATGAAACTTTATTTCACATGAGATTGACGAGAAAATGAAAATATTTCATAAAATAAAAAACAAAAGAAATAGTGAGTGAGTGATGTCATCAGTTCCCTCTTTTGCATAATGACCGAGATGTGCATATAACTGTTTTGTGAAATAAAGCGAAACTTTAAAATGTCATAACTTTCTTATTTTACATCCGATTTTTGATGATTTTTTCAGTTTTATGCTTGTTGAATTTTTCTCTTTATTCAAATCAAGTTTTTGTTGGGGTGGACTTGTCCTTTAAAGAACTTATTCATGTAATTATGTTTATAATTTACAGTATCTTCAATTTTACACTCAAAATGCCCCCCCCCCTCCCCGATAACTTTTGCATGTCCCGTTTCGGAAAATATCTCTTCCACCTTACTTAAAAAAATTATTTTGATATTTGTGACATTACAAACGAACGATATTCAATAGATGAACCAATTTAAATCGAAGAATTTGAGTTGTAAAAAAACTAAGAGCTATTGATAGTGTTCACAAACTTTTATTTCGAGTAAATCACGATTTTTTGTGTCATTTTGCCATATATGTGTGTGTAATATTCCAAATTGAAATGCATATTTAGTAGACTAATAATTTGAAACTCTGATAAAAACAATTCCATATCAAAGATAATCAAAAATATGATGATAATCAGTCAAAATAGTAAAATGCGTGATTTTCGACAGTCTTTCAGATTTTACGCTAAAAATGATACTTTCACGCAAAAGAGCACTTGGCATCACCCGTACGCTATTCCTCAGTATTTCCGCAAGACTTTTAGCTGGGATGCAAGGAATTGACAAATTGTGCTATCTAATTAAAAACTCGCTTTATTATGGACTTTTACATGTAAATAAAAACTCGCTTTAGTATGTACTTATACATGTAATTATGTACATAATGTACGGTATTTTCAATTTTTTTTTCAAAATGCGCACATGGTAAAATGCACATTATATCCTTTCGGATAACATAAAATGAGATATCTACCATCTTTCTTGAAAATTCTTTTAATATTTGTGGCACTAGGACATTTACTATACATTCGATGGATAAACGCATTCAAATCGAAGAATTTATGTTGCGTAACAAAACTTCAAACTATTGATAGTTTTCACAATCTTTTATTTCGAGGAAACCGCTGTTTTATGTTTCCCTGTGCTATATATGTATGTGTAATATTCAAATTTGAAATGCATATTTAGTAGACTTATAATTTGAAATTCTGAATAAAAATAATTTCATATCAAAGATAATCAAAAATATGATGATAATCCGTCAAAATATCAAAATGCGTGATTTTTGACAGTCTTTCAGATTTTACGCTAAAAATGACACTTTCACGCAAAATTGCGCTTGGCATCCGGCCGTACGCTATTCCTGGGTATTTTTGCAAGACTATTAGCTGGGATGCCAAGCATTAACAAATTTTGCCGTCGAATCCTTATCTAGAGCACTTTTTGAGGTTTGGCCGGTCTACTAATATGTGTGTGTGTAATATTCAAATTTGAAATGCATATTTAGTAGACTTATAATTTGAAATTCTGAATAAAACTAATTTCATATCAAAGATAATCAAAATTATGATGATAAGCCGTCAAAATATCAAAATGCGTGATTTTTGACAGTCTTCCAGATTTTACGCTAAAAATGACACTTTCACGCAAAATTGCGCTTGGCATCCGGCCGTACGCTATTCCTGGGCATTTTTGCAAAACTTTTAGCTGGGATGCCAAGCATTAGCAAGCATTAACAAATTTTGCCGTCCAAAGTATAAAAAATCGTTTTGGCCGGTCTACTAAGAGATTTTTCAATCGAAACCATCTTTTGTCAAATCTGTGTTGGTTGAAATTAAGTTGGGCAATGTATTTTTCATTTTGGTAATAATTGATTATTGATGATTTAATGATACTGAAAAGAGGAATTGTATTGTTTATTTTACAATCATACACAGTTTTCCTTACTATAATAAAAATACAATTGAGTGCACAATTGTTTTTTTTTTTGACAATTTGGGCAACACATTGGAGGTTTCAAATAAGTATACTATTTTTCAATAGAAATTAAATTAAGATGGAAATGGAGGGACCCACTAAAAAGCAATGCTTGTACAATGTGGGCCCCTTAAAAATGATGACTTGACAGAGATGATGAATTAGATTTAAATTGAGGGTACATTATAAGATTTTAATAGAGATAATTGAATTTAGTCTTAAAAGAGTTCAAAGATTTTGCAGTTGTTTTATCATTATGAAGTGAGTTCCATAACTTCGGTCCATCATATATAAATGTGTTCAGAGCCAGCAAAGTTCTTAAAAGTGGTAAATGGAATTTACCCAATTGCCTTGTTGGATAGTTATGAATGGATGATTTTTTGGAAACATCGAATTGTTCCATTCTTAATATCTATTACATGAAGCCCGATAACAATCGGAGGTCTGCATTGTAACATTATTCTCTTTAACAATTCTTCAATTTGGAGCAAAGTAATTTGAGTCAAATATTAAAACATTGATGCTGCCGGGGGGGGGGGGGTATCCACTGGTTAGTTATGGAGTCCCTAGCCATAAATACAAAACAAGAAAAAAAGAAGCGTGGAATAATTGTTGATTCTTCTTTCAATTTTGATGTAAATAATATGTACGATATATCTATGAATGTATTCAGTAGATACGCATTTTCCTAGGCTTGAATATAGAGAAAACACAATAAAAAGGAGCCCCTGGCATAATAAATCACTGAAAACGCTTTGTCGCAAAGAGAATTCCCTTTACCACAAGTTTATTAAAAATACAACATCATACACAGAATTTGTTTATAAAAAGCAACGGATTATTGTAAATTCTGCTGTTAGAAAAGCTAAGAGAGATTGAAAGAAAGTTTGGTTCCGTTAAAAACGATTTAAAGGGAACTTGGGAGGTAATTAATGTTTTGAAAAACAAAAAGAAATCTGACTTTTCATCTCTGGTGGTTGACAATACATGTTTAACAGAACCTTGTGATATTTTGTTGCATTTTAATCAATATTTTGTTCCTAATGGAGATAGTATTCTTGATACCATACGTCTTTTTAACAAGAATCCGTCAGACTTTTTAACTACTGTTTACCCACATTCATTTTTTTGTACAGCCATATCTGAAGCTAATGTTATAAATGCTGTATTTGTATTAAAAGATAGCAAGAGCCTGGGGCATGATGAAATTGATAGCAGAGTTTAAAAAAGTCAATTCATGCAATAGCTTCAGTCCTGTCACATTATTTCAATATTTCTATTGAAACTGGATGCTTTCCAGAATCTTTGAAAACAACCAAAGTCTTGCCTTTATTTAAAAAAAGGAGATAAACATTTGTGTACAAACTATCGTCCAGTTTCACTTTTATCTATTTTCTCAAAGGTATTTGAAAAACTAGTTTATAACAAACTAATGTCCTTCTTAAATAAACATAATATATTATACAAAAAATAATTGGATTTCGATCCGGACATTCTACATGCATGGCTCTGTTGGAATTTATTGAAAATCTCAATACAGCATCTGAAAAAAAATATTGGGTTGGGTATATTTCTGGACTTGTCAAAAGATTTGACTCAATAAATCACAAAATTCTATTATATAAACTTCATCATTATGGTATAAGTAGTACTTTTTTTTAGAATGGTTTAAGAGTTATTTGAGTAACAGACAACAGTTTGTATCCATCAGTGGTATAAATTCACAATTACTGCAAATTAAAACAGGCGTGCCGCAAGGTTCAATCCTCGGCCCCTTGTTATATATCAATGATGTCCAATATGTTAGTCACCAGCTGTGCCCTATTATTTTTGCGGATGATACAAGTTTTTTTGTCAGGTAAAAGTATTGTCGATTTAAATTATATCCTGAATGTAGAAATACCTAGGATCGAAGAGTGGTTTCTTGTAAATAAGTTGGTTATTAACTCTTCTAAGACAAATTATATGATATTCAAAACAAAAAAATGAAACTTTTGAACAATCTTAGTGATATCTACTTGAACGATAATAGCATATTATAAGATTCTACAATTAGTTTTCTTGGAATCACTCTATAGATGAAAACCTGTCATGGTCTTCTCATGTAAATGTAATTTTACAAAGATATCTTATGCTATTGGTGTTATATTTGGATTAAGACTTGAAGATCATTGAGGTACGAAAACTTGAAGATCATTGAGGTACGAATGAACCTTTGATTTTAGAGGCTAGATTTGCCATTTCAAAGACAACATTCTCTCATCTCCGTTTTCGTCTTTTGACTTCTTTTATTTTGATTTTGCTTCTTTCCTCAGGGAATGCATGATCCACATTTCTTATACAACGCTCCTTATGAAACAGCCAGGGCGGTCATCCAGCTTGAGCCGAATCGAAATGTCAAGATACTTGATGTTGGATGCGGTACAGGACTTGTTGGGGAAGAGGTGACTATTTCTATAAACAGACCCTGTCTTACATCTCTCGAGAAAAAGGAGTAAATCATGATATTCGTTTCTTAGACCTCTTTAAAGTTCGTTCTTCACTACACAAAGCTAGCTAAATAAGCTTTATATGAGAAGTTTCAGCGGGACAAGTTTTGATCCAAGTAATTGGCGGTTATTGGATATGTTATTTCGGTGGTTCTTTGCTTAGGGCCCTGAAAACTACATCTTAACAGGGGTGCTGGTTCAATTTTTACAATCAGAACAACGAAAAAAACAAGGTTTGCCTACAAACTGAAGGTGATTGTGGTCCAGGGAAAATTTGTCAATGAAAAAAACGGATTTTTGCTACAAAAGAAAGGTGACTTGGGTTTAATTTCTGCTATTTAGCATACATACTAGTTTCCAGGGATTGATGGCTGTGTACGCAGCACCTCCGTCCAAGGGAAATCTTGGGTGGTATTTCGGCACCCCTGCTTCCCAGGGCAAATGTCTTTGCTGTTTCTATATCTTTCACTGTTAGATGAATTTCTACTTTAAAAGTATCATAGGCCCATGATTGTTGACCTTACAATGACGGGTCGTTCTGTCCTATACAAACTTTATTTTTTGATAACTTCGTATTCATTTTGTGAGTATTATTTCGCTCTCTTTTATTTTATTTATCTTTTCTCATTTGATTACATATGTCTGTATTTGTATTTGCTATTGGTTTTGTTATCTATTTTTTGAGGGGCCTGTTACAACCGATAATTGGGACCTTTCGCAATCATCACGGACGCTAGTATTAGGGTCCCCTAACACAAAAGTTAACGCTTAATCATACACTTGATTTTTAAGATTGATTGTGCATTACAGTCAATAGAATCAAACGTAGAAAACTGCTCTACGATCAATGCTAAGCTTTGTGTAACAGGGGGGTTACAGGCCCTACAAATCTGCTTTTCGTGTGCAAAATCCCTTTCCGCGACACCCGTACCGCATACATGCATGTATATTACGACTGATGGCTAGAGATGTTCAAAATGCAGAACCTAAAATAGATTTATGACATGGAGAAGAAAGTGGTTTTTCAAACAAATCGAGAACATATTGAGTGAGGAAAAACTTACTGAATGAAGGCTTAAATATAGATCATTACAGTCCATCGAATCGATATTACATTTAATGTGGATTATTGGTGGATCACTGGCAATTGATTTCATGGATAAGATCAACCTCTCCAGCCGAACATTTCGCATGCGTTGATATGTACACATCATATGCGATACCTTTGAACTCGTTTCCTTTTGTTTCTTTGTTTCTTTTGTTTACTCCTTATACACAAACGATATGCCTCTCGCACACGATGTGAGGGGCATTATGTTTTACATTCCCCAGAAATGGGGATTAGATTCAAATTCCGGGGGGACCACTTCCATTGATGAGTGGATACCAGGCACGACCATGGGGTTTCGAAAAGTACCCTAAACATGCTAAACAAGGGAAGCAATTCTTTTCCAGATTATGAAAATGCATCTCTTAACAAGTATTTGGCTTGTGTAACCCTACAAGTATTGAATATATATCCCTTATTTCAGCATTTTAAACATCGTTTTGACACCCTTATAACGTTACATAGGCCTATATACGTAACGTACCTGCCCACTCTGTCCCCTTTTACGGGTGGTCGCTACTGGTATCCACTAATCAATGGAAGTGGGCCCCCCGGGCGGCCTCTCGAGCTCTAGGAGGAGTCAAATGTGGCTTTGGAAAGTCGTCCTCAATCGGATAAATCGCTGTTACCATAGTAGCAACCAGAATTTTGCACACGAAACGCATATTGAGTGTTTCCGTCGCAGATGCGAAACGAAAAAAAAATCTCATGTCACACAATTTGCATTGCAGGACTGAGTTTTACGACCATGATGACGGGCCCAAAAAGTCCCTTCCAAAGTCAACGACCGTTGTAAATAAGCGTTCGCGTCCTCAAACGAAAGGTCGGGAATGTCGCAGCAACGCATAATGTCGCAATCTGCGACATTATGCCAAGAGCGTCCGACGCATAATGTCGCAGTCAACGCATAATGTCGTAGTTTTTCTTACGCATAATGTCACATGTCGCAACGCATAATGTCGCAGCAAATCGTCAACGCATAATGTCACATGTCGCAACGCATAATGTCACAGCGGTATTTTCTTCAGGACTCGAGCTACAGATAGGATATAAAACATACTTTGACTTAGTATTTTGAGACACGAAAAAGAGAATGAAATTATTTTGAAATCAGGATTACTCTTTGTATGGATATTAGTCGCTTTATTGCCATTTCGTCTACTGCCTTTTCCCCACTATCGCATGGTCTGATATCATTTCGTCTACCATTAGTTAGTCAACTATCAACATAGTCCAATAACCATTTCGTCTAATTACCATCTCGTCTAATAGCCAGTTGGTCTAATAGCCGTTGTGTTTATTATCATTTAGTCTAATTGTATTTTTTTTTTCATTTTATTTTATTTTTTTCATTTTTATTTTTTCAGTTGGTCCAACATCCATTTTGTCCAATATCATTACGTCTATTACCTTTTGGTCTAATAGCCAATTGGTCTAATAACTTGGTGTACTCCCATTTTCATCCATGTTCCATATGGTCTAACTTCAGTTGGTTCGCTATCACTTTGTCTAAACCCATTTCGGCTAACAGTCATTTGGTATCGTTGCCATGGGTCCAATCACCATTAGGTCCTATCACCGGTTCTAGGACAATTACCCCCCCCCCAGAAAATCACCTTCCGGACAACCACCTTTTGACATTTAGCCTCCGAGGACAATTACCCCCTGAGGACAATTACCCCCGAGGACAATTACTCCCGGACAATCACCCCCTGGACAATTATTTCACAGACAATTACCCCCCAGCAAATGCCCCCGAGGACAATGATTCCCCAGACAGTTACCGCCAAACAATTACCCCGGAAAATCCCCCCACCTTCTCTCTGGCATAAAATAAAGCGTGACCCCTAGGGGGAAGGGGGCACTCGACCAAAAAAGTGGTAGGGGTGTGCCGCGGACGAGACAAAAAACGGGGTCCTTGGAACGGATCGCTAGCGTGTCAGTGCTGATGCATCCCTGTGGAACGGACATGCGTGCATGATGTAGCTAGCCCGGCGGCACGTCCGCCGGGTGCGCTCGCGCAGAGGTGATGGTCGGACAGCGCTCTGCGGCCGCATTTCACCAAAATTGCAGCTCATTGTAGCAGATCAATGCGACCGGAACGGCGTAACGAAAAATATGACAAGCTTTGGAGCGGATTTCTTTCTTCTTTTTTCTCGATAAGAAAATGTTTTGCCTTGGAGCGGCTTTCTTTGTTCTTTTTCTCAATAAGACAAAGATGCTATGCCTTGGAACGGAAATTTGAGTGTAAAAATGGGGGTCCCCTCCGCGGCACATTATTATATACTGAGTGCCCCCCCCCGGGCGTGAACCATTATAATATATTATATATATATTTTCTACTTTATCTTATGTTAATAACTTTCTCTCTTATCGCTCTTTCTCCTTTTTTCTCTCTCCCTCTCTCTCATTTTCTTTTTTTCATTTTTTCTTCCTTTTCCGCCTTTTTTCTTTTTTTTTGTTTAGCAATGCCTTCTGCATCATGAAAAATGGGGGTGGGGGCTTGCGCTATATAGCTACGCATATGTACATCAGAAAATGTGTAAACTGGCCCACATACTAAGTTTTCATAGAACAATTGAACATACATGAAAAGACACGATTAGACTTAATAATCACAAATGCCTAATTTCTCTGATTCCAACTGATCAGATTTTTTCTTGATTCATTTGGGGTTTAATTTCAGGAAAAATCAGGAAAATAGATAAAACATTAAAAAGACACCTTTACAAGTAGAAATATTGAAAGTCGGTAACGCACACCATCAACACTACTATTGACAGAAGAACCTATAAACCTGTTATTTTAAAACAATTCATCTAACAAGAAGCTAAGAATTATGAAACAATTGGTGCACATTCCAGATTAAGATGTGGATTTAGTTTTAATACAGTAAGCAAAAAAAAAAATGCCAAGATAATATACACAAGAACACCTTGTAATTTTACTATTTAGGCCCTAACTCTGTGCACTTCCTTTGTCTAGGGGATTATTGTCGCCGGGGCAGGGTAATTGTTCCCGTTGGTAATTGTCCTCTGGGGTAATTATCCGGGGGTAATTGTCCTCGGGGGGGGGGGTTAATTTTTTCTAAGGGGTAATTGTCCGGGGGTAATTGTCATCGGGGGGTAGTTGTTCAGGGGGTAATTGTCCGGGGGGAAATTGCCCTAGGGGGTAGTTGGCCGTCGGGGGTAATTGTCCTCAGGGGGTAATCGTCCTCGGGGGTAGTTTTACAGGGGGTAGTTGTCCGGGAGTAATTGTCTAGGGGGGTAATTGTCCAGGGGGTAATTGTCCGGGGTGTAATTGTCCTCAGGGGGTAATTGTCTTCGGGGGGTAATTGTCCTCAGGGGGTAATTGTCCTCGGGTGGGTAAAATTGTCAGGGATTAGTTGTCCGGAAGGGTGATTGTCCGTGGGGTAATTGTCCTAGAACCAATGATTGGACCTATTGGTGATTGGACCCGTGGCAACGATACCAAATGAGTGTTAGCTGAAATGGATTTAGACAAAGTGATAGCGTACCAACTGAAGTTAGACCAAATGGAACATGGACGAAAATGAGAGTACACCAAGTGGTTATTAGACCAATTGGCTATTAGACCAAAAGGTAATAGACGTAATGATATTGGATAAAATGGATGTTGGACCAACTGAAAAAAATACAATTAGACTAAATGATAATAAACACAACGGCTATTAGACCAACTGGCTATTAGACGAGATGGTAATTAGACGAAATGGTTATTGGACTATGTTGATAGTTGACTGACTAATGGTAGACGAAATGATATCAGACCATGCGATAGTGGGGAAAAGGCAGTAGACGAAATGGTAATAAAGCGACAAATATCCATACAAAGAGTAATCCTGATTTCAAAATAATTTCATTCTCTTTTTCGTGTCTCAAAATACTAAGTCAAAGCATGTTTTATATCCTATCTGTAGCTCAAGTCCTGAAGAAAATATCGCTGTGACATTATGCGTTGCGACATGTGACATTATGCGTTGACGATTTGCTGCGACATTATGCGTTGCGACATGTGACATTATGCGTTAGAAAAACTACGACATTATGCGTTGACTGCGACATTATGCGTCGGACGCTCTTGGCATAATGTCGCAGATTGCGACATTATGCGTTGCTGCGACATTATGCGTTGGTGCGACATCATCGGTTGTAACAGGGCCCACATTGCACAAGCATTGCTTTTTAGTGGGTCCCTCCATTTCCATCTTGATTTAATTTCTATTGAAAAATAGTATACTTATTTAAAACCTCCAAATTGTGTAAGTGTTTTTCACAACATATGTATTATTATTTTTGTTTCTTTGCAACGGATACAAATACCTATGTTTGTATATGGTATACAATTTGTTTTTGTTTGATGGAAGTGAAATAAATAAAATTGAATTGAATTGAATTACTTTCTTTCGGTCATGTTAGCGGTAAAAGGTGACAGAAGAGGGATTAATATCAGTCCAAGAAAAGGGATTAATATCAGTCCAAGAAAATTGTAAAGTCTTGTTAAGGTTAATATAAAGAACATGTACTCCGTCTACTTAATAATATTTGTCTATTGACGTGGTCATAAATTATGTTTCAGATAGTATGGTATTTTTTTAGATTTATTTCTTTGACGTGTATTTCTTCGTAATATATAGATACTTCCACCCAAGAAAAAATGTTGATTTGAATTAATAGAGAAAATGAAACAAGCATGACACCGAAACTTTCATCAAAATCGGATGTAAAGTAAAAAAGTAATGGCATTTTAAAGTTCATCGATCTTAGTTTTCACAAAACAGTTACATGCATAACTCATTTACATGCAAATTAGGGAGTCGATGTCCCTCACTCACTAATCATTTTGATTTTTATTGTTTGAATTATATTACAATATTTATATTTTACAAATTTGACAATAATTACCAAATTGACTGAATTACAAAATGTTAAAACAATTGTAATACCACATATTCAAGGAGGAATGAAACTTTGTTTCACATGAAAATGAGTTATAGTATTTCATAATACAAAAGAAATAATGAATGGGTGAGGACATCAGTCCCTTGACTTACCGACCAGGATGTGCAATGCAAAAAGCTGTTTTAAGAAATTAAGCAAAACTAAAAAAAGAATATCAAACATTTCTTATTTTACAACCGATTTTGATGATATTTTCAGTGCCTATGCATGTTGATTTTTCCCCATTTTATTCGAATGTACTTTTGTGGCTCATATTTGAGCGATTTTCTCTTCAACTGGACACGATGATGTGCATAGGATTCTTTCTTTCTCTTGCAATCTTATGTCCAAAATCTACATAAATGTACCTTTTGTTTACCTTTGAGATAAAAACCGGCTAATCCTTAGTACAAACTATTATCTATCTATCTTTCTTTCTTTCTTTTTCTCTTTCTTTCTTTTTTCTTTCATTCGTTCTTTCTTGATTTATTTATAATGTAAATATCATTATCTATACTAATTTATCCATAACGTACATTGGTCTATTTCCCCCATTTGCCTGCACACGCTCTTCTCTTTCCTTTGCCTGTATACATGCAATTCATGATAATACGCTGATCCATCTTTTTCCTTCCTTTTGTTTCATAGCTATTCAAAGAAGGATACACGAATGTCCACGGAGTGGACATGTCTGCTGGTATGCTGAAAATTTGTGAGAAGAAGAATGTCTTCTCGAAGCTGGTTCGGGCTAAGTTTGATCCAAGCGAACCTCTAGAGTACGTTGATGGTAAGCATATTAATAATGCTATAAATTTTATATACATATTGTTAAACTTCTTCACTGAATATACACTCAACTGCGCAAAACAATGATACTATTACCTAGGCAAAATGGCATTCGAGGATTTTTCCATATACCGCATTTACCTCACATGGGGTTGAGTGTAGCACAATGTGAGTAGATTTCTCCCTGATGGAAAACACGCCATGGGCATGGCTAGTAATCGAACCCACGTCCTTCGGATTCAAAGACCTATAGCAAGGTAAAAAGGTAAAGTAGACAGATTCGGATTTCTGTCCAGTATCCAACTGCATGGTCAGGGTCGGATGGATTTTTCTGCATGTCTGCTTCCTGTCAAATCCCTTTGGTAAACAATTTATCGGAAAAAGATGCATTTTCTCTCTTGCTCTAGTTTCTATACGTCAACTCTTGCCTACACACAGCTCTCAAGAGAGTCGACATATGATCTTCCCCTTCCCCTTTTTTCTTCTCGATTATGGAGATTAAAATATTTTTTATTTAAATTCTTATTTTTAAAGGATTAATAACATTTTGGTGCAATACTTGCGAAGCATATTATTCAAAACTGTCAAAAATTAATAGGAATGCACACTGTACGTGTGCACCGCTAGGGGTACTCGTATAGGGACAAGCCTGTGCACCCCTAGGGATGTACAAAGGGACGAAATTCTGACTGTGTAGTGCATAGGAATCTATATCATATTGCAACATCTATACACTCTAAAAAATGAAGTGCTAATTCAGCTCTTAAAGAGCGTGCATAGTGACTGCACTTCGGAGTGCTGATTTTTCTCGTTCAAATTTGAACTGGACAAATCAGCACTCCGAAGTGTAGTCACTATACACGCTCTTTAAAAGCTGAATTAGCACTTCATTTTTTAGAGTGTAGATGTAGAATGCCATGTTATCTGCCAATATGAGTGCGTTAAAAATGTAGGCTTTGCGATTCACAAAGTTGAATTCTCATTTTTTTTCCCATCAGGTTATTTTGATGTCGTTATGTCCTGTGGAACGTTCGTCCCCGGTGCGCATTTGAACCAGACATGTCTCCCAGAGATATTTCGCCTCCTAAAACCCGGTAAGGTCGATGAATGTATGTATCAAGGGCCTAATCGAAATGCAATTCTTTTAACACACATACAAAAAACACCAAAAAAATGAAAGTGCTTGCAACAACTTCAGGTTATCAACGGAGAGCTTACTATTCATAAATAATATCTGTTAGAATGGAGATGCGTGGGTGGAATTCAATAAAATTTAACGTAGTTTGCATTTCACAATAACCCCCCCCCCCTGCTACTGTGAGCACTTCACATCGTAACTTTAGCTAGAATATTCGAAGATTTCCCAATGCCCAGTGGTTTTAGTAACACATTCGATTTGCCGGTAATTTACTGATACTGGTTGTTTGTGTGTTTTCTTTTTCACCATGCACAACATAATAGAAATAGAATATGTTACATTGATAATAATAATAAGTAGTAGGAACTAAGCATAACAATGTTATTTTTGAAATGCAGAGTCCCTTAAATAACATCGTAGGTATTAAGTAACTAGTTTAACAAAAACGTGACTTTAGGTAATATGATTAACAAAGAGTATTGGAAAGTGAAAATGTGTAGGTTCGAATAAATAGAGTGAGATCCAGAATGTAAAAATATGCTGGATCACTGGTTTGAAGAGTATATTCACAATTGCTTCGTAAAGTATTGCTACATTTAATCTAAATTCATCGATTTTGAAACTGAAAGCAAGTGCTGCACCACATATTGTCACACCTGCTTTGTGCAAAATATGAGACCACAAATTATCGCCCCATTTCATTAACACTTAACAAACAAACAAAATAGGTCATGTAGAGTTGCAAATGCAATTAGACCATTTGGCTATTAGACGAATTGTCAATTAGAGCAAATGAGAATTAGATCAAGTATCCAAGTATATGTTACACCAATTGCAAATTAGACCAAATTATTAGTAGACAAAATGGGTTAAAGTGATTGGTTAACATTGGTTTGACTTTTAAAAAATCTGAGCTAGAAGGTCACACCTGTCACCTGTGTCTGTGATATCTTACAAGAATGAAGCCCAGAAAAAATTGCGTTCAAAAATAATAATCTAGTGCTTCAAAAATTGAAATATAAAGTGTCCGGAAACACCATCTTAATTTCATCACAAACACTTATGTGTACTATTTAGGCGTCTATCAGACGCCTATTTACAAAATCGGGTTTGCCTTGTAGTTTTAGCTTTTCATTCTCAATAATGCACACATGTTTCATCTTGGTTTGAGAATTTTTTTGAATTGGCTGCTCACAAAGTTAAACAATACCTTTAAGCCGATGTGTTATCAGACAAACTGAGAACTAGTCCCAGTGTTTTTAGACCACGTAGATAAAAAACCTAATTTTCCACGGGCTCTGCTGCTGTTCTATTAGCCTCACCGAAGTTAAATTGCCAGTTGGTCTAATCCCAATTTGACTAATGGCCGTTAAGCCTCATCCGATATCCTAAACATGGTCTTATTCCATTTCGTCTACAACCAGTTTATCTTTTGGTCTAATTGTCATTTTGCCTATGTACCATTCCGTGTAATATCCATTTGGTCTAATTTCTATTTGGTCTAGTATCTATCTATCTGTGGAGCGTTGTGGCCCAGTGGATAAGTCTTCTGACTTTGAAACAGAGGGTCGTGGGTTCGAATCCCAGCCATGGCGTAATTTCCTTCAGCAAGAAATTTATCCACATTGTGCTGCACTCGACCCAGGTGTGGTGAATGGGTACCCGGCAGGATTAATTCCTTGAATGCATGAGCGCTGAGAGGCAGCTTGAGCTAAAGCCGGGGTAATGATAATAATAACAACGCGCCTCGGAATAGAATATTTCTAGATAGATGGCGCTATATAAATGCCTATTATTATTATTATTATTAACACCATTTGGTCAATTCCTGTAACAGACTGGAAATAATTATTTGGGATTTAGACCAAAAGGTGATTAGACCATTTGGCAATTCGACGATTCGGCAATGATACCGACCAATTATATTCTATCAACTCTTATAAATTACACTGAGTGGAAGTTACTAGATTACTACCACGAATGGGTTTCGCTCGTATGATACTAGACGATCAGAGAGTTTGACCAACTGCTACTGCAAGACCAAGTTGATATAACTCCTAAAAACTAATGATGATAAACACTGATTATAATACGCACCAATACATGCACACCCTCACACACACCAACACAAAACTTAGCCTGACACAAAGCACATAACTTTACCGCAAACAACGACGCATACCCCGACACACACACTACACAGACTGGTGGTTGAAAACAATTTGGGTATGGGGCGACAATTTGTGGTCTAGTTTTCTTATTTTGCCGACACAAATTGGCACATTATGCTGAAGAATTTGAGACCGGCACCTGCATCACAAATTGTCACGAGGCGAAAATTTGTGCAGGGGTGACAATTTTGTGGGTTCAAAGTTTGCACAAATTGTCGCGGGGCGACAGTTATTTGTGGTGCAACAAACAAGTTTTATACACTTTGGCTAACAGAAGATAATTTTACTGTCGACAATCGTAATCTCCAACCTCATGATAATTTGTCACATTTTAGATTGTAAATGATTGACGATCACGAAAGTGTTAAAAATGACCCAACTATAATGATTTTTTTTTCTAGATCTATCTTGCTACTGGTATATCATTGGTTTATTTCCAATTCGTTTAATTGCTGATGTGGTTTACGGTACACCATGTGGGGTGTTATAGAAACAGTGGATAGAAGAAGAGAGGAGGTGGATAGGCGAGAAAGTGCAGATTTAAGAGTAGAGTATTCTTTCTTGAAAATAGTCCTGAAAACTGTAAACCAGAAGGAATGTTGAGTGAGAACAGCTTGAGTAGTAGAGCTGATGAGGAGATGCTGGCTTGAGTCGGCGAGTAGAGATGATGAGTAGTAGAGAGACTCGACGTTTAGGACAGGTTGACTGTCCGTCTTCAGGAGTGGAAAAAACGAAAAAAATTTGTTTAATGTAAATTCGTCAATTTGTCAACTCGTCTACTCACCACATGGTTTACCCTAACTACATGGACTGCATTCAGTCTTAGGCAATTCCGCCTAATAACCAGTTGGTACAATAGCCATTTAGTCCATATCCCATTTGGTCTAATTGTTAAATTAGATTGTTAAATGTTAAATTGTGCAAAATGAATGAAAATGAAATGGATATTAGACCAACTGGTTATGAGCCGAAATGGTCATAGACGAAATGGTGATTAGACGAAGTGATGATTGGAACAAATGTTTGTTAGACGAACTGTTGGACAAAATAGCATTAGACTAAATGAAAGTAGACCATGTGGTGAGTGGACGAGTTGTCAGTAGACGAATTGGCAATTTACCGTATCATTGATCATCAGAAACAGCATTAGCTAAAGAAAATGATACATTAAACGAAGTTGTTTTTTCACTTCCTCATATCTTTTCTGCATTTACATGCATTAGGTGGATACATGGTGATTGCGACTCGACAGAAGGCTTTTGAAGAAGAGCTTGGAGGCGTTAAACTTAAAAGTACCTTACCACGTTTTGTCGAAGAGGGCGTTCTGGCGAAACTGTCGCACGATGTGATAAGATACACGACAGAAATTAACATCGACATTCCTGGCGTCATATTGTCATACATTTTACTACCAACACAAAAAGAGCAAAATACCGAATGACCGCTGGCAAGGGAAAGGTTTCATTAAATATTTTTGTACAATGTTATTAAATAGATAATACATAAATAGTGCATATGATCACAATAGTGCTGAATGATACTTTATATTGTGGAAAGCTCGTATTTGGTATTAAGCCGAATTACTAGTATATATACATCCGATCACTACACATTAAATATAGATTGAAAATTATCACATGTTATCAACACAATATCCTATTATTATATGTGCACATATAAAAACTTTCAGTGAATATGTATAACGAATTCCAAAACAACGAAGATTCAAGGCTATTCTATAAAGTAAAAAAAATGTCAACTGTAGGTCTACATGTAGTTGTGTTGTCTGAAGTATGAACATGGGCCTACAAGAGGTCATCATAAAAATGGATTATCCTAAGATCAGTCAATGAAAAACGTAAGAAATCTTTTTATATAAGAATGAGAAAACGCTCAGTAATAAATTAGTTAATGCACGCAGTGTCTACTGCTTTGAGAATGGACTGGATAAGTATTGGAGATGTAAACCAGTAAAGTTCAAGTTTGAAAAGTAAAACCGAGTGGCCTCTACTGTTATCTTGGTGCTTACGTGTGTGGGGGAGATCGAGATGGGAGCGTAGTGGTGTAGCAGTTTCGACCCTCGCCTTTGGCGAAGTGATAATCCACGCATGGTCTCTCCCACCCAGGACAATTGGGTAGGGTCGGTGTAAAAATGGCAGAGGTAAAAAGGACAGAGGTAAAAATGGCAGAGGTAAAAATGGCAGAGGTAAAAATGGCAGAGGTAGAAATGGCAAAGGTAAAAATGGCAGGTAAAATTTTTACCTCTGTCATTTTACCTCTGCCATTTTTACCTCTGCCATTATTACCTCTGCCATTTTTACCTCTGCCATTTTTACCTGGCACCAATTGGGTACGGGGGGGGGGGGCGTCATTGTCTCTGGTTTAGCAGGTGTGCCCCTAAAACAGGCCTCGAAAAAAAGCTATGAATCCAGTGACCGGGTAGTAATTATTGTGAAGCGGTTTGAGCAGTCATTGATTGGTATCGTGCTATATAAAATGTAAAATATCATTTATTAGAGGTGATTTGTTGTGTCGGTGTGTCTGTGTGTGCAATAGGATATGTGTAAATAGGTAAATTTTCCGCGTGTGCAGAAGTTACGACTTCTTTAAAAATTTGCGCAACTAACATTTTACTACCTTCTGAAAATTGTCTTGTTATCAGTCATGCATGTTTGAAAACAGTACCAGAAACTGAAGAAAGGATAACTCTTATCAGGGCGTATCAAATCAGTAAAAAATTGTTATACTTTATGCAATATGACTTCATGACTCATTATGTATTAGGGCGATTCCACTCTAGAACTTCAAAAATATCATTAATTTCAACATGCTTTCAATAAGTCATAAGTAATGTAATATTTTACTATGATACCTATATTTTATGAAAATTGTGAGTTTTAACCAAACGTGAAGACAGATATAGTTTTAATTGGGGGGAACAATGGAATTTTAAATTTTCAATAATTTTGCTCATTGAATAGTCAAGTACAAACAGTGCCTGAAACAATTATTTGCAAAGCAAGAGAAGATTGAAAATATTGGAGGTCAATAGAATAATATATCACTGATGGTTCCAAATAATATCTACAACATTTTCATGATCCATAATAGGGGCAGCCCTTATTTTTCCGAACCTATTTTTGGCGATGTCCCGTACGACACATGACAATGCAAAAGTTTTTCCTACAATTTTATTTTTGATGATGCAATTTCATAAAGTCAGATTCTCTTTGTTTGACCCATGGGTGATCGATTTATCCCATAAGGATCTAATTACTGCCCTTCATTTTTCAATTATTGTCCTATTAAAAGTTGTCCCGTACGACACACGCTGTGTCGTACGGGACATGTCCCGGCTCACAATATAATAATGCATTTAATTGCAGGATTTGGATTCAGAAACCATAAATGGTAGGCATACTTAAGTTCATTTAATTGATTTAACATAAAGTGAACTGAAAAAGTACTTTGTTTATCTCCATAGAACATGAAATAAGTGATTCTAAACATTTTAATTGATTTCATGTAGGTTTATTCTTTTGTGAATCCCTTCAGCTAAACTGGTGATTTTCACTGATCAGAGCAGGTTAATTTCTTTTCATTGAGCATGAAAAGAAAACTTTTATAATTATTTCAACCTAGCCTGGAAGATGACTTCCTCTTGCATGCTAATGTGGAATTATTATAAGATGTAAAAAAGAAAATACATATCAATCATCATGACCATCTATTTGGACTTCCCTTGATGATCAATATTTTTTATATACAGTATTGAAACTCCTTACTTTTTTTCAAATAAGACAAATCATATGGTTTCATGAAATGCAGATGGGTTTGAAAAAGTAGAACCGCATTTCTTTAGAAAAGAAATTGTGGAATTACAAGTGACAGTTGTGACATATATCATGTAGATATACATTTTATATATACATGTAAAAAATTATAACATCTTAGCCCCATAATTTACACAAAGTTTCATTCATTGTTTAAATAGTGTTTGGAAATCATCAATTAATTCCCAAAAATATAACTTCACACAAATCTTCAAGTTGTTCAGCTCGTAAAAATGCTGTGAACACTTGTACATTTCCCATCATGAAAAAAATTATTAAGTTATTGCTCCCAATTGTATATATAGAGGTTAACTTAATTATATTGTCCTGAATGACTACTTATTAAAAGATTTTTCATAAAAAAGGAAAAATTTAGGGGCAATGCTCCTTCTGATTGCTAAAATGTTCATTTTTTTTATTCAGGCTGCCCAGTACAACACGCAAGTGCCTGTACAACACACAAGTGTCCCGTACGACACAGAAGTGCTCCGGACGACACACAAGTGTCCCGTACGCGCGTTTCCGTTTTACACCCTGGCGAAGGCATTTTCCGGAAAAGTAGCCAAAAAGCGACTATTGAAGAGTCTACACACGTCGCTGGTTGCATGCAGCGTGCGACACAGGCGAGTCCACCACCGCATGCAATTTGCACAGTTACTGATCAGAGCACAGAGTTCCTCGGCACTTCATGTACAGAGAGAGCGGCAGTCAGGAGTGAAATCCGAACATGCTTTTGCAGTCGCGTTGTTTATGATTATAAAAAATTATTAACTAAATGAATAGAATGACAGGCAACATCAAAATAAACAGATACTTATAATGGAAAGACAAACTGAAGTTTGATGGATTGATACACTTAGAAGCTGCCGAAAGATAGATATAGAAGACTGATAAATATATAGATAGAGACAAGATAGACAGATAGATAGATAGAAAGAGAGAGAGAGAGAGAGGTGGATAGATAGATAGAAAGAGAAAGAGGGAGAGATGGATGGATAGATAGATAAATAGAGAGAGGGGGAGAGACAGAGAGGTCGATATATAGAGGGGGAGAGAGAGAAAGAGAGAGAGAAGGATAGAGAGAGAGGGAGAGAGATGTTGTAGATAGAAATATGGACGGACAAAGAGAGAGAGAAAAAAGACAGACAGATGCTAGAGAGGGAGAGAGATAGAGAATTTGAGAGACAGATAGATAGATGTTAGATAGATAGAAAGATAAAGAATGAGAGAGACAGAGAATATAGACAAATTAACAGATAGATACATATATAGATATATAGATAGAGAGAAATAGAGAAAGACAGACAGTGATGGATAGATAGATGGATAGAGAGATAGATAGATGTCAGATAGATCAAGAATGAGAGAGAAGAGCGACAAATTAACAGATAGATACTGTAGTTACATAGGTAGGTAGAGAGAGAGAAACAGAGAAAGACAGACAGATGGATCGATGGATAGATAGATAGAGAGAGATAGAGAATTTGAGATAGATACTAGATAGATGTTAGATAAAGAATGAGAGAGACTACAGAGATTATTAGATAGATAGATACTGCAGTTACATAGATAGATAGAGATAGAATTTGAGAGATAGATATATAGACAAATAGAGAGAAAGACAGACATCAGCAAATCGGCAAGGCAAATGATCAAGGCAAAGAAAGTATAAGCTCAGCTGCATTTGAAAGTACGGTATGTTTTGCGGATAACTTCGGTGCGGACTTTGGATCGCGCGCCCAGCTGATAATGTAAACAAACGTAGACGTAGACTCTTCACTAGTCGCTTTTTGGCTACTTTTCCGGAAAATGCCTTCGCCAGGGTGTAAAACGGAAACGCGCGTCCCGTACGACACATTATTTTGTGTATGATATATTGACAGAAATATTCATCTAATAGCGATTTCTAACCTAATGAATGTCTTAGTTTGATAGGATTATCATTGTCATCAGCCAAATAATGTGATTGAAGAAGTCAAAGTGTGACATAAAGTAAGAAAGTTTGGCTTCAATTTAGAGATGTCCCGTACGACACATTTTGAATGTCCCGTACGCCACAATGTTCTCGAAAATTATAATTTGCTTTATTTATTCATGAATGTTTATTTTGCTTTCTTTCACAGATGTGTTTGTTCTTGGGTAATTGTCAATTTGAGTTCAGTTTCTATGAAATTTATTTGCCCAACTCACAGACTTTTGAGTACAGACATGAGGTTTCTAAAAAAGTCACTTTTTCTGCGTCCGTACGACACATTGCTATTTTAAATTTGTATTATACAGGATGTGAATTCAAGTCATGTTAAGTCTTGGTTTTTCTAACACTCTGGTAGTACTTGATGATCACCTATAGTTACTGGAATTTTTTTGTCTTTTCTTGTCAAAAACTGTCAAATGCTCTCTAAATGTCCCGTACGACACGTATGGAATCACCCATTATCAGCTCGTAGTCGGTATCAGACTTTTAATTTTCTCTGTATGATATGAGGCAATTATACATTTTTAATATTCAACGGCAATTTGAGATGCGCGGTTATTGGAATTAAGATTTTATTTTATTATGGTAGTGAGTCCAAAATTCGCGTGTGTCCATACTTCGCGGATGGACATTATCTAAAAACCTAGCCGAATAGCCTTAAAATCTTATATCTTCAATGTGAAAAGCGACCTAAAATTACCATTTGGCATAAGTTTCTTTAGAATGAGTTCAGTATGCATGAAAATATTAACAAAAGATCGGCAAGTATCATGATATCATCATTTTGCAAGCAGATATCATAAAAAATGAGAGTTCAATGTGGTACTGACTGATTCTATTCTATAGCATGTTGTCGTCAGTCTGATATAGATATATACAGTATTACCTCTTTAGCTTGAGTCTTTCTTTAAATCGATACAAAAACTTTGGTCCGCGAAGATAGGTTTCACTTTTTCAGAATGGTTTTCCAGCATTCATCTAAGATCACGCTACAGGCGAAACCACTTGACCTACTTCACATTTGCGTCAATGATTTTATAGTTTACGATCTTGTCGTCAATGTGGTATTTTTAAATTGGTTTTGTACAAACAGTGAATACTTTGTGAACGAATTTAAGCCTGATGAATATTTTTTAAATGTCCGCTAAGTTTGGACACCCGATCA
This sequence comes from Lytechinus variegatus, assembly GCF_018143015.1. Classification (NCBI taxonomy): domain Eukaryota; kingdom Metazoa; phylum Echinodermata; class Echinoidea; order Temnopleuroida; family Toxopneustidae; genus Lytechinus; species Lytechinus variegatus. The sequence goes on from NC_054749.1 coordinate 8,537,124, forward strand.
TATATTACATCCCTTTTCATGGTAATGTTCAACTTTGTACTAATTTCTATTTTCTTTCAAAATTTTCTGACAGTTTCAACAATATCTGACAGTTAAAGGGGAAGTTCACCCTGAAGAAAACTTTGTTGTAAAAATAACAGAAAAAATAGTAAAAATTATTGGTGAAGGTTTGAGGAAAATCCGTTAAAGAGTAAGAAAGTTATTAGAGTTTAAAATTCTGGATTTGTGACGTCATAAACGAGCAGCTGCCCCATGTGTTATGTAATATAAAATGTATGAAATTCAAATTTTGTATGGTTCCTGATGACTTAATTTTATTTTCTTTTCATGATCGGGTGTGAAAAGATTTGACTATTGATATACAAAAGTTACAGTGAAAACCATTTTCAATTTTCTGAGAAAATGACATTTCATTGATTTTTTACCATTCGCTATGTAGGAATGCTGCTCGCATATGACGTCACACATCAAATAATTGAAATTCTAATAACTTTTTAATTATTTGATGAATTTTTCTCAAACCTTCGGCAATATTTTTTTATTTTTTCTGCTATTTTTACAATAAACTTTTTGTCAGGGTGAACTTCCCCTTTAAACAAGTGGCCCAAATATTCAGATAATTATAAATCTGAACTTTTTCGACAATTCCAAAACATTTCTCTTACTCTCTCCTGAGTAATATCATATTAAACTAAAATATAGAAATCGAGACTTCTAGATAAGACATTCGGTATTATTTTATTCAATGAATATCACGTGTATATTCTTTCATGAAAATGCAATTCAGTGTTTAAATTCGACTTTCATTTTATTTGCATTTGCCACTCTGCCTATTATAAATACTGTATGTAATATGTAATATAGGAAGTAAAATTCAACTCAAACAATATTGTATTTTGTTGATCAGCAGAGTTTTTTCATGAAACGAGTAGTTGTTTTTACTGACTAACTTGTTCTAATACACTAAGATGCAGTCAGGTACCATTACATGAAATAGTACATCAGATATAAACAAAAACATTTTGGTAATTGGAATAAATAGTCGCTCATCAAAATTACGGGTGCAGCTTACATTTGATCATAAATCGTCATCCCAAACATACATAGGCGCATATAATACATTTAGAATATGATTCACACATTTGCAAACTATGCGATTCTGCAGGGAATAGTTTTACGAAATAGTAAATATCTTCCGTTACGATGGACATGATGTATATATGTATATATACACAACAAAAAAGTAAGTCCCCCTAAATCAAATTGCTGTAACTTTTGAACCGAATTAGTTTGAGATATTTCATTTGTGGTTTTCTGCACTCATTAAGGAACTTCTAGGGAAAAATGAGATCGATCGGTTGAGTCATGCATGAGTAATTAAAGATTTAATTAAAAATTACCATTTTTAAAAGTCACAAAAGTCGTTTTTCAGTTTTTTTCAAATACAAAGTAGGGCAAAAGTTGTTTTCAGGTGAATTTTATGGTGTAATGCTGTTTTACTATCCATCCAACCACTTCAGACCAGATTTTGATATCGTATGATCATGGTTGAGTGAGCACGAATGTATTGCAGGGGCTGCGGAAGCGAGGGGGGGGGGCTGCATGGGCTTCAGCCCCAACTTTTTTCTAAAATCATGTACAAAAATGTAAAAATGACGCTACGATTTTGATTTTTTTGCATGATCAGCCCCCCCCTCACTTTTGGCTCAGTCTCCTCCCCCCACTTTGAAAACCGTTCCGCGGCCCCTGAATTGTGATGTATCATCATTAACATGATCTAACAGGTTGCAGAGGATACTACCATAAACCCCTATGATAGGGGTTTATGTTGGTGGCTCCCCCGATTATAGTGATTATAGGCCCCTCCCCATTTTAAAATTCTGGATCCACCACTAATTTGTCCATACATTCAACTGATCCTGAGAAATTGTTAGGAAAAGAATACATTTATGCAGTATAAAGAGTATTCATTCCTAAGTTTTCGATTGTGCTCGCTCAACCATGAAAATGTTTAAAATTCGGAAAGTGTGTGATGATAGAAATGATGGATGATAAAAACAACAGCAATTAAAGTCACATTTGAAACCGAATTTGCCCCCAAAATCACTGTATTATCCTTTAAAATGCGTCTGTGACATTGAAAATACCAATTTTCCCACTTTGATGCGTGCTCACTCATCCATAAATAAACAAATCGATTTCATTTCGCACAGAATTTTGCCCATAATTTGATAAACATTACTGCCAAACGACAATGCTAAAGACAGCCTTGAAAAAAAGTTCCACCATATTGAATAAGGGGTTACTTATTCGTAAAAATATGCACCCATAATGTACACAAGTCTATGAGAGAGGAAGTCAAAATTTTGAAATGAGGGTTTGTTTCGTGGACGAATTTTGTTACTTCTGCCAACAGTTATTTCATGAAACTTCGCACATGGCTTCAGAGTAACACTATCCAAGAGGTGCGCACACCAAAATAACCATTCGATACGATACAGAGTGGGGCCAAGGCCTTGAACTTTCTTCTCATTTGCATAATTTTCGAATATTGTGTGCTCACTGATGCATTAAACATCGGGATTTTCATAAAAATCAAATCAAATGAACTGTGCAAGGAGTTGTGTGACAGATATCCATAGTTACAAATCGCATTTTTTCCAATAACGTAAAAAGGAGCTTATCACATTTCACATGTTCATTCAAGCGTAAATGTTTAATTTGACACCTTTGAATCATTGAAGCATGTTAATTGGTCATGAACATAACGAAAAAGTTGAGAAAAGATCATTTTCAGTTACCAAAGTGAAGCAGTACTTGCATACGATATTTGAAAATCGCATTTTTTGTTTCCAATAAATGCTCATTGAACCGTGAAACGGTGAATATTGTTGGAGATAGTCTTCCCCAAAATAACTGTCATCATATTCTAGCATTTTTATTGAAAGAAATGAGTAAAAATCCAATTATAGCAAATTTGGACTTGAGTTTATTCAACCGTGAAATTTAGCTAAAAAAGTTGTATCGTCTTTTAGAAAGTACCTTTTACAAGCCTTCTGACTATTTTTCATGATGAGAATGTGGAATTAGTTCCAATAAAATGGAATCAAAGTCATGATATTTTGCTTGTGACTTTTGAAAAGTGATATTTTTGCCTTCTGACGGTGCTCACTGAAGCATGACGTAAGATACGTCCACAACAGAGGGTAGCTTATAAAATTACCTACACGCTCATGTAAAAATATATCAAAACTCGCATTGGTTAGGAAATTATTGATGTTTGTTGGGGGGGGGGACTTCCTTTTTTTGTTGTGTATACATTGAATAACTACTACTCAGTCGACCTCGTCGTTTTTCCCCGTTTTCTGGATGTTCAGTCCATCTCCTTTATAAAATATGCATGGTTATCATATATTTTAACATAAAATTGTTTTGCCTTGTGATTTTAACGTTGCATACAGCATTATATTGAAAATATAATGTAAAAAAGTGAACTATGTGATATTCTCCCATAGAGCCGTGTGTTATAAATCCGCGCTCTTGCCCTCTTTAATTTTTACATGCATGTCACTTGACTTGCAGAAAAATTAATTTTAACAGTCATGATCTATGTAATCATAGTTAAATAATCATGTAAATTGTGGTTATTCATGTGTAGAAAATGTGACAAAATAATATATTAAATTGTTGTCTGTTATCAAATTGAATTGATTGTGCTTTGAATTATTTCAGATGTTATTCCCATTCATAAGAGTGATCATGGTGATGATATGTTTTTTTGTGTGTGTCAAAATCAAATATAATGCTGTGATATTTTAGATTAGGTGATGATGTTTAAGTATAAAGGATTGGAATGTCTGAAAACGTTATTCATGATTAGTTTCCTGATTGTATCATGATCATGGCGTGATTCAAAGTGAATTGGCAATCAGTGATTACCTTGTTCTTAAAGATGGATCCAGTGGTGCTTTAGTGATGTGGAATTGGTTGCTGTAAAAAGGATTGTGATTAGTTTCTCAGTTACATATCTTATCCTGTCTATCTGAGATTAACTCGATTAAATAATGGATTTCTGCTTGTTGCCACTTCAGGGCCATGGTTGATCAGGTGCAGCTAGCTGATGATGTGCTTCTATTTGTGTGTGTGTGTGCGTGTGTGTGTGTGTGTAAAGATACACAACAATCAATGCCAGCAAACATAATTCTGGGAGATGGGGTACCAGCAAACATTTATTTTAGAATAATATTTTTTGTATATTGTGTATATGCTGCAGATGTTTGTTTTCACGACACTGAGCTTATGTGTTGCTGCCCTCTACGTTCGTTGATAGAGATCAGGATCAGTGATATCAAGCTAGCTGAGCTGAGCGCAGCAACTCTTAGACAAGTTTCGAATAGCTTGTAATTTGCTCTCCTTGTCATGGAAGATGGCATTCCGTCAACTTTGTTGGTATGACAATGTTATTATTTATGAATGGGTTATAGATATGTGCTTAATTGTTTATTATGATTACTGTAACGTGATGGATCGGCTAGATCTAGATCATAGAGATATATAGGCTATATACTAAATACGCTACTAATATATCTGTATAATCTATAGGCCTAGATCGACTAAAGACGAACGTATACTGCGTTTCTCTCCCTCTCTCTCTCGCATACGCGTAGTACATAGCTAGCAATATGTGTCAAGCCTATTCACTAGTCGCTCTGGGCCGCCGTCGCTCTGTAGCAATTTTTTTAAATACTATTTTTGCCTTCGCCAGGGTCAGGGTCAACGGAAACGGGTCTGTGGCGATATGCTGAGCGCTAACAAAAGATCTTGCTATGAATTTAATATGAAAAGGCTGCAACAACAATTGCAGTGATATTGAATACCGTATAATATAGCCATGAAGATCGTTAAACATGCCAGGACCAGTATACCTTCCCCTCATGTAGTATCGCATTTTATTTTCCTAGCTATAAGTGTAGCGAGTCATGCAATAATTTTAGGGTTTCTTTTCGATTTTCAATTTTACAATAATTTGAACGTTTGTCTAGAGGCCTTTCTCTTATGTCTGGAAAAAAAACCCGGTGAGTTTAAGCTTAAAAAAACTATAAAAATATCATATTCTTGACAAACGCTATCCTGTCTTTGGTTCACTGTTTGAATATGTTTATTGCTACCATGACACATTATTGACTTCTCCATTGTATGGATGAACCTGATGTTTCATATTCTCCACATCATGCATTCTTTTTTGGATACACTACTTTGGGAGGTGTTGAAAGTAATCTTACATAAACCTATATACTGTTTTCATCAATCTATACACCCATTCGAATAGCATCTGCTACAGTAATTATGTGTATTAGAATCCGAGGGCGAGCACTATCTTAGGCTCTTTTCTGCGATAGCATATAGATCTAATTTCGACTTCAAAACAGTTCAAACTTTCATTTGTTTTTTAAAACCATTTTCAAGCTGATGTTGCAATCTCGTATATCCGTTCGAATTCATTCAACAATCGTAATAATTACTTTACTGTGTTAGAGAAGCTATAGAAAATGGCAATAGCTCGAAGGAAATATCTATTTGACAATCATCGGTATAAATGGTTAAATATAGAAATTTCGATAGAAAGAAAATAAAACGAAAACAACCCCCCAAAAAATATTATTTCTAAGTACAAAGAGTCATTAAGTAGACCTACGCTACAGCCGTCCATCTTCAACAGGAATCAGACTCAAGACAACTCGTACCTTGTTAAATTAAGTTGTATTTAATGTAAACTTGTCAGTCTCAACATGATATTATAACCGTAACATGTTAACTGATCTCAATCTGTCAAAACAGAAGTAAAAAAATCTATGTAAGACCGAGCAGATGACACAGGTTAAATCTGAACCCACGAGAGTTATGCCTAACAGACAATCACTCATTGATTTAATTTGTATAACAGGTTTAAGTGATTACTATGTAATATTTACTGTCATTAAAGGTTAATATAAACCTCTCCAAAGACAAACAAATTTAGCTCGTTCAAACATTTTGATTTTGACACATTAAAAGAAGATAGGAGCAACATTGACTAGAAAGAACTTTATTCATCTGGTCAGGGTGTAGAAAACTTATGGAGTACTTTATAAGTACTCTGTTGGAAATTTGTGATAGACATGCCCAATATCAGCGCGTCTTAAGCAAAGAGGTGTAACATGGATTAATGACTATACTATCTAAATTTAGCACGAGAAAGGGATTACTGTTACTGATTCCGAAAAACCAAATTAATATCTTGGTGGCAAAAATTTCAGCATTTTCGAAAAAGAGTAAACAATTTGAATAAGTTTTGAAAAAATTACTATCAGAATGAATTTTCAGAACAGTGGTAATATTCAGTAGAGAAGTGGACAGTTCTTTTAAACCTTATACCAAAGTAAAACAAGAAAGAAAATAATGATGTCAAACTTACAAAGGGAAATGAACGGATATCTACGATGATCTAAACAGGCTCATCAAATCACATACTTAAGCATTTTCAGAAGGGCAAAAACAGTATTTGACAGTTCATTTCATGGTTGATAACGGGAGATGAACAATGACTGAGACAATTGGTCATGTCTGTTTCATGCCTAATTCAAAGAATATATTGCATTTTTGTTTTCATTGCCTTTTCAGTTAACTTAAGGTACTGAGGTCAAGTTAATTCAATGTAACTTTTTAAAAGAAAAAAAGGGTCAAAATTTTATCAGGTAAAGTTCCTTTTTGAAAAGTGTGATTGACTTGTGGATTCCCCTTTATTTTCAGGTGATTTCACTCACATTTTCTGCATTGATTTCCCTTATCAATCATCGAACAAATTTATTTTTTTATGTTTCTTGTCCTTCTGAACATGCACAAGATTATGATGTGATGAGCTGGATATGATTAGGGGAATGTCCCTGCTCAGATCCTGGATGTAGAAATGGTGGTCAACATGCCAAGGAAAGAAATGCATCACTGCTGCAAACTTGGAATAGGCCAAAATGCACCACCGTTACGTAACAGAGCGTGTATACAAAACCGTTTAAGCGCGACCATTTATATTTTCATACAAATTATATCAATGAACTTTCTACTTATGAACATTTATTTGAAAATGCTACATTTCAGAATTAATTCAGCCTTAAGTCAGAGGGACATTTTTTTGTGGGGGGGGGGGCTGTCAGTTGAGGCATTAATTAAGTATTTTGGTTTTTGGTGTAACTAACTTGCGTTTATGCGATTTGCAATCACCTAATAATCATTTGTAAATTTTGTGATTTATTTCAATTTGTTATAATAAAAACAGAATAAAAAAAACATTATCCTTTCTCGAATGTCAATTTAAATTCAGTGAAATAAAAAGAAATTACGTTTTTTAGGCATTGTCAAAGTAGATGGCACACATTACAAGCTTCTTAAACTGGCGGCTCTTTTTAGTAGAACCACTGGTATATTTATACAATATGACTTGCGAACACGAATTATTCCAAGAGATTGAAAGACGGTAAGAATGACTCTAATACATAAAGGAGGATCATATGATGTCGATGAATTCAGACCGATATCTGTTCTACCTGTGGAGCGTTGTGGCCCAGTGGATTAGTCTTCGGACTTTGAAATAGAGGGTCGTGGGTTCGAATCCCAGCCATGGCGTAATTTCCTTCAGCAAGAAATTTATCCACACTGCTGCACTCAACCCAGGTGAGATGAAGGGTACCCGGTAGGAAGAAATTCCTTTAATGCTTTGAGCGCCTAGGCAGCCCAGCTAATAGTCTAGATCTGGACGTTCGTGGTTATTTGTTTGGAAAACCCTGCACTTATTCACCGCACACATAATATACCCGCCCGACTTTCACCTACCTCCACAAACAAAGTCGGGCGGGTATATTATGTGTGCGGTGAAAGCGTGCAGGGTTTTCCAAACAAATAACCACGAACGTCCAGATCTAGACTACCCAGCTAAAGCCGGGGTAATGATAATAGCAGGGCCCGCTGGGAGAACAGTTTTCGTAACTGAAGCGGCTTCCTGGGTAAATATACCAATATTATTATAATTAGCTGCCTTGTCTACTAGAAAAGACAATCCACAATCAACTTTATGAATACTTGAATGAAAACAAACTGCTAACGAATTCCCAGTCAGGTTTTACCTTTGCATTCTACTACTACATGTCTAACTGAATTTACAGACTATTTGTTTGATATAAATGATCAAGGACGAATCATCGGAGATATTTTCCTCAATTTACGTAACACACAATTTCATTCTTGGAAAAGTTAAGTATTATGGAATTAAGGGTAACGAATATGATTAGATGAAAGCATACTTAACAAACAGGAGACATTTTGTCATAGTTAATAATTGTATCAGTGAAAGTGTAAAAATTAGATCTGGCGTTCCACAGGGATCCATATTGGGTCCATTGATATTTTGTAATTTTATCAATGATATATGTACTATGAATTTGAATGTTAATTCTAAAATGTCTCTTTATACAGATGATACTGCTCTGTCCTGATGTAACTGGCTCAACCGTAACGGTACATGCATTTGCATCCAACCAAAGACAGAAGTCATGACTTTTGGTCATGAGAAAATATTGAAAATGATGCTTTAATGATAAAATATTGAAATGATCTCATAGAAATGTAAATATGATCAAAATACTTGGGTTGTAACACTTGACTCTAGCATGACATGGGGCATCATGCTTAAAATATATCGTACGATAGGTTGTATTAAGAGAATCAAACCATTCCTTCCGCCTTATATTCTAAAGAATTTATATTTTGCCATGATTTCACCTTAATATCGTTGTACATCTTGGGGAAGCTGTGCAATAATAAACACCATTAAGATACATAAACGGCAGAATAAGTATGCCCGAATAATTTTGAATAAGGACTATCTTACTCAGTATTAGTAGTAGTAGTAATAGGTCTAGTAGTATAGTATAGTAGTAGTAGTAGCAGTAGTAGTATGTGCTTGTACTCTCATCAGCCCCTCTAGATCCGCTTCTGTATACGCGCTAAATTAAGCGTAATTTATACAGAAAATCTGCATAAACCATGGACTCAACCGTGGGTTTTCAAAACCACCTTTGTGAATTCGGGCCTTAGTACTCTGAAAGGTCAAGTCAGAGTTCAACACTTTTTTTTCTATTGCTTGTGCGTACGTGTTGTTAATTTTTTTTGCGCGTTGGTATAATGACCCCATTTGTGTCACGGAGTGCGTATTTCAGGACCAGCAGCATAATCTCCCCTCAGTGTTGTATATGATGTCCCTAGTTGTGAATAGAATATTAATAATAATTGTTATAATAATCATAATCATAATACTAATACATGAGAATTGAATAGCGCACTTTGCATCTTGATTAGATGCTCAAGGCTCTTTAGAGCAGAACAACAAAAACTATTTACATATAATATGTACTAGGTCTATGCGTAGCGGGGCAGTATTTTACCCAATGCGGGAAGCATATTGTCCAGTAAGGTTAAAAATAATCAGCAATTACTTTAGAATGGGAATTTTTTTCACACTGGATAAATAAAAATGCCCCAAAGAAATGCCCAATATTGGTTGGAAACATAATTACCCTCATGGAGCATTTTTACCCGAATATTTTAGAGTGTACTACTACCACTACCACTGCTACTACTACACTACTTTTACTACTACTACTGCTGCTGCTACTGCTGCTACTACTACTACTACTACTACTACTACTACAACTACTGTTACTACTTCTACTACTACTACAGCTACTACTACTACTGCAACTACTACTATTACTACTATTACTTTACTACTACTGCTGCTGCTGCTGCTATAGTAGTAGTACTAGTAGCAGTAGTAGAAGGAGGAGGGGGAGTAGTTCCCTATCAAATGGAGTTGCATTTAATGTAGTCTCCACAGGACTTTAAAATACAGGTAACTAAAATAATGCTAATGATACGCCAATGTTAGTAGTAACAGTAGTAGTAGCCTGGTAGTAGCAGCAGCAATAGTAGTAGTAGAAGAAGTAAAAGTAGAAGTAGTATAGTAGTAGAAGTAGTAATAGTAGTAGAAGACGGTTAACAGTATATAATTTTTATCATTAACAGAAATAAAAATCAGTTGGAAGAGGAAACATGTCTACCTGGAGTGAGAAAGCAAAAGGTTTGCGAGACACCAAAGATGTGGATGAACTTGAGAAAAAATACGACGAAATATGCGAGTACTACGATGAGGTAAAACAGAATTATGAGTATCTTTTTGTATTTGTCGTAATAAAAACTGCTGGACCATAGACGCCATGTATGATGAGTAAACATAGAAATTTGGGAAGCGGAAACCCATCGGCAATCCTCATCGGATATCGAGCATGTCGTTTTTGCTTTTCATTAAAAAACCCCCACATTTTTCTAGGGTGGGCTCCCATGCCTTCCAATCTTGCTGCACGGGATAAAAGGGATCGAGGGGGTGGGGGAAGGGTGTTCCATTCAAATTCAAATTTATTTATTTCACTTCCATCAAACAAAAACAAATTGTATACCATATATAAACATAAGTATTTGTATCCGTTGCAATGCAATAATGCATATGTTGTGAAAAAAAAACACTTGGGACAATTTTGGCAACACATTGGAGGTTTCAAATAAGTATACTATTTTTCAATAGAAATTAAATTAAGATGGAAATGGAGGGACCCAGTAAAAAGCAATGCTTGTACAATGTGGGCCCCTTAAAAATGATGGCTTGACAGAGATGATGAATTAGATTTAAATTGAGGGTACATTATAAGATTTTAATAGAGATAATTGAATTTAGTCTTAAAAGAGTTCAAAGATTTTGCAGTTGTTATAAATGTGTGCAGAGCCAGCAAAGTTCTTAAAAGTGGTATTATGGAATTCACCCAATTGCCTTGTTGGATAGTTATGAATGGATTGATTTTTTGGAAACATTGAATTGTTCCATTCTTAATATCGATTACATGAAGCCCGATAACAATCGGAGGTCTGCATTGTAACATTATTCTCTTTTACAATTCTTCAATTTGGAGCAAAGTAATTTGAGTCAAATATTAAAACATTGATGCTGCGGGGGGGGGGGGGGTATCCACTGGTTAGTTATGGAGTCCCTAGCCATAAATACAAAACAAGAAAAAAAAGAAGCATGGAATAATTGTGAAGCTCTGCTCTTATCGTGTTCGTCAAATGTTGATAAAAGGCCGAAGTCGACCCAAAGGTACAGGAATCGAAGTATATGAAGACTTGGCATCAAAGAACTTTGATCTTCAACATGCAACACAGACTTGTAATAAAGTTCAAGCTGCACGGTCATCCGATGGCCATATATTTGCGCCGACTACAAAGAGTAATGGCAGTACAGCCAAGCACTTCATACATTGTAAAGAAGATTTGCTGAAATTATAATCTACGTCATGTATCAAGGGTCAGTGCAATTTACAAACTGTCTTCATCTAGTAAGAAAAACTGTTCAGATGGCATATTCACCATAATGTTTCAACCTATAATAACTTATTGTATTGTTCTTAACTTCATACATCTATCTTGGATTTCAATTTTTTTTGTAACTAATTACTTTCGTATCTAGATTTGCATTCACAATCCCCCATTTTTTCATTGTGTTTTGCCGTATTTAATGCATCTTTATTATTCAGTTTACTTGACAGGCAATTCAATGTCTATTTCTGTACGAACTGTTATTATAGGTCACAGCTTTTTTGTGAGCCAGGCAAGGTTGAGCTTTATACAATTAGCTATGTATATTCGTGATGGACGATGTCCCTATTAAATGCTTAGATTAATCATATTATGAATTAAAAGATTCACCTTTGTGCAATACTTCATCTTTTATGCATTGTAACATGAGAAGTCTTAAGAAGAATATTGATTAACTCCATGTGTATCGAATATAAATACTAATTTCTCTGTTTTAGGGATAAGCGAAACATGGTTGAAAGATAATGAAAATTTATTACCAGTGTTCAGCGTAAATGGTTATGATGTTGTGAACAAAGGAAGAAAGGATCGAACCGGTGGTGGTCTTGGTTTTTTCATGAAATATACATTGAATTATAAAATACGTACTGACTTAAATTTATTTGTTAACGAAGTTGAAACAATATTTATTGAACTGAAGTTTAATAGGCATAATGTTATTGTGGGCATTATTTATACACCACCATCTCAGTCAGTACGTTCTTTTAAAGAATATTGAACCAATGCTTTTTTTTTTCAAATTGTTTATGAAAACAAATCCTGTTACATAATGGGAGATTTTAACATTGATCATTTTTTTACACAATTCGGTACAGTCATCTGAACTTCTACAATTTATGAGTTCATATGCATTTACACCTGTTATTAGTAAACCCACCAGAGTCACGATCGAAACTTTTACTTTGTTAGACAATATTTTTGTAAATGATTTTAAAAATATCTCTTTATCTGGTATTATAACATACCCGATAAGTGATAACATGCCCATATTTAGTTATACACTGTCTGATATTGATTCACCAGGGAAAAAAGTCATATCACTCATCACCAAGGATTTGAGTTATTAATGAAGACAACATTTTATCATTTTGTTCTTCATTGCAGGACATCAATTGGAATACCGTACTTGTTGATTCTTCTTACAATTTTGATGTAAATAATATGTATGATATATTTATGAATGTATTCAGTAGATACACATTTTCCTAAGCTTGAATATAGAGAAAACACAATAAAAAGGAGCCCCTGGTATAATAAATCACTGAAAACGCTTTGACGCAAAAAAGAATTTCATTTACCACAAGTTTATTAAAAATACAACATCATACAGAGAATTTGTTTATAAAAAGCAACGGATTATTGTAAATTCTGCTGTTAGAAAAGCTAAGAGAGATTGAAAGAAAGTTTGGTTCCGTTAAAAACGATTTAAAGGGAACTTGGGAGGTAATTAATAATGTTTTGAAAAACAAAAAGAAATCTGACTTTCCATCTCTGGTGGTTGACAATACATGTTTAACAGAACCTTGTGATATTTTGTTGCATTTTAATCAATATTTTGTTCCTAATGGAGATAGTAGTCTTGATACCATACGTCTTTTTAACAAGAATCCGTCAGACTTTTTAACTACTGTTTACCCACATTCATTTTTTTGTATACAGCCATATCTGAAGCTAATGTTATAAATGCTGTATTTGGATTAAAAGATTGCAAGAGCCCAGGGCATGATGAAATTGATAGCAGAGTTTTAAAAATAGCTTCAGTCCTGTCACATATATTCAATATTTCTATTGAAACTGGATGCTTTCCAGAATCTTTGAAAACAACCAAAGTCTTGCCTTTATTTAAAAAAAGGAGACAAACATTTGTGTACAAACTATCGTCCAGTTTCACTTTTATCTATTTTCTCAAAGGTATTTGAAAAACAAGTTTATAACAAACTAATGTCCTTCTTAAATAAACATAATATATTATACAAAAAAAACTTGGATTTCGATACGGACATTCTACATGCATGGCTCTGTTGGAATTTATTGAAAATCTCAATACAGCATTTGAAAAAAAAATATTGGGTTGGGTATATTTCTGGACTTGTCAAAAGATTTGACTCAATAAATCACAAAATTCTATTATATAAACTTCATCATTATGGTATAAGAAGTACTTTTTTTAGAATGGTTTAAGAGTTTTTTGAGTAACAGACAACAGTTTGTATCCATCAGTGGTATAAATTCACAATTACTGCAAATAAAAACAGGCGTGCCGCAAGGTTCAATCCTCGGCCCCTTGTTATATATTAATGATGTCCAATATGTTAGTCACCAGCTGTGCCCTATTATTTTTGCAGATGATACAAGTTTTTTTGTCAGGTAAAAGTGTTGTCGATTTAAATTATATCCTGAATGTAGAAATACCTAGGATCGAAGAGTGGTTTCTTGTAAATAAGTTGGTTATTAACTCTTCTAAGACAAATTATATGATATTCAAAACAAAAAATTGAAACTTTTGAACAATCTTAGTGATATCTACTTGAACGATAAAAGCATATTATAAGATTCTACAATTAGTTTTCTTGGAATCACTCTATAGATGAAAACCTGTCATGGTCTTCTCATGTAAATGTAATTTTACAAAGATATCTTATGCTATTGGTGTTATATTTGGATTAAGACATTTCATACCACGTGAAATACTATTATACATTCATAATGCAACAATTTTACCACATTTAACTTACTGCACAATGACTGTGCTCAAACACATTTAAATAGAGTCTTTGTCTTGCAGAAGAGAGCATTACGAGCAATTAATAACTCCAACCCTAGAACACCATCTGGACCTTTGTTGAATTTACAATTTACAAATAGCATATTTTATGTACATGTTTGAGCACTAGTTGCCTCCTCCTATATTCACAAAATACTTTAGATTGACTGCAAATTAATGTCCATTCATATTCAACAAGACAATCCAGTTATTCCTTTGTTGAATTATGAATCTTCTATAAATTCTGTAAAATATGCTGGGGTTATTTTGTAACAAAATACCTAAATAAATAAAAAGATGCCTATCTCTTGCCTGCTACAAAAACAGATATAAAAATTCCTTATTGTTGACTATGAATAAATATGAAAGTTATAATTATAAGTTATAATTGCCTTACTACCCACCCATATACTATACATTCTCTCTCTCTATCTTCCAAGATTATCATAAATTTATTATGGTCTCGGGAGCCCAGCCTTAGAAAGGCCACTGCCTATGCTGACTCCCTCATATTCTCATTTATTCTGTTATTCTACTTTCGTATCTTTAGTTGTATATAGTGTATTTTTTTATTTGTATGTTGTATGTTTTTAATGAGAATTTGGAATAAATAAATGAAATGAAAAAATATTGCCTGAAATGTGAATTAAATTTATTGCAACGTTATTTCCCGGCTTTATTCTCTTCAAAACAAAAATTATAAAACATACAAAACTTGAAGATCATTGAGGTACGAATGAACTTTTGATTTTAGAGGATAGATTTGCCATTTCAAAGACAACATTCTCTCATCTCCGTTTTCGTCTTTTGACTTCTTTTATTTTGATTTTGCTTCTTTCCTCAGGGAATGCATGATCCACAGTACTTATACAACGCTCCCTATGAAACAGCCAGGGCGGTCATCCAGCTTGAGCCGAATCGAAATGTCAAGATACTTGATGTTGGATGCGGTACAGGACTTGTTGGGGAAGAGGTGACTATTTCTATAAACAGACCCTGTCTTACATTTCTCGAGAAAAAGGAGTAAATCATGATATTCGTTTCTTAGACCTCTTTAAAGTTCGTTCTTCACTACACAAAGCTAGCTAAATAAGCTTTATATGAGAAGTTTCAGCGGGACAAGTTTTGATCCAAATAATTGGCGGTTATTGGATATGTTATTTCGGTGGTTCTTTGCTTAGGGCCCTGAAAACTACATCTTAACAGGGGTGCTGGTTCAATTTTTACAATCAGAACAACGAAAAAAACAAGGTTTGCCTACAAACTGAAGGTGATTGTGGTCCAGGGAAAATTTGTCAATGAAAAAACGGATTTTTGCTACAAAAGAAAGGTGACTTGGGTTAAATTTCTGCTATTTAGCATACATACTAGATTTCCAGGGATTGTTGGCTGTGTACGCAGCACCTCCGTCCAAGGGAAATCTTGGGTGGTATTTCGGCACCCCTGCTTCCCAGGGCAAATGTCTTTGCTGTTTCTTTATCTTTCACTGTTAGATGAATTTCCACTTTAAAAGTATCATAGGCCCATGATTGTTGACCTTACAATGACGGGTCGTTCTGTCCTATACAACCTATATTTTTTTATAACTTCGTATTCATTTTGTGAGTATTATTTCTCTCTCTTTTATTTTATTTATCTTTTCTCATTTGATTACATATGTCTGTATTTGTATTTGTTATTGGTTTTGTTATCTATTTTTTGAGGGGCCCACATTGTACAAGCATTGCTTTTTAGTGGGTCCCTCCATTTCCATCTTGATTTAATTTCTATTGAAAAATAGTATACTTATTTAAAACCTCCAAATTGTGTAAGTGTTTTTCACAACATATATATTATTATTTTTGTTTCTTTGCAACGGATACAAATACCTATGTTTATACACTACTCAAAAAAAGTTAAGGACCACTTTTTAAAACGTCTATAATTTTTTTTATACAAGGTGGTTTATTTCTGGAAATACCTCAGTACAACTGTCCTGAATGTCCTTAAACACGCTGTAATCAATTTCACGCATGGGTGGTTTCAGTTGTTGCACACTGTCGCTCTCATCACTGCACATCCTGAAAAGTGGGTTCACAGGGGTATCAACTATCGACATGAAGAGGAAAAAACGAATGTCTGAGTGTCTTTCAGGCAGCCTAGTATCGCGTATGACCTCCTGCAGCAATAACGGCTTCACAGCGCTGTCTCATGGAGCTAATGAGGTGATTAATGTCTCTGACGACCAGTGCATCCCATGCAGCCTCCAGAGCCACACCCAGCTGCTGCAGTCCAAGTGGATGGGCTTTGAGCTGCTGGATACTTCTCCCCATCATGTCCCAGACGTGCTCTATCGCGTTCAAGTCCGGGGACCTCGCTGGCCACTCCATACGCTCAATTCCATGGCCCTCAAGGAACTCGGTCACCACCCTAGCTCACTGGGGACGGGCATTGTCATCCATCAAAATGAAGTTTTCACCCACATTTTCAGCAAATGGCACCACAATAGGTTCGAGGACTTCATCCCTGTACCTCACTCCTGTCATTGCTCTCCCTGGGACCACGTAGAGACGAGTACGGTTGTCATAGGTGATGCCTCCCCACACCATGATGCTGCCTCCCCCATAACGGTCATGTTCTGCAATACAGGGGTCAGCAAATCTCTCTCCTGGTCGCCTCCAGACTCTCAAACCTCCATCATTGTGGTCAAGGGAAAATCTGCTCTCATCTGTGAACAGAACTCTACGCCATTGCTGTCTGGTCCATCTGACATGCTGCCGAGCCCAGTTGAGACGAATTCTTCTGTGAGCAGGGGTGAGTGGGACACACTGAGCTGGCCGTCTGGCATTTAAATTTGCTCTGTGAAGTAGGTTACGGATTGTTTGAGTGGAAACAATCACTCCAGTTGCTGCAGTGAAGTCATTATTGAGGCGGCGTGCACTGTGAAAGCGGTTGCGGAGACTGAGATTCGTCAAGTAGCGATCATCTCTAGGGGTTGTTGAAACTGGTCGGCCACTACGGGGTCTCTCAGAGTATAGCCCTGTCTCTCGGTGTCTTTCACTTGCTCTGCTAATGACACTGTGTGACACGCCCATCACTCTGGCTACTCTTCGCTGACTGAGGCCAGCTTCGAGCATCCCTAGGGCTCTGGCTACATCTGTTTGACTTAGGTGGTGTCTTGGCATTGCCGTTGTAGGCAAGTTGTTGATTTTAAAGACAGTAATTGCTTTGGAAGCCACTTTTATACGGGCCCACTGCAATGATGTGAGAAACATCGTGAAAGAACTGCATGTTTGAAATTGATTTCATTGTGTTTGAGGATATTCAGGACACCTGTATCCTGGCATTACTGTTGTCAGCAATTTGTTGATTGTAAAGACTAAAGACAAAAAATGCTATTGAATCCACTTTTGTACCACTTCACAATGGGCCCGATTTGCAGGATATGCAATGATGTGAGAGACATCATGCAACAACTGAAACCAAATTGATTACAGTGTGTTTGATGGCATTCAGGACAGCTGTATCTTTGCATTGCTGTTGTCAGGAAGTTGTTGATTGTAGAAACACCTTGTATATAAAAAAAAATTACATACGTTTTAAAAGTGGTCCTTAACTTTTTTTGAGTAGTGTATATAGTATACAATTTGTTTTTGTTTGATGGAAGTGAAATAAATAAAATTGAATTGAATTGAATTGAATTACTTTCTTTCGGTCATGTTAGCGGTAAAAGGTGACAGAAGAGGGATTAATATCAGTCCAAGAAAAGGGATTAATATCAGTCCAAGAAAATTGTAAAGTCTTGTTAAGGTTAATATAAAGAACATGTACTCCGTCTACTTAATAATATTTGTCTATTGACGTGGTCATAAATTATGTTTCAGATAGTATGGTATTTTTTAAGATTTATTTCTTTGACGTGTATTTCTTCGTAATATATAGATACTTCCACCCAAGAAAAAAAGTTGATTTGAATTAATAGAGAAAATGAAACAAGCATGACACCGAAACTTTCATCAAAATCGGATGTAAAGTAAAAAAGTAATGGCATTTTAAAGTTCATCGATCTTAGTTTTCACAAAACAGTTACATGCATAACTCATTTACATGCAAATTAGGGAGTCAATGTCCCTCACTCACTAATCATTTTGATTTTTATTGTTTGAATTATATTATAATATTGATATTTTACAAATTTGACAATAATTACCAAATTGACTGAATTACAAAATGTTAAAACAATTGTAATACCACATATTCAAGGAGGAATGAAACTTTGTTTCACATGAAAATGAGTTATAGTATTTCATAATACAAAAGAAATAATGAATGGGTGAGGACATCAGTCCCTTGACTTACCGACCAGGATGTGCAATGCAAAAAGCTGTTTTAAGAAATTAAGCAAAACTAAAAAAAAAATGTCAAACATTTCTTATTTTACAACCGATTTTGATGATATTTTCAGTGCCTATGCATGTTGATTTTTCCCCATTTTATTCGAATGTACTTTTGTGGCTCATATTTGAGCGATTTTCTCTTCAACTGAACACGATGATGTGCATGGGATTCTTTCTTTCTCCAAAATCTACATAAATGTACTTTTTGTTTACCTTTGAGATAAAAACCGGCTAATCCTTACAAACTATTATCTATCTATCTTTCTTTTTCTCTTTCTTTCTTTTTTCTTTCATTCGTTCTTTCTTGATTCATTTATAATGTAAATATCATTATCTATACTAATTTATCCAAAGCGTACATTGGTCTATTTCCCCCATTTGCCTGCACACGCTCTTCTCTTTCCTTTGCCTGTATACATGCAATTCATGATTAAGGATACGCTGATCCATCTTTTTCCTTCCTTTTGTTTCATAGCTATTCAAAGAAGGATACACGAACGTCCACGGAGTGGACATGTCTGCTGGTATGCTGAAAATTTGCGAGAAGAAGAATGTCTTCTCGAAGCTGGTTCGGGCTAAGTTTGATCCAAGCGAACCTCTAGAGTACGTTGATGGTAAGCATATTAATAATGCTATAAATTTGATATATATATTGTGAAACTTCTTCACTGAATATACACTCAACTGCGCAAAACAATGATACTATTACCTAGGCAAAATGGCATTCGAGGATTTTTCCATATACCGCATTTACCTCACATGGGGTTGAGTGCAGCACAATGTGAGTAGATTTCTCCCTGATGGAAAACACGCCATGGCTAGTAATCGAACCCACGTCCTTCGGATTCAAAGACCTATAGCAAGGTAAATAGGTAAAGTAGACAGATTCGGATTTCTGTCCAGTATCCAACTGCATGGTCAGGGTCGGATGGATTTTTCTGCATGTCTGCTTCCTGTCAAATCCCTTTGGTAAACAATTTATCGGAAAAAGATGCATTTTCTCTCTTGCTCTAGTTTCTATACGTCAACTCTTGCCTACACACAGCTCTCAAGAGAGTCGACATATGATCTTCCCCTTCCCCTTTTTTCTTCTCGATTATGGAGATTAAAATATTTTTTATTTAAATTCTTATTTTAAAAGGATTAATAACATTTTGGTGCAATACTTGCGAAGCATATTATTCAAAACTGTCAAAAATTAATAGGAATGCACACTGTACGTGTGCACCGCTGGGGGTACTCGTATAGGGACAAGCCTGTGCACCCCTAGGGATGTACAAAGGGACGAAATTCTGACTGTGTAGTGCATAGGAATCTATATCATAATGCAACATCTATACACTCTAAAAAATGAAGTGCTAATTCAGCTCTTAAAGAGCGTGCATAGTGACTGCACTTCGGAGTGCTGATTTTTCTCGTTCAAATTTGAACTGGACAAATCAGCACTCCGAAGTGTAGTCACTATACACGCTCTTTAAAAGCTGAATTAGCACTTCATTTTTTAGAGTGTAGATGTAGAATGCCATGTTATCTGCCAATATGAGTGCGTTAAAAATGTAGGCTTTGCGATTCACAAAGTTGAATTCTCATTTTTTTTCCCATCAGGTTATTTTGATGTCGTTATGTCCTGTGGAACGTTCGTCCCCGGTGCGCATTTGAACCAGACATGTCTCCCAGAGATATTTCGCCTCCTAAAACCCGGTAAGGTCGATGAATGTATGTATCAAGGGCCTAATCGAAATGCAATTCTTTTAACACACATACAAAAAACACCAAAAAAATGAAAGTGCTTGCAACAACTTCAGGTTATCAACGGAGAGCTTACTATTCATAAATAATATCTGTTAGAATGGAGATGCGTGGGTGGAATTCAATAAAATTTAACGTAGTTTGCATTTCACAATAACCCCCCCCCTGCTACTGTGAGCACTTCACATCGTAACTTTAGCTAGAATATTCGAAGATTTCCCAATGCCCAGTGGTTTTAGTAACACATTCGATTTGCCGGTAATTTACTGATACTGGTTGTTTGTGTGTTTTATTTTTCACCATGCACAACAAAATAGAAATAGAATATGTTACATTGATAATAATAATAATAATAAGCATAAAAATATTATTTTTGAAGTACAGAGTCCCTTAAATAACATCGTAGGTATTAAGTAAGTAGTTTAACAAAAACGTGACTTTAGGTAACATGATTAACAAAGAGTATTGGAAAGTGAAAATGCCACTCTAAAAAATGAAGTACTAATTCAGCTCTTAAAGAGCGCGTATAGTGACTGCACTTCGGAGTGCTGATTTTTCTCGTTCAAATTTGAACTAGACAAAACAGCACTCCGAAGTGCAGTCACTATACACGCTCTTTAATAGCTGAAATAGCACTTCATTTTTTACAGTGTAGGTTCGAATAAATAGATTGAGATCCAGAATGTAAAAATATGCTGGATCACTGGTTTGAAGAGTATATTCACAATTGCTTCGTAAAGTATTGCTACATTTAATCTAAATTCATCGATTTTGAAACTGAAAGCAAGTGCTGCACCACATATTGTCACACCTGCTTTGTGCAAAATATGAGACCACAAATTATCGCCCCATTTCATTAACACTTAACAAACAAACAAAATAGGTCATGTAGAGTTGCAAATGCAATTAGACCATTTGGCTATTAGACGAATTGTCAATTAGAGCAAATGAGAATTAGATCAAGTATCCAAGTATATGTTACACCAATTGCAAATTAGACCAAATTATTAGTAGACAAAATGGGTTAAAGTGATTGGTTAACATTGGTTTGACTTTTAAAAAATCTGAGCTAGAAGGTCACACCTGTCACCTGTGTCTGTGATATCTTACAAGAATGAAGCCCAGAAAAAATTGCGTTCAAAAATAATAATCTAGTGCTTCAAAAATTGAAATATAAAGTGTCCGGAAACACCATCTTAATTTCATCACAAACACTTATGTGTACTATTTAGGCGTCTATCAGACGCCTATTTACAAAATCGGGTTTGCCTTGTAGTTTTAGCTTTTCATTCTCAATAATGCACACATGTTTCATCTTGGTTTGAGAATTTTTTTGAATTGGCTGCTCACAAAGTTAAACAATACCTTTAAGCCGATGTGTTATCAGACAAACTGAGAACTAGTCCCAGTGTTTTTAGACCACGTAGATAAAAAACCTAATTTTCCACGGGCTCTGCTGCTGTTCTATTAGCCTCACCGAAGTTAAATTGCCAGTTGGTCTAATCCCAATTTGACTAATGGCCGTTAAGCCTCATCCGATATCCTATACATGGTCTTATTCCATTTCGTCTACAACCAGTTTATCTTTTGGTCTAATTGTCATTTTGCCTATGTACCATTCCGTGTAATATCCATTTGGTCTAATTTCTATTTGGTCTAGTATCTATCTATCTGTGGAGCGTTGTGGCCCAGTGGATAAGTCTTCTGACTTTGAAACAGAGGGTCGTGGGTTCGAATCCCAGCCATGGCGTAATTTCCTTCAGCAAGAAATTTATCCACATTGTGCTGCACTCGACCCAGGTGTGGTGAATGGGTACCCGGCAGGATTAATTCCTTGAATGCATGAGCGCTGAGAGGCAGCTTGAGCTAAAGCCGGGGTAATGATAATAATAACAACGCGCCTCGGAATAGAATATTTCTAGATAGATGGCGCTATATAAATGCCTATTATTATTATTATTATTAACACCATTTGGTCAATTCCTGTAACAGACTGGAAATAATTATTTGGGATTTAGACCAAAAGGTGATTAGACCATTTGGCAATTCGACGATTCGGCAATGATACCGACCAATTATATTCTATCAACTCTTATAAATTACACTGAGTGGAAGTTACTAGATTACTACCACGAATGGGTTTCGCTCGTATGATACTAGACGATCAGAGAGTTTGACCAACTGCTACTGCAAGACCAAGTTGATATAACTCCTAAAAACTAATGATGATAAACACTGATTATAATACGCACCAATACATGCACACCCTCACACACACCAACACAAAACTTAGCCTGACACAAAGCACATAACTTTACCGCAAACAACGACGCATACCCCGACACACACACTACACAGACTGGTGGTTGAAAACAATTTGGGTATGGGGCGACAATTTGTGGTCTAGTTTTCTTATTTTGCCGACACAAATTGGCACATTATGCTGAAGAATTTGAGACCGGCACCTGCATCACAAATTGTCACGAGGCGAAAATTTGTGCAGGGGTGACAATTTTGTGGGTTCAAAGTTTGCACAAATTGTCGCGGGGCGACAGTTATTTGTGGTGCAACAAACAAGTTTTATACACTTTGGCTAATAGAAGATAATTTTACTGTCGACAATCGTAATCTCCAACCTCATGATAATTTGTCACATTTTAGATTGTAAATGATTGACGATCACGAAAGTGTTAAAAATGACCCAACTATAATGATTTTTTTTTCTAGATCTATCTTGCTACTGGTATATCATTGGTTTATTTCCAATTCGTTTAATTGCTGATGTGGTTTACGGTACACCATGTGGGGTGTTATAGAAACAGTGGATAGAAGAAGAGAGGAGGTGGATAGGCGAGAAAGTGCAGATTTAAGAGTAGAGTATTCTTTCTTGAAAATAGTCCTGAAAACTGTAAACCAGAAGGAATGTTGAGTGAGAACAGCTTGAGTAGTAGAGCTGATGAGGAGATGCTGGCTTGAGTCGGCGAGTAGAGATGATGAGTAGTAGAGAGACTCGACGTTTAGGACAGGTTGACTGTCCGTCTTCAGGAGTGGAAAAAACGAAAAAAATTTGTTTAATGTAAATTCGTCAATTTGTCAACTCGTCTACTCACCACATGGTTTACCCTAACTACATGGACTGCATTCAGTCTTAGGCAATTCCGCCTAATAACCAGTTGGTACAATAGCCATTTAGTCCATATCCCATTTGGTCTAATTGTTAAATTAGATTGTTAAATGTTAAATTGTGCAAAATGAATGAAAATGAAATGGATATTAGACCAACTGGTTATGAGCCGAAATGGTCATAGACGAAATGGTGATTAGACGAAGTGATGATTGGAACAAATGTTTGTTAGACGAACTGTTGGACGAAATAGCATTAGACTAAATGAAAGTAGACCATGTGGTGAGTGGACGAGTTGTCAGTAGACGAATTGGCAATTTACCGTATCATTGATCATCAGAAACAGCATTAGCTAAAGAAAATGATACATTAAACGAAGTTGTTTTTTCACTTCCTCATATCTTTTCTGCATTTACATGCATTAGGTGGATACATGGTGATTGCGACTCGACAGAAGGCTTTTGAAGAAGAGCTTGGAGGCCTTAAACTTAAAAGTACCTTACCACGTTTTGTCGAAGAGGGCGTTCTGGCGAAACTGTCGCACGATGTGATAAGATACACGACAGAAATTAACATCGACATTCCTGGCGTCATATTGTCATACATTTTACTACCAACACAAAAAGAGCAAAATACCGAATGACCGCTGGCAAGGGAAAGGTTTCATTAAATATTTTTGTACAATGTTATTAAATAGATAATACATAAATAGTGCATATGATCACAATAGTGCTGAATGATACTTTATATTGTGGAAAGCTCGTATTTGGTATTAAGCCGAATTACTAGTATATCTACATCCGATCACTACACATTAAATATAGATTGAAAATTATCACATGTTATCAACACAATATCCTATTATTATATGTGCACATATAAAAACTTTCAGTGAATATGTATAACGAATTCCAAAACAACGAAGATTCAAGGCTATTCTATAAAGTAAAAAAAATGTCAACTGTAGGTCTACATGTAGTTGTGTTGTCTGAAGTATGAACATGGGCCTACAAGAGGTCATCATAAAAATGGATTATCCTAAGATCAGTCAATGAAAAACGTAAGAAATCTTCTTATATAAGAATGAGAAAACGCTCAGTAATAAATTAGTTAATGCACGCAGTGTCTACTGCTTTGAGAATGGACTGGATAAGTATTGGAGATGTAAACCAGTAAAGTTCAAGTTTGAAAAGTAAAACCGAGTGGCCTCTACTGTTATCTTGGTGCTTACGTGTGTGGGGGAGATCGAGATGGGAGCGTAGTGGTGTAGCAGTTTCGACCCTCGCCTTTGGCGAAGTGATAATCCACGCATGGTCTCTCCCACCCAGGACAATTGGGTAGGGTCGGTGTAAAAATGGCAGAGGTAAAAAGGACAGAGGTAAAAATGGCAGAGGTAAAAATGGCAGAGGTAGAAATGGCAAAGGTAAAAATGGCAGGTAAAATTTTTACCTCTGTCATTTTACCTCTGCCATTTTTACCTCTGCCATTATTACCTCTGCCATTTTTACCTCTGCCATTTTTACCTGGCACCAATTGGGTACGGGGGGGGGGGGGGGCGTCATTGTCTCTGGTTTAGCAGGTGTGCCCCTAAAACAGGCCTCGAAAAAAAGCTATGAATCCAGTGACCGGGTAGTAATTATTGTGAAGCGGTTTGAGCAGTCATTGATTGGTATCGTGCTATATAAAATGTAAAATATCATTTATTAGAGGTGATTTGTTGTGTGGGTGTGTCTGTGTGTGCAATAGGATATGTGTAAATAGGTAAATTTTCCGCGTGTGCAGAAGTTACGACTTCTTTAAAAATTTGCGCAACTAACATTTTACTACCTTCTGAAAATTGTCTTGTTATCAGTCATGCATGTTTGAAAACAGTACCAGAAACTGAAGAAAGGATAACTCTTATCAGGGCGTATCAAATCAGTAAAAAATTGTTATACTTTATGCAATATGACTTCATGACTCATTATGTATTAGGGCGATTCCACTCTAGAACTTCAAAAATATCATTAATTTCAACATGCTTTCAATAAGTCATAAGTAATGTAATATTTTACTATGATACCTATATTTTATGAAAATTGTGAGTTTTAACCAAACGTGAAGACAGATATAGTTTTAATTGGGGGGAACAATGGAATTTTAAATTTTCAATAATTTTGCACATTGAATAGTCAAGTACAAACAGTGCCTGAAACAATTATTTGCAAAGCAAGAGAAGATTGAAAATATTGGAGGTCAATAGAATAATATATCACTGATGGTTCCAAATAATATCTACAACATTTTCATGATCCATAATAGGGGCAGCCCTTATTTTTCCGAACCTATTTTTGGCGATGTCCCGTACGACACATGACAATGCAAAAGTTTTTCCTACAATTTTATTTTTGATGATGCAATTTCATAAAGTCAGATTCTCTTTGTTTGACCCATGGGTGATCGATATATCCCATAAGGATCTAATTACTGCCCTTCATTTTTCAATTATTGTCCTATTAAAAGTTGTCCCGTACGACACACGATGTGTCGTACGGGACATGTCCCGGCTCACAATATAATAATGCATTTAATTGCAGGATTTGGATTCAGAAACCATAACTGGTAGGCATACTTAAGTTCATTTAATTGATTTAACATAAAGTGAACTGAAAAAGTACTTTGTTTATCTCCATAGAACATGAAATAAGTGATTCTAAACATTTTAATTGATTTCATGTAGGTTTATTCTTTTGTGAATCCCTTCAGCCAAACTGGTGATTTTCACTGATCAGAGCAGGTTAATTTCTTTTCATTGAGCATGAAAAGAAAACTTTTATAATTATTTCAACCTAGCCTGGAAGATGACTTCCTCTTGCATGCTAATGTGGAATTATTATAAGATGTAAAAAAGAAAATACATATCAATCATCATGACCATCTATTTGGACTTCCCTTGATGATCAATATTTTTTATATACAGTATTGAAACTCCTTACTTTTTTTCAAATAAGACAAATCATATGGTTTCATGAAATGCAGATGGGTTTGAAAAAGTAGAACCGCATTTCTTTAGAAAAGAAATTGTGGAATTACAAGTGACAGTTGTGACATATATCATGTAGATATACATTTTATATATACACTCCCCTCCAAAAGTTTGGGAACACCTGCCTTCAGTGTGTGTTTTTCAAACTTTGGTAGACTTTACTGAAGTTAAGCCTCATAGTACAGCTGTATTTTTCTTTTAAAGTGAAGGCTATACACCAGCGTACATTTTATCATTGATTCAAACAAATTCAAAGCTCTTAAGAGACGTGCAGCTGCCAAAGAGGGCAGGCTACCAGTCAAGATGGCATTCTCTAAAAAAATGCTAACTTCCTTTAACAATGTTCTGTTTGTGGTTCTATTCTGAAATTCTTCCCATTATTTTGTGAATGTTACAGCAGATGTCCTCAGAATTTGTTGCTCAGTATTGTTCATAAGACAGATGAATTATGGCAATCTGATTTTTTTATCCTGGAAAACATCTGAACTTGACAAATGCCTAATCCTTATTTAAAGAAAATGCATGGAAGTGGAGTAGACATCAGTGCAATTTGAAATTCATGAATTCAAAAGTTATTCAGAGTTTTTTTTACACTTATTCCAGTGCACCTTCATTTTGCCTATTCAGTTTTTCTTAGTCAGAAGTCAGTCACAAAATTAAAATGGCTAATACAAGACAGTTTTCTTTGGAAACCCGTCAGTCAATTGTAGTTTTGAGGAAAGAAGGCTACTCCATGCGATAAATAGCCAGGAAACTCCAGATCAGTGTCCATGCTGTTCACTACAGCCTGAAACACAAATTAAGAGGCCACTGGGTCTAATGGGGACAGGAGACGAAGTGGTAGGCCAAAAACAACATCTCCTGCTGAAGATAAATACATTTGGGTGAGCAGTGTGCACAACCGTTGTCTGACTTGCCCACAGATTACAGCTGACCTCAACAACACCCATGAGATGCCTGTATGTTCTTCAACTGTTAGAAGACGTCTCTGTGTAGCAGGGCTGATGGGCCATGTGGCTTCAAGGAACCACTCTTCAAAGAAAAGAACCGGAAGAAAAGGCTTGCTTGGTCTTTGGAGCAGTGGCAGAAGGTTCTTTGGCCTGAAGAATCAAAGTTTAAGATGTTCGGCAGCAAGCGACATACCTATGTGAGACGGCGAAAGGGAGAAAAGATGATACCCCAGTGCATCAAGCCAACTGTGAAACATGGTGGTGGTAATGTCATGGTTTGGGGTTGCTTTGATGCAGGAAATGTAGGCAGCTCGCACAGAGTAGACTCGGGTATCCTCAACCAGCATGGCTATCATTCAATCCTACAGCAGAAGACCATCCCTTCAGGGAAACGCCTGATCGGAGAAGTGTTCGTTTCCAGCAGGACAATTACCCAAAACACACGTCAAGACTATGCAAAGACTACTTGAAGAAAAAGGAAGAGAAACAAGTCCTGGAAATCATGGATTGGCCGCCCCAGTCCCCAGATCTCAATCCCATTGAGCTGGTTTTGGAAATATAGACAGGAAGGTTCGAGAAACTCGCCCAACAAGTGAGACTCATCTGTACGTGGGAGATACTACAGAAGGCATGGCAGGGTATTTCAAGTGACTCCCTCAAGAAGTTGACCAACAGGATGCCGAGAGTGTGTCGTGCTGTTATTGCTGTCAAAGGAGGATTCTTTGATGAGAAGGCAGTCTAATTGGAACACTTTGAAAAAGAAAGACATGCCTTTAAGTTAAATTTCATTCTAGATTTTATTTTGTTTGTTAAAGTATCACAAAAACAAAAGAATAAACTGTAAAGTCTTTTTGCAATAAATGAGTTTCCATGATCAAGAAAAAAAAAACTGATGCCCTTTTGATTGTTATTGTGGTTATTTAAAAGAAATATATGATTTATTGTCTAAAAGTTTATGTTTATTCAATAGAATTTATTTTAAAAAAAGTTTTCCATATCAGTGACACACGTTCTTAGTATTGTTTAATTTCATTTTTGTGTCTAACTTCTGACTAGGAAAAGGAAAAATGAATGAAGTTGCACATGTATTAGTGTAAAAGCTCTGAATAACTGCAATAACAAAAGAAGTTAGCATTTTGAGAGAATGCCATCTTGACTGGTAGCCAGCCATTTAAGAGAGTATAAATTTGTTTGAATCAATAACAAAATTTACACTGCTGTATAATCTTCACTTTAAATCAAAAATTCACCTGTGCTATGAGCCTGAATATCAATAAAGTCTACCAAGTATAGAAAAACACACACTGAATGCAGGTGTTCCCAAACTTTTGGAGGGGAGTGTAAAAACTTATAACATCTTAGCCCCATAATTTACACAAAGTTTCATTCATTGTTTAAATAGTGTTTGGAAATCATCAATTAATTCCCAAAAATATAACTTCACACAAATCTTCAAGTTGTTCAGCTCGTAAAAATGCTGTGAACACTTGTACATTTCCCATCATGAAAAAAATTATTAAGTTATTGCTCCCAATTGTATATATAGAGGTTAACTTAATTATATTGTCCTGAATGACTACTTATTAAAAGATTTTTCATAAAAAAGGAAAAATTTAGGGGCAATGCTCCTTCTGATTGCTAAAATGTTCATTTTTTTATTCAGGCTGCCCAGTACAACACGCAAGTGCCTGTACAACACACAAGTGTCCCGTACGACACAGAAGTGCTCCGGACGACACACAAGTGTCCCGTACGACACATTATTTTGTGTATGATATATTGACAGAAATATTCATCTAATAGCGATTTCTAACCTAATGAATGTCTTAGTTTGATAGGATTATCATTGTCATCAGCCAAATAATGTGATTGAAGAAGTCAAAGTGTGACATAAAGTAAGAAAGTTTGGCTTCAATTTAGAGATGTCCCGTACGACACATTTTGAATGTCCCGTACGCCACAATGTTCTCGAAAATTATAATTTGCTTTATTTATTCATGAATGTTTATTTTGCTTTCTTTCACAGATGTGTTTGTTCTTGGGTAATTGTCAATTTGATTTCAGTTTCTATGAAATTTATTTGCCCAACTCACAGACTTTTGAGTACAGACTTGAGGTTTCTAAAAAAGTCACTTTTTCTGCGTCCGTACGACACATTGCTATTTTAAATTTGTATTATACAGGATGTGAATTCAAGTCATGTTAAGTCTTGGTTTTTCTAACACTCTGGTAGTACTTGATGATCACCTATAGTTACTGGAATTTTTTGTCTTTTCTTGTCAAAAACTGTCAAATGCTCTCTAAATGTCCCGTACGACACGTATGGAATCACCCATTATCAGCTCGTAGTCGGTATCAGACTTTTAATTTTCTCTGTATGATATGAGGCAATTATACATTTTTAATATTCAACGGCAATTTGAGATGCGCGGTTATTGGAATTAAGATTTTATTTTATTATGGTAGTGAGTCCAAAATTCGCGTGTGTCCATACTTCGCGGATGGACATTATCTAAAAACCTAGCCGAATAGCCTTAAAATCTTATATCTTCAATGTGAAAAGCGACCTAAAATTACCATTTGGCATAAGTTTCTTTAGAATGAGTTCAGTATGCATGAAAATATTAACAAAAGATCGGCAAGTATCATGATATCATCATTTTGCAAGCAGATATCATAAAAAATGAGAGTTCAATGTGGTACTGACTGATTCTATTCTATAGCATGTTGTCGTCAGTCTGATATAGATATATACAGTATTACCTCTTTAGCTTGAGTCTTTCTTTAAATCGATACAAAAACTTTGGTCCGCGAAGATAGGTTTCACTTTTTCAGAATGGTTTTCCAGCATTCATCTAAGATCACGCTACAGGCGAAACCACATGACCTACTTCACATTTGCGTCAATGATTTTATAGTTTACGATCTTGTCGTCAATGTGGTATTTTTAAATTGGTTTTGTACGAACAGTGAATACTTTGTGAACGAATTTAAGCCTGATGAATATTTTTTAAATGTCCGCGAAGTTTGGACACCCGATCATATATTACATCCCTTTTCATGGTGACCTTAATGTTCAACTTTGTACTAATTTCTATTTTCTTTCAAAATTTTCTGACAGTTTCAACAATATCTGAAAGTTAAAGGGGAAGTTCACCCTGAAGAAAACTTTGTTGTAAAAATAACAGAAAAAATAGTAAAAATTATTGGTGAAGGTTTGAGGAAAATCCGTTAAAGAGTAAGAAAGTTATTAGAGTTTAAAATTCTGGATTTGTGACGTCATAAACGAGCAGCTGCCCCAAGTGTTATGTAATATAAAATGTATGAAATTCAAATTTTGTATGGTTCCTGATGACTTAATTTTATTTTCTTTTCATGATCGGGTGTGAAAAGATTTGACTATTGATATACAAAAGTTACAGTGAAAACCATTTTCAATTTTCTGAGAAAATGACATTTCATTGATTTTTTACCATTCGCTATGTAGGAATGCTGCTCGCATATGACGTCACACATCAAATAATTGAAATTCTAATAACTTTTTAATTATTTGATGAATTTTTCTCAAACCTTCGGCAATATTTTTTATTTTTTCTGCTATTTTTACAATAAACTTTTTGTCAGGGTGAACTTCCCCTTTAAACAAGTGGCCCAAATATTCAGATAATTATAAATCTGAACTTTTTCGACAATTCCAAAACATTTCTCTTACTCTCTCCTGAGTAATATCATATTAAACTAAAATATAGAAATCGAGACTTCTAGATAAGACATTCGGTATTATTTTATTCAATGAATATCACGTGTATATTCTTTCATGAAAATGCAATTCAGTGTTTAAATTCGACTTTCATTTTATTTGCAATTGCCACTCTGCCTATTATAAATACTGTATGTAATATGTAATATAGGAAGTAAAATTCAACTCAAACAATATTGTATTTTGTTGATCAGCAGTTTTTTTTCATGAAACGAGTAGTTTTTTTTACCGACTAACTTGTTCTAATACACTAAGATGCAGTCAGGTACCATTACATGAAATAGTACATCAGATATAAACAAAAACATTTTGGTAATTGGAATAAATAGTCGCTCATCAAAATTACGGGTGCAGCTTACATTTGATCATAAATCGTCATCCCAAACATACATAGGCGCATATAATACATTTAGAATATGATTCACACATTTGCAAACTATGCGATTCTGCAGGGAATAGTTTTACGAAATAGTAAATATCTTCCGTTACGATGGACATGATGTATATATGTATATATACACAACAAAAAAGTAAGTCCCCCTAAATCAAATTGCTGTAACTTTTGAACCGAATTAGTTTGAGATATGATATTCATTTGTGGTTTTCTGCACTCATTAAGGAACTTCTAGGGAAAAATGAGATCGATCGGTTGAGTCATGCATGAGTAATTAAAGATTTAATTAAAAATTACCATTTTTAAAAGTCACAAAAGTCGTTTTTCAGTTTTTTTCAAATACAAAGTAGGGCAAAAGTTGTTTTCAGGTGAATTTTATGGTGTAATGCTGTTTTACTATCCATCATTCAACCACTTCAGACCAGATTTTGATATCGTATGATCATGGTTGAGTGAGCACGAATGTATTGCAGGGGCTGCGGAAGCGAGGGGGGGGGGGCTGCATGGGCTTCAGCCCCAACTTTTTTCTAAAATCATGTACAAAAATGTAAAAATGACGCTACGATTTTGATTTTTTTGCATGATCAGCCCCCCTCACTTTTGGCTCAGTCTCCTCCCCCCACTTTGAAAACCGTTCCGCGGCCCCTGAATTGTGATGTATCATCATTAACATGATCTAATAGGTTGCAGAGGATACTACCATAAACCCCTATGATAGGGGTTTATGTTGGTGGCTCCCCCGATTATAGTGATTACAGGCCCCTCCCCATTTTAAAATTCTGGATCCACCACTAATTTGTCCATACATTCAACTGATCCTGAGAAATTGTTAGGAAAAGAATACATTTATGCAGTATAAAGAGTATTCATTCCTAAGTTTTCGATTGTGCTCGCTCAACCATGAAAATGTTTAAAATTCGGAAAGTGTGTGATGATAGAAATGATGGATGATAAAAACAACAGCAATTAAAGTCACATTTGAAACCGAATTTGCCCCCAAAATCACTGTATTATCCTTTAAAATGCGTCTGTGACATTGAAAATACCAATTTTCCCACTTTGATGCGTGCTCACTCATCCATAAATAAACAAATCGATTTCATTTCGCACAGAATTTTGCCCATAATTTGATAAACATTACTGCCAAACGACAATGCTAAAGACAGCCTTGAAAAAAAGTTCCACCATATTGAATAAGGGGTTACTTATTCGTAAAAATATGCACCCATAATGTACACAAGTCTATGAGAGAGGAAGTCAAAATTTTGAAATGAGGGTTTGTTTCGTGGACGAATTTTGTTACTTCTGCCAACAGTTATTTCATGAAACTTCGCACATGGCTTCGGAGTAACACTATCCAAAAGGTGTGCACACCAAAATAACCATTCGATACGGCACAGAGTGGGGCCAAGGCCTTGAACTTTCTTCTCATTTGCAAAATTTTCGAGTATTGTGTGCTCACTGACCTCAACAACACCCATGAGATGCCTGTATGTTCTTCAACTGTTAGAAGACGTCTCTGTGTAGCAGGGCTGATGGGCCATGTGGCTTCAAGGAACCACTCTTCAAAGAAAAGAACCGGAAGAAAAGGCTTGCTTGGTCTTTGGAGCAGTGGCAGAAGGTTCTTTGGCCTGAAGAATCAAAGTTTAAGATGTTCGGCAGCAAGCGACATACCTATGTGAGACGGCGAAAGGGAGAAAAGATGATACCCCAGTGCATCAAGCCAACTGTGAAACATGGTGGTGGTAATGTCATGGTTTGGGGTTGCTTTGATGCAGGAAATGTAGGCAGCTCGCACAGAGTAGACTCGGGTATCCTCAACCAGCATGGCTATCATTCAATCCTACAGCAGAAGACCATCCCTTCAGGGAAACGCCTGATCGGAGAAGTGTTCGTTTCCAGCAGGACAATTACCCAAAACACACGTCAAGACTATGCAAAGACTACTTGAAGAAAAAGGAAGAGAAACAAGTCCTGGAAATCATGGATTGGCCGCCCCAGTCCCCAGATCTCAATCCCATTGAGCTGGTTTTGGAAATATAGACAGGAAGGTTCGAGAAACTCGCCCAACAAGTGAGACTCATCTGTACGTGGGAGATACTACAGAAGGCATGGCAGGGTATTTCAAGTGACTCCCTCAAGAAGTTGACCAACAGGATGCCGAGAGTGTGTCGTGCTGTTATTGCTGTCAAAGGAGGATTCTTTGATGAGAAGGCAGTCTAATTGGAACACTTTGAAAAAGAAAGACATGCCTTTAAGTTAAATTTCATTCTAGATTTTATTTTGTTTGTTAAAGTATCACAAAAACAAAAGAATAAACTGTAAAGTCTTTTTGCAATAAATGAGTTTCCATGATCAAGAAAAAAAAAACTGATGCCCTTTTGATTGTTATTGTGGTTATTTAAAAGAAATATATGATTTATTGTCTAAAAGTTTATGTTTATTCAATAGAATTTATTTTAAAAAAAGTTTTCCATATCAGTGACACACGTTCTTAGTATTGTTTAATTTCATTTTTGTGTCTAACTTCTGACTAGGAAAAGGAAAAATGAATGAAGTTGCACATGTATTAGTGTAAAAGCTCTGAATAACTGCAATAACAAAAGAAGTTAGCATTTTGAGAGAATGCCATCTTGACTGGTAGCCAGCCATTTAAGAGAGTATAAATTTGTTTGAATCAATAACAAAATTTACACTGCTGTATAATCTTCACTTTAAATCAAAAATTCACCTGTGCTATGAGCCTGAATATCAATAAAGTCTACCAAGTATAGAAAAACACACACTGAATGCAGGTGTTCCCAAACTTTTGGAGGGGAGTGTAAAAAATTATAACATCTTAGCCCCATAATTTACACAAAGTTTCATTCATTGTTTAAATAGTGTTTGGAAATCATCAATTAATTCCCAAAAATATAACTTCACACAAATCTTCAAGTTGTTCAGCTCGTAAAAATGCTGTGAACACTTGTACATTTCCCATCATGAAAAAAATTATTAAGTTATTGCTCCCAATTGTATATATAGAGGTTAACTTAATTATATTGTCCTGAATGACTACTTATTAAAAGATTTTTCATAAAAAAGGAAAAATTTAGGGGCAATGCTCCTTCTGATTGCTAAAATGTTCATTTTTTTATTCAGGCTGCCCAGTACAACACGCAAGTGCCTGTACAACACACAAGTGTCCCGTACGACACAGAAGTGCTCCGGACGACACACAAGTGTCCCGTACGACACATTATTTTGTGTATGATATATTGACA
Source organism: Lytechinus variegatus (assembly GCF_018143015.1). Lineage (NCBI taxonomy): Eukaryota > Metazoa > Echinodermata > Echinoidea > Temnopleuroida > Toxopneustidae > Lytechinus > Lytechinus variegatus. The sequence goes on from NC_054749.1 coordinate 8,572,046, forward strand.
GAAATATTCATCTAATAGCGATTTCTAACCTAATGAATGTCTTAGTTTGATAGGATTATCATTGTCATCAGCCAAATAATGTGATTGAAGAAGTCAAAGTGTGACATAAAGTAAGAAAGTTTGGCTTCAATTTAGAGATGTCCCGTACGACACATTTTGAATGTCCCGTACGCCACAATGTTCTCGAAAATTATAATTTGCTTTATTTATTCATGAATGTTTATTTTGCTTTCTTTCACAGATGTGTTTGTTCTTGGGTAATTGTCAATTTGAGTTCAGTTTCTATGAAATTTATTTGCCCAACTCACAGACTTTTGAGTACAGACTTGAGGTTTCTAAAAAAGTCACTTTTTCTGCGTCCGTACGACACATTGCTATTTTAAATTTGTATTATACAGGATGTGAATTCAAGTCATGTTAAGTCTTGGTTTTTCTAACACTCTGGTAGTACTTGATGATCACCTATAGTTACTGGAATTTTTTGTCTTTTCTTGTCAAAAACTGTCAAATGCTCTCTAAATGTCCCGTACGACACGTATGGAATCACCCATTATCAGCTCGTAGTCGGTATCAGACTTTTAATTTTCTCTGTATGATATGAGGCAATTATACATTTTTAATATTCAACGGCAATTTGAGATGCGCGGTTATTGGAATTAAGATTTTATTTTATTATGGTAGTGAGTCCAAAATTCGCGTGTGTCCATACTTCGCGGATGGACATTATCTAAAAACCTAGCCGAATAGCCTTAAAATCTTATATCTTCAATGTGAAAAGCGACCTAAAATTACCATTTGGCATAAGTTTCTTTAGAATGAGTTCAGTATGCATGAAAATATTAACAAAAGATCGGCAAGTATCATGATATCATCATTTTGCAAGCAGATATCATAAAAAATGAGAGTTCAATGTGGTACTGACTGATTCTATTCTATAGCATGTTGTCGTCAGTCTGATATAGATATATACAGTATTACCTCTTTAGCTTGAGTCTTTCTTTAAATCGATACAAAAACTTTGGTCCGCGAAGATAGGTTTCACTTTTTCAGAATGGTTTTCCAGCATTCATCTAAGATCACGCTACAGGCGAAACCACATGACCTACTTCACATTTGCGTCAATGATTTTATAGTTTACGATCTTGTCGTCAATGTGGTATTTTTAAATTGGTTTTGTACGAACAGTGAATACTTTGTGAACGAATTTAAGCCTGATGAATATTTTTTAAATGTCCGCGAAGTTTGGACACCCGATCATATATTACATCCCTTTTCATGGTGACCTTAATGTTCAACTTTGTACTAATTTCTATTTTCTTTCAAAATTTTCTGACAGTTTCAACAATATCTGAAAGTTAAAGGGGAAGTTCACCCTGAAGAAAACTTTGTTGTAAAAATAACAGAAAAAATAGTAAAAATTATTGGTGAAGGTTTGAGGAAAATCCGTTAAAGAGTAAGAAAGTTATTAGAGTTTAAAATTCTGGATTTGTGACGTCATAAACGAGCAGCTGCCCCAAGTGTTATGTAATATAAAATGTATGAAATTCAAATTTTGTATGGTTCCTGATGACTTAATTTTATTTTCTTTTCATGATCGGGTGTGAAAAGATTTGACTATTGATATACAAAGTTACAGTGAAAACCATTTTCAATTTTCTGAGAAAATGACATTTCATTGATTTTTTACCATTCGCTATGTAGGAATGCTGCTCGCATATGACGTCACACATCAAATAATTGAAATTCTAATAACTTTTTAATTATTTGATGAATTTTTCTCAAACCTTCGGCAATATTTTTTATTTTTTCTGCTATTTTTACAATAAACTTTTTGTCAGGGTGAACTTCCCCTTTAAACAAGTGGCCCAAATATTCAGATAATTATAAATCTGAACTTTTTCGACAATTCCAAAACATTTCTCTTACTCTCTCCTGAGTAATATCATATTAAACTAAAATATAGAAATCGAGACTTCTAGATAAGACATTCGGTATTATTTTATTCAATGAATATCACGTGTATATTCTTTCATGAAAATGCAATTCAGTGTTTAAATTCGACTTTCATTTTATTTGCAATTGCCACTCTGCCTATTATAAATACTGTATGTAATATGTAATATAGGAAGTAAAATTCAACTCAAACAATATTGTATTTTGTTGATCAGCAGTTTTTTTTCATGAAACGAGTAGTTTTTTTTACCGACTAACTTGTTCTAATACACTAAGATGCAGTCAGGTACCATTACATGAAATAGTACATCAGATATAAACAAAAACATTTTGGTAATTGGAATAAATAGTCGCTCATCAAAATTACGGGTGCAGCTTACATTTGATCATAAATCGTCATCCCAAACATACATAGGCGCATATAATACATTTAGAATATGATTCACACATTTGCAAACTATGCGATTCTGCAGGGAATAGTTTTACGAAATAGTAAATATCTTCCGTTACGATGGACATGATGTATATATGTATATATACACAACAAAAAAGTAAGTCCCCCTAAATCAAATTGCTGTAACTTTTGAACCGAATTAGTTTGAGATATGATATTCATTTGTGGTTTTCTGCACTCATTAAGGAACTTCTAGGGAAAAATGAGATCGATCGGTTGAGTCATGCATGAGTAATTAAAGATTTAATTAAAAATTACCATTTTTAAAAGTCACAAAAGTCGTTTTTCAGTTTTTTTCAAATACAAAGTAGGGCAAAAGTTGTTTTCAGGTGAATTTTATGGTGTAATGCTGTTTTACTATCCATCATTCAACCACTTCAGACCAGATTTTGATATCGTATGATCATGGTTGAGTGAGCACGAATGTATTGCAGGGGCTGCGGAAGCGAGGGGGGGGGGGCTGCATGGGCTTCAGCCCCAACTTTTTTCTAAAATCATGTACAAAAATGTAAAAATGACGCTACGATTTTGATTTTTTTGCATGATCAGCCCCCCCTCACTTTTGGCTCAGTCTCCTCCCCCCACTTTGAAAACCGTTCCGCGGCCCCTGAATTGTGATGTATCATCATTAACATGATCTAATAGGTTGCAGAGGATACTACCATAAACCCCTATGATAGGGGTTTATGTTGGTGGCTCCCCCGATTATAGTGATTACAGGCCCCTCCCCATTTTAAAATTCTGGATCCACCACTAATTTGTCCATACATTCAACTGATCCTGAGAAATTGTTAGGAAAAGAATACATTTATGCAGTATAAAGAGTATTCATTCCTAAGTTTTCGATTGTGCTCGCTCAACCATGAAAATGTTTAAAATTCGGAAAGTGTGTGATGATAGAAATGATGGATGATAAAAACAACAGCAATTAAAGTCACATTTGAAACCGAATTTGCCCCCAAAATCACTGTATTATCCTTTAAAATGCGTCTGTGACATTGAAAATACCAATTTTCCCACTTTGATGCGTGCTCACTCATCCATAAATAAACAAATCGATTTCATTTCGCACAGAATTTTGCCCATAATTTGATAAACATTACTGCCAAACGACAATGCTAAAGACAGCCTTGAAAAAAAGTTCCACCATATTGAATAAGGGGTTACTTATTCGTAAAAATATGCACCCATAATGTACACAAGTCTATGAGAGAGGAAGTCAAAATTTTGAAATGAGGGTTTGTTTCGTGGACGAATTTTGTTACTTCTGCCAACAGTTATTTCATGAAACTTCGCACATGGCTTCGGAGTAACACTATCCAAAAGGTGTGCACACCAAAATAACCATTCGATACGGCACAGAGTGGGGCCAAGGCCTTGAACTTTCTTCTCATTTGCAAAATTTTCGAGTATTGTGTGCTCACTGATGCATTAAACATCGGGATTTTCACAAAAATCAAATCAAATGAACTATGCAAGGAAGTTCGTGACAGTTATCCATTGTTACAAATTGCATTTTTTCCAATTACGTAAAAAAGAACAAATCACATTTCACATGTTCATTCAAGCGTGAATATTTAATTAAACGCCTTTGAATCATTGAAGCATGTTAATTGGTCATGAACACACCGAAAAAGTTGAGAAAATATCATTTTTTCAGTTACCAAAATGAAACAATACTTGCCTATGATATTTGAAAATCGTATTTTTTGTTTTCAATAAATGTTCATTGAACCGTGAAACGATGAATACTGTTGAAGAAACTCTTCCCAAAATAACTCATCATATTCTATCATTTTTATTGATAAAAACGTGTAAAATATCCAATTATTGCAAATTTGGACTTGTGTTTATTCAACCGTGAAATTCAGCCAAAAGTTGTATCGTCTTTTAGAAAGTAGCTTTTATAAGCCTTCTGACTATTTTTCATGATGAGAATGTGGAATAAGTTCCAATAAAATAGAATCAAAGTCATGATATTTGGCTTGTGACTTTTGAAAAGTGACATTTTTGCCTTCTGACGGTGCTCACTGAAGCATGACGTAAAATACGTCTATAACATTTACTCAGGGGGTAGCTTATAAAATTACCTACACGCTCATGTAAAAATATATTAAAAACTCACATTGGTTTGGAAATTATTGATGTTTGTTTAAGGGGGGACTTACTTTTTTTGTTGTGTATATATGACAGATGACAGATAATAAGCTTAGCTTACATGTTGGTAAGACCGAAAGTATTTTGTTTTGTTCGCGGGCTAAGTATAAGCATACAGATGATTTCAATATATACTATAACAATCAATTATAGTAGTTAAGAGACAGAATTCCGTGGAGTATTTAGGCCTGATATTAAATAGTGATCTCTCATGTACATATGGTTGACTCTATGGTAAAAAAAGCTAATGCTCGCTTGAAATTTCTATACCGGTAGCAAAATTGCATGAATACGAAATCCAGACGCATTTTAAGCTTTTCATTAATATAGTGTTTATTTGATTATGCTAATGCAGCATGGAACTGCAGTCTTGGAAAGGTTGATCAAAAAAAGTTTATAATTATTCAAAATAAATTGTTAGATTTATTACTTGCTTACACCCAAAAACACATGTTGGGAAGAATGAAATCGAAAAAGCTAGCCCTCTTCGCATTGACTTGAGGTCGCAACAACTTATACTTCACCATGTTCATAAAATTTTCTATTCAAACGAATATCATTACATATCAAAAAACTTTACACGGTCATGTATAATATTCACGGGCATGAAACAAGAAATAGTCTGTTTAACTTTGTTGTACCTATGAGAAAAGGTCAAATTGGTAACACATTTTATTATAAAGGTATACATTTTTGGAATTCCCTCCCTAATCATGTTAAATCGGTTAGGACTTTTACACAATTTAAAAGATTATTGAAACAACACTTAAAAAATGTCCCCACTCTGTAATGTTAAATATTCTTTCTAATTTCACGTGTATCATGTAGTCTTATATATATAACTATTTACTTATGATTTATTTAATCAACTTGTTTTACATTGTTTCATCATGTTTTGTTGTTTGCGTGAAAGTTTGATGTCAAACTTATTTGTACTTTTTCATATCTTAGGTTTTACGATTCATGAATCTTGTATTAGTTGCGATGCATTTAGCGCTACTTAAAAACTGATTATAGTATAATTCTCATATGTAACTTAAACGTAATGATCGTTTACTCAATCTGTTTTACAATTATTTTAATCGTATTTTGTTAACTGCGTAAATGTTTTTCATGGCAAACTTATTTGTTTTTATCTTTTTATATATTAAGTTTTATAATTCTTCGTGTTAATTTAGTGGTCTAGACTTAATTGATGTAGTTTGTAGATTTCTATAGGAGTGTTTTGTCATAGAAGTTGTTTTCAATTACTGATGTAAGGACCCCATTGGAAATAAGCCATCTCGGCTTTCATGGGCAATCCTGTCAAGGTATACACTTCTGCTCATATTTTCTTGTACCTGTCCATAGTTACCTGGCAAATAAAATCAGTCAATATATATATATATATATATATAAATGTAACCAGGCATCTACTCTTTAACATGACTACTGTGTCTTGTACCAAATACTTAGGCGAAATAGTCGAGAGGTCAAATGATACGAGACCATGCATGGGGTTCTATCAGGCGTGGATCCATGGGGGGGGGGCGGCCCCGCTCAAAAAGAAAAGAGGAAGGAAGAGAAGAAAACAAAAAAGAGGAAAAGGGGAAAATAAGAGAAGAGAGGGGAAGAGCATGGGTGGCAAAATGCTTTAAACAATAGCAATGTCAGTAAAAAAGAAAATTGCAAGAAAACGATCAGCCATTCTTTTAGTTGCGAAAGTTTATGTGGCATCAATATCCATTTAACGAAAGCAAAGTTAAAGTCAAATACCACTCTAAAAGAGAAGAGAAAGTTATCCACCTTGGATGCATCACTATTCCACTGGATTTTTAAGTCAAAGTTAGTCGGGGGGGGGGGGGGTACTCGACAAAAATGTGGTATGTGCCGCGGGCGAAACAAAAAATGGGGGCTTTGGAGCGGGCTTATTGTAAAAAGGAGGGTCCTTGGAACGGGCTTCGGAACACGTGTTTGTGAAAAAGGGGTCCTTGGAACGGGTCGCCTGGTGTGAGTGCGTACATGCATCCCTATGGAACGTGCATGCAGCTAGCGCAGAGGTGATCGATGGTCGGACCGTTAGCATGGTTAGAGCTGTAGCTCTATATATGGTCGGACAGCGCTTTGCGGCCGCTTTTCACCAAACTTGCAGCTCATTGTAGCGGACCAATGCGGCTGGAACGGCGTAACGAAAAATATGCGAAGCTTTGGAGCGGATGTCTTTCTTCGTTTTTCTCGATAAGAACAAAGTGCTATGTTTTGGAGCAGCTTTCTTTGTTCTTTTTCTCAAAAATGCTTTGCCTAAATTGGAACGAAAATTTGAATGTAAATATGGTGCCCCTCCGCGGCACATACCCACCGCGCATTATATACTGAGTACACCCCCCCCGGGCGCAAAAGTCCGCGCCATACCATGCACCACCGCTATCTACATATCATCTCTACGCTTGATTCATCTGCCAAATTGCTCGTAATTTGCTTACTCACTGTCTTGGAAGATGACATTCCGTCACCCGGGCCTTTGTTGGTATGACAATGTTATTCTTTTATAAATAGGTTCTAGATCTATGCTTAATTGTTTATCATGATTACTATAACGTGATGGGTCGACTAGATCTAGATCATACAGATACATATCTCTATGCATGATTTAGATCTACTAAAGACGGACATATAGACCTCTCTCTCCCTCTCTCGCATACGCGCAGTAGAGTGAGCGATGTGTCTAGACTATTCACTAGTCACTTTGTAGCTATTTTTTAAAAATACTATTTTTGCCTTCGCCAGGGTGTAAAACGGAAACGAGTCATGTTACTGCCGTCTTATCTCATTCTCTCCCTTGTGATATACAAAAATACACGTGCCTCCATACATTAAACAACTATGTAAATCATTAAATTCTAAATGTCATACGTAATTACACTGAATAACTTGATGTTGATGTAATGATTCCATGATAATTGTTTATGTCACTCTATATGTATTTTCCGTTTTTACTTTATTATATGTTACATACACTGAATTGCTATGATGTTGAGTTATTTGTTTAACTGCAGGGCGCCTTTGGAAAGCAGTTTTGCATAACTGAACAGGCCTACCCTGCGGTATAAAATAATGAGAATCAATATTGATAAATAAATGATACCTTAAAGGGATGGTCCAGGCAGGAGATATTTAAATCTCAATGAAAAGAGACGAATTAAAACAGCGCAAAATGCTGAAAATTTGATCAAAATCGGATAGCAAATAACGTATTGAATTCTAAATTTTTGCATTATTCCGGTGAAACAGTTCTAGGCATGTATTCATAATAATGTAATCATATATACTGATTTATACAGCGCAGAAACTATGTGATATATTCTACTTCGCTGTAATTTAGAGCTGGTGAAATGCTTGAAAAAGAAATTAGAAAAGGGGGTAAAGAAATGTATGTTAATACAGATAGAACAAGTTTGAACGTTTCTACTGATGGACAGGATCTCACTACATACGACAAACCATTCCATAACTTTGGGGCTGCACAGGCAAAAGCACGATCTCCCAAAGTTATCTTTGTATTACGAGTGGGGATATGAAGGAGCAAATTATCATGAGAACTACGCAGGTTGTGAGAGTGTCTGTGAACTTTTTTTTGTAAAAGCTCAGAAATATAAATGGGGGCTTGGCCACTTAGTGCCTTGTATACAATTAACAAAATTCATGAATATTTATTAGATGGGTGATGATTTCATATCCCCACTCGTTCTTTTGTATTTTATTACATGAAATTGGGTTTATTCATTTTTTTTCTACCAAGAACTAAAGAAAATTGGATTGACAACTGATTAGGTGCATTGCCGCAACTTATTTCATCATCAACATTATTTAGACATGTATGAAAAAAATGAAACAATTATGATTTCATGTAATAACATTAGAAAAAAAGGCAAGAGGGGATGTGACATCATCACCCCACCTAATGAATATTCATGAAGATGTGCATATAACTGTTTTCACAAAATATTGATAAACTTTAAAATTCAATAACTTATTGTTGTTTGTTATCCGATTTTGATTAAATTTTCAGGATTTTGCTCTGTGAATTTTGATCTATTATTTTAGATACAAATAGTTTGAGCCCGGACCATATTCTGCCATACTTTATACTACTACTACGACTACTACTACTACTACTACTACTACTACTATGCCTATACGTTGACATTCCCCTGATGGAAGCTCTCCAAATCCTATTTTTAATTGAAGAAGGTACAGGTACAATGTATATACATGCAATTTAATTGCCAAAAAAGGGAAGATTTTGAAATAACGATATTTAGCATAAATATAGAACGATGTTGAAATGTTTATATTGTTTATGACAAATTGTAAGTGTCATGGATGGACGACCGTCAGTATCAACAAATCTTTTTTCCTTATTTTTTGCGATCTTATGGAACAGATCGATTCAGTAGGGGAGAGTTATAGCGGGATAGAAAATAGAGAGTTGTTTGTTTGGGTAAAGAAGTTCGTTCGCCTTCTTCCATTGTTTACATTCCTTAAAGGTGTTGATTTCGTTTGCTAGTTTTTCTGGGCCAGGCTAGTGATTGGAATGTGGAAGTGAAAGAGGGCAAACTGACTGGGTTGCTAGGCGTTCAGGGCTAATAGAAGTCCATTGGAACTTCAGTTATTTTACTACTTTGCTTCTTATTCATGTTCTTCGGCTCGCTTGCATTCTTCAGTGATTAGAGAGAGAGAGAGAGCGAGAATGTGAACAGGTGTGGAAGCAAGAGTGAATTCCTTGGTGGAAGTGAGCTGTGAGTGGGAGTGGCTGAAGTGACAAGAGTCGCAAAAGAAGATTAATTGATCGAGAGAGCAGTTGGGGGAGTGGTAAAGAGAGTTACATAAGTTGGAAGAATAATGGAAAGCCGAAGAACTTGAATTTGGAATCGGAGTACACAATAATTAAGTTCCATTTTATACATTTACATTATAGGCGGATTAATTTCGCGCATTACACCAAAAGTGATAGGGTTGACTTGGGGAAAGGCTTCTTTTCGCCACGCGGTGTTTGACCCAAAAGGGGATAAAAAGGGAGTGTTTAGTTGACAAGGGGCAGTTTTTCGTTCCCGATTTGTTTTGCCGCCGTAGGCCATGTCGGTTTGATTTTTGTCTGTCGTCGGTCGTCCAGCCCAGAGATGCGACATTTATTATTATCCAGCATGTAATTTGACTTTGATTTAGAATAAAACCTGATACACAACTTAACTTCATCGAACTTGTCATTCTTTGACTCCCGTCTTTTTTTTGTACGTGGGCAGCGCAAGACGGTGGGCGGCCACCGGCCGTCTTGCAAAGCTGTGTCGCTACACTACTACTTCTACTTCTATTTTTACTATTATATGCTATTGCTCCTACTACTACTTCTGCTACTACTACGACTGCTATACTACTACTACTACTACTACCACTACTACTACTACTACTTCTACTACTACTACTACTACTACTACTACTAGTGTTATTATTATAGTAGTACTAGTTACAGAAGTAACAGCAGCAGCAGCAGTAGTAGTAGTAGTAGTAGTAGTAGTAGTATGTGCTGTACTCTCATCAGTGTATTGTACGTGTATGTTTATGTCTATAGGCCTGTGTATATGCAATTTTAATCTGCAAACCCGATATGAGCTGAATTTCTTTAACTGACAATGAGTTTTATTCAATTCAATGCGTTCTTTGACACTCCCGAAATACTAGGTACATGTACTCTAAAAGGTCAAGTTTAATACTTGGAGTATATCTCCTGTGCGTACGTGATGTTTGTTGCGCGTTGGTACAATGGCCCCATATGTCATGGAGTTCTTCCCGGTCAAGAATTAAGATTAAGTTCAATATTTCAGGACCAGCAGCATTATCCCCCGTCAGTATATTATTTCCCTAGCTGTGGATACATATGTGTAGCGAGGCATATGCAATAATTTTCATGGTCTGGCGATAAGAACATCTGTCTGCATGCCCTGTTACGGCACATTTTGTTAAATAGCACATTTTGGTAATTTACCAAAATTTGCAATTTGGTAACTAGCTGCACAATCCAGAAGTTTGTAGTTAACATGTTATGAAACTCTTTAGGTAACGAGTAAATTGTTCCAGGGTTGGACCTAATCATCACATGTAATGGCCAACAAGTGTTTCAGTGCTATTGAAACGGAAAAAATACACTGTAAAAAAATGTTGGGTACAATTTTAATCAGCACGAGGTTAATTATGTGTCCAACCGGTATGGGGCAGTATTTAATCCAATGCGGGAAGCATAATGGGTCCAGTAAGGTTGAAGGTCAAGTCCACCACAGATAAATGTTGATTTGAATAAATACAGAAAAATCAAATTAGCATAATGCTGAAAATTTCATCAAAATCGGATGTAAAATAAGGAAATTATGAATTTTGAATTCTCGTTATTTTTTCAAAAAGCAGTTAAATGCACAACTCAATGACATGCAAATGAGAGAGTCGATGATGTCCCTCAATCACTATTTCTTTTGTATTTTATTGTTCGAAATAAGGAATATTTCAATTTTTACAGATTTGACAATAAGAACCAACTTGACTGAACCGTAAAATGTTAAGGCGATGATAATTCCATGTGTTCAGAGAGGAATGAAACTTTGTTTCAAGGACAATGAGTAGAAAATGGCAATAAATCATATTTCACATAGTGAAATACAAAAGAAATAGTGAGTGAATGATGTCATCAGTCCCCTCATTTGCATACCGCCCAGGATGTACATAGAACTGTTTTGTGAAATTAAGCGAAACTTCGAAATATCACAGCTTTCTTATTATACATCCGTTTTTGATGAAATGTTCAGTGTTGTGCTCGTAAGATCTTTCTTTTTTTTTATTCAACTTAAATTTTGGTTGGGGTGAACTTGTCCTTTTAAAAACAGCAGCTTTTAAAAGGGGCAAAATTTTCATCACATCGGATAAAAAAAAATGCCAAAAGAAATGCATAATGTTGGTTGGACACATAATTACCATCATGGATCATTCTTACCCAATATTTTCTAGAGTCTACTACTTCTACTGCTGCCGATACTACCAACACTACTAATTCTACTATAGTAGTAGTAGTAGTATTATAGTAGCAGCAGTAGAAGTAGGAGGGGGGAGGAGGAGGACTAGTTCCCTATTAGATGGAGTTGCATTTACTGTAGTCTCGACTAGACTTTATATTGCATGGTGATGATGAGCTGATACTAGTAGTAATAGTAGCAGTAGTATAGTAGTAGTAGTAGTAGTAGTATAGTAGTAGTAGTATAGTAGTAGTATTATAGAAGTAGTAGTAGCAGTAGTAGTAGTAGTTGTAGTAATAGTAGTAGTAGTAGTAGCAGTAGTAGTGGTGGAAGTAGTAGTAGACGTATTATTATTATTATTGGTAGTATTAGCAGCAGCAGTAGTAGTCGTCGCCGTAGTAGTGTTAGTAGTAGTATTAGTAGTAGTGATGGTAGTAGTAGTAGTAGTAGTATTAGAAGACGGTTAACGGTATGTAATTTTATCATTAATAGAAATTAAATCAGTGGGAAGAGGAAAATCATGGCTACCTGGAGTAAAAAAGCAAAAGGTCTGCGAGACATCAAAGATGTGGATGAACTTGAGAAAAAGTATGACGAAGTATGCGAGTATTACGATGAGGTAAAACAGAATTATAAGTATCTTTTATTTTTATTTGCCGTAATAATAACTGCTTGACCATAGGCGCTCTAGCCTATATGATGAGTTAACACCGAAATTGAGATATGACAACCCATCGGCAATCCTTAATAGATATCGAGCATATCTGTTTCCCCTTCATTAAAAAAAGAAATCTAGGGTGAGCCGGGGGGGGGGGTGAGTTTATTCTCCCATGCCTTCCGATCTTGCTGCACGGCGTAACAGAGATCGAGGGGTGGGGGGATGTTTCATTCTAAACGTCTATTACATGAAGCCCGATAACAGTCAGATGTCTGCATGGGTTTTCTACATACAGCGTAACATTATTTCATTTTGTAATTCTTCATTTAGGGGCAAAATAATTTGAGTCAAATATTAAGATTTAGATAGTAAAAATATGGCCCCAACTTACACTTGCTTTAAAAATGTGTAAGTGAGGGAGTATCTTAATATTTAATACTTTCGTATTTTATGCCGCGGGGGGGGGGTATCCACTGGTTTGCTTTTATGGAGGCCCTAACTATGGCCTGAAAAATGAATTTGATTTATTGGAACGTTATTGGCATATTCTGTTCAACACAAAAAATACAAAAACAATTCAAAAAACATAAAAAACTTGAAGATCATTGAGGTCATGAATGAACCCTTTTTTAGAGACTAGATTTGGCATTTTAAAGACAACACTCTCGCATCTCCGTTTTCGCATTTTAACTTTCCTCAGGGAGCGCTTGGTCCACATTTCTTATACAACGCTCCTTATGAAACAGCCATGGCAGTCATCCAGCTTGAGCCGAATCGAAATGTCAAGATACTTGATGTTGGATGCGGAACAGGACTTGTTGGGGAAGAGGTGAATATTTTCATAAACAGATCCTCTCATATATAAGCATTTGAATAATCTCTCGCGAAAAATTCTTTAAAAACAAAATTAACATCTTGGCATCACACTCATTTGAAATAAAGACAAATTGAACCAAAAAAAGGCAAGCAGGCAGGATAAAAAAAAAGGATGATAGAAAAAAGGAAAGAAATGGGAAAAAATTCAAACATCAAGCAAACCCCCCGAAAATCCATTGATATATTTTAAAGATCTAAAAAATTAAAATGTTGTAGAAATTAATAAAACTTAAAAGTGAAACATTGCCAAACTAAAAAAAATTATAAAAGATCGCAACATCACACACAAACATCTCTCTCATCCCATTACAAGTACCTTCGAACCGATCACAACAAGACTCGAAACGAAAGCTGAAATAACTAGATCTAATTATTAAAACTCAACAATCCAATGCGGGAAGCATAATTGTCCCGTAAGGTTGAAGGTCAAGTCCACCACAGATAAATGCTGATTTGAATAAATACAGAAAAATCAAATTAGCATAATGCTGAAAATTTCATCAAAAATCGGATGTAAAATAAGGAAATTATGATATTTTAAATTCTCGTTATTTTTCACAAAGCAGTTAATGCACAACTCAATGACATGCAAATGAGAGAGTCGATGATGTCCCTCAATCACTATTTTTTTTGTTTTTTATCGTTTGAAATATGGAATACTTTTTACAGATTTGACAATAAGAACCAACTTGACTGAACTATAAAATGTTAAGGCGATGATAATTCCATGTGTTCAGGGAGGAATGAAACTTTGTTTCAAGGACAATGAGTAGAAAATGGCAATAAATCATATTTCACATAGTGAAATACAAAATAAATAGTGAGTGAATGTCATCAGTCCCCTCATTTGCATACCGCCCAGAATGATAAAAAATTAACATCTTGGCATCAAACACATTTGAAATAAAGACAAAATGTTCTAGAAATTAATAAAACTTCCTCCTCCCATTACATCATCAAATCAGTAATCCGAGAATCCATAACTTAATTATGAAAATTTCCAGTCAATTTTTCATTTAAGTGGAAAACTGTTTATCATGTGAGATTGTTTACACCATTGAGAATCTACTCCGATCTGAGAATTTACATGCCTAACTAGTACTAACCTGCCACACACACACACACACACAGCAGAACTTGCAAACGTTTATTTCATTGTTCTCTCTGCTTCGTCATCTGTTAGTTATTTTATGAAAATTCTTCACTTTTCTATCATATGTAGTTCAATATTCTGAAATACGGGACAAATAGGCGTCTCGCGGGGAGGGTTTGTCGGGATGCAGGGACAAAGAAGCAAAATACGGGACGATCCCGGGAAATACGGGACGTCTGGTCACCCTCTATCCAACATATATAAATGTACTTATACAGTGCGTATCAAAAAAAAGTTTACACTTTGAAAAAGCTCTGGGAATTCAAAAATATACAACATATGGGTAATTTTTTCACATATAATCTTGGGTTTGGGTCTCATCTATCCAATGAAAGTAAAAGTTTTGACCGAATTTTACACTTGACTGAGCACTGTCCATTTTTGTAAAGCTCGCAGAAATCTGTTTGCGCAGAAATTCTTGTTTTCACGCAGTGTCAAGGGGAAAGGGCGAAATCAAACTTACCCTGCCATACATTTTTCCTACATTTCCCATGCACTTTTAGTCAATTAAGATAAGCAGATACATTCAAGCATTTTTAAACAAATTTACCACCCAAATTGAAATTTCAAGCACAACTTTTACCCTTTTTGTGCCAGCTGGATCTGATGACATAACTGAATCGGAACAAAAGTTTACATCAGACATCTCCAGCACTTTTTCACTAAGTTTTAATTATTCAAAGTGGGTTGACATTTAATTTTTCATTTAATACTTGTTTCTCCACACTTTTCCCAAGCTTGACAATGATTAACAAAATGAAAATCAAGCCTAATTCATTTTATGTAAATCACAGCTCAGTGTAAATCAAATATCGTCTTGATGGCCTTGGTGTGTGGGGGAGTGGGGCGGGGAGCAATGCACTCTTCGGAGTGTATTGGGCAAGGAAACAAGTTAAAAGAGGTCAAAGATATCTTCATATCAACTTTACTTGCTAAATTCTACGTGTTCTTCATGATAAAGGTTTACTTTTATTCGCATAGCTAATTCAAAGTTCTGCGCAAATCGTTTTTCACTAACTTTTCAAAAGTAAGTGGTGCTCACTCAAGCGGAAATATTTTTCGATAGTTATATCGTCATTTGCTTAAATGGATCTGTACCAATGTTAAAATGTGGAAAAATCTTCAGGATATTACAAATTTCAGGATATTACAAACTTTTTTTTGATACGCACTGTATATTTAAGTTTACTTCTGGGATAAAAACCAGCTAATCTTTACAAACTATTATCTTTCTTTCTTTCTTCATTTGTAGTATAAATATTGTTGGAATTTATTCTCATACAATTTAATTCATTTATCAATTTCGTAGATTGATCTATTTTCTTTCTTTCCTTTGCCTCATTACATGCTCTTTCTTTCATATACCTTAATACATGAAGTTCAAGGTTAATAATATGTTGATCTATCCTTTTCCTTCGTTTTGTTTCATAGCTATTCAAAGAAGGATACAAAAGTATCCACGGAGTGGACATGTCTACTGGTATGCTGAAAACTTGTGAGAAGAAGAATGTCTTCTTGAAGCTGGTTCGGGCTAAGTTTGATCCAAAACAACCTCTAGAGTACGTTGATGGTAAGTATATTAATAATGCTATTAATTTAATATTTATGTTGTGCAAGTTATATATACTCAACTGCGCATTACAATATCATTACCTAGGCAAAAGCCGTGCCACCGACAGACTCTATGGCATTCGAGGAATTTCTTCCTACCGTATTCGCCTCACATGGGGTTGAGTGCAGCACAAGGTAAGTAAAATTTTCCCTGATGGAAAACACGCCATGACTAGTAATCGAACTCCCGTCCTTCATATTGAAAGACGAGTGGCATAACCTAGATCACGACGCCCTACGTATAGAGCTACCTGTGTTGTAATTCATGTTCTTTTTTAAGAAAAAAATATTATTCGTGGAGCGTTGTGGCTGGCCAAGTGGATTAGTTTTCGGACTATGAAGCAGAGCCGTGGGGTAATTTTCTTCAGCAATAGATTTATCTGCAAAGTGCTGCACTCAACCCATGAGAGGTAACTGGGTACCGAAAGGAAGTAGTTCCTCAAAAAACCTAGGTGCTGGAGTCGACAGACCAGTTTAGCTGGGATGATATTGGAACGAGTTGAGTACCTAATTCAACTGAATATGTGTGCTATACTGTATAATCATGGTACTACATGATTACAACTCGAATGATTTAGAAAATATGCCTGCAGGGTAGCATAGGCGGCGATCCTGGGGTGGGGGCCGGGGGTAGGGTGGGTGGCACTCCAATCCCCTCGATTTTTAAATTTTGTACAGGGGCTATGGGTGAGGGTCGTCTTTTGGACCAAAAAGCTCAAGGAATCAACCCCTATGGCATGGTAGATATAGGTAAAGTCCAATATCCAAATAGTCAGGGCTAGATGGATTTTTTTTTACTTCCTGTCAAAATCATTTTGGTAAACAATACATAAAAAATACGATATATTTTTCTCTCTTGCTGTTTTTTTTCTATATGTCAACGATTGCCTACACACATATCTCTCGAGAGAGTCGACATAAGGTCTTCCCCCTATTTTCTTCCCAGTGTTTCTTGATTAGTGAGATTGTAATGCTTTGATTTAAATATATTATTTCAAAAGAATAATATTCTGGTGCAATATTGGGAAAACATTATTTAAAACTGTCAAAACCAACACTCATATGGGGTTGGATCTAGAGCATAGGAATTCACATCATATTGTAACTTTTATAGGTGTAGAATGCCATGTTATCCGCCGATATGAGTGCGTTAAAAACATATAAATAGTAGCTACCTCCTGTTCCCAATATAGTGAAAAATGATATCACAATTTCGATTCCTTGCAACATTTTATTCAAACCATATTTTAATGTAATTGTCGTTGCTTTATCTTTCTCCTCCTTACGAATCACGAAGTTGAATTCTTATATTTTTCCATTCAGGCTATTTTGATGTAGTTATGTCCTGTGGAACGTTCGTGCCCGGTGCGCATTTGAACCAGACATGTCTCCCAGAGATATTTCGCCTCCTAAAACCCGGTAAGTTCGATGAATTTATGTATCAAGGGCATAAACAAAGTGCAATTCTTACAACGCTGCTTTCAACAGCTGTAGGTTATCAGTTGAATAGGAACGTGCATCATAAATTATATCTGTTAGAATTTAGAGGCGTATTCCATACACCATTTGGTTTAATTAGACTATAAAATTGCGCAAAATGAATGAAAATGAAATGGATATTAGATCAACTGGTTATGAGACGAAATGGTGATTAGACGAAGTGACGATTGAACCGAATGGTTAATGGACCAACTGGTTGTTCGACGAAATGTTGATGGACGGAATAGCATTAGACTAAAAGACAGTAGACCATGTGATGAGTGGACGAGTTGTCAGTAGGCGAATTTACCATATCATTGATCACTGGAAACGGCAATATCTACAGAAAATGATACATTAAACGAAGTTGTGTTTTCACTTCCTCATATCTTTTCTGCATTTACATGCATTAGGTGGATACATGGTGATTGCGACTCGACAGAAAGCTTTTGAAGAAGAGCTTGGAGGCCTTAAACTTAAAAGCACCTTACCACGTTTTGTCGAAGAGGGCGTTCTGGCGAAACTGTCGCACGGTGTGATAAGATACTCGACAGAAATTAAAATCGACATTCCTGGCGTCATATTGTCATACATTTTACTACCAACACAGAAAGAGCAAAATACCAAATGACTGTTGGCAAAGGAAAGGCTTTATTGACTATTCCTTCTACAATAAATAGACAATACATATATAGTTGATATGATAGTAGTGCTGAATGATAGTTTATATTGTGGTAAGCCTAAGTACTAGTATATACCTCCGACCACTACACATTAAATAAAGATTAAAAATTATCACATATTATCAACAGAATATCCTATTATTATATGTGCACATATAAACATAAATTTTCAGTGAATCTGTTTAACGAAATAAAAAACAACGAAGAATCAAAGCTATTCTCAGTTCTCGTCAACTACCTCAGTTCTCGGAAGCTACCTCAGTTCTCGTAAACAATTTGTTTCTTATACAGGTATAAATTCTAGTTTGAAATCAATATCTTGCGGAGTACCCCCAAGGATCACTCCTTGGTCCCATACTTTTTATTCTTTACGTTAATGATTTTAAAAATTCTTCCAATATTTTGTCATTTCTTTTGTTTGCTGATGATTCTAATCCTTTTCTGTCTGACAGTGACCCACATACGCTACTTAATACTTTGAATACAGAACTTCTATCAGTTAAGTCTTGGATTAGAGCTAACAAGTTGTCACGTAATGTTGAGAAAGCTAATTTTATGATTTTCAGTAATTCTCTCAAAAGTTTACCTGGTCAAGTAGTCATGGATAATGTAAATTTTATTTTTAGGTTGAATCCACCAAATTTCTTGGGCTCTATATTGATCATGATTTGTCTTGGAAGTGTCACATTAATTACTTGAGTAAATTGACTTTATAGAAATATTGGTATTTTAAGCAAGCTAAAATTCTTTTACCCTGATTATATACTATTATACTTATAAATGACTCTCATTATTAAATTATGGTACATTGGCTTGGGGTAATACAGACAAGACTGTGTTAGAAATGTTATTTAAATTACAAAAGAGGGCAATTAGGGTGATTAACCAATCTGACTTTTATGCACACATCTGACTTTTATGCACACACAAATCCATTATTTATGAAAAATAAAATCCTGAAAATTCATGATCTTTACGAATTTCATTTGCGTACATTCATGTTTCAACTCTCAAAAAATGATCTACCGGAAATTTTTTCTTCCTTGTTTCAAAGAAACAACCTCATCCATTCTTACCCTACATGCCCTACCCGTCATTTCACCTTCCACGTACTCGTACGTTATATTCGAAAGACCAAGGCTTTAGAATAATCTTCCAAACGAAATAACTAGCTGTTTATCCCGAAGTATGTTTAAATGTAAACTGAAATCTTTTCTTTTGTCCAGTTATGGACAACGTTAACACGCACTGGCTGAATATATATAATGTATTTGATTTGTACCTATTGTAGAAGGTATATATAATGCGGTATAGTTTTTTATTTTTTTCATTCTTCGCTAATCCCCCTCCTATATTTTACATTGTCCACTTTTCCTCTAATTCTTTACCCCGTGATTTTGCGCTAATCTTTGGCTTTTCCTTTGTAGTCTAATTTCTCTTTAGTGTCCGATCTCCTTGCGAACTTCATAATTACTTTAAGGAACCTGCAGATATTGCAAGCTTTGCTTTTCATGCAGGTTCCTTCATATTTCACTTTATTTACTGCCATTATCTTTGTATTTTCTATGGAATCAAATGTATTTCTTGCATTATGTTATTATTTTGTTATCTTGTGAAGTATGAAAATAAATTCAATTCTACAGGGTCAGAAAGATGACCCATCAACTACAGTTGTGTTGTCTGAAGTATGAACATGGGCGTATAAGAGATCATAATAAAAATTTATTATCCCAAGATCAGTCAATGAAAAACGCAAGAAATCTTTTAAACATAAGAATGAGAAAACTCTCAGTAATGAATTAGTGAACGCACCCACTGTCTACTGCTTTGAGAATGGACTGGATAAGTATTAGAGATGTGAACCAGTGAAGTTCAAGTTTGACGTTGACCCGGACAAGATCCGGCCAACCTAAAGAGAAGGAACTTGGAGCTGAAAACAGAAGCTTAAGAATGCGTTTAGAAGCATCCATCCATAAGTATGAACATTAATCTTCAATTTATTGATATGCCCTGGCAGAGTTATCCTCCGGCGTATTTTGGTATTATCTTATGGATTTTACATGCATGACAAACTAAGAGGCAATCTTAGGAAGGTGGTACAACCTGGATTGCGCCAAGTTGCTTGGTGAAGAATACTAGCGTACCTACGGAGGGGTCAGTCTGCCCCTCTGACGAGTCACAACCCATGCAAATTGGACGTATCCCTGCCCCCCTGACGAGCTTGAATACCTTTATTAATAATAATAATTGGATTTATATAGCACTTTTTCCAGAGGATACAAAGCGCTGTTAATTGCATAAGACAAGTTAAGGTTTATGGTTATATAAGTGTGTTTTGAGATGTTTTTTGAAGAGGAAAAAACCACTTCCACGATTTATTTTTATTTTTTATTTTTATTGTCATTTATTATTTTTTTCTGTTTCCCATTTCGAACGTGGGGGTGGCATTGGATATGTATGTTTCTAAAATTACCTTTTAAAGGTCACTTAGTTTATTTAGTGTTTCTTGTTGACTTGGGCCTAGAAGATGTGTCTTTCATGATGGTGTACAAGTACGGATTGATGGAGGAATTGATCGGGAGAATGAAGACCACCAACCAGGCGTAGATATCAGATGAGATAGTAATGACGTTGGTCTGAACCAGTATCCCGAGGATGATGATGGGCATCCAACAGAAGAAGTCGGTCGCTACGATCAAGGAAAATTTTAGCGCCATCTTTACCTCATTCGCCGCTTTATCTTTACGACCGACTCGATCTCGTGCAAAACGCACCTAGACGGTAAAGGGAAACATGGAACCATGTAATTAGTCTACAGTGGCGCCAGAACGTTATATCAACCGAACGTTGTTGTTGCTGTTGTTAGCTTGGGTTTAGAGGCGCGTGTCATTCAGATATGAATATTTACGCCTATATTTGACGCATAGGGCGTCAAATAGTCTTAGCACCACTCAGAGCCATTAACAGTTACTGCACATTTTTGTTAGCTGAAATTTCCATTTTGCACAAGGTTGACGTTGAATATGACCCAAATAATAATAATCAAGAACATCAAGTTGTGGACAATGGAAATAATACTAATAATGATAATATGCTTTGAGTTATTCAACGAAATGGAATGTATGTATAGAAAATATTTAACACTTTCAGTTATGTAGGCGCAACATACTCTTAAATAATCAAAAGTATCGTATGACCCTCTTTTTGCATGAATGAAAAATTATATTGGCCTTTAACCGTTTATGGGGTAAAGTGAATGACCAATAATGGAGCGTATAATGGTGTATTGCATTTTCAATAAGCATTTAGTGTCACACATTGAGATTTCAAACCGTCTTATAAAAAAATCTATCGAATGTTAATAATGCAATTCAAGCTGGCCACAAGTGACGAAATGGTCAAACAACAATAAATTCTTTGTGAAAGAATGTAAAACAATCTACGAATGACTTTGCGATGGATAACACTCACTAAAGTTAAGAATTGGGATAACACAAAATAGAGAGTGGCATGTTGGCTTACCGTTAAGAAGATGGCAATGTAGGAGAAAAGAATTACTACGAAACTAATGAGATTGATCCCCAGAAAGACCGCGATGGAGAACTGCCAGGTAGAAACTGTGGAGGATGCAACAGTGTTGAAGGTCGCAATACCATATCGGGATTGGGTATTCACGTCAAGTTTGGCGTACAGGTCCACGGACTTGCGGATGAGTGGCAGACCAACGCACACGTCACTCAGGCTGTACGCATCGGGGTAGAGGTAGTTGATGAAGATGGCAACAAGAGCGAGACAGAAAGAGAACATCCAGATAGCACCAGTGATGATACGTGCCTTGGTGGTGGTGATGTGGTACTCGATGCTGAATGGGAAGAGGATGCAGATGAAGCGATCGACGGTGATGAGGGTCAGGAGGAAAACGGAAGCCTCACTGCTCAAGAACGCGATGAACCCAGCTACCTGGCAGACGTTACTTGATCTCCACTCTTCCGCTCGACCCTCCCAGAAGTACGAATCCCCTATGTAGAGATCCATCGTGGCTAGGATAATCATGTAGGCACCCATCAAAAAATCGGAGAGGGCTAGACTGGTGATAAAGATGGACTGGATAGTGCCCACCGACGTAGCTTCCTTCCGCTGCAGACGCATCAGTATGACGAAAGCATTGCCTACTAATGCGCTGATACCTAGTATCCATATGAAGACTTTGATGATAAGGTTCTGGAGGAAGGTCTTCCTGCAGGTGAAGAGTGGGTGAGATGGAACTCGCTCAACACACGAGGCCCTCTCTGGTGCGATGCAACAAAACCTGGAGTCATACACCACTCTGAGAAAACAACAAATATTATACGTTTTGCTTTCAATAATTCACTTTCCCTCATCATCGGTTTACATTACGTTCTTATAGGTATGCGATTTGTAACACTGTTAGAAAAGAAATTAACAGAAAAAGATACATATTCATTTTGTAAATTGGTGTAACAGGATATTTTCTTTAATTCTAGAGAGAAGACTGGTCGATTAAAAAAAGAGACATAAGTAATTACGAGAACTTTACAAGGTTTCATAAACCAAATTCGAATTTTCTGTAATCTTACAGGCATGCGAGCGATGAAAAGTATACCCCTGGATATTGTCCACCTAATGGCAGTGCCCCGGGTCCAATGATAATAACAAAACATGAATACACATAACAGATTGTTTGAGTAATTGATAACGAATCTATTTAACTTCAAGGTTTCAACAAGTCTAGATTACAAAGTAAAGCGAGTTAAGATACTACATCATGAAATCAAATGGGATAAACTTTTAGCAAGCAATCTTGACGACTCCCTCAAGTAAATAAGTACAAGACACACAATGAGAGGTTACTTACAGCGCAATCAGATTTTCCAGTCCCTGGAATATTTCCGGGAAAATTTGAATATGTTCCGACGAGACAGACATGATGTGTCTGTAAACATGAAAATTGAAAAGATAAAAACGATGGGAGTAGTGGTATTTCACCGGCGGTGCGAGCACCTCCCACCTAAAACTTATATCATAAAATATATCTTTGTAGGAATACAAGACATGAATGATAGGATTTAGAAAAAAAATGTATATACATATACAAAGGGAAGCAAACCGAGAATTATGTCTCGATCATCCATCTAAGGAGCAAATGAAGAGGCATCTAAAAATCAAATAATAAACAACCTTTATGATAATTTTCGTTCAATTGCCAATTTTACAATGCTACTATTATGACTGTGGGGTGCCCGACCCTAAGTCATTTCGAATTAATTTAAGAGTCTTGATTTTGATACCAAATTGAAGGTAACGGTCTATAGAAAAACAAAATGGTTCGAGCGTTAAGCGCTCAGATTAAAACAAAAATGGCAGCCAAAACCAACATGGCTGCCAGTTTACATCTCTTTTTTAAATGGAGTCACTAGAAGACGACTTTAGATTGATAAAATTTTTCTGAGAAATCTCTTCAATTCTTTTAGTCAAAGCTTTCCAAGTCAAAATCTAAAGTACATGTTATTTCCCATCACGACAATACAATTTACCATTACCAAACACAATAAGGTTTTAAATGGGTGGGGGGGGGGATCGTCCTCTTAACGAACGTATTTTTGTTCTCAATTGTTTTCTGCAATTTGAGAAGCTTCCAATCAAACAATAGTTGAGGCCGGTACTGTCAACTTGTATTGATCACGACAATGGTGGGAAATAAGCTGTTATTATTAAAAAAAAATGTACTTACAAGTCTTCGAGTCGAGTGAGGCCGAGAAAAGTACCGGGGGCAATGGAGTGGAGTGGATTATCTCGGAAAGTGCTGCAATTAGGAGGGGAAAGAGGAACACAATGACAAATCAACATCATATTGGTTTTGTGTCCGAACTTCATTAGAGCTATATTATTAGCTGAATATATTCATTGTTTCAAAAATAAAAAAGGGTATATACGAGGTTACAGAGATAAGACTCGAACTGGTGAAGTTTGTTGCATAATCTAGCAACTCTCATGTCAGATTGCAAAGCGTAGCATTTTTATTCATTTTAGGATGCGTTCGATTATTATTAGTAGTAGGATTGTGAAATCATTAAAACTTATGTCATCAATGATTTTTGTAAAATAAAGTACTCTCGAATCAAAAGAGGAAAATGTTTTAATATAACATATACTTACACTATCTTCAGATGTTCTTTGATTCCTTCAAAGATAGAACTGTTCACTTGTGTTATATTGTTCTCGGGTAAAACTCTGTGGAAAGAAAATAAATCAATTTCAATTTGTGAAAGTAAGAGTACTTTATATACTCTTCAATTAGGTCGGTGACAGTAACCAAAATTATGTGGGTAAAGTGTACGTCTGACGAAAATGATCATAATCAACCGACAATTCGATGAGAATCTACCAGGATTCTGGTTGATATTGACCATTTTTTGTCAGACACATATTCACCAACAGATTAGTTATTGTCTTTGACTAAAGCTTTTTGTCAATACCTTTATTACGCCCGTTACAGCGCAAGATTTAAAAAGCAATCGTGAAATGTAGAGGGAGGATGCGATTTAACGGGGTATGACCATAATACGAACAGATATTATAGCACTTTTTATTTCTTTTTCGTCGTTTTTTTTGCAGCAAGTAACGAACACGTCTCTTTGAATCATACACAGCAAAAACTGTGGTGTTAACTGGTGTACATAGAGGATCACACCAGTTATTTTACACCGGTGTTTAATTGATGGTGTTAGTTTTACACCTAAACACATTAAGAAATAAAGGTTCAAATTGAACCTTGATAGGTTGATGCAAAATCAGCACCCCATTGGTTCAAAAATTGAACCCCTGATTTGGGGTTCAAAAATTGAACCCTGCTGTTGGGGTTCATTTTTGCAACCTGCGGGTTCAAAACTGCACCGCTAAATTTTAAATTGAATCCCTAGGGGTGCAGTTTTGAACATGCAGGGTGCAAAAATTAACCCCAACCGCAGGGTTCAATTTTTGAACCCATAGGGTGCTGATTTTGCATCAACCTTTCGGGGTTCAATTTTGAACCTTTATTTCTTAGTGTGTAGGTGTTATTACAACACCTACGGTTGTTACATTTACACTCTTTGGTGTTATGTTCAATATCTAGGGTGCTATTTTAACACCGTAGGGTGTGGTCCTCTATTAACACCAATTGGTGTCAGTTTTAACACCACAGTTTTTACAGTGTACTGATATGACAATTGAATGTATACTTACAGTCTCTCCATAGAACTGCAATCCTTAAATGCACCTTGACGAATTTCTGACAGCTGGTTATTACCTAGATCACTAGAAAACAGCAAATACAAAATTAGTAATTACGTAATAATGAATTCCATTGGAGATATTTCAGACCAAGATGGGAGTTGCTGCTACCCTGTTTGGGTTCAACGATTAAAGGGATGAGCTACGTCGATATGGCACTGCACAGTGGCCGTCGGAACAACGATCAATAGGCAAACGAATTTTCTGAGTATTTTTGTTTCAGATTTCGATTTCAAACAATAAATTATGAATGGATTAAGAGTTGTAGTGAACCACTCCTTTTGCAACGGGCGCGAGATGTAACAGTGTCCTAATTTGGATGTTCTTGAAAACACGCAGAACGAATGTTTTATATTCTTATAACCATATTTTGTACTAATTGCAACTCTACCTTGAATCTAAAAAAAATCATACTTTACATATGTTGATATTATTATTTTAACACATTGGGATCTTTTATTAGATATTTACAATGCATTACTATTGATTATTATTTATAATGATAAAAATAATTGGCATTTATATAGCGCTTTATCAATCTACGACTGCTCAAAGCGCTTCACAGTTATTATTACCCGGTCACTGGATTCATAGCATTCCAAGCAGCCTGTTAGGCGGACAATTGTTAAACCAACCACAATGACTGTTGTTTCCTACCGGTACCCAATTAGCGCCTGGGTGAGAGTGGCAAAGTGTGGAAAGCGCCTTGCCAAAGGACGCTATGCCATGGTGGGATTCGAACAGACGACCCTCTAATTACAAGGCGAGAGTCAGAACCACGGCGCTTCCACATATGTATGCATATATTCTGGCTCGTAGAGAGGAGGCAAAAACGGCCGATGGCATATTAATCCCTATGACAAAGCCCATGACTATATTTAGCGATGTAAGTTTTTTTATAGTTAAGAAATTATTAACTCCATGAAAGATCTCTTCAAATTAAGTCGTCCGTGAGGACGTTACGAACTGCATGCCTCCCCCTTTATTAAAGATATTGCCGACATATGCTTACATGAAAAAGAGACGTCGAAGATCTGTAAAACATCCCTCGTCAAGACGCATTATCTGGTTAAAATCCAAGTATCTATTTGAAAAAAAAAATCGGAGGTACATCTTGAAATTATTTCATCTATGAATCTTTATTTTGATAATTAAAACGTTTTTCCTGTAATGTAAACTGTTTTTTTTTTTTAGAGATGTCATTATTACATTATGAACATTTGATTTTTATTTTGTATTATTTAAATTTGCTATATAATTTACTCTGTTGCGTATTCTAAAATAATTGGAAATATGGGTGCTAGGGACACCCATGATTTTTGTTCGAAGTTTGTTCTTGCTTTACTTTAACGACCATGTAATCTGATGACGTAAATATTACATAATTCTTAAGGATAATGGTAAATTACTGATCTTCCACAAATTTTGAAAGTAGATTCCTTTTTATCACGATTAATGGAAAGGTAACACTTCAATGATCATGATGATGATAATTATTCAAAGATATTATTCACTTACAGCAATCTTAAGTTTATCAGTCCAGAGAACGTGCCATTCTCAAGATAGGTAATACTGTTGTTGGTTGCAACACTGCAAATAAGGAAACGGTATAAAGAACAATCGTCGAAATTATATCTTACATATGTGGGCAAATTACAAATATTAAATTGGTAGTTTTCGCTCTTCCACGCACAACTAATCTACCGCGCAGCCCTCGACAAAGTCATTAATGTCATGGAGGGCATCTGACAATAGATTTTCTACGTTCCAGAAAGAGTCAGCGTAGCTGTTGCGAAAACTCTCAAATGGTAGTGTATGGAGAACATATATCGCAATTATTTTCATAAACTGTTGCACTTAAAGAGTGATAAGATATTTATATGATATCATTGTTTACATAATTGATAATGTATAAAACAAAGATGGATTGTGTTAGTCAAGAAAAAAAGACATACTCTAAAGAGGCAGCCACAAATATAATATGTGACATCGACTTTTTTCAGAGATGAGAATAATTGAAGAAAAAGATGCAATCTAAACTAAGCTGTGGGCGAAATAATGATGTCAAAAAAGATATTGTGTTACCTCCCAAAATGCAATTGAAAGGAAGCGAAAGAAAATGGCCTAACAGAATGCATCCCTTTATTTTATAATGTTCAAATGAGAAAAGTAAGAGCGTAGTATACTACCAATACCGTTCTTTTTATTTCATCTATCTATCTTTGTGCTTTTTTGAAATGTTTATTGTTACATATGACGAAGACAATGTTAACAAACATTCTTTAAAAATAAAGAACAAGATTACAAACAATGCAATACAAGTGCGTGTATTAAATTATTGTAACATGGATTAAGAGATAACAGGAGAAATATTGAGAAAGGGATGAATTGATTTAAATATAATGTTATATAATATTAATGACATTTAAAAAAATCAATTTCCCGTTGCACTGTGCAACTGATTATAAAAGTACAAATAAAATGGGATGTATGTATTTGAAGAGGTCTTTTTCTACTTGAGTGTTAATAAAAAATAAAAAAATAAACACTAAAAAAGGCGTTTCGAAGAAAGTGTTTGTGATTCACACGTCAAAGTTGGACATTGTTCTTTGAATATTTCTAATAAGATTTTTAGTACTATTGTGAACTGAAAGAGCGTAAAAGATAAACGAAACACATTCCCTGAAATAAAATTAATTATCTTCATTTCAAGAAATAGGTCTATTCACACAAAGTGCCATTGACTGATTAACAACAGGTTATACAAAATCGAATAAACACTTATTTTTCAACCTTTCTAAAAAAAAATCAAATTAGGAATCAATATTTGAATTCTTTTCTTAGAATCTTCAATAATAGCATAACA
Source organism: Lytechinus variegatus (assembly GCF_018143015.1). NCBI lineage: Eukaryota > Metazoa > Echinodermata > Echinoidea > Temnopleuroida > Toxopneustidae > Lytechinus > Lytechinus variegatus. Next base: position 8,600,266 of record NC_054749.1, read on the forward strand.
TTAGGCTGCAGTACGTGTTATTGTGTTGGAGAACACAAATGACCCACTTCGTATTTCTTTGAAGCTGAATCTTTATCCTAGTTGAAATTTGAATTATTCTGTCAAAACTTGTTCAAGAAGAAGTAAATTCTCAATAGTTATAATAATCCAAGTACTTATGCAATAAAATGAAGTTTGAATATGCGTGTAGAACAATATGAACTAAAGAGACAACCCTAGAAGGCACTACCTAGATATACAAAGACACAAGTGCATTCAAAACAATATATAATAATAAGTGCTATCTAGCTCATAGCAAATTTAAGACATCAAGAAACGGGTTCTCTGGGAATACCAAATAAACGCAGTGCTGAAGAACTTTGATCATACTCACATTTTCCACAGGCGTGAGAGTTTACTAAAAACTCCTGCTGGCAAGCTTTCTAATTGGCATGATGCAATGTCACTAAGTGAAAAAAAAAATCAATTTTATGAAATACACTGATTTTTACATATTTCATTAGGAGTATGTTTCAAATGTATAGTGTGTCAGCGTTGATAGAAATATGCAAAAAAAACACAAAATAATGTTAATGGAAACGTATAAAAAGACACTTTGTGAATACTTACATAGTATGAAGGTTTGTTGTTTCGTCAAACATACCATGATTCAAGATTTTGACTGGAAAACCATTTAAATTTCTGGAATTATACAAGGAAAATGATAAAGAAATTTCATAAATACAGTGCAGTTTTATACAGATAGGGTGATAAGGATTAAATAAGACGAGTATTTTTCCTTTATGTATAGGCTTACTTTGTGACATGCAAGAAATGAGGACTTTGGGAAGAAATAACCTTACTCAAAAATGTATACATATATCAAGGTATAAAGAATGGTATATTGCAGAAAAAAAACAAGTCAACAGAAAAATGAGTATTTATCATAGCAACTTTCACAAAATCTATCTCTTAATATTTCTTACAGTGATCCTATTTTACACTCGAGTAGTACATGTAGTGCAAATAGAATTACCATAAACTTTGTGTACGTTTTTTAGGGCTTTTCTACATGGTCTAGGAAGAATGATCTCCCATAATTTTGAAAAAAAAATGTTCACCGAACTGTCAATATAAATTGTGTAGTTAAGGTTGTGTATAGAATGAATGACGAATCTATTAGATGATAATAATGATAATAATTATTGGGTTTATATAGCGCCTTTTCCAGAGGATACAAAGCGCTGTTGATGGCATAAGACAATTTAACGTTCATGGTTATATATGTGTGTTTTGAGATGCCTTTTGAAGAGGTCAAGAGAAGAGAGATTTCGGAGAGATGGAGGGAGTTTGTCCAAAGACGGGGGGGGGGGGGGCAAGAGATTGAAAGGAGTTGAAACCGGCCTGTTTTCTGAGTTTTGGAATGACATAGGAATGAGCAGCTGCAGAACGAAGAGAGTATGTAGATCCTTGTTGCTGAAATAATGAAGAAATGTAAGGGAGTGTGGTTGACAGAAATTTTTAGGTTTGAACAAGTATTCGATAATGTATTCTATGGAGAAACAGGTAGCCTGAGTTCATTTAGAAGAGGGGTAGCATGACACCATTTTGGGTTTTGAAAGATTAATCGTGCACATTTGTTCTGAAGGCGTTGACGTCTTCCAAGATCTTGTTTACTAATACCCCCAAGCAAGCAACCACCACAGTTAAGCTTAGCGAGCATAAGTGCCATAACAACATTATGACATGTTCCTGTGATTGAGATTGTGTATTTGCCACTTGAGAGTACGACACAAGTTTCATCTTCAAGATATTTATTTATTTATTATCAATTCGGCAATTACAATATACAATATAGTTTCAACAAAATACCAATAAATATTGGAATATCTATGCCTTTAAAAGAATAAGAAATGTCAAGGATACCATTAGGATGTGCAGGAGATGCAGCAACAAGGAACTCTGTTTTACAAGAATTCAATTTCAATTTATTTTCAACAAGCAACAACTGAATGTCAGAAAAACATTTTGAAATCCGAAAATACGCACATGCTGCATCTCCAGAATTTGGTAGGATAAAAAAGGTGAACATCTGAATGTCATCGGCATAAACATGATACTTAATTGAGTGTCGACTAACGATGCTCCCAATATTACCGATGTAGTATGTAAACTACTGAGGCCCGATAATTAACCCCTGAGGTATACCATATTATAATGGTTTCTCACTTGAAAGTGACCCTTTATGTGTACTCGACTAGACCTGTTGTTAAGATACGATTTGAACCAGGAAAAAACATTATTACATAGGCCGAAATCATCAGCCAACCTTTGCAAAAGGATTTTGAGATCAACCATATCAAAGGCAGATGAGAGGTCAAGCATTAATACGAAAACAGCTTGCTTATCGTCAATTGCACATTCATATCATTATGTAGACTAATCAGTGCAGTTTCAGTGCTATGTGCCTCACGATATGCAGACTGCATTGGATCCAGTAAATTATTCTGTGTAACAAAAGTAGATACCTGTTTGGAAACATTCTTTTCAATCACTTTGCCTACAAATTGTACATAAGACACTCTCTGGGAAAACACCAGTGGACATTGACAGATTCAGGATACGTGAAAGTACTGGGAGTAAAACTGACAAATGCTTCTTAACCAGCCATGTAGGCATGGGATCCAAAGTGCAAGATTTTGTGGAACACTTAGAAAGCATACGTTGTAAGACATTCTCACTCAAGGGTTGAATCAAGTTTACATGTTTTTGAAGATACGTTAGATACACTACAATCAGTTGGAACAGTGCCCTCTATATCATCACTAATTTGAGAAATTCTACTGGCAAAACGATCTGAGAAACTTTCAGCAATATCTGAAGAGTTAGTAGACACAGGAAGGACATTACTACTGACATTGAGCAATCTTATACATGTCCTTAGTATTACACGACTACATTCCGCCGGGCCTCAATATAAAGTCAAGTTAAATTGTACAACCCCTCTTCAGGTACAGAATGAATGGCGATTCTATTAGATCAATTATTGCCCTCTTAAAACGAATCTATTACCTTTTACTCTCAAATACGAATCTCCTTTTCACTCTTACTAAATGTTATACCTCCAGAGTACGCTTGTCGTGGATCTAATGGTTCAAGGAATTTGATACTTTTGACAAAAGAATGTAAAGACGTGTTCTCATGACACTCTTTTTTTTAATTGACACTCTTCGAGATAAAATTATCTCTGTTTCGTTTCTTCGAATACTTCTTTTACTGACAGTTTTCGCCCTGGAATTTTTATATTCCTTTTAGGAAAGCATTGTGGACAACCATGCGAAAGACATCCATGAAATTCATAGATTGTATTGCTAGCTTAATGGCTAGCTTAATGGAATATATCACTGTATAAGGCCCAATTTTCTTTTCCCCACCATTTCTTGCATTAAATATTTCAATGTTCTCCTGCGTCATAATAAATTTTAACCATGCAATAGCTCTATGAGAATACCCCTCCTTCGATCATACCCACCGTTAGGAGTCAATTCAATTGTATTCGTTTTAAGGAATTTTGACAAGAAAGCATTACAACATGCGGATGCTATGGTCACTTGATCAAAAGGATCAATATCAGTCACGTTCATGTATATTTCTCTGAATGTCATACATCCTTTTATCAATATGTCAACGTCACTTCTACAGTCAGCGATTATTTTTTTCTTTAGATTGAATGTTTTATTCAACTGTGTTTCATACCATGCCTCAAATTCTTCCCTTTGCTTACTGCTCATCGACGGTCATAGGCACAACGATCTGGCATTCTACCTACATATTCCTGGTTATTTTTCGTGTTGAAAAAAAATCTTCAATCCTGTTCATTCCAATGTGTCTGGAAAAGCTGAAAGGAGCATCGCGAGAAACTTTAGGAGACTCATGATTTTCTTATCATTCATTATCAATTTAAACTGCAATTGATTTTGCTGACAAAAGTTTTTTTTGAGAAAGTGTGTATCGGAACCTGAAGCATTTTTTATGTGTAATTGCCTTCACATTGAACTTTAGATTTTGACAGAATAAGGATTCAGCAAACTTTTTTTATCAACGTTATCACCATGAAATATACATTCTCTTTGTCGACATACTTCAAAGTCAATGTCAGAGTTTTGGTTCCAACATGAATTACAAACTCTATATGCTATGGACAGATTAAGGACATGTTTGTAGACATCATTTTGCACCGATGATTCATCTTTTTCGTCCTGACGACACTCGAAATCAAAGAAGATGAAAAATAGAGGCTTTGTCTTCTTAGCCCTCCTACACCCTTATCTTTGATTATTCTTCATTGATGTTTAGTTTGATCTATTTATTATATTTCTCTTTTTTAGTTTGATTTTTTAAACTAAACTATGAATAACTGTATCAGGTCTCGCTTTAGATAAATTCTCGAATACATTTTTAGCACATTATAATCACAATACTAAAAAGAAAAATGTACAGATATTGTGTTTGAAGTGAATCTGGTTGTAAAACATTCATAAATATTGTAGTCTTTGATGAGAATCTGATTGTAAAACGCTTATAAATGCTATCTAATGGTTTCGAATTTGTGATAATAAACATGAAAAACCTATCCTGAAAGAGCCGTACTTACTTTCTTCCATTGGAGCAGATGATAGATGAGAGCTACCCAGATGAAGGTTTGATTGATTGATAACGAATTTATTCATTCCAAAATTTTAACAAAGTTACAAAGTAAAGCAAAATATAAAGGTATATATAAGGTATTCCTGTTGTAAGGTAAAAACCCTTTGGATCGAACAGAATATTTAACGAAGAGCGGGAAAGTTCGCAAAAGAGGGTCGCGAATAATAAATAGAGTAAACTAGCTATTAAATGATAGTGGAGTGCACTTGGAGTGACATTCGAATGAATGAATGTAAAGAAGAAAATTCGAGATGGGGTACAGGAAGTATGTATAGTTCAAGACCATTAACAGAGGGTAGCGAATCCATAAGTCTGATGAATAGAGTGAGCTCGCTAATTAAAGAGAGATAAGTGCACATAGGTATCATACCCTATCATATTGACATTCAGTGAGAGTATACAATGATTCGATTTGAGAGTCGGTTTCCTTCATTTAGTGAGAGTAAAAGGTAAGAGATTCATTTTGAGAGTGAAAGGTAAGAGATTCATTCATTCAGTGAGAGTAAAAGGTAATAGTAGTTTCATTCAGTTAGTGAGAGTGAAAAGTAGATTGGTTTTGATAGTAATAGGTAGACAGATAAAAGATAGAAGGTAATAGATTCGTTTTTAACATGTTAAAAGGGGAAGTAATTGATCTAATAGATTCCTCATTCATTTTGTACACAAATATAAATACACAATTTGTATTGACAGTTCGATGAATATTTTATTTCAAAAGATTGAGAGATGATTCCTCATAGACCCTGTAATTAAGACCTAAAAACGTACAAAAAGTCTATGGTAATTTGAAAAGTGCTGAATGAATAATTATTTTAACGGAATTGATAAATTGAAATGATTAAGAAATACCTAGGTGCTAGATATAATTGTTGAGTTATTGTTGATAATATTTTCATTACACATGCTGGGTTAATACATCAAAGCATAAAACTGATTAAGTTTTATAATGTTTGATAATGTTTGATATCCAATAGATATTATTTGTCAAAAATTAATGAGAACAATAAACACAGAACAGCAGCAGAAATATCTCGTCATAAATGTTATTAATGCGCGATAACTCAGTCGGTAGAGCGGTGGATTCGTATTCCGGTGACCCGGGTTCGATTCCCATTTGGTGCGCTCGTGCCCTTTGGTAAGGCATTAATCCTCAGTACCTGGTCCTTCGGAGAGGACCTTAAGCCGTCGGTCCTCTGGTTGCTTGCTTACAAGCATTCATGCTTTCTTAGCGGTCAGGTAAAAAAAAACACCACCAATTTATCTCTGGCATTCGGGAATTTAGAAATATTTATCTATATAGGCGGAATGAATCCTATAAACGCAGTAAAACAAAAATAGCACACTCTTTAAGCCTGTCACTCTAACAATAAGTTGTTTAAAATTTTCAAACTTGTTTAAAAAGTTTAAACATTCGTTTGAAAAGCTTAAACAACGTGCTTAAAATTGTAAGCAGCGTTTTTACAGTGTACATTGCAGCAAATGCATCGAAAATGCAAGTCGGATCAATGAAGTTTGTCAAGGATCGGTGAATCAGTTTCGTTCGACGTTGACGATTTTTTTTCCCTCGCAAATTCGTCATTTTGTCCGGAGTCAAGGACGAAACTGCTGTTTCGATTCACCGACCGTCGACAAAGCGTCACTTTCATGAAGGGCATCTGACAATAGATTATCTACGTTCCAGATAGCGTCTGGGTAGTCGTTGCGAAAGAGTAATAACAATATAACACAAATGAACAGTTCTATATTTGAAGGAATCAAAGAACATCTGAAGATAGTGTAAGTATATGTTATATTAAAACACAACTTTCCTCCGTTGATTCGAGAGTACTTTATTACACAAAAATCATTGATGACATAGGTTTTAATGATTTCACAATCCTACTGCAAATAATAATCAAACGCATCCTAGAATGAATAAAAAATGTTACGCTTTGCAATCTGACAGGAAGCACAGACGGTATGTACTCACAGCAATGTAGCCTTTGGTGCAACATTCTGCAAGGGTTGTCCGCTCCATTGTTCTGATGCATTCACCCAGTATGGGGCCCACTCAGGCCCAGTGCAGGCTGATGGTACTGGTCCATGCCGATCGTTGTATGGGGACTCACCACACGAATAACCATCAGGACATTTCGTTGTGTCTATAATTATCATGAAAGAAATCGGAACCAACCTCGCTATCAAACATGCTTTTTGTGGATTTCCATTTTCCAACACATCATTCATTTTAATATCAGAGCTATTCAATGAATACATTAGCCTTCGTTTTGAGCTGCGAACATTGGTAATTAGAAACAAGAATCAATTATAGATCACTCGATATGCGCGGAATATGCGTGCATATTAAATAAAGCAATTAGCACAAGGGTTTTAAACTATCCCCCCCCAAAAAAAATGTTATTCAATTTCTATCTCTTTCTCATTCTCGACATTACTTTTTCTTCTTCTACCTCCTTCTCGTCTTGTGAAAACCTTATTATTGCAAAAAAAATCTCTTTCGTTTTCTTACCACATTGTTCTTCATCATCGGCCAATGGGCAGTCACTCCAACCATCGCATTGCCTACTGCCTAAAAGACAAATATCACTTCCGCGGCACAGAAAAGATTCTGAGTCACAAGCTTCACAAAATGAAATTAAATTTGCGTCACAAACATTTTGAAAATGTATGATTAATAGATGAATATTTCATTCGGTTGTAATAGCACTGAAGCACTTGTTGGCCATTACATGAGATGATTGAGGTCCAATTAACTCTGAACTAATTTACTCGTTAACTGAAGTGTTTTATAACATGTTAAACACAGACCCCTGGTGTGAAATTCAGATAATTATAGGAATCTCAGCAGGACCTTAACATAATTCACAATGAAAAGTGCACACAATACATTATGCGACGATATAGGTACGTTGCTGTGTCACTTCATGAATCTTCCTTTGTTTGGAACGTCCTAAAGCATCTGGTTTGACATTACAAGAAAAATATGTATGTTATGAAAATAAGTAGCAGATAATATAATGCTTCGATACATCTCCATGGATAAAACGTGAAACGATCTTTGAACATATATTTCTCTTCCATTTCCCGAGTCCCGTAACACAAAGGTTAGCGATTAATCGATGACTTTTAACTAAGAACATTTCTAATTCGTCAGTCCACTGAGCATCTCGACAGGCCATTACATTTAGCGATTCGATTGATCACTAACTTTTGTGTTACTTGGCCCTGAATCTATTTGAACAACAACAAAGTTTAAAGAATCCTTCACTGAATTAGATTGATTAATAATAAGAACATGTGAATTTCGATGCTCAAACATTTAAAGTCCGAAGTATCTTGCTGGCCACTGCAGTTTTTAATTATTTGTTGTTGCTTATGTCTATGTAAGTGCTTCTAAAAAGTTATGTAGCACCCTGAATTATGTCTACTATCTATCTCTATCTATTACCATTATGTAATTGTCACAATTTGTAATTCTATCATTTATTTGTGTGTGTTTTTTTTATATGCGTTATGATTACTGTGATTCATTTATCGAAATTATCAATAAATTAATGCAGAAACACCTGCTAAATAAGAATTACCTCCACAGTTGACTTCGTCTGAAAAATCGTGGCAGTCGATGGCTCCATCGCAACGAGCCTCTTTGCGGATGAGCTCAAACCCTGAATGGCATTCAAATGCATTCTCAGTGAGATAGTCTGTGACTGTAACAATAAAAATACATTATTTTTTCATGTGCATTTTTACAATGTATATTGTATATATTTAGTTATCATACTGTATTGTTGAATATAATTAGCAGCTATTAATTACAGCCTAAGATTTCAATTTCTAGGAATAAAAACATACTTGTTCTCATGTTAGATCTTTTGGTTTAGGATAGGTATGTTGCAATGTTTTGTTAATCTTTCATTTAGTATTTATGCATTTTATTCTAAGTATACGTGTATTAGACTTCATTACCTCCTTTGTAAAGCGCATAGAGATTCTGTAGAATATTATGCGCTATATAAGCATCTACTATTATTATCATTATTATTAATAAAAAATAGAGGAAAAAGGTAATGACTAAGAAATAATGTTTTGACATGCTTCGAAGTAAACACATCTCATCCTCGGCCTGAATATGAATTTGTCGGCTTGCTTTATTAAAGGGGAATGAAACTTTTGGAACAAATAGGCTTGTGTAGAAATAGTAGACCGGCCAAACCTCAAAAAGTGCTCTAGATAAGGATTCGACGGCAAAATTTGTTAATGCTTGGCATCCCAGCTAATAGTCTTGCAAAAATACCCAGGAATAGCGTACGGCCGGATGCCAAGCGCAATTTTGCGTGAAAGTGTCATTTTTAGCGTAAAATCTGAAAGACTGTCGAAAATCACGCATTTTGATATTTTGACGGATTATCATCATATTTTTGATTATCTTTGATATGAAATTATTTTTATTCAAAATTTCAAATTAGAAGTCTACTTAATATGCATTTCAAATTTGAATATTACACACACTTATATGGCACAGGGAAACATAAAACCGCGATTTCCTCGAAATAAAAATTTGTGAAAACTATCAATAGTTTGAAGTTTTTTTACGCAACATAAATTCTTCGATTTAAATGCGTTTATCCATCGAATGTATAGTAAATGTCCTAGTGCCACAAATATTAAAAGAATTTTCAAGTAAGATGGTAGATATCTCATTTTATGTTATCCGAAAGGAGACAATGTGCATTTTACCAGGTGCGCATTTTGAAAGAAAAATTGAAAATACCGTACATTATGTACATAATTACATGTATAAGTACATACTAAAGCGAGTTTTTATTTACATGTATAAGTCCATAATAAAGCGAGTTTTTAATTGGATAGCACAATTTGTCAATTCCTTGCATCCCATCCAGAAGTCTTGCGGAAATACTGAGGAATAGCGTACGGGCGGATGCCAAGTGGACTTTTGCGTGAAAGTATCATTTTTAGCGTAAAATCTGAAAGACTGTCGAAAATCACGCTTTTCGATATTTTGACGGATTATCATCATATTTTTGATTATCTTTGATATGGAATTGTTTTTATTCAGAGTTTCAAATCATAAGTCTACTAAATATGCATTTCAAATTTGAATATTACACACACTTATATGGCACAGGGAAACATAAAACCGCGATTTCCTCGAAATAAAAATTTGTGAAAACTATCAATAGTTTGAAGTTTTTTTACGCAACATAAATTCTTCGATTTAAATGCGTTTATCCATCGAATGTATAGTAAATGTCCTAGTGCCACAAATATTAAAAGAATTTTCAAGTAAGATGGTAGATATCTCATTTTATGTTATCCGAAAGGAGACAATGTGCATTTTACCAGGTGCGCATTTTGAAAGAAAAATTGAAAATACCGTACATTATGTACATAATTACATGTATAAGTACATACTAAAGCGAGTTTTTATTTACATGTATAAGTCCATAATAAAGCGAGTTTTTAATTGGATAGCACAATTTGTCAATTCCTTGCATCCCATCCAGAAGTCTTGCGGAAATACTGAGGAATAGCGTACGGGCGGATGCCAAGTGGACTTTTGCGTGAAAGTATCATTTTTAGCGTAAAATCTGAAAGACTGTCGAAAATCACGCTTTTCGATATTTTGACGGATTATCGTCATATTTTTGATTATCTTTGATATGGAATTGTTTTTATTCAGAGTTTCAAATCATAAGTTTACTAAATATGCATTTCAAATTTGAATATTACACACACATATATGGCAATATGAAATATAAAATCGTGATTTACTCAAAATAAAGGTTTGTAAAAATTATTAATGGTATAATGTTTGTGTTCCGCATCTCAATTTCGTCAAGATTTAGTGCTAACCGAATAAATACTTAATAATTGTTGTCATGTCACATATAGTGAAAACAAATACTGAAATAAGATGCAAGATATATATCATTTTATGTTATATATGCGAAATATAACAATGCACATTATTTTATCAGATGCGCATTTCTGATAAAAAAATAAACAGCGCACAATATTACATCAATATTGCACATATTATCTTATATCAGTGCGATACTCGTCATGATATTATATAGGATTATGTTTGCTTTTGGAGAGTTCGATCTTCTTGCTATTTCCACGAATGAATTTGTGCTGAACTTAAATCTACCTGTGGCGATATTCAGAAATAGGTCTGATATTTAATTTGCCGTAACCATGGTAGCATTAATTTTACAGGATTATCTATATCCAAAATCATAGAAAACATACATGTATGAATAAAGCGATTGAATTAGCATTTTTAAACCACTCTGTCAATCTACATTTTACTTCAGTTATTTGATTATCAAAGTACATTAAAAAAATGGCCGTTGCACGGCAGTACCTATGTTTTGTCTCGCCGGCATAGCAGAGCAGGACTAAAGGGGCCACTTCTCCGGTGGAGGTGACGGTAGTTTTGAAATAACAGCGTCATATCAACCTTGTAATCTTAACCAAAGTTACATTTTTCAAAATTTCATTATAACTTTGAACGTATAGAAAAAAATAATGACACTTTAATTTTAATGACACTTTAATATTCATGTATTACTGATCGTCTTGCACAAGTTTTAGATCACATGATTAAGTTCAAAAGTCATTTAGAGTCACTGAACTTTGGCCATATGGGTGTATTTTTTTAAATGTCATAACTTCTTATTTTTATTGATCTAGTTAAAGATTACACTTAAACATAAGGGTATTTAAGCATCATCGATCATTTTGCACAAATTTCAGTTCACATGATCAAGGTCATACGTTATTTTGGTTCGATGAGCTATGGATGGCGTTTTTTGAATTATTAATTTCAGTTGTTTCCAATGTCCTGCTGCTATAATTATTATGTTAAAATATGAATAATAAATGTTATTTGGTCTTTTGCATTGCAAATTATAATTTTCATTCAATTAATTTTACTTCATCAAAGTTTTTGCATTTGCTATTATCACAGGTCCATGTTGATATATATCCTGGTCTAAGACGGGGGCCGGACAGCCCGACCCTGGGCAGCCCTGGATATACCAATGCCCTTTTGGGAAATGCAGTTGTACGACCATCTATATATTACAATATATGCGCTGGACGCTGGTCATTAGCCTTTAGATTTGTTTGTCATAATGGTCGTGCGACGGCATTTCCCAAAATGGCAATACACCGTGATGAAATGCGCTTTAAGATTTGAAATGTGAACTTTTAAAGTGAACTTTAAAGGACAAGTCCACCCCAACATAAAATTGATTTGATTGAAAAGAGAAAAAAAATCCAAAAAAGGAATTCACTAAAAAATTGACAGAGTGGTTTAAAAATGCTAATTCAATCGCTTTATTCACACATGTATGTTTTCTATGATTTTGGATATAGATATTCCTGTAAAATTAATGCTACCATGGTAACGGCAAATTAAATATCAGACTTATTTCTGAATATCACCACAGGTAGATTTAAGTTCAGCACCAATTCATTCGTGGAAATAGCAAGAAGATCGAACTCTACAAAAGCAAACATAATCCTGTATAATATCATGACGAGTATCGCACTGATATAAGATATGTGCAATATCGATGTAATGTTGTGCGCTGTTTATTTTTTTATCAGAAATGCGCATCTGATAAAATAATGTGCGTTGTTATATTTCGCATATATAACATAAAATGATATATATCTTGCATCTTATTTCAGTATTTGTTTTCACTATATGTGACATGACAACAATTATTAAGTATTTATTCGGTTAGCACTAAATCTTGACGAAATTGAGATGCGGAACACAAACATTATACCATTAATAATTTTTACAAACCTTTATTTTGAGTAAATCACGATTTTATATTTCATATTGCCATATATGTGTGTGTAATATTCAAATTTGAAATGCATATTTAGTAGACTTATGATTTGAAACTCTGAATAAAAACAATTCCATATCAAAGATAATCAAAAATATGATGATAATCCGTCAAAATATCGAAAAGCGTGATTTTCGACAGTCTTTCAGATTTTACGCTAAAAATGATACTTTCACGCAAAAGTCCACTTGGCATCCGCCCGTACGCTATTCCTCAGTATTTCCGCAAGACTTCTGGATGGGATGCAAGGAATGGACAAATTGTGCTATCCAATTAAAAACTCGCTTTATTATGGACTTATACATGTAAATAAAAACTCGCTTTAGTATGTACTTATACATGTAATTATGTACATAATGTACGGTATTTTCAATTTTTCTTTCAAAATGCGCACCTGGTAAAATGCACATTGTCTCCTTTCGGATAATATAAAATGAGATATCTACCATCTTACTTGAAAATTCTTTTAATATTTGTGGCACTAGGACATTTACTATACATTCGATGGATAAACGCATTAAAATCGAAGAATTTATGTTGCGTAAAAAAACTTCAAACTATTGATAGTTTTCACAAACTTTTATTTCGAGGAAATCGCGGTTTTATGTTTCCCTGTGCCATATAAGTGTGTGTAATATTCAAATTTGAAATGCATATTAAGTAGACTTATAATTTGAAATTCTGAATAAAAATAATTTCATATCAAAGATAATCAAAAATATTATGATAATCCGTCAAAATATCAAAATGCGTGATTTTCGACAGTCTTTCAGATTTTACGCTAAAAATGACACTTTCACGCAAAATTGCGCTTGGCATCCGGCCGTACGCTATTCCTGGGTATTTTTGCAAAACTATTAGCTGGGATGCCAAGCATTAGCAAGCATTAACAAATTTTGCCGTCCAAAGTATAAAAAATGGTTTTGGCCGGTCTACTAAAACAGAAAAATCAAAGAATAAAGAAAGTTTGAGAAAAATCGGACAAATAATGAGAAAGTTATGAGCATTTGAATATTGCAATCACTAATGCTATGGAGATCCTCCCATTGGCAGTGCGACAAGGATGTGTGATGTCACTGATGAACAACTTTCCCTTTGGTGGACTATAAGATACCCTCAAAATGTCTCTTTTTGCTTTTTCTTATGATGATACAAACTCTTTATCCATGATGTATTCTTAAAAAAAAGTATTACATGCCCTCATGTAGAAAGAACATTATGATCTATGGATAGATGTGATAAAAGAGGCAATTCAAGTGAAATATATACTAAAGTAATGGGAGAGTTGTTCACAAGTGACATCACACATCTTTGTCGCATTGCCAATTTGCTATCTCCATAGCATTAGTGATCGCAATATTCAAATGCTCATAACTTTCTCATTATTTGTCCGATTTTTCTCAAACTTTCTTTGTTCTTATTCTTTGATTTTTCTGTTTTCACACAAGCTATCTTGTTCCAATGGTTTCATTTTCCTTTAAGGATAAACACCTGGGGGTATTCTGAAAAGTCTCATAAGTTTCCTCATAACTTTACCCATTAATGGAGTGCTAATAGACCTCCAAACTCGTATTCTGAAAACTCTATTAGCGCTCAGTTAACTACCTTTAAGCCACTCCCATGCAGAGTCAAATTTGCCAATCAAATGCCCTCTTACAACGGAAAATTTAGTTAGCGCTCAGTGTCTCTTCACTTTGCTGGCTTGCAGCGCAGCGCCCAGCTGCTTGCAGGTGCACTGCGGCCACGATCTTCATACAAAGAATTTTTGCTGAAAAATAATGCTAAAAGTTTTTGCATCAAGGATTAGACTTCGTTATGTTGTTTAAGCTAACTGTTGCCTTGTCCCTTTTTCTCTCACTTTTCCTGTACCTTTGTTGTTTTTCTTTTCTTTTTTGCTGATTTGAATAAAAAGATTTTAAATATTGGACAAGCATAGTGAAACCAAACTTTTATTAAAATCGGATGTACAAAAATTATGACATTTTAAAGATGGGGAAAACGATGGCATCTCTCACTCACAATTCTTTTTTTTTTTTTTGGGGGGGTAGGGTATTTTGTTCCACGAGCGAATATTCATTTAAATACTTAAGGTGTCTATTTTTATTTTTCATTGTCAAAAACAAAGTCTGATTCATCTTTGAACATTGCTGCACCTACCGTGATTTGACAATCTTAATAAACTGTCAAAATAATATGTGTGTTGCAAAAATAAAATACTGTATGATGCTAATAATAAAAGAAAATATAGAAAAATAATAGTCACATTTCCCCTATGAACACAATTTCTGTTTCCTTTTTCCCTCTTTTATAATTTCTTTATTACCAAATTACCTGTTCCTTATTTTAGGCCTATATACTTATTTCTATAAAACCTTCTTTCCCTTTACTCTATTGCCTTTTGAGACCTTTCTCCTTTCTTCCTTCCACCTAATTTTGGTCATAGTAGTAAACCATTTTGATGATGATTATGAGAAATGAAAGCCAAATTTGGCAAGAGATGATGAGACTTAATGGACATCTTATCACCATTATCTTTCCCCATTGGAAAGTCCGCTAATTGAGCGCTATGAGACTTTTCAAAATACCCAAAAATCTCGTAACTACCAATTAAGTCTTCGCGCGGTCATAACGCGTACTTTTGGAATAAATATCATGGGAATAATATATAAATATACCAGTAAGTATAGCGGGAATTATTCATCCGAGGTTGGACTGGCATTAGTGATTATGCCAGTACAACCGAGGATGAATAATTCCCTCTATACTTTATAGGCCTGGTATATTTGTTTTATATCCTACTTTAATAAGTTATAGAAATAGATCTTGATAATCTAGTTCTTGTACTCTTAGATCATCCTTTTTTTAATCTGAATCAAACCAGAAAAATTTAAACTTTTTAAACAGAATATACAAACAGAGAAATATCTATTAACTGTAAAAATTCAGAAAATACGGAAAAACATCTGTCGATTTAGAATAAGTTCCCATAATTTACCCATTGAAACTGGAAGACATAGACGTCCAAATAAAATACCCTCACATTTGAGAACATGCAATAATTGTAATTCAGGAAGGGTTGGGGATGAGTATCACACGATAATAGAATGTAATGTACACACAACTGAAAGGGTGGTGTTTTTTGACAAAATATTATATATTATTAAATATTATAAATAAAAGGGGTGAGTTTTAACATCAAGTACATTTTTCTTTTTAAATTTCATTCAAGCTATCTAAAATCCACCAAAGCCACCATTACCAAAGATATATCTCTAACGTCATACATTTATTTACTCTCTGATTTGTATTCGATAATTAGATAACTTATATATATATTGTATTATGCTACACCTTCTTTATGTTAAATTTCAATTTGTCATTTCTCTTTGTATATAGATGTATATCTTTATAATAATTAGAAATCTATGTATTGATGTAATACTGATTTACACGACATACAGTTATGAATGTTTTTGTTTATGTTACCATTGTATATATTTTCAAACAAAATATTCATGCCATGTGAATGAAGTTTGTCAATAAATTCAATCAAAAAAAATTCAAACCAGCTGCGCTGACTGACCTACTTTTCCTGAAGGGCTTAGCTACGCGCTCAGTGCGCGTATTAGTGCTTGCGCCATCATGATCTGTGACGTCAATGATGGAATAATCGACTATTCCATCCTTGACGTCACGGAATAGCACTTTTTCTTCGGTGGGCGTTTCATTTTCGACATCATCGCAAAATAGTGAGAATATGTTTGATCACAATATGCTATTTAAACCAATCAGCATACAGGATTTAATTTATGTAGGATATAAATGTCATTGTCATTGCCAAACCTGCCAAATAAGGAAAGGGGCTTTAAGTGACTTTTCACAATACCGAAATGCTAATTGACCGCTAATTGAGCTTTCACAGAATACCGTCCCTGTTTTCTAATAATTTCAGCAGTTCGTAATATAGACTTTTTTTTGGAGAAAAGATGGATGTATATTCTTCTTAACGTACCATTCGCATCGTAAAATCGGAAATCCAATGAAAAGCCGCCTTGCTGTTGGACAAGATCACTGCAAAAGGAGATGGTGACGATTCCGCCCGGTAGACGAATCGACATCATATTTCCACTAACTATTGGGATGTGTGTTAGATTGGTACCAGGAGCAGAGTGGGTTAACGTCAGAGTGTCCCAAGGGTGCTCGATGTCCAGGTAGTTTATGAAAACAATCATCTGAGAAATTTTCGGGAGAATTTGAAGTAAAGGATCAATAATCCAGTTCACAGTGACCCCATGGGCAAGTCTGTACAAATCACCTTTCCTCTCTTTCATTAGGTTAGGCAAATAACAAAGCAAGGCTTTACGTAAACATTTCTGATATAACAGAATGCAGAAATTTCAAAGATCATGTAACTAGAATATCACATCATATGTCAATTTCTACTTCAAATGCAGAGCATGCTGATCTTAGCTGTACTTGGCTTACCGAAAAACACCAGTCGCTAAAGGAAGCATTGTTGTTTTCAAATGGATCTAATGAAAAATGGAATTTCAGTCCGATATACTGGCCTTAAAAAGGACATTTGGAGCAGCCATTCTCAATAGACCAGTTCGTAGTTACTTCATGGGCAATTTTGATCAAATGACCTTTCATTTCTTTCATCATGATAGGCAGATTTCAAAGCAAGATATTAAGTAAGCTTGCCTTACATAGCAGGATGAAGAAATTGAATAGACCAGGTGACTAGAATAGCACACAAACGAACACTTAATGAAGGTATTTGTTGCATTCCTACTTTGAATGCATATCTTAGCATGTTGCACAATGTACTTGACAAACTGTGAAATACCAGTCGTTCGTGGAAGCATTGTTGTTTTTTTGTGGATGTAAATGAAAACGACAATTCAAAAGAATATATGAATAATCAAGACATCAAAGTTGGTGCTTATCTCATTAGATTTTAAAGCACCATGTCACTTTAGTACAAATGACCTTCTTCTGATCATGCGTAGAATCTTTTGATCATGGGCAGAAAGGAACTACGAACTGGCTTATTACTTTTGTTGAAGTTCAATATTACTCCACTATCCAATACACGAACGAACAAGCAAAGTATAGACCAGTTCGTAGTTACTTTATGGACAATTTTGGTCAAAATGACCTTTCATTTCTTAGTCAGCAGAATTCAAAGAAAGATATTACGTAAGGATGCCTTACATAGCAGGATGAAGAAATTGAATAGACCTGGGGGCGTGTCATCAAAATTTTCATCCGACAAGTTGTCAGATCTGACAACTTTCCTGGATTCTGATTGCTTGAGAAGCACTGTTACGATAGTAACTGTCGGATAAAACAGGACTTGTCGGATGAAACGTCTGACAAGTCCTTTCATGAAACGCTCCCCAGGTGATTAGAATAGCAAACCATTGAACACTCTATGAAGGTATTTGTGCATTTCTACTTTGATTCATAGCATGTTGTGCAATGTACTTGGCAAACTGTGAAATACCAGTCGTTCGTGGACGCAATGTTTTTTTTGTGGATGTAAATTAAAAAAAACACAATTTAAAAGAATATAGGGCCTATGAAGCGAGACATCAAAGTTTGTGCTTATCTCATTAAATTTTAAAGCACCATGTAATTTTAGTACAAATGACCTTCCTCTGATCATGCGCATAATTCTCTGATCATGCGATGAGTGGAACTACGAAGTTGCTTATTGCGGGGGGGGGGGGTGGGCGGCCCCCTGCAGTTTTGGTATACGAAACATTGTAAATGGCCAAGAGGGACTCTAATTTATACCAAAAGAAGTAATACAATTAATTGCCAACTTACTACAAAGTTTATTGTTAAAAATGATTAGCGACTTGCTCAAATGAATATTTGTTGTTCTGATTCTGCATATAGGCCATTTGTTTTTTATTGGGTTCACGTCTGAAAAGAAAACTAGTCATGCGGGCTCAATGGTAGCGCGTCATGAACGGGAGGTCGTGGGTTCAGTCTCCGGCCAAGTCATACCAAAAGACTGATGGGACCTTCCGCCGGTTACATTTCGTAATTCCGAAGGTTCGTAATTCCGGAACATGTAAATTGCCTATACCTAGATGATCGTTAATCCGAAAACGTAAAAGGGTTCGTTAATCCGAACATTTGTGGCGTTATTCCGAAGGTTCGTTAATCCGAAAACGAAATAAGGTTCGATACTCCGAAGGTTCGTTAATCCGAAAACTAAATAAGGTTCGTTAATTATTTCGTTTTCGGACTAACGAATCTTCGGAATTACGAACCTCATTTCGTTTTCGGACTAACAAACCTTTAGAATTACGAACCATCGGAAATACGAACCTTCGGAATAACGAACCTTCGAAATTACGAATTTATGCGCCTCATTTACCTTCTGCCCTCCTGCTTGGCGACAAGCATTCAGGGGCAGCGGAACCTGGGGAGGGAGGGCTGGGTGGGTTTCAGCCCCGCCCCCTATTATTTTTTTCCAAAACCGTGTACAAAAGCGTGAGAATTATATCCTGATTGTAATTCTTTGCATGACCCCCCCCCTCCCACTTTCAAAAATGTTCCGCGGCCCCTGAGGCAGGGACTGCTGGTATAACATTTTCCTGAATGGAATGGTTACTTGGGTAAATAAAATCTTATTATCATGAATCCTACATACTAAAGGTATTGTTCACAATATATATGTTCACAAATGTACATAGAAGTCGTATCAGTCGTACATGAATACACAAAGCATTCAAATTCAAATAAACGTTTGAACAGAATAAATAAAAAGAAGAACGCCTTCGATCTTCCATATTAGGGGCTATCGAGTGCGAAGTCAGACAAATCTAATAAAATCAATTAACATTTAAGTTTCAAATAAAGCCGAGTTTTTGTTTTCCGTATGTAATAAAATGATCAAACTCAATCCCAGGTTATTAGTAAATCAAACTTTGATTTTGCCATATTTTCCCTTTTTCATAACGGCTCCCAACGCGCCACTCAGCAAGGCTCAGTAGGCCGCCATTTGAAAATCCCTGATTAAGAGAATTATTTGAATAAAGTCACAAACACGACAAGTATGTACAAGGGTGTCGAACATGATTGGGGCGGGTGACCGACCAAAATTAGTTCTCTGAGAGGGCTTTTTTGTCGGGGGGAGGGGCTAGTGTCGCGACACTAGTCCTCAGTGGACTGTCAAAAAAATGTGATTCACACTGGTGAAATTTAGCAGTGTGGAGGTGAATTCACAATGTGTTCCACACTGTGAACACACTTTTGAACACTAAGTTATTTCTAGCAGGGATTATTACCCTCTGATCAACGTCGGTTTCTATCTGCCATTGCCGCTGGGTGTCTGCTGGATATTGCCAAGGGAACTCCGGAGATACTATGGAAGTAATATAAGTGTCAGCAAATCCAAATCCATTAATCCGCGTCCCTAGAAAATAATCCGCAAAAATAATGAACAAATCTTCACATTTGCATTTCACAGATCATCCATCATGTTCGATGTCTTGCAATGATTTCATGATGGTTAGACAATATGTAATGTAACAAGCGAAATGGCTATCTTTTTCTAAACTAACAAAGAAGTTATTTGTCTCGGCTCGAAAAATCTACACACACGATCCTCCCCACATTAATTATGCAAATTGGTTGTTTTATACTTTTTAGAATAAATAAATAACGACCAAAATCTGTCACAACGAGGGATCAAGCCGATGGAGCTCCAAAAATTAAGACACATTTCAGTATGCCGTTGCCAACGAGAATTTCGCTCTGAAGTGTACTACAAAGAATCATGGATCTTTTTTCCACGATATGCATGTAGTGTTAGTAGTAAGATTTTTTTTTTTACAATTATTATATATATGTATTATTCTTATCATTTCGTTCTTATTATGAACGAAACCTGAAAACAGCTTTTAGGAAAAACAAATGAAAAAGCTTTAAAATTTCCTTCTCTGACAACTATCAACTCAAATAAATAAATGAAAAAATATATATTTGGGGCCATTTATTTTTTTCTCTGGTTTCTCCCCTTATACAAAATGGCAACATATAAAATGTGACGACACCAAATGAAATCAAACTATATACAAAAAGATTAGTTAAAAAGTAGACCAGTCGTAGATGTTTGATTCACTGAAAAGATTCAAGATTTATTAAAAACATGTGATCGCATCTTAAAAGCTGAATAGACAAATGTTTTACTATTAAAAAAAATTGAAATTAACCAATAAACAATATAAGAAAAGATATCAGGAAAGTACATTAACAATAACAATATAAATCCAAAATATTACGGTATAATAAAGATAATAGTGGTAATGTGAGATATTTGAAAAGCTATGAGAAGATGCACTTTACTAAAAATTTGAAAGACGGACTGAAAAGATTGAGCGGAACATCAATATGAAATTATAAAGATACCATGTGTTAAAAAATGAGTTAAAGGAAAGTAGTTTTAACCTGTATTTAGTAAATTGAGTGTTAGCTGTCGAAAAAAGTAAAATCAGTTAACTGGCGAGTGTGAGAGTAACTTAGGAAGATAAATCACAAGAATTCAAACGTGAATATAGTTGATTTTCGGGTAGGCATTTTTTGTGTGAAAAAATAAGAAAACGTAGAAAATCTGGGGGAAAAATGACTAAGGAAATTTTTGGTGCTCGTTAAATGACCCCCCCCAAAAAAAGAGAAGAAATATAAGTTTCAAATTTTAAATATGTTGAGCAGCAAATTTTTTTTACAAGAGATTGGTAAACTCTCAAAATTGCCAGTTATTATCAGGAATTGAGCTACTTTTCTTAGAATCCTTACCTCTTTCCTCTTTTCTTCCAAGTTGGTATATAAACACTATAGGTAGATGAATGTTTTATGGAAATTTTGACAATCAATACCTTCATTTAATTAAATGTAAAAAAAGGGCACATTAAACAGTTTATTTTTTTTATAAAAAAATATGATTGTGTCATGGATACAATTTAGCAGTTATCCAAACCAAAACCACTTTAAATATGCGCCCATTTCCGATGACCAAAGATACAAGACAGTGATCAGAACTTATAGATGAGAGTAACTAACGCGATATCCCTATCCGGGCATCTTTATCAAGGCTAGAAGTATGAACCAAACATCGAATCACAAGATCAAAGAGCAATGTCCATCATTTACTCACCACATAAAGCAAGGACAACGAAACAAGCACCAAACAGCTGCACCGAAAGCTTCATGATGAAACTGTCAGAACCCGCCTCGCCGCGATTACTATTTAAACGAACTTCATACATCAAATTAAAAAAAGGGGTATGTCACGTGATCAAGTCAAGTGAAACCGCATGTTAACAATTGTGACGTATTGTATATGATGTAACGATCCGTATACGAGTGAACGGGACAGTAGGAACTTTCGCACCGCAATGCTGAACGATTTCAAGACCATAGTAAATGTATTGAAGATGTAAGCCAAATCACAATTAAAAGCTGGGAGATCTTTGCCGATGACTGATGAAACCAAAAAGCAGTTTCGCCCTAAGTTTCGGAGCTGACAAAAAGTGGAAAAATGTGTCGTTTATCCAGTGAGAGTCCTGGACGAGATTGCCGTTTGTCTCACCAGTTTTCGACAAAGAACTCTTGGTTGCCCTTTGCCATGAAGGGCATTTGGCAATATGTTTACTCTGTTCCTTAAAACGTTTTGCGTCGCTATCAGGAAACTCCCTAATAATGCACTTCATTTCGAGGACCTCATCAAGAGTAGATGATGAAGAACCAAATGAATGTAAAATCCTCCACGTATTATGAAACACAAACACACACCCTCACACACCAACATACGGATACACACGAAAGCACTCAAAAATATGTCTATTCAAAATATAGACTAATTACTGGGAGATAATTCAGCCGTGGGAAAAACTTTTGAATCCGGATGACATCCACTTAGTTTTCCATTGTAAACGTACTCAACGTTGAATAAAATAAAGAGGTGCGTGCGTCTGAGTGCTGGAGGTGATGTCTCTTGATTACAAAAGGGTACATCTTTTCTCTTTTGCATGTTCTACGTTGGGTGTACTTCTTAAGTTCTTTCTTAATAGCATCGCGACCTTCTCTCTCTCTTCCCCCTTTTCATGTAGGCTCACAGTGCGTCCCACAAAAAACGAAACCGAGATTTATCAATGATTTTATCATAACTTAACCACAAATACAATAGACAAATGACCTACCAATGTAAAGCTTAGAATCTCCTCTTTCATCTGTAATTATTTAAAATATTTATCATTCACGCATGAGTAAGCAAAAACATTTTGAAGAGGGGATACCAAAAAGTCAGTTGGCAGGCTGTATCTGAGATTCAAAATGAAAACCACATTTTCAGATAGTTCAATATCTGTTTGATACATTTGATACATCAATTACAAAAAATGGTCAAGAAATAACAAAGTTCTGGTTATTTGAAATAAGGTTTGAATTTCAATAATTTCATAAAATTAAGAGGTTCTACAGGCTAGCGTTCAAACTCACTTGACACTCCGTTTTGTTGACGATCAGCCATGCATTAAGTCTTTTCTTAACCATGAGATAGCTTCTGTGGGGAAACCGGTGAAAACACGTTTATTTAATTAAATCATGGAAATACAAGCATTGTTTCGAGGGAACATAACTTTTTTTACTTCTTGGCCATACTTTGTGATTAAGGTATCAAATTAAATGTTATGATTATGTTATGTTATATTACATAAGAAACATTTTTTGTTCATAACTTTATGAAACATAATTTGCTCAGGGCATATGTCTTCATTGTTCCTGGTGCTCGAAATTATCTGTTTACCGATATATATAATCCTGTTATACTAGAACCTCCCGTTTTCAAGTCAATATACACCAAACTGCCAAATACATTTCCTCGCACTTCGAGTTATTGTTTTACATGTACAATAGTATGCTTCTTTAAAGTGATTGTCCAAGTTTAAGGTCTTAATATACCACATTTCCTGTCCGTGTTTACGTTCGCAGTAGTGGATTAATGAAATATGTGCACTCTCCATCAATTCCTAAAATGAGTTCTTAAAATGTCCCTTTTTCTGTTTTCTGATCTGAATAAAAAAAAATTTCAGCTCGCGCTTCGCGCTCGCATCATTTAGCTAGTGAACTACGTATGGTCTTCGTGAATTCCTACAAACAAGCCTTAATGCCCCTCTTCAGGTCTGAATTTCCTAAAATTTCAGCTCGCGCTCGCAAGATTTGATTAGTGAAATGGGCATGTTAATCATGATTACAATTAAGTGCTTTATGTGCATGTTTAGATGTAATTATAACAAAATCAGCAAGCGCTTATTGGCACTCCCATTAGATGACTATGGTGAGATATGTATAATCTTGATCGATTCCTAAAATATAGTCCTTAAATCTTCCTGTTTGGGGTCAATATTTACAAAAAATTTCAGCTCGCGCTTCGCGCTTGCATTATTTAGCGAGACAGGTACCTATCATGATAACAAAAGATTGATTATAATGTCCCTTTTTAGGTCTGAATATCAAAAATTTTAAGCTCGCGCTTCGCGCTCGCATCATTTGACTAGTGAGATACATGTCCGTTTATTGGCACTGTCCTTAAAATATCTCTATTAGGTCATTATACCTGGCAACTGGGCGCGCTTCGCGCACTCACTAGGTGACTCAAAATTTTTGCTGGTGCCCCCCCAATGCCGTGACCCACGGTACGCCACTGCAAACAGGCTTAAGATTTTTCACCAAATAAGAAAACTGAAAATCCACTGCACTCCGTGCAAACATTTCTGTACAAAAGCTGTATCATATAACAAGCAATATATGAACAAATATATAAAGCTTCTTATTGGTGTTGGGATTTTACGAGTTTACTCCATTATTATTAATCATGAATACGTTCCTTTTTGTGGTTTGAATGTTGGTGACCATTCGGAGATATTCATTTCAATACTACAATGCGATATTTCCATAGTCTGTGCAATCTCTTTTGTTTCTAATAAAACGCAAGGAAACGTTTTACGAGTTTTCATACATGAATGCAGCAAGTTTAAAAAATCATTTTTCAGGCAGTTATTCCATGTTTTGCAGCAGCGAAACCAATATCTTCAGAGACTTATTTTATCATCATTATTTATGTCATTATTATTATCATTATTCATATTATCATCATCATCAATTCTATTAAGTGGGGGCAGTGGTGCAATGAGTAAATAACTTCTGGGGCACAAATATGTATATGAGGGGCAAACTTCTAAAAAGTCGAGAAAGAAAGTATTTTTTAATAAAAATCTAGGAAAATAGATTTAATAAGATTTTAATTACATTGATTACGCATGGCAGGAAGTAGGCATATTTTCTATTCTTTACAGATTGCACCTCGTATAGTGTATGTGGCGTCACAAAACTGGATCTTCAAAAATCAAAATCCACATTAAATCGTTAATATTCGATTACTTTTTCTTGGCAAAATTTTTACCATTACGTTCCTTCGACTTTCTGGTTGTATTAAACTAATATAACCAATTTCAATCCAGGGAGAAAGCCGTGTACTAAGTTGTTCTTTTTTTAATTATTATGAATCCACCAAAACTAGTGTAGCATACAACTTCGAAAATTTGATGAAATTGCTGAAAAGGCATGTAATCAAATTGGAATGACACCTTTTGACAGTCATTATGCCATAAAGAGGTTTTAGTTTGGTCAATTACTTATTTGCTGCAAACAGAACCTAAGTTCTTCAACTAAAATTGCCTATCCTTGTATGTCAGATTCAAGACCTAGTAATTATATGACAGTGATAAGTGACGGGATTAACAATGCTCCAAAACTGTGATGTTGGCTGAATGGCTGAAGAATATAGCTTAGAATAATGACAATTTAATACATTTTCATGTATGGAATATTGATTCATTGTCAAGTAATGTATGTGGCATAGTGCTCACTAAATAGTGTTTAATTTTGTTTCAAGATAGGATGCTGTTACCAGCCATTTGCCACCATCACTTTCCTTTTAATTTTTGGATCCATCAGGCTAAACAATATTATACAATGATTCAGCCCAGAGCAATTTAAATAGAAATGAAACCTTTTCCAGAAGTTTTTGATGACTTTCAGCATTTTTACCACAGGACACCTCCTCCCTCTCTTAAAAATCCGGTTTTGGGGTTCGCAATATCACAATTTTTCGTTAATGTGGTGTCAGTTTGATCAAGACATCAAGCAGCAACATTAAAATTTACACCGGAAGCCAAATATGCAATTTTCTTCAAGAAAAAAATAGACATACATGAAAGCACTAATCCCTAAAACATGTGTTAAGACACCAAAATACTTTTTTTTAATTCACAAATTTACCAGGTTATGGCCAAAAAAAAAATGATTTTCTGTGAAAATGGCGGCCATCTTGGATTTGGGGCCGGCAAAAAGTATTTGACTATGTTGAAATAGGGTAAAAAGGACAGATGAAAATGCTATGTAAA
The DNA here is from genome assembly GCF_018143015.1 of Lytechinus variegatus. Taxonomy (NCBI): domain Eukaryota; kingdom Metazoa; phylum Echinodermata; class Echinoidea; order Temnopleuroida; family Toxopneustidae; genus Lytechinus; species Lytechinus variegatus. Next base: position 8,626,325 of record NC_054749.1, read on the forward strand.
ATGACGAAAAAGGGTTATTTTTGTACCACTGTATAGCCCACTCTTAATTCTATCCCCTTTTCTCCCCTCCCCCTATATGATCAGACTATATGGCAGCATTCTACTTGAAAATGAAGAAATACATTCTGAGGCACTTTTGAAAATAAACAGTAAAGACATCTTTGAGAAGAACAAAGAGAAAGGGTTTGTGTAAAATTATAGATATTTTAAAATGGTGCTATAAACCCTGCGACATTGTTCCTGATATTCCCTGAAGCTGTGATTATATTGCAAGCCAGTCAACAATAAGCTGTTGAATGAGAAGTGGCTGCATAAAAAAAACATATTGAAAAATCATCATCTGTCAAATCTGTATATCTACACAAAAAAGAAGAAAAAAAGTAAAACTGAAGCTGTACATGTCCACTGTGGGCAGTGTGTGTGAGATGGGTGCGAGGATGGTGTGTGATTCACGCCACGAGAACTGCGTGAACGTGGCATTGGTGTAACGTGGGTATAAGTTAGGACTAAACTCCTCCAAAAAAAAACGCAACAACGACGAAAATAACGTTTTGCTTGGAGACCTACTAGGGAAAATTAGAATGAAAATATTCTCCCCCTCCCACTGATGAAAAACTGGACTTACCAGCTGCCCTTGGGTATGACGATCAAAAGCCGATGTGACAGAGGAGAATTGAGAAAAATAGGACTATTTTGAATCTAGGCATTCTAAATACATTTTTTATCATGAAAATCAAATCGAGCGCGAATTTAAACTAATTGATATTCCGATTTGGAAAAAAATTATTTTCAGCTCTATTTTTCAAGCACTTTTTAGGAAAATTGAGAGGTGGATATGAATCACACTTTAAAAAGAGCTGATATTTGTCTTACTTTGAGTTTTGACATAGGACCGGGACCTCCTTAGGACATGTCATCATATGAAAATGACAACTATCTTCCTATTCCTCCTGCTAAGATGAAACAAAAGGGACAATTTTCACTATTAAACTAATATCTTATTCATTAATGCCTAATGAGAGCGCGAAATCTGATGACAATATAGCCTGAAAACTGAACATTTCAATCACTTTTGTAATCATGAATAGGATGCATCAGTTCAGTGGCGTAACTGCGGGGGGCATGGGGGGCACGTGCCCCCCCCAATCGGTCTGAATATCAAAAATTTTAACCTCGCGCTTCGCGCTCGCATTATTTGACCAATGAAATACATATCCGTTTAATGGCACTGTCCTTAAAGTGACTCTATAAGGTCAGTATACCTGGCAACTGGGCGCGCTTCGCGCGCTCACTAGTGACTAAATTTGTTTGCTCTTGCCCCCCCCAATGCCATGACCTACGGTACGCCACTGCATCAGTTAATATATTTTCAACCACTAATACGAGCGCAAATTGAAAGCCGAAATGTTTGATAAGCTGGCATGAAAAGGTTTTTTTTTGCATAATCAATGTTAAGACACACATAACGCGCCAATCAAAATGCGAGCGTGCAGCGCTAGCTGATTCGTTTTGACAATCAGACCTGAAAAGGGATATTTTGAAAACTTTATGGAATACACGAAAACAATAGGTACCTGATAAATGCGCGCTCGCAGAAAATGTTCAAATTCTGACCATAAAACTGACATTTTTACAGAGCACTTTTTAAAATCAATTTGTAAATCACACAAAATAATGAAAGTTCGATTTCCGAGGTGAAATATGTTTTGTACATTGACTTCCAAACTTGATATTTAATTTAAACTCCATATTGACCAAGAAATGAAATCACCTAACAGGCAATGCCAGCTCGAGCGAAAAATTTATAGAGTGACATAAAATATTCCGTTTATTTTCTAAGTCTTCCCCTCATCTTATTTTATTCACTCGTCTTCCTCCTCTTCTTTTTCCCCTCTCTTTCCCCCTTTTTCTTCTTTCTTTCCTTTTTTTGCTCCGCCAGTAGAGGGGGGGGGGGGAGGCCCTGGATCCACCTATGTGTACCAATATCTGTCGGTTATCCAAGATCTCCATCGGTACCCCCCCCCCTTCGGGAAAGGCCTTGAAAGACGTTGATAGTTCTTTTATATTAAGTTTGTCGCTTTAATACATGCCATTAATTAGGAAGACAGATACAATAAGGAAATATATAGTGCTACTTTTATTGTAGATATCAGTACATCTATGAATAATAACAATTAGCAGGACCAAGATGTGATTTGTTATACAAAATTATGAAAACCCAATAAAAAAAATAGCAGGACCTAGTCAATGTTTTATTTTCCCTATCACATTATACTTTACCCACATGTATAGTTCTGTTTCCGAGGTATTTATCTCACACGAAGTTATATCACAAGGCATTAGAGGCTGAAACCGCTGAATGTATGTAAAAAGTCCACTAGACTGACACAGACTGTTGGAATTATATGCCTGTAGAGCCTTATTTTCATAGATCAGAGAACTTTCATGTACAGGTTAGATTCATTTCAGTATCCTATAGGTCAGAGAACTTTCTATAAACAAGTTGGAATGTGAGATGCAATTCAATACATCTGCTCAGTGTTTGTAAATTTCACTTCTTTGTTTAGCCAGACATGGAGTTGACCTGGACTATGTGCTTCAGTTCATTGATTCTCTGTATGTTCGGTTAAACACACATTGATACACTATACACACCTCTTGCTGATTGGCTATTGATTTCTTTTATGTTGCATGCATTACTTCCTGATTGGTTATCTGATCTATCCTATGTTTCATGTATTATAGATAGTGTGTCCACCCAGAGGACACACTACCTTTTGATTGGTTGATATTTATGTTAATTGGATGACTATAGTTTTGGAAAGAAGGCAGAAATAAAGTGAGCCATGTGCTCTAGTCTTGAATAGAGAAACATCTCTGTGTAATTTATATAGTTAACACCTGTGTAGTGAACCCTAACTCTAACTCCAGTAGCCACCCTACATGCCTAACAAATGATATATTGTTATTTTCACATTTTTGTGAATGTTATCTTGTAAACATTCATTTTGTAGACTATGTTGAAGTTGTTTCATCATCAGTAAACACACTAGAACCCAATTATGCATGTGTCAAAATAAAAGTCCATCACAGGCGCGTACCCGCTTTTCAAACTACATAAACTCCCCAAAGCATTCTTACGATGGGTGTGCTCAATTCACATGATATACATGCATGTCTCATATCAACTTTTATACTTTCATTCTCTCTTTTATTTTTCTATTATTTATTATTCCTTACGTCTTCTGTATTGTACCTTTTTGTCTCAAGAGTGCCGTATGTGATTTGACAAAACAAAACTGTTCCACAACCCTTGTCTCCTTTCACTCTCCCATAGTTGATTTATTAAAACAATCTACCGAAAGTTTCATTCTCCTTCTTGTCACAATTTTCCACTGAATTGAGTGACACATAAACTTCAACTGTCAGGAAACTTCTCAACCTTCATTCTCATCTTGAACTCCTACTCTTCTATTCTTCTATGGGCTTGGAAATTTTTGCAGCGATAGCGCAATCATTAGCCAAGACCTAAGGGGGGGGGGGGGTAATTGATCCCCCAGTAGGTCTTGGTCTGAAATAGCCCACTTGAATTATGGTACAACTAATGATGCTTTTACATACACATATATCATCAATAAGGTGTTCAAACTTTCTTTAGAAAATTCGCACAGTAATCCAACTCGGTCACTGTAACAAGTGGAATGCCTCTGGCCATCTCACCTGCATCACGCAGTTCAACGTAGCAGCAGTGCTGACTTTGAAAACTACTATAACTCGTACAAGATGTTCAGTGATACTTGGTTACTCTTATTTCCAAGTTTTATGAACTAGACCAATAAACTTGCAAAGTTATGATGGTAATTCAACAGATACCCTCATTATGGCAAAAGTTCATTGACCTTTGACCTTGGTCATGTGACCTAAAATGCGCACAGGATGTTCAGTGATACTAGATTACTCTTATGTCCAAGTTTTATGAACTAGACCAACATACTTTCAAAGTTATGATGTTAATTCAACAAATACCCCCAATTCGGCCAAAGTTCATTGACCCTAAATGACCTTTGACCTTGGTTATGTGACGTGAAACTCATGCAGGATGTTTGGTGATACTTGATTAAGCTTATGTCCAAGTTTAATGAACTAGGTCCATATATTTTCTAAGTTATGATGACATTTCAAAACCTTAACCTCAGGTTAAGATTTCAATGTTGATTCCTCCAAAATGGTCTAAGTTCATTGACCCTAAATGACCTTTGACCTTGGTCATGAGACATGAAACTCTAATAGGATGTTCAGTAATACTTGATTAAACTTATGGCCAAGTGTCATGAACTAGGTCCATATACTTACTAAGTTATGATGTCATTTCAAAAACTTAACCTCAGGTTAAGATTTGATGTTGACGCCGCCGCCGTCGGAAAAGCGGCGCCTATAGTCTCACTCTGCTATTGCAGGTGAGACAAAAACTGAATATACCCAAAATAATGAGATGACTTGAAAGACAAGGGGGTTTAGGAGTCTACAAATGACAAATGACTCTCGTGTGTTGATCATAATTTTATTCAATAAATGGAGATTGAAATGTGTCTACAGGATTAAGAAATTGATAAAAAATCTATTTATGTTGGAGAAACAGAAAAAGAGAGGGAGAAAATAAAGAGGGAGATAATGAAAGAAAGTACCAGAAATTTTAGTGAAGAAATACATCAAATTTAACTCAAACATGGCAACTGACATAATAAACATGAATACAATAAATGAAACACTTTTAACCCTTATAGTCCAAGGATAGTTTTTTCTTGTCAGTCCAGTGAAGGGTGGCGGCATTTTACCCCAAGATCCCTTCCATTTATAGTGTTGTCATTTCTAAAATTTGCATGATCATCGAAAACTTTGAAATCAACATGGTAACATATCTAAATCTCACTTATTCCATTTTTAAAATTTCAATTTCTATGAAGCGATTATATTAATCAATGAAAAACGATTTATTTGCTGTTATTACATTATAACAAGAGCCACTAGTTCCCATTTTATGGAACTTTTACTTGGGTTCTAATATAATTGTATAAAACAATTGGTATCAAAATGTAAATATGTATTATAATTGCTTTTGAAATTTCTCATTTTGATTGTCATCTTCTTGTTTTATACATTATCATGTTTTAAATCAAAGATATTTTTTTCAATTATGAATAATATGAAACTGATTTGATAAATAAAAGTAAAAATAATGATGCACCTTGTAAGTTTGGTGTGAAAGAACCTTTTATTGGATTTGTACCAATGAAATCACATTTTTGGGAAATTCTGGTTCTGCCATGAAATACAAAATTGGATTCGGAACAGTGACACTGTAGATGTCTCAATAGTCAAGTCATGAAACTGCTGCACAAGCTTTTTACATAATGGATTTGTCACGCAAAATGTGGAAGTGGGGGGAGGGGGGGTACAATGGCCCCCAGGACTATGAGGGCTAAAACCAATTTTCTTGTATACTGATATGTCAAGACTCAACTCATTATAGGAATTAGGTTGATTTCAAAACAAATTTAATCTATAGTATCTTTGCAAATTATTTTGAGATTTTCACTTATAAGAGTCTGAATTAGTTTTAAGACGTATGTAATGCTACCGTCACAGATACCCTTACGATCCCCGATTTTTAAAGATAGCAATAGATTCTATAGCATCGATCATCCGGTGTTCGTAAAAGTTATTTGTGACTGTAGCAGAAGTTATTTCTCAATTCCTACATTGATCAAGATAAAACGAATCCAACATTTCTACAGCAGCTTTTGGTTAAAACTTGAAATATGATTTCTTATGCCAACAATATATTGAACTTACAATGCTGTTCTGGAAGTTGATATTCATTTCCTTATCATAAGCATATATTTATTAGAATACAGAAGTGTAAATCACAGGATGAAGAAACAAAACCTAATTTTACAACTAACAAATTAATAATAGATGCTAGTCATAGTAATAATTCCAAAATTAGTTAAAACAGAATCCTATGACCATCCAAGTGTTTGTATACATCATAAGTAAATGATATGTCACCTTGTGCAAAAGTATCATTACTGAGAATGAGAAATTGACAAAATATGCATAACTTTCCAGCCACTAAGGTGTTATTCCTGTACACTGTCCCATCTAGTGATCGTTAGTGTAGTCATTAATTCTTAAGCTTAGATTTCAAGATATCAGAGAGTTAGGATCATGTCAAAAGTACAAAAACTAGAGCTATGATGATATGGTTACAATTAAAATTGATTTTAAAGACTTCTGGAAAAGATTGTTTGCTCACCTACAAAAACATAGCTCTAATCTATCTTAAAAGTATGTGTTCAAATATCAAACTGAAGTTTCTTACATATACATGCATTATTTCAGTTTTGGGTCATCATGGATTGTACGAAGTCAATGAAGCTTGACACACGGGTGAATCCATTGGGTATATATGGTGTCCCACAAATCTCTACCCAGCTAGAGATCCCAACCAGTGTCCAACGACCATTGATCTCCTGGACGATAGGACCACCACTGTCACCCTGCAACAAAACAGTGACCAAAAAAAAAAGATCAACTATGGTTCTATCATGTAACATAGCACCTGAAAGCTACTTAGATATGGGGATTTTTGTACCCCATCCCATCAGTTTACAAATTTTAAGATTCTGTTTGTAGTAAATTTTGATAAAGAAAACCCCATTAGTTTATGTTCAGCTCAGGTTATGCTATAACATCCCAGTAAGATACTGTCTGGTTAGAAAACCTGAAGATAAAAAGAATGAACAATGATTCCATGGAATGTTGTTTGGAAAGAACATAGTGTCACAGAGTGTGATCACAGTGTGTTCACACTGTGGACTATGTAAAAGTATTATTCACACTGTTGATATGCTCAAGTTTAACAGTGCGATGATATTTTCACACTGTGGACACCTCAACAGTGTGACTGTTCACAGTGTGTTTACATGGTTGACTATGTGAATATGTGATTCACACTGTTGAAATGCTCAAATTTAACAGTGTGAAGGTGATTTTAGCTTGTGTTCCACACTGTGGCACACACTCAGCCCAAATCAGTATCTCGGTGTGTGTGTGTGTAATTTTGTGATAAGTAGGCTCATTAAAATATGAAAATTTTTTTTTTAATAAGTTAATGAGATAACTCACAGTGCATACTCCCTGGAGGCCTTCATGGTACATGGTGCAGAACATTGTTGGTTCAACAGAAAGCACAGAGATGTAATGATCGCAGAAGTAGTTTGGTACTACAGGCATTCGTCCCTCCTGGAGCAAATCAGGCAAGGCACCTATCAAAGATTTAAAAAGTAGAAAAACCATAAACACTTCCGGTTCTTCAATAGAATAACTTTTATTTATCATTGGTATTCTTAAATGATATTGAGCACTTTTAGAAACGTACGTCGAATTAGACAACTGGTACGAGATGACGTCATTTTTTGGCCTGCCATACGCCTCTGGCCGGGTCGCCAGGTGATGGTATGCCAAATCTTCTGGGTTGGGCAGCATGTCATTACCCGCTGGTCATCACTCTGTTTCACATGGACGTATGTACAAGTCAAGTGAAATCTAAAATATTTGCATCTTTGGTGAACAAGGACAGACAACGTTGACTTGAATGATCAGACGACTGCGACGCAGTTCTCGTTCACTGCTCTTAAAACTCTCTAATAAAAACTTAGTCTGGACTTGTCATGTACTTTTCAACATTTGTTTCTTACCCCTAATTTACCAAAAGTTCATATTCCAACCAAAGAATGTCTTCTTCAATTTGAGCAAATGTGAATTATTTACTACTTGTACAGTTATATGACTTTGGGACAACGAATGAAATAAACTTTATTCATATTGGAATTAATGCCAAGGTCAATCTTATATGCAGTGCAGTTGAAGAGAAAAATCTAACTAGCATGACACTAAAAATTGCATTGGAGGACAAGCTCATAGAACAATGGAACATTTCAGTATGTCAACCCCCCATTTGCTTCCATTTTTACTTCACTTCAGTAACCTCATAATGAATTTAAATTTCGTATGGTCAAATCATTTCAGGAAATTTGTCATATACACACGGTTTGTGGAATTGTCCTGTGCGGTAAGGTTACAGAATTAGGAACTTCATGTTTTATCATAGTATGTGTAACGCAATCTATAAGCCAATAAGACATCCCATGATGTCACACACAAACATACGCATTTTGAATGAAAGAGAAAAATAATTTTTCAAATCAATGAACTCGTACAGACTTCATGGTCAATGTGCTCTTGGATGGAGCCGTTACATAACATAAATATTCTACAGGATACATAGTATGAAAAAACAAATGAGACTTTTTTTTCAGCAAAATACAAAATGGGGAATCTGTAATCAAGGAAAGATGAGCATGTGATCAATGAACTCTTCTGCAGATGTACACTTTCAAAACGATGGAACTACTTACTTTGTCAATTTGTTTGAAATGAAAAAAAATCAATTCAATCAATCAAAACTAAAGGTTTTAGCATTGTGCTGTTTGGATAAACTACGTAATTACAACTAAAAGTAATGCAAAGGGGCATTTATATAACTTGCCCCTTCAAATAATGTGGATTTCGTAAACTTGGATGTACATGTATATATGATTTACTAAAGCAAGGTTTGAACACGTACTGTTTCTTTCAGTGAAGCTGCCCCATCCTGTGAATGTGACGTATTCTTCAGGCTTTGGTATAGATTCATCTGCTGAAGGAAGACATACAGGCTGCACCTCATTAGTCAAGTTGAGAGGGGTAACGAGCTTGAGGAGAGCGATATCATTTATCAGTGTTCCCCGGTTATATAGAGGATGTTTGATGACCTGCCCAACGTCTCGGAGTTGTCCACCTCCTTCAAACCTGGGGTAAGTCAAGCTACCAGCCTTGATATAGTAAGTGGCGGCTGGGTCTTCTCTGTAGAAAACATAAAAGGGGGAAAATAGATTTCTTCGCCTTAACTAACGGCAACAACAGCAAAGTCCAATTGATATCAGTATTTTAGTTCTTATCATCTTACCTCATAATTTAAATGAACAATAGAAAATACAAAAGAATTTTTTCCTTTCTTACTAAGTTCACTTGCAAATTTTAGAGACTATATAACATTTTCAGGCCAAGCTAACTTTTTATATCAAAATATAATGATAATTATGTTACCAACTCTTTTAATAATATTATTGAGTGACATCATTTAAATGAGACCTTTTCAAAAAATCTTTAAATTCCTTTAGTTATACACACAAATACCATTGTTTTTACTCCTTTTTCCTCACTCGCATTATTATGAATTCTAACGAGATCATTGATTGGTTTCATTCCTTCCTGACCCTATAAATCGTCTATTTTTAGGCTGGACTAACCCTTTCCCCCCAGATAAGCCATCCTAGTTCAAGCTCACATATATCTTCTATTCAGTACTTCCACAGTAGACAGAAGAGAGTGCATTTTCAGAGCCATCCCAATAAAAAGAACAACAGGTATAACATTATGATTGACCTAATAAATGCTACCATCTCAAACTACGTAATGGTACAGATATTAAGAACTAGCACATCAATAATGTGGAGCTCATCAGGTATCTCGCAACGAAAATTAACACAATTTTAATTTCAGCCCATTTAACACTGTAGTGAAGTATATGGGTGACACAAATTGAGGATATAGAATTGAAATTAATGAAGAAATGACATATAAGGATTTTTTGTGATCTATAAATAAATTTCATATAAATTAAGCATAAATAATTTTCTACTCAAAAACTCTGTGTAGAACCTTGGTGAACCTCATGTAGCTCTCAGATGGAACAAAAATGATCAAAATCAGTCAACAAATAAATAAGCAATTTTTTGAGTTATGAAAATATATGAAAAAATAGCATATTTCATGAATTTCAAAATTCTGTATAGAAGTTTTGAATCCCCTACCTAGTGCTATCATATAAAGCCAATAGAATTGAAATCGGACTTGAAATGGTGAAGAAGAACATTTTGAAATTGTGGACGGACGACAGACGACGGACGCCACACCACGGCATAAGCTCATTTGGCCCTTCGGGCCGGATGAGCTAAAAAGGAAAAGCAGATCAAGTGCCTGGAATCTAAGGCATGTTGCATAGTAGTCTGTATCTCTACCAGTATTACAACAAACGCTTCTCGCAAGCCAATCAATTTCCAACATGAAATTGCTCATCTGTAATTTCAGGCTCAATCAGCAGTTGTTCCAAGCCACCTTTTCCACAAATGAGTGCGCACTCTTCCCCTCTTCGGAGCAAGGTGGAAGTAAAGTCAATAAATGCTTTCCAGGCTGGCAGTGCTCTTTAATAAAATTCAAGCAGATCTGTCCTTTCATAGAGATAAATTTTGATTTCCCCAGCGGATAAGTCTTCTGACAGAGGGTCGTGATTTCAAATCCCAGCCATGGCGTAATTTCATTTGGCGAGAAATTCATCCACATTGTGCTGCACTCAACCTATATGAGGTTAATGGGTACCTGGTAGGAATTTATTCCTTGAAATGCTAATGGCACTCTAATAAGGCTGCAGGGCTAAAGCAAGGGTAAGAATATCCAAGTCCATTGGATGCACATTGCTGATATAATGTCAGAGCTGCCAATCTTTGTAAGTAAGAAAGAATAATCCAGAAGCTCAAAAATCATAAATCATGCAGTATTATGAATTTCTTTGAAGTGGTATAGTTCTATAGATGCACAATGGGGCTTATTTGCTAATTCATGTAAATAGAAACGGCACCCAAAGAAATGTATTATGAACAGGTAGGGGAAGGCGGGCTTAGTTTTAAAAGTTTTAGAACTACCATGTAGTTCTAATGCAGGGCAAAGGGCCTGGCCAGGGTGTGGGCTTCGATCAACATAAAAGATCTGCGCTATGTAAGAACCGCTTATGATCATTACCGCACTGAAGTGAGAGCAAATTTATATGGAGGATTGTGTGAATAAAACTGAACTTACACGCAATGAGCCGCAGTGAGGATCCACTCTGGAGTGATAATGCTTCCTCCACAGGAAAACTGACCGGTTGGTGTGTAGAGTGCAATCTGCCAAGGCCATTCCCCAAGCCCAGTCACATCCTCACCATGGGTGACCCGATGGATCTCAAGAGCTGGCCGTAATCCACAATCCTCAAATGGAATAACTAAAAACAAATACATTCAAATCATTACTGATCAAGTATGACGTATGAATATTTCTGTCAGTTTTGTATGCATAGATCAGGGTTTTTTTTTAACTTCCGAATATTTATCATATTTATTTTAAAAATACAACTGTATGTAGAATGTTTTTAGACGTCTTAAAATGAACATTTTTATGCAAAATAGCCAAGTCTATCCGAAAAAACATATTCTTCTTTTACATCCTCCACATAACAATTATTTGAGGGCATACACATTCATATAATCTAGTAAACATATACATTACTTTTGGGGAGATATATCAAAACTAAAAAACAGTTTTCATGCTATGATGATCTGAAAATATGACCATCACTGACAGCATGGGCCATAGGTAGGGGTAACCAGTGGCTGGAAACTTTGACATGCAAAAATAAAAGGTTATCACCAAAAATGGGAGGTCATTTAAAAAAAAATTAGAAAAGCAAAAAAAAAGGGTTTTCACCAAAAATTAATGGTACTTTAGTCATTTAGTCCAAAATGCATTTATTATTTTGATTGTGAATGATGTATTTCTCTCCATCATTAAAAAAAAGGAGGGGGACATTTGATATTGTATCCCCCCACTATTTTGGATAGGGGGGACACAACCCCCCCTCCGGATTTCCGCCCAGTACTGTCAGGGAGCATCTTTACTCACATGAGAGTGGTGGAGACTGTCCCGTTGGGATTGGTGATTCGGTCGGTTCTATAAAAGGTGGTATCGTGGTATTTTGAGACCAGAAACAATTCCACTCGTCACTGCCATCCTTACATTCTCTGTAGCCACTACACACATAGTTCACTGGTAGGCATTGGGAGAAGTCTCTGCACTGAAAATAATATCCAGGGCATTCTGGAAGGAAGAATAGTTTTGAACTATGTTTGTAAATCACTAGATGAAGGTTATTCAAACTCATTGGCATGTGAGCGAGAAAGTGTATTTGGTATGCAAGAAGAAACTTGAAAGATAACAGAAGAAACCATGTTTAATTTGAGGATAAGTGGGGGAACATTATGAAGACATTATTAAATCACTGTAAAGTATTTCTGGTAAACTAAATTCATAAACTATGATTCATTGGAGAAGGATGCCCCTGCCATTTCCAAACTGCGTTTTGAAGATTGTGACACAAATGGCGTACGGGTTTCATTTTTTAGCTCAGTCTATCTCTCACATCATTTAAAACTCTCTGGGGAATAATAAATGAATTAGTTTTCTTTGCCATTACCATGAAGCCTGCTGCGTTTTGTAGATTATAGCATGTGAATTTTCATTTCTATTTGCATATACATGGAAGGAGCCTCAGAATATAAGATTCACACTAAGCCAAAATGGTTAATAATCGTACAATGATTGTAAGCTCTTAAATGACAAGTAATCCTAAACTTTTGTTGTTGTAACTTGAGGAAATGGCTGCAACAAAGGTGCAGTATTTTTACCACGTTTACAAGAGGTTGCACACATTTTTAATGTAGGATCCTTAACTACATTTACTGCTACTAATAATAATGATAAACAAGGCAAAAACTATTTTGTGTCTCGCCCACTTATGAAAATAACCAGCAATATCGTGATTTGCGAGGGCACGCAACAAAATTGTATCGAAACTTCATTGTGTAATGTCTGGGATGGAATAACACTTGTCATAAGAGCCTTGCAAGTAAACTTTGATGTTGACCTGAAAATGACCTTTGACCTTACCATGTGACCTCCCATTCCCGCAAAACATGCAGGTCGCCTAAGTTTTGTTGTAAGGTGACTTACGGTTGCGGAGTTAGGTGTCATAAGAGAGTCTAGTTTAACATAGACCTGAAAATGACCTTTGACCTTACCATGTGAGCTTCAACTGCAGCATAACATGCAGGTCCCCCAGTCCATCTACCATCCAAGTTTGATTGAAAAGCAACTTACGGTTGCGGAGTTAAGTGTCATAAGAGAGTCTGGTTTAACGTTGACCTGAAAATGACCTTTGACCTTACCATGCGACCTCCGACTGCAGCATAACATGCAGGTCCCTAAGTCCATCTACCATCCAAGTTTGGTTGAAAAGCGACTTATGGTTGTGGAGTTATGTGTCATTAGATTTGTGACAGACGGACAACAAAAGATGGACGACATTTGGATCCCTAAGTCTCGTCTTCACCTCTGGTGGGCGAGACAAAAAAGTGGCTTTTATATATAGCATGATATCAGTCTATGACTTCTCAAAGCGCTTCACAATTATTACATGGTCACTGGATTCATAGCATTTCAAGCAGCCTGTTATGCACACACTTGCTATACCAACCACAATGATAGTTGTTTGAAACTGGTACCCAACTACCACCTGGGTGGAGAGTGGCACAGTGTGGATTGAAGCATTGGCAAAGGACGCTAGGCCATGGCGGGATTCAAACGAATGACCCTCTGATTAGGAGAGTCAGAAACTGCTACACCACGGCGCTTTCTACATTCTAGTCATCCTTGTGGGTAAAGTGACACAAGAACATTGTAATCATACACAGGCTAGAGGGGCCACTGTTTTTGTGTCACAATTGGCTGTCCATAGTTAAACCACAACTTCAGACCAAATTTTATTTTGGACCCAAGTTCAGAATATGGGGCTCTGTGTTTTAGCAATGGTTCTAACCCTCCAATCCTTGTATGATCACATTGTCACTCTCTTGATAGAAGGGCAACACATAAAACTGTTTTACAGAATGAACACAATAAATTTGCAAAAAATAAATACCCCTGAAATTTTCTTGGTTTTCATCTGAACCGTCATCACAGTCATCTTTGCCGTCTAAACGTTCCCAGTATGGCTTGCATTGGCCGTCATCACACTGGAACTCATAGCTCTTGCATACTGGAAAAACAGCAATCATAACAACATACAGATAAGTCTAATATAGACATTTTGAAAAAAATATCAGCTTATCATATTTTATTTCTTTCACTGTCATGGCTGTTTAGTGTGAGAGTTACCCACAGCATTGTGTTAGATAACAGTTTTGATTTGTCAAACAGCCAAATAAGCTTTGTACCCAATACATCTTTTCAGGATAGTTAACAAGCGTAAAAGGAAAGAAGATACTAGTCTTATTAATTATTTATGAATTTGAAGGGGTATCTTATTATAGCAGATATACATTTTGATAGATATATTTCATTTTTATCTTTCTGTGTGGAAGCCATTGGAAGCAAAATTTCCATAATTGCTTTCTATAGACCAATATTAAGTATTGTAACTTGCATCTATATATATATATACATATATATATGATTTTAATCACACCATGGAAAATTACTGCTACAAGCATTCCTTTATCATAATTGCTGGAATGCCTGGCAAGTCATTAATTAAAATTTTCAATAGACACAATTGCTGAATCTTCTTTACCAAGTAATATTATGAATTTATAAAAATGACAAGGACTATGTGTTAACCCTAAATAGACTGGGCTATTTCGATGCCTAAGAAGACTGGAGGGGGGGCTGATTCAGCCCCCCCTTATGATCTCGGCCGTCGACGGCGCGATCGCGACAAAAATTGGCACACGCGTTACCCATGGCATTATCTACAATACTATAACATCAAATTCTGCAAAAATTCTCATGTCTCATTAATTATGCTAATTCATGCGTAAAATAATAGTTTGCTCTAATTAATAAAATAATGCCCCTGAAATGCTAATTTTTGTTTCACATACTCTAGATAGGCATCTGATCAAATTTATTTTAAAAAAATTCAACATCACATTTATTTTCTTATGTATTCTATTGTTTTCTAAATTTTTTATGTATTTCTTTGTTTTTCGCCTTTTTGTTTTTTATTGTTTTTTCAATGGAAATTGTTGGGAACTTTATTTTGACCATAAAAAAGATAAAATTAATTGATTTTAAGCAGTAAAAGAAAAATAATGATACATTTATGAATTTTGGCTAAAAACACTATTTGCATTGGATTTGTACACAAATTCACGTTTTTGAGTAATTTTGGGTCTGCATGCACTTACAAAATGTTGCGTAATTTCAGAACCGCATACCCGGGGGTCACAATTTTGGTCTCAAAAGTTGCGCGAGACTCGAAAGTAAAAAGTCAGGGAGCGACGCGGTCAAAAAAATTCGCGCGGCGGACTTCTTGCAAAAAATGTAGAGGGGGGGGCTGAATCAGCCCCCCAGTCTTTTGAGGGTTAAACAAACAAAAATACAAATTTGCATTGTACTTACTGCAATTTGCTTCATCGGCACCGTTTGCACAGTCAACGTTTTCATTACAAACGTCATTAATAGAAATGCATCTTTCTCCACAATCAAACTGATTTGCAGCACATACTGTTTTAAAAAAAGGAAAATGTAGGTAATTGAATCAAATCATATACAATCTAAAATTCACATTCTTGCTGTTTGAAAAAAAAAAAAGAATAGTGTTCTTTAATACAACCAGATTATGAATGAATTTGCATTAACTCTTCATGCGTTCACCTGTAAACCCCCTGTGTGTTGCATTATTTAGCAGTGATCCCCTCTACGCAGTATAATACACTCTGTTATTAAGAGTGACATAACTTTTTATCTGATCATTTTGAAAGAAAATGTTGTGTAGCCAACTAGTAGAGCGTTTCCTGGGCTTTCTTAAAGTATATAAATTTATTGGATAAATTATGGAAAAATGTATAGTAAATTACATTTTCTGAATGCTTTCTCCTAATACTTCGAACAAAATTTAGCCCCCCTTTTACTTTGGTTCTTGTGTTAGTGGCATGATTTTTATTTATCCACTTGGCCTGTTCATTACATAAGCTTTGTATTGATACTAAAATCATGATAATCTGATAAAAATAGCCCATATATAGTGGAAAATAAAAGAGAGTAAATTTTTGCCCAGGACCAAAATCCAATTGAAACCAGTTGGATTTCCAACTGGTTTCAATTGGTTTCAATTGGTTTTAAGTGGAATTAAGCAATTTTCAGTTGAAACCAATTGAAACCAGTTAGGCAACTGGAAATCCTAACTGGAACCAGTTGGGTAACTGGATATGACTTCCAACTGGAAATGATTTCTAACTGGAACCAGTTGGGCAACTGGAAATCCTAACTGGAACCAGTTGGGTAACTGGAAATGACTTCCAACTGGAAATGATTTCTAACTGGAACCAGTTGGGTAACTGGAAATCCTAACTGGAACCAGTTGGGCAACTGGAGATGGCATGCCTGGTCAAGGTACTGTACTCCATTGAAAGGGTCTCATTCGCATTTGTGCCATGAGTCACAGACTCAACCTGGCCATGGTATTGTTTGTGAGGAGGGTTTTATTGATTCTCTCCTCTCCTTTTTCAATGAACTTCCTGGCTGTGATCAGGATGTATTGATTTTTTTTTGGGGGGGGGTTACCGCTGATCTCTATACTATAGTATAGAGATTAGTGGGGGTTACTAGTAAAGATACAATAAAGTGGCGTTTGAAAGAGAATATATAAAGGAACCCCAGTAGTATGCTCCGGGGCATGCAATTGTTCGAAAAAAAATGGGACAGGGGACGTCTATGGGAAATTTGTGGTTGTGCAAAAATGCGAACGAAACACGCCTACGGATGTGCAATAATGCAAACGTAACGCATGAAGAGTTAAAGAAAGGTTCCCATTAATGAAATTACTATCAGGTCAAGCTTTAAAATTTTTAATGGCTAAGTTAATAGATCAATGATTCTAACATTCTACAGGATTTTTTCATAGAAGATAGAACTTACTCCAGACTAAACCAGAAAGTTTAAAGGGGGAGTGGACAGTGTGTGATCTCTCATTGACTGTGTGTTATAAGTACATAATAATGATAATAATAATAATAGCAAGTTTTTATAAAGCGCTTTTCCCAGAATGGCCCAAAGCGCGTTACAGCATATAATTACCCCGGTCATTGGATTCATTTCAATCAAGCACGAAAAGTGCACAATTTCCACTCCCTGGGGAGCATTCCTTGCATTCATCGCAGCCACATTATGGCGCTGGCAAAATCAAACATACAATATCTTTCGCATCCTACCGGGTACCCATTTAGCACCTGGGTCGAGAGTGGCAAAGTGTGGATTAACGCCTTGCCAAAGGACGCTAGACCGCGGTGGGATTCATACACACGACCCTCTGTTTACAAGGCGAGAGTCAGAACCACTACACCACGGCTCTTACATTGTCTTAGAATATACGTTTTCAGATATCTACTAATATTACAGAAAACAAATTGACCTATAATTGTAATTGTATAGAGAAAATAAAATGTTTTGAGAGGAAAAGTAATTGTTTTGCTAGTTGGTAACATAATTATTGTGGTATAAATGTATTAAATAGTAGGCATGGTCACACTGCCGAGCGTTGTTGGAGCGGTAGTGGAGCGAAGAGAAAAAATCATCACCGCTCGCTACCGTTCACCATTTTCGATTTCGATTTTTTTTTAATTTATGTTTTTGATTTTTTCCCCAATTTTGTGAGAGAATTTCGACCCTCTCCCTACCGCTCCACGACCGCTCCAACAACGCTCGGGCGGTGTGACCAGGCCTTTATTTAGCATGCTATCATTCAAGTGGGTCTACAGTACTAGACTACACTAGCATTATGGGCCAAGGAACTGGCCAAGTATGAGTAATTGAGGACTCGAGATGGCGCTATTGGTTCATATCTCCTTTAACCAGTGGTCATTTGTTGTGCATAATGTGTGGGGAGGGGGTGAAGGTGGTTGACCTAGCGGATGAATACTTACTGCATTCCGGAGGTTCATCTGTAAAATCTCCACAGTCATTGTATCCATCACATGCAAATCGTTCACTGACAACGCGACCATTATCACATACAAAGGCTAAACAGAATCAATAGATAAATAGGTAATATCAGTAGCTGTGACAAAATCTATTGACCTGTTAATTAACAAAGAAATCTAAAGTTTTTAAAGGGGGAGTCCCCCCCAAGAAAAATAATTGATTAACATAAGAAATTAAGTTAAACAAGCATATTGATGAAATGTCATCAAAATCAGATGTAAAATAACAAAGATATGACATTTCAAATTTTGATTTACTTTCAGTATCCACATCCTTGTCAGTATGTTAATAAGAGAACTGATGATGTCATACACTCACTATTTTTTAATGAATATTTCAATTGAAGGACAATGTTGCAACAATGAAAATTCAAGGCAGGATTAGAGCTGGCATATTTCAGAAGCAAAATTAAAGAGGTCTTGTCCTCTCAAATTCTCTTGACTCCATCAGAGTGTACTTGAACTTGGAATCTTTGTATACACATAAGTTAGTTTCAATACATTCCATGGACTTTTCCAAATCACTATTAATGCAATGTCACACAAGCATGAGTAAAGCTGGGATAAACGAATCTACTTTTTGAGGGCCTGCCAACCGACTGTTGAGTGGTAAAATTGGGGGTTACTTAAACTGGAATGTATACTGGTCAGAATGTTGCATTATGGGTTAAGAACCTGGTCAGATTTGAGTAGTTAGGGACTTGAGATGGTGCTATTACAAGGCTGTTGGTTCGTACTGGCTTTAATAATTGGTATAAAAATGGAAAATGACCACGGTTCTTTAAGGCGTGGGTAAAACATTTGATATTTGAATAATGATAATTCAATAATGAAAGAATCAAGTACATTATATATTCCTATAGGTTCCAGACATATCACTTTCAGGACACTTTGGTAGATGTTAAGTGTTTTTACCAACATCATTGTAGACTTTGTAGACTTTCATCAAGATTACAAGTTATGAAAAACACCTGGCCATAACAAGAATCAAAGCCCATAGCTACCCAGTCAGATTGAACAAACATAAGAATATGACTATCTTTTATTAAAAAAAACTCATGCACATGTTGGTATTAATATAGAATTTTCCTAATATTGACAAGGTCGCTCTCTACAACACATTGATTCCTTTGAAAATGCAAGTCAATTCACAATGGAGAGCTGAGAGGCTTTTGTTGAAAGTTGGTGGACCAGGACAGCAGATCATCCGAAGATTTGCACCAGATCAACAATTTTCAAATATGTCGTTGTCCAGAGTTGCGAGACAATGCTGCTGTCCAGGTCGCTTCCAGATCCACCAACTTTTGACAAGAGCTTCTCAGCTATCCACTGTGATTTAACTTGCATTTTTAAAGGAATAGGTGTGTTGTAGAGAGCAGTCTCGTAGTGAATTGCAAAAACTTTCTAATAATATAGCATTTCCATTTCTTTGATGCAAGATAAAGAACATGGTAGATATAATGCATTGCTCAAAGATGTGCCAGGAACCGTACCTCGGGAATTGAACCTTGGACGCTCATGGTGTAATAAAGTACCTTAACTTCACCACGACAACTTGGCTAACCATCTCTAGCCAAAATCAATTTCATGTTTCACATCCTTTAATATTTCAAGTGATCCTCTCTGAATTATCATCACTCCTGTTGCCTCAGCCTCAGTAATTGGTTAACATAGTTAAAGGCAATTTAAAAGCATTATGACTTGACAGTATCATGTACATTAAAACATGAAGGAACAATGTACTTACTGCAATCGCTTTCATCATCTCCACTATTAACTACGTCATCACAGAAATTCCTACGATGCAAGCAGGTGTTGGTAAGACCAGATCTTACTTCCAGAATACCAGGGCAAGCTAGGAATGAAAAGAAAAAGAGCAGCACTGGACATTATTACACCCATCTTGCTTGCGTGCTCTGGTGCTGTCAGCTCTTCAAACTACAAGGTCTGGGGTTCAAATCCCACCGCAACAAGGCGTTTATCTACATTTGCCACTCTCTAGGTGAAGTAAATGGGTACGGAGTAGGAATGTATTCCTTAATTGCCCAAGCACTGGATCAAAATAGCTATGGGTAAATAATATTCCATACTATGTGTTCACATTTTATTATAATCATTACTTTTGCTTAAAGGAAAATCACAAGTCTTCTCTAATGTGATCAATATTACTTGATAGGTCCTATGTCATACTGCAAGGTATCCTATATAGAGCTTTCACCCAGATACATTCTAGCAATTAATCCTATTCACATGTTTTATAAAATTCTTTATGCATCATGAAAAAGTATAGAGCTATAATAATAGTATCATGCCAGTATTTTAAAAATAATTATGATCATTATTACAAGTATACTTACTGTCAGTATTACCAGTGTAGGGATTGATTTCGTACTTACATTTCTTTCCACTCTTATTCCCTCTTATTCAGGAATCATCCCTTTTTTTCTAATAGACATCCCTCATTTATATTCACCCTTTTCATCATAACTTCCAATCCTTCTTGTACAGCTCTCTCTTACACATTTACTGCTGTACACTCCTCACACAAGGTTATTTTGTATTAAATCACTCCACCATCCTTCACACAGCTTTCTTCACTCCTCTCTCTTACTCGCCCTCTCCTTCCACCTCTCTCCTTCAGATTGGCTACAATTTCAGTAGATGCAGTCAAGCTTAGATGATAATTTGCATATAATAATACATATGATTATTTTAGCGTCTTTTCCATTTTGATGAAGTGCTCAAGGCGCTTTGAAAGGAGTAAGACATAAAAGTATAGAGAACTAAGAGAAGTACAAAAAAAGGGCAAATTTAAAAATGAGGAAAAATTACTCTCTTCAAACCCAGAGTTGGAATATCTTTTGTTCATACATTTGAATATTCAGTTATACTTAATTTACAATTATGTAATAGTACTAGGACTGTCTATTGTAAGAACCCCATACTACACCAGTATAATCCTTACCATTAGCTTTTACATTATCACCAGTATTGATAGCATGCTCATTACTATCCTCAAGGGCTGCCAAGCATTATTATTGTGTGCAGCATCATTACTACATGAAGCATTATTCCATTCAATTATGGTTTTAATAGCATGAGAGATGAAAACATGACAAAGTCTAAGGACTGACCATTATCATATTTACAAATTAAAACCATGTACATGTATATCTTTATGACTTATTGTTTCTTCAAATCCATAACACCACCACTTCATTGTTAACTATTGATTTGCACTGTGCTGAAATTATGTCACTGAAACACTCACCACAATCTTCGTCTGAACCATCAAAGCAATCATTATATCCATCACAGCTGCTTGTCTCATCGTAACAGCCTAGGAAAATACCTCCACAGGATAGTTGACTTGGTGGACATTGCACTTAAAGAAAAATAAAGACACGTAAGAGAAATTCCGCGAAAGGACTGTTGGGTATTCTATTGCATTATATCCTTAGAAGAACCGGTTTTCTCAACATTTCGAGCAAGCGAACTCTACTAATTGTTGCTCTTTGCCACTCCTGGCGAAGAGAGGATAGTTCACTTACTCAAAATGTCAAGACCATCAGTTTTCTAAGAACTATAATAAAAAAATACCCAACAGTTCTTTTCGGGACTACCATACATGGTGACACTGATAACTTATGTCATCTCGTCTCACCACCATGTAAACCTTCAAAACATTCACCTTTCAAAAATCATATCTTCATGTTCTTCTACACGATGTGTTTTTATTGTGATTACTTTCCTTGCAATTATGATGAATACTATACAGTTTGACAACAGGTAGCAAAAAAAATGGTTGTAAAATGGGGACACGCATGTCGTAATTCAAGAAAGTTTGCATGTGTACACTCTATGATACATTGCATACAATTTAATTTCACTCAATGACCAATATTTTCAAATTTCACATGAAATTCCGCCAACCATTAAAAAGCATTTTAGAACGACATTATAATCTGGAATCATAGATATAGAAGTCATCATGAAATCTTAATTGAGAGATTTGATTATTAGAAAGAAACATTACACAATGGCAAAGCAAAAGACACCTCATTGTAAAAGAGAAAGGAAATAAAATAATTGGGCTTCTTGAATGAGGAACAGTAATATTCTTACAGTCAAATGACTTATAATATATATCTTTCATTATTGATATCAGAGGACTACTTTTACCTTAAAAAACTCAGCATTTATGTGATTGGCAAATTAGTTGGCTTACATGATTCTTCAGTCACTGCTTCGATGTATGCAGCCAGAACTAGTTCTGACGGAGAATCTGTATAAGGCTTTTCTATACTGATCCACATTGAGTTTCCTGGGGGACTTATTTTCCTAAGTCTGACACCATACTCATCATAAAATGGGATGCCAGAAATCTGAAAGTCAGAGTAAACAAATTAGTGTAAATATATATATATATATATATATATATAAATCAAACCCGGGCCCCCAGCTTTGAACGCCGGTGCCTTAACCACTAGACCACAGAGACAGGTTAGTGGCTAGGGCAACCCCGATCCAACTGATCGTCACAATGTCGCATGTGCATTTTGGGGCACTCGTTCCTCTCACACACTAACAGCTACGTTAAGATATTCATTTCTGAATGATACGCGCCTTAAAACCCAAGGTAACAACATTTTCCTATTAAAGGGGAACACAATGGCCAATACTGTATGTGGTCTCTCATTGACTGTGTGTTATAAATAACTAGTCTCAAAACATTACCTTTTGAGATAACTGTTGATAATACCGATAGTGAATTATCCTGCAATTGAATACTTATGTGGAAACTAACATAATTTCTAGCAGGAAAGTGGTTGTTTTGCTTCTTGGTAACATGATTACCTCAGTATGTGAATGCTTTGAGTAGTGAAATTGTGAGTTATCACTTTGACAGGAATGTATATCATTAGATTACATTGCTGAGAATATTGCATTATGGGTTAAGAACTTGGTCAGATTTGAGTAGTTAAGGACTTGAGATGGTGCTATTCCAAGGGTGCTGGTTCCTACTGGCTTTAATAATTAGTACAAACCTTGAACAGAACACTGCTCTCATCTCTGTCATCTAGACCGGAGCCTACCATGAGCATGTGTGATGCTTTAGTCACCAAACTCGATACATTTACTACAATCCGCGAAGGGGACGCAACTTGTATTGTCCATACCATTCGGAGAGGCAAAGATGTCGTAAGAAAGCGTGGATATCCAGGGCTTTGAATAGTAGCTATCTCTCCGAGGTTAAGCGAAATGGTTTTCAAAGGACCTGAATAAAGACAGTAGAGGATTCCTAACCATGTATTAACATATGCAACTACAGTTGGCAGCAAAATTATTCAACCCCCCTCTAATATTTGACATGATGTCATAATGAATAACATTACAACTGCAGATTGGTACTGAACCATTAAGATAGTTAGTAGACAGTTCATTACTAAAGAATACCAGAAAAAAAAAATCAAATTTTACTTCACATTTTTTTTAAATTGCAATTTTTGCACAAAAAGCATGTTGCAAAATTATTCAACCCCCTATTGACACACAAGAAAGGAATGCACATCCCACCCCTGCCCGGCATCACACCCCTGCCCTGGCATCCCACCCCTGCCCCAGCATCCCCCCATGCGCTGTTAATTAGTTAATATTGACAAGAAACAATGAAACAGGATGGCTAACATTATTGCATGATAAACTGATTAGCAAATGAAAAATAATTTTGAAAAAATATATCCAAGATATAATTCTAAAATACAAATATTAACAAGTGGAGCGCCTCTGGCAGGCTCACCTGCATCACACAATTCAATATAGCAGCAGTGCTGACTTTGAAAACTACTATAACATAATTATTCACAAAAATACAATTAATATTATGATACAATACTATGTTCAATGACAATAAATGATAGTTGACCTTGATCATGCGACCTAAGTCTTGTCAGTGATACTTGATTACCCCTACATCCACATTTTATAAACTATATCTATTAAACTTTGAAAGTTATGACAGCAATCTAATAATTACCTTCAAAATGGCCAAAGTTCATTGACCTTAAATGACCTTTAAATTTAGTCATGCGACCTGAAACTCCCATGAGATGTTCAGTGATACTTGATCATTCTTATGTCAAAGTTTTATGAACTAGATCCAAACACTTTCAGAGTTATGATGGTTATTCAACAATGCCCCCAACACGACCAAAGTTCATTGACCTTAAATGACTTTTGACCTTGGTCATATGACCTGAAACTCGCACAGGATGTTCAGTGATACTTGATTACTTTTATGTCCAAAGAAGATGAATCAGATCCATAAACTTTAATAGTTATGATGGTAATTCAACAAATACCCCCAACTTGGTCACAGTTCATTGACCCTAAATGACCTTGGTCATGTGACTTGAAACTCAGGCAGAATGTTTAGCAATACTTGATTACCCTTATGGCCACGTTTCATGAACTAGGTCCATGTACTTTTGAAATTATGATGAAATTTCAAAAACTTAGCCTTTATAGGTTAAGATTTTGATGTTAATTCCCCCAACATGGTCTAAGGTCATTGACCCTCTGACCCTAAATGACATTTGACCTTTGTCATGTGACTTGAATTTCAGAAAGAATTTTTAGTAATACTTGATTGACCCTAAGTCCAAGTTCCATGAACTAGGTCCATATACTTTCTAAGTGATGCAGTCATTTCAAAATCTTAACCTTCGGTAAAGATTTGACGTTGACACTGCTGCCGTCGGAAAAGCGGCGCCTGTAGTCTCACTCTGCTATGCAGGTGAGACAAAAATAATGATGGTAACATTATTCATAATGAATACTAATAACAACACTTTTAATGATAAAAACAATAATGCCAAATCTAAATCATTTACAATAAATATGATGTGTAAAGCGTAATTTTCAACTGACTCAATGTTTGAGGCTAGTTTGAATTAAAAAGAAAGTAGAGATAGAAAGGGATTGAAGAATACAAAAAACGTAATTAGGCACAAGCATCATTCCTTGAACACAATCCTTTTTTTTTCAAAAGGGGTTAAATTTTAACCTTCCGAATTCAGAATACTAGTAATGTGATATGCTGTAATATCATTGCGACTTCTATTTTAACCATAATACCAAATTTTGGAGGGATTAAATTTTTATCATATGATGAAAGAATGTTAGTAATGTTGATATGCTGAATTATTATCATTGCATCTTCTATTCCAACCATGATAAGTAATTCAATGTTCTATTATTACAAAAAAAATCTTAAATCAAGATATTACCACAGTCCTGTTCATCAGTGAAGTCAGAGCAGTCAACAATGCCATCGCATACCATCTGTGGAACAATCAGTCTGTCACTACCTTCACAGCTTGTGATGTCTTCAAATTTGAATTTTAAAGTAGAGTAAATGATATGAGCAAATGTTGATGATTTCAGGTATACAGAAACAAAATACACATGTAAATTCTAAGCTAAAAACCCCACCTACAGAATAAAATACTAACAAAGGTTATAATATTGATTAAGTAGAATTGTTTTTTTTTATCCTGCATAATTTGAGAGAATCACATACAAATACAAAAGAGGTGTAACACATTTGTGACAGTTTCTCTTTTCAAGTTCAGTACGAATGAATAGTGATACACATTTTTCTATCTTCCAAAACAGCTCAATGAGAAGTATCTGAAAAGAAAAATGTTCAGTAATTTTCACCTTAAATCTACCATTGGTGACATGACATAAGCTCCTGTGACATTTGCTCCAGTCTTGATATCTCATATGGCATGGAGTAAGAGTTAGGATTGTAAGAGCTATTGGTTCAGAAAATTGTCGATATAAAGATTAGTGTTGATTTTTTTTAAGGTGAGGTTTCATGATTTACAATGTACTGATTTTCCATCAGAGCATTTTTCTCCCAAGCAAATGCCAGGGAATCGAACCCTTACCATCAGTGTAACTGATAACATTCAATACCTTGTAGATGAGTAGCTGTGACCTGTAACATAACATCCCTGGTTCCATTTAAGGTGGTTGCCTGGACAACGATATGCCCGTGGGTGAAAACCTTGTCAGCGGCCTGACTGTAATCCTGTGAAAGTGGTCCTTCCATGGCCCACACAAAATCCTCATCTGCATCAACGGTACTGATTACTATGACATCACCAGGCAACAGATGGATGAATTCCACCATGACGACCAAAGCAAGGCTTGAGTCGTTGGATAGGAATGACCGTTCAAGGGATGACTCTTGGACGAAGTTGGGGTTGGAAGACATCACAAAGGTTGCACTTTCTCCGTTGGCTAGTATGATGGGAGCTACATGTACATGTATGTATAAACACAAGATATGCAGTCTCATATTGTCTGATATATTTACAATGTGAATTTTGGATTCAGAAAGAACAAGAGGAGACTGGACTACACACAAATCACTACGATACAAGAGACATTGCAGGAAACAAATGTATGAAATTAGAGACATTCCGGCCATTCCGGCCATTGATACTTAAATTATTTAAGGTCAAGCCAACACATGTGTTTAGTTTGTGGCATCACATACCCATTCTTTTGTATACTATTAAATGAAACATGATTTCATGTAGAAGTGTCTGATAAATCATAGCCTTATAATGACGCTTATTCTTATATATGCATACTCAAAATAAATATATTTCATGATTGGAAAGCAACCATTTTGGTAAAAAATGAAAAAATTAAAATGGGCTTACGGCAGTTGGACTCGTCCCCTCCATCTGGACAATGCAGCACGTCATCACAAATAAATGAAATAGGTATTTCTTCCCCATTGCTACAACTTGCCAGCTCTAAAATTAATCATAGAGATATATTCAATGGGAAATACTACAATTGATAATGGCTCAATTCCTAATAATGTATGTTTCTAACACTGTACAAGCTATTATTTTCGCAGATTTTGCGGATTGCCAATCAGCCGCGAATTTAACAACATGCGAAAATATTGACATATGTAGATATTCAAAAAGTTACCTTCAATTTCACTTTTTTCATTTCTCAAACAAAATCAGAGCCTAGATTATTTCCTGACATGTTTATCAATATTTATTCACTAACTGCAATATTACAATTTACTTTCCATAAAATAATTTGATTTAATTGTCATCTGGTTGACTTCGCACACACGTATTGACAGCCATTTGCATACTCATTAATATTCATAAGTCACATGACCATACATATAGGTTTTGAAGGTGTAAGACTTTGTTCATGAAATTCAACATTTTTGCACTAAAACCAACGTTTTAAAAATAAATCAACAAAAACAACTTCCAAAGATTACTCTTACAGATCAAACTGTGACATGATCATTCCTTGTTATCTAGAGAACAATCAGCATTCAAGGCATTTCAAAGTATTTGTCTTTGGTAAATTATAGAAAGATTGCAAACCAGGCCTTCATTGGTACAATTCTTCAGAAGATTGCACATGTAGCTGCATGCCCACATAAGAACTTTTGGTGTATGCCCAATCAACTGTGGGGCAATAGAACAGTGGTGTCTATAAGACACACATGAAACACCAACAACATTTCACTGGTCTTTTCTGTCAGCTCTTTCAAACGATCTTTTCAAAAGAAATAGATTATGTAAAACAAATGTGGGTGAATCGAGGAGGGATGGCATTCAGCCACATCTGGTATTTTGCATTTGTATGAGTTCTCAATTATTTATAAAGTAATAATAGTATTATCATCATTTTCACTTTATTTCTGTCTTTAATTATTATATTGGAAAGCTATTAAATGGAAAGCAAGCAAAGCCAGAAACTCACCTGTTTCGTGCACCATACTTAGTTGAAGACTAAACCCATATCGCCCAACAATACCATCAGTTTCAAACCTCAGCTGCATGAAAGAACCTGATGATATAATGTCATCAAAATTCCTACTCCCTGTGAGAATGGTTTCAGGGTCCCGACCTGCATACACGTACAGGAAGTCATATCCATCCTCTGTATTAAATGCAATGAATTGGAGCAAGACTCTGTAGCTGGAAGGAACATGGATATTCCACAAAATGTCTGCGTTGTTTGGGTAATTTTGAGGGTAGTTTGGTGATGTTATAACCGCAGTCTCTCCTAACTCAAGGTCAACCCTGTCCCCTATTGAAATCAAAAGAAATATGTATTTAATAAGGTCAGATAAAAAGAAAAGTTTGACCATACAGTGTCTAGAGGAAATACTTGTGCACTGCAATTTGACTAATACAAAACAAGTATAGGTCGAGTATAAGAATAATGAACAGTTATTAGTACATGTAGTAATGGTACAGTAGAAGAAATAAATAAATAATATAGGATTTGTATAGCGCACATATCCACCTTGGTGCTGCAAGGCACTCCTATTGAGTCCTATATTACCATGGCTAAGCTAGTCTACCGATTCCGGTGTGCACAGCTTTTGGAGGAATTACTTCCTGCCGGTACCCATTTACCTCACCTGGGTTGAGTGCAGCACAATGTTGATAAATTTCTTGCTGAAGGAAAACACGCCATGGCTTGGAATCGAACCCATGTCCCTCAGATTGAAAGATGAGAATCTTCACCACTAGACCATGATGCCCCCTACCTTAACCCTAAAGACTGGGGAGGCTGATTCAGTCCCCCCCTCTACATTTTTTGCGATAAGTCCGCCCCTCAAAAATTTTTGACATCGCTCGCTGACTTTTTACTTTCAAGTTTCGCGCAACTTTTGAAACCAAAATTGTGACCTGCGAGTACGCGGTTCCTAAATTATGCAGCATTATGCAAGTGCATGCAGACCCAAAATTACTCAAAAACGTGAATTTGTGTACAAATCCAATGCAAATAGTGTTTTTAGCCAAAATTCATAAATGTATGATTATTTTTCTTTTCACTGCTTAAAATCAATTAATTTTATCTTGTTTATGGTCAAAATAAAGTCCCTGACAATTTCCATTGAAAAAACATTTAAAAACAAAATTTGAAAAACAAAGAAATACATAAGAAATTTAGAAAACAATAGAATATATAAGAAAATAAATGTTTTTTGAAATTTTTGAAAAATAAATTTGATCAGATGCCTATCTAGAGTATGTGAAACAGAAATTAGCATTTTAGGTTTATTATTTTATTAATTAGAGCAAACTTATTATTTTATACATAAATTAGCATATAATGAGCAATGAGATTTTTCACAGAATTCGAAGATATAGTTTTGTAGATAATGCCATGGGTAACGCGCATGCCAATTTTCATCGCAATCGCGCGATCGACGGCCGAGATCATAAGGGGGTTGAATCAGCCCCCCCCCCCGTCTTTTTAGGCATCGAAATAGCCCAGTCTATTTGAATTAAATGGCACAAGGAAATTCAGAAAGGCCACTGCTGTTTTTTCATTACAAATTATTTTCAGTTATTGTAGCTATAATGAAGGTATGATGTATTAAGAGGAAGAATAATTCCTATCATCATATTCTGTTAATTTATGTTTTGGCCTGAAAATACAAACTCACTCTGAAGTAACCGTTTCTAGTCTCCATTCCACTGTGGCATTCCTCTTCTAAATCATTTTCATGCTATGAAGGTACATGAACTGAATTAATCAAAATGGGTTTTCGAAAATTAGAAGTTTGAATCAATGGTAACCGTCTTTGAGGGTTTACAACTTGACTGCATTGATACTTAGCAAGTATGGTTTCTTGACATTTGCTCCGATGACAATCGCTCCAAAATTCCATACACTGATGGAATGACCAACTTCGAACCTGGGTTTAATCCTAATATGACATTTTTGTGTTTTGAATTTTTGACCGCATCGCTCACTGACTCTTTACTTTCAAGTTTCGCGCAACTTTTGAGACCAAATATGTAACCCCGGGGACACAGTTCCGAAATCACGCAGCATTTTTGTAGGTGCATGTCAGACCCAATATTGCTCAAAAACATGAATTCATGTACAAATCCAATGCAAATTGTATATTTAGCCAAAATTCATAAATGTATGCTTATTTTGTCTTTTACTGATTAAAATCAATTTATTTCATCATGTTTGTGGTTAAAATAAAGTCCCTGACAGTTTCCATTGAAAAAAAAATTGTAAACATAAGGAAAATAAATGTGATGTTGATGGTGTAAAAAGAGTCTGGGAACCAAAAATCAGCATTTTTGGGGGCATTATTTAGTTAATTAGAGCAAACTTTTGATTATATGCATATATCCGCCTAATAAATTAGCAATGAGGTTTTTCGCAGAATCTGATCTCATAGTTTTGTAGATTATGCCATAGACAGCAGAGATAAGGGGGGGGGTGTTGATCGAAATAGCCTTCCAGTCTTCTTAGGAATCAAAATAGCCCAACTATTTAGGGTCACACTTAACCCTACCCTAAGCCTAACATAAAACCCTATTGCAACCCTAGCCCTACATCTTAGACGAAATAAAGCCAGGAGCAATTGTCGCAGGAGCAAATGATTTGTTACCGGAAAGCATACCTGGACTAAGTGTACTATAAAAGAAATATGGAGTTGGAGTAGCCTGGACATGACAGTTTTCTTGGAAGTCCCAGCAGCAATCACCAGATGAAAAGCATTGCACATCACAGTAGCAGTCACCACGATTACAGCTTTCTAATGGATCGGTACAGCAGCTTAGTCCACATGATCCATTGTAAGGAACTCCTTTAGTTGTAACATAAATGTGGATGGTAAAGAAAAAAAAATCATAAAACATTATTTACCGGATATGATCAATACAAACGATGAGTGCAATACATTACAATCATAATAACGTGCTAGTTTCTAGAGTGCTCTTACAAAAAACATTGCTTTACAGTTCTTTGCAAACTGATAATTGTTATTCAGGGGCAACACAAAATTTTTTCAAAGGTGGAGGGGTGGGGTGGGGGTAGGGTTAGATTTGGGAGGGGGAATCAGCTTTCCATCTTGTATGATGTCAAAATACCGTGTCAATTATTTGAACAGTACAATATTAAAACCAACAACAGGAGAGTTTGAAATAGCAGTAATTAAAAAAATCCTTACGTATGGCAGTAAGCGTGAGTCGGAACCCGTGTCGACCGACAGCGGAGTCACTCTGAAAACGTATCCACATTTTGGAAGTCACCTCAGCCAAATCTCTTGGTCGATTAACATCTGTTATCCTTGCAACCAGTGTTTCATTGGAATATGTTTCTCCATTGTATATGTATAAGAAGTCATAAGGATCTTCTAATTCAAAATCAATGAAATGGATGAGTATGGCCGCATCCAATGGTGGCACAATCTCCCATATTCGGTGTAGATTATTTGGGTACAACTCCGGATAATTTGGTGAGGTTATCTCATAAGGTTCTCCAATGCCGAGGTTTATCTGAATGAAGTCTGGTTCAGCTGTAATTACAAATGGGGTATAAAGTATATTCATATATGTGTAATGCACATGATGGCTAGATTCTATGCAAGACACATATCATAGCAAACTTACTCAGTCTCCAACAGCTTAACGTTCACATCATATCATCTTCAGCCTGGAGTACCTCTTTAACCAACGACAACCAACCCTCCATTAAATAAATTTTATGAGGACAATAGGCATAATACGTGGTTCACAATCACTGCCAAGTAGTTTTTGAACAAACGTGCTTTCATTATAAGATATAATTATCATGTGACATCACATCGTGGGTTGCTGCGTTTGGGTTGGGCAATCATGAAACCAAACCATTTGAGATAACGGTTATCTGGATTCCAAGAATATTGAGTCCAGTTTACAGTACCATTTGAGAATTGGCTAAATTTTCACAAAACATCAGGTAAATCGGACCAGACCTTTCAGGAATTTAGGGGGCCCTTTTCTCAAATGGTTAAGAAAACTGGACCAAATGTTACAGGAATTTAGGAGGCTCTTTTCTCTAATGGTTTGGCTACGGTTTTCCGACAAGATGCAATGAACTGATGTGATGCCACAAGCCGATGTAACAAACAACAGCCTAGTACACATATAAAGCACAGTCCAGTCAACCTGGTTTGCTACGATAGAAATCATCATGGAAGTATAACACCAATGTGTGTTATCAAATACCATTCAAATGATCAACAGTAGTTATGATATTCACTAATACTCACATGAAGGTAATACGACATCATCTGTAAAAGACAGGGAAAAAAGTTGGCGAAAGAATTGGTGCCGCAGAATTATGGAAACAAAAATCAAATTATAACACTTTCATCGGTTCAAGATGATAAAAAAAATATTGTTTAAACCTCTACCAACCTTAACAATATTGATGGCAAGCTTTCAATCCACTCCTGTGGACATTTCAAGCCAACTCATACTGATTATTATTTGAACTTCGAATCAGATCATCCCCTCAAGAGACTCTATCTACTGTCACCCATCTGTAGTCCATTGATCAAGAGACATAGATTCGCAGACCTCAGGCAGTATCATGTGTGATTAAAAACTTGGCCTGAGAAAGTCCACAGGAGTGGCTATTCCAAGGGGCATATAGATCAGATGGGAATACTCTCAAATTGTTGAAATGTCAATTTTGGCTGTTAGTTCGGCTTTTTTCTTAGTGCATGGTTTTTTAAAAGAGATCCTTTGAATTTTTTTCATGATTTCCATCTGAAAAGCGTGCACAAATCTTAAAGCTCAAAATGATTTCTGCATCTTACTCTCATCAGTGAATCTTTAAGAATAAATCTGATACTTTGGCAGTCTACAATTTCAACTTTAGATGCAATTACTGGCAATAACTTGTTATGTCATTCTTAAAAATCTTTTTTTCATTTGCCATCTTCATGACGCTGATGCAAAAAGCTTAACATTTGGTTCAATGTTAACCCGACCACATCCATTTTGCTAAAGCTTTGTGTACATACTGCAAAAGATTATTTATTATTTAAAAAATCTAAAATAATCTTTTAATAATCATAATATAATGTTATCATTATATTAAAAGATTATTTGATCACATTGTAATGAAACACTTAAAGTATTATGATTTTGAAACATGAAAAGACATCAAAAGCACTCATGGATATCCTCTCATAAATATTTCAAAATCTTCAAGGCAAGCACAGATCAGATTAAAAATTCATTAAGCATTGAACAAACCTAATATACATTAATATCAATATATTTTACACAAATCTCTCTGATGCATTAAATCAAATGTTCGTAAAAATTACTTACTTTGTTTCACAGCCTCAGTAATGAACGAAATGAACCGAGAGACCCTGGCATATATTCCGGGATATCCAGGATCGGCACATCCCTCACCCCAGGAGGTCACTCCAACGAGATGCCATCGGCCATCTTCTCCTTCACAAACCAATGGACCACCACTATCTCCCTGTAGGGATTGATGAATGAAAGTAGTTGCAGTAAACACTTATTTCATGAGAAAGTCTGTAAAACGGAGGTATTGTCACTATAATATTGTGGATCTTCAGCTGGTAAAGTTACATAAACTGAACTTTGTGGAATTATGAAATCTTATCTGACAATGAAAATAAAGAATTACACATCAAAAAGAAGAAAATAATTCAACATAAAGTTGTATCATATGCACTTAGAGCTAAAACAGAAATGTAAGTAAGGCCCATGCTGTCCTATCACTCTTGATTCAAATAAATGAACAGGTTTGCATACATAACATGTATGCAAATTTAGAGGGGGTTGTTTTCAAGAACTTCATATATGAATTCATACTGTCTTTCACAATTTATGAGTGACTTTTAGAATGACTGGTGATCCTTTCTTGCATGCTTAATCCTCACCGATGAACATTTGATGCATACCATTTACTGCATGAATCCAGGTGGGTGTTTCATAAAGCTGTTCTTAAAGTTACAAACAACTTTACGCACGACTGGAACAAGTTCTTAGGTCAAAACTCAATTACATAGGACATCACATAGCACAAGAAAGGATCACCGGTCATGCATAAAGTCATTCGTTTCTTATGAACAGCTTTATGAAACACCCACCAGATGGATCACCATTAAGTTTTATGAAACTCCCTCAAGGGACTCGTCTTAGAGTTACCATTAATCCAACCAACTTCATCTATATGGAAATCCATCATTGTCACAATATTTCCTACAGAATGTCTTTTTGTAGAAAAAGAGGAATTGACAATGATGAATGTATGAATATTCATCCTACTTATCAGAAAACATGTTGAACAAGTAGATGTTGCTGGCTTTCCACAGTTGTTGCTAATCGGATCAATCCCATATCTTTGTAAGAAGGGACCCTGATCTATTCTCACCTGACATGTATCAATTCCACCACGTTCATATCCTGCACACATCATAAGATCGGTGGTTTCACCAGGATACAGTCGTGCGCACGTCTCCTGAGGTATTAGACCTACAACAGCTTTCTGTAAGACGTCTGCAATAAAGTCTGTGAATCAAGATCAAAAGGATGTTAGTATGTATTTCCTAAATATATATATACTTGTATATATTATGAGTGGTTTGTTCAACTGATATAACAATGCATATATGTGTGCTTGTGTTCTGTTGTTGCTGCCTGTATGCAGTATTGTAGTCAAGGCCTGAACCATCAAGCCTTGGCAAAGATACAAGCTTCAGGCCTCTATGTCAAGACAAAATAAGTAATAATCATGCTGATGTAACAATCATGTGTTAATAATAGTAATAGTAACAACAATGATATCGATAATAATAACTAGCACATCAATGATGTGAAGCTCATCCGGCATCTTGCATCAAAACTTAACACAATTTTAATTTCAGTCCAGTTGACACTGTCGTGAATTATATTGGTGACATAAATTGATGAAGAAATGACATAGAAGCATTTTTTGTGATCCATGAAATAATTTCATATGAATTAAGTAATAATAATTATTTAGTAGTAGAACCTTGGTGCACCTAATGTAGCTCTCAGATGGAACAAAAATAACCAAAATCAATCAACAAATAAATATGTAATTTTTGTGAGTTTTGAAAATAATTAGCATATTTAATGAGTTTCAAAATTCTATGTTGAAATTTTGTATCACCACCTCGAGCTATCATATAACGCAAACAAAATTTAAATCGATCAACAAATGAAGAAGAAAAAATTTTTTGTGATTTATGAATAAATTTTGCATAAATTAGAATAATTTTCCAGACAAAATTTCAAAATTTTGTGTACAAGTTTGGTGAACCTCATGCAGCTCTACCAGATGGAAGAAAAAAAATTAAAATCTGTCAACAAATAAAGAAGAAGAGGCATTTTCTGTGATTTCTGAATTAATTTTGCATAAATAAGCAAGTAATTTTCTACTGAAAATTGCAAAATTCTGTGTAGATTTTGGTGGGCCTAATGAAGTTCTACCAGTTGGAAGAAAAAATATAAAAATCTGTCACCAAATAAAGAGGCATTTTCTGTGATTTCTGAATTAATTTTGCATAAATATATATAAGCAAGTAATTTTCTACTGAAAATTTCAAAATTCTTTGTAGAAGTTTCATTACGTCAAACCCCCGTTTGGAGAAAGACCGCAGTTCAGATTGCAAACTGCGGTGCTTTACCCCAATTTTCATTTGAAACTCTCAATAACATTTCCATCCCCATTGTCTCTATTTCACCTCCACAGGCCAGTAAATGAGCATCGAGCCAAGGACGAAAGGATAAACAACAGCTGTGCTATTACGTAAGACTTCTCTGCCTGTAGTAGGACCTTCAGAATGAAATTATTATATTCGACATTTAATCACGTTTTCAAAGGCATATTGTATTCAGAAATCAAATGTCAGTCCATTTTCAATTTCGAAGGAAGAAAATCGACCTCGAAATAAGGAAAGTAAGTAAATAAAATGGTGGCATGCTTTGCGCTCGGGCTGTTGTGTTATCTTCGGACTGAGGTCAAGAAACAGGTCTTTTGATACTTAATCTTGGGGCAGTGGGTTTGTCGTACTTATATAAGAGAATTGATTGAGGAAAATTGGGGTATAGTGTTCTCAAATGGAAGTTTTTGTCATGTGGTGAACCTCATAAAGTTCTACAAGATGGAAGAAAAAAGTATAAATCGGTCAACAATTAAAGAAAAAAAAGCATTTTATGTGAATTTTTTAAAAATATGAATAAATTAATTTCGCATATATTAGCATAAAATTGTTTTAGTCAAAATTTCAAAATTCTGTGAGGAAGATTGGTGAACCTCATTAAGCTCTACAAATGGAAGAAAAAAAATCAAAATCAGTCAACAATTAAAGAAGCAGTTTTTGTGAATTTTGAAAAATGCACATAAATTAGCATACTTAATGAATTTCAAAATTCTGTGTAGAAATTTTGAATCCCCCACCTACTGCTATCATATAAAGCAAACAGAATTGAAATCGGACTTGAAATGGCAAAGTAGTAGCATTTTCAAATTGTGGACGGACGACAGAATACCGAGCCACGCCACGGCATAAGCTCATCTTGCCCTTCGGGCCGGATGAGCTAAAAATGATAATAATAATATCTTAGGAGTGTAACATCAGTTATGACACTACTCTACCAGCTTTCCCTGTACAACAAAACATGTTATAACCCTTCTCCAATCTAAATGCTGAATGCCTAGCAAGAAGCAGAAGGGTCCATTTTTGTAGGTCTTTGGTATGACTTAATTGACCATGAATCAAATCGACAATCTCCCTGTCATGAGGTGGGCCTCTACCACTGAGCCACCAAGCATGATGTTAAATAAATTATTTAATGCACAGTAAATTCCTACAGTCTCCAACAGTGTGTGCCACAGTATGCTCACAGTGTGGCAAACAATGAGAAATCATTTTCCCAGTGTTATATTTGAGCATTTCAACAGTGTAAATCACATATTTACAGTGAACCATGTGAACATGCTGTGAACAGTCACAATGTCCAGGTGTCCACAATGTGAAAATATCTTCACTAAGTTGAATTTGAGCATTTCAACAGTGTGAATATTATTTTCACCATTATGTGATCACACTTTGTCACACTATGTTATTTTTAATAGAAAGTGGGATACCTAACCTGATTCAGTGTCACCCCATCCACTGACAGTGCACCTCTTATAATCCTGAACCTCTTCAGCTGACTCCGCCAAACACGCAGGTCTCAGGTAATCTGTGAAGCTGACTGGATGAGATAAT
Organism: Lytechinus variegatus; assembly: GCF_018143015.1. Classification (NCBI taxonomy): domain Eukaryota; kingdom Metazoa; phylum Echinodermata; class Echinoidea; order Temnopleuroida; family Toxopneustidae; genus Lytechinus; species Lytechinus variegatus. Next base: position 8,663,489 of record NC_054749.1, read on the forward strand.
CTGATGAGGGCGACATCACCATCCGCTGTCTCAATATTGTATCCGGGATAGACAATGATTTCAGCAAGGGAAAGGTTCAGATGGTGGTTCGATGGAGAGGAGAGAAGCAGGTCCCCCAATATGATGTGATCTACCGTGTAAGGAATGTCCACTCTGAAAGAAAGTTTTTATGCATGTCCTTTATGACAATAAATTCATATATATAAACTCACACTCTTTAATGTTCAATTCAGTCAGCTGATTAAAAAATGTCTATATTTGATCATATGGCTACTTTTCAGATAATCTTATACCACATGTGCCAAACAAAGTTGGTCTTCTATCAATTTGTTGAGGGCCTGAATGCCATTTTGGTTTTTACTACACTTGGTCCAATACCTGCTTAGTGTAATTCTTATTTAGTCTATTGCCAAGTTGATCTAATTTCCATCTCATTTATTTTTTATTTCTTTAAACGTTGAACTAAACGCTGGGTTTGTAAAGAGTAAACCATACAAACTAAACTGTTTTTAGACCAAGCAGATATTGGAAAAAATGGGTGTGGCAGACAAAATGTTAAGTGGGCTTAAAAACAATTAGACCAATTGGTAAGTAGACAAACTGGTAATGGACAAACTAGTCTAAGACTGTGTGGGACAGAAAGTAAAGGAAACGGCTGTAGACAAAATAGGCAATTTAGATTAAAAAAAGGCAGTGTAAAGTAACATTTTGCTAGGTATCAAAAATAATATATTTTGTTTTACAAAAGATACTTACACACAATGTGCAGCCGTGACAATCCATTCAGGAGCAATCAATGTACCACCACAGACTTGACCACGATCATAATCATAGAGGTAGACCATCCAGGGGAATTCCCCTTCCTTAGCGTTGGTTCCACCCACTATTCGAGACTGGTCTTGGGTATATGCAGGACGAGTGCCACATATCGTTGTGTTGAAATAATCTTAGTTGGAAAGAAAGACAAATTGGACTATTATTATTATTATCATTTATATACTGCGCTTTTCCCAGAATGGCCCAAAGCGCTTACAACAAGAAAAGAAATTGTTACAGCAACTATAAAGATGAACCTTACAATCCCAAAAATTGGGATTGGAAAAAAGAAAGGTTTTAAGTCCCTTTTTAAATGAAGCAACAGATGGTGATTGTCTAAGAGTAAAAGGTAAGCGATTCCAATATTTAGAAGCAGTTACGGTAAAAGTCCTATCCCCAGCCAGTTTCTTTGTGATTTTATATGTGAGACGGAATGGGTCACTGGAGGCTTGTACATTCCTGCGAGGGGTGTATAGGGTCAAACAATCATGCAGATATAAAGGTGCCTGCTGATTAAGAGACTTAACAACTAACAAAAGTAACTTAAAAACTATACAATGTCGTATGGGAAGCCAGTGTTACGATTCAAGGAGTGGTTTAGAGAAGTGAAATCTTGTTTTTTGATAGATTATTCGAGCTGCCCAATTTTGAAGCCTTTGAATGCGATCTACTTGAGTAATGGGGATGTTAGAGAGAAGACCATTGCAGTAATCTAAACGGGACAGAACTAGAGAACGAATTGCATTGTTACAGGCCGATTGAGTAATATATCTTCTAATTTGAGAAATATTCCTTAAATGAAAAGTTACAGTAGTGCATATTTGAGAAACACCATTGACATTTCTCTATCAAAAATTACACCAAGATTTTTAACAGTAACTGAAGGGCTTATGGATATATCACCAACTATTAACTTTAGATCTGGCAGATTGCGTAGGATGTGAGGAGATGCTGCTATGAAGAATTCTGTTTTGAGTCATTTAACTTTAATTTGTTAACTGTCATGAAGAATTCTATGCTATGAAGAAATCTGTTTTTGAGTCATTTAACTTTAATTTGTTAACTATCATCAATAAAACATTTAAAATAATTTAGATTAAAATAATTTTAAATAAAAATTTAGTAATACAACACTCATGATGTTGGACATCAATTTGCAGCAAGGAGGGTATCAGCTCAATGGTGATATGATTACAATAAAGAGAAATTATTCTTTGAGTTTTCATACAATTATTTTAGCTACTCTGACTTAAAAAAAATGTATAGTGGAAATTGCTAATATGAATCAGAAAATAGAGATATGGCACTATTAACCTATATTACTCATCACATCCACCCAATCTCTCTCTCTCTCACACATACACACACACACACACACATGCACCCCATCACATTAACACATGCAACCCTGCCACACCCTACACACACACACACACAAACACTCACATCTGCAATGTACACATTCATGTTTGCTTTGAAAATTGTCTAAACATCACGTCTCCAGCTGGCTTCTAAACCCTAATTGTGGCTTATATTGGAAAAAAGCTCAACTCTAGTGCATTTGAAAGATTATTTGAGGATCATTTTTTATAAAAAAATCTTTCCTCATATATAACATAAAGCAGGACCAATTACACACACAAATACCTCACTCACGTTAACACAAGCAACACACCCCCACACTCGGCTTTTTGCAACACATACCCCCACGACCTCCTAAGCAAGAGCCCTCATTGTCCGGTTGTGAATCCGTAAAGTGAGTACAGTTGATTGGCCATGGCTGTCCGACCATTTCTTCATAGAGGGGTTCACAAGCATTAGTAACATCAAGACATTCTGACAAACAAGGTCTTCTGGTCGGTCCATTGTGGATACATTCAGGGAAGTAAGCGCTACATACTAGCTCCATCAATCCATCATGGCATTGGTCAAGTCCAGACTGCGCAATGAGATACCATAGGAGAAAATTACTCTGTGATTGATAAACACTAAGAAAATCAGGTTCAACTTTGCACCTCCTCAGCTGCAAACAAATGTCAAAACTAGAGCACCTTATAGGGGTACATCAGGGTTAAAATATGAGTGTGCATACACCTGCTTTCACAAAATATTGCTAAATATATAAATTAAATAACTTTGTTATTGCATTTTGATGAATTTTCAGTGTTTTGCTTGTTGAATTTTGCTCTATTTACTAAAATAGAATTATTTTTAGTCTTGAGTACTCCTTTACAGGTGCAGCTCTGCATCTCTCTATGATGGATGCATATTTTTCCTACCACTAAAGGGTACCACAACCAAATTATAGAAATAATCTAAAACAATTAAGAAGATTGCAAAATGATTAATATCATCTCTATGGTTCATGATACAGAAATAATTGTTTAAAAATCTCTGGGATGTGAACATATCGTCGCACGCACCATGAACCGTCCTCTCTGCGCACTTCGATGCGAAAGTTTAGCGCACTGTATTTGTTCAACGAACCGTCCTGTTACGTTGCCCACTGTGGCATAAATTATTGGCTTCAAGAATATATAAAGATACGGGATGAAACTTTGGAACCTGAACTTTTTAACAAAGACACTGGTAAATAATTTGCTCTCCTCGTAGGTGCACTTATTGCTGGTTTAAAAAGAAAACTTTTCTTTAAATGCGTTTTCTGCATAAGTAACTTTCGCATTGAAGTGCGCAGAGGATGGTTTGTGGTGCGTGCGACTACACAGACTTTGCGAAAGGTGCAAATTAAATAGGCATCAGGATAATTTTCTCAAAAGGGCAAGATAATTTGAATTGTGCAGGCAAACCACTGAGTTTATCAGGGTAAGTAGTGAACCAGACTTCAAAACCCACTGGAGCTACAAGTATTTAAATATTACTCCAATATACATTTTCTTGTCATTATGATAACATGTTCTTATCAGTATTACTTATAAGGCTGATTGGTTTTTAAAGAGTACTTGCCTGATTGGTTAAAAGCTGCAGTGCTGCCAGTGAGTCTTGCTCACTCGCCGAATATGCATTTGGAAAGTAAGTATTGCTATACCGAACAAGGCTTCGACAAGGCTCTGGAATCTCTTCACATGGGGCTAACAAACAATGAACAGATACTGATATATTATATACATATGGGTCAGGAGGGACTGTGGTCCATAGCCCCTTTTGCTTGTATTGTATGTTACTGGTTACTTTATTAACTTATTTATTCACTGGTAATATTTTCTGAAGGGGAACCACATTGGGCTAATAAACATACAGATAGTGATATATTATTCGCTTGTATTTCATTATTTATTGATTTTACTTCATGCACTTGTTTATTTACTGGTATCTATTGTTTTTTTTTGAAGGAGGATGTTTCCATCCTTCCTGCATAATCTGTTCTTGAATTTACCCCAGCATCCAGATAACATATCAATATCTTATATAATGATACTCTTACATGTAGCTAGAAAATATGTAGTCCTCAGGTTAAACTGCTGCAAATGGTCAAAAGATAACACGTAAAAAATTGAACATTGAATTCCTTTAAGCAGCTCCAAAGCTATCCCAGGATGAGCTATAATAGAATATGCAATGTTTCTGATGATTAAAATTTGAAAATCACTTACTTTTCTTAAAGTCTGAGTGTAGAACACCAAATATGAAATAAAAGAACAATATAATCAAAAATCATTAAAATACAGAATGTTGATATGTGCTACAGTGTTATTTTGAGATATTTCGTTCATCGGCATGACAATAAAGAATTCAAGAGGCATATTGAGTTGTTGTACCTGTCATAAACTGCTTAAATAAGAAAGGAATATAAAACCTTTCAAAAGAAGGTTAGACAAATATGAAATTGCATAACATGTTTTGATGAATATGCCCGACAATTTTACCACTTTTAAAAAGTTATGTTCTACAAAAAAAAAAACTTACGACAAAAATCTTCATCAGAAAAATCCACGCAATCGTTAAATCCATTACAGGTAAAATTTAAATGGATACATCGTCCGTTTGAACAATTGAACATGTCAGCATCACTGCAGTCTGAAAGAAGAATACAAACAATCTGTGATTTCATGCAATATAAAGCATTTGGCAGTGACAATCAATTTCACAATTTTAACGCAATATAAGCAATTGAATTTTCAAAATGCAAACAGTTGCTGATTATCTATTGTTACAAACCTATGAAGTTTCTAAAAATCAAAGAGGATACATGCATCAAGGGAAGAGTTGAAATCATTTTCTAGCACTCTAGTTTTATCTTAGAAGGGGAAATTTCTAGAGCCTATTCAATTTCTGATCAACCAAATGGAGTAAAAACAGAGTAGTTGGTGTGAAAATACAAAGTTCCATCAGCGAGAGATAATCATTATTGTAAAAAAAAATTGTACTTAGAAAGCTTTCTCTGTTCTATAAAATGAAAGACAAGATTATTTTTCGAAAGCTCAGTGTCCTTAGATTTTCATTATGTTTGAAATCTGACATCTTTTTGTACTGAAGCTGAAATTCTAGAAACGGTTCAGTTGCTTCTGGACCCTGTTGCATAAAAGTTACTACAATAGTAACTTTGCCATCCGATGGTATCTTCCGTAGAATTCTTGAATTTGATTGGCCATTGAACATTGTTGCCATATTAGTTACTACTGGATTACAGGGTTACCATAATTGTAACTGTTATATAATGGGAACCTGACCTGATTTTTCTTAGTGAATTTAACAGAGCATGTACCTATTCCTTTAACAAGGCTGACCACAAGGAGGAAGCCTTGATCTTGGACTGTGTTATCAGAGGTGAACTGTAACCAGACGTGAGAGCCAAATGATGTAAAACTTGGTGGTGGAAGGTATCCTGACAGCCTGTAGGATACTACTCTTTCCTCTTCATCACTGGTCACTCCTTCATAAACAGTGAGGACGTCGTAGCCCGACTCCACTCTGAAGACGAGAAATGCAACTAAAATGCTGTACCCGTGAGGAGCAACAATGTACCACGTCTTATCGATGTTAGCATCGTACAACTCGGGATAGCCTGGGCTTGTTATTTGTACTTCATCATCTTGGTCTTGTAACGAGATAGTCTCCAAGTCTGCGCAATATGATAGGTTTAGGATTATAATAAGCAGTATTTTGCAGTATCAGAGTAGACAGATTCTACAGTCCTATCATATCAAACATGTTTTTTAGGTTTCAGGAATGCTAACAGTAAAACATGAAAATATAACTCTTAGGAAAGACAGTGTTATGAGTATTCCATTCATCATATTACACAGAGAAACCATTCAATTTAATTTAATTAATTTATTCAGCATCCTTTAAAAATACAATCGCGCACACACAAGGATAAAACTACTGAATTACAATGTAAACAAGAAAAGAGTAGAAATTTAAAAGAAATGAAAACAAAATGAAGAGGATGAAGGCCATTAACCTGTCAAAGCCGACTCCTTTCATCACCACATTATCATAAATTAACACGAATAAAATAACAAAATACACATTACATTCAAAGAGTACACAGGGGAAAAAGAAGCATTTATTGTTAAAATTGAAGAATTAGTGGTTGCAAACTACAAAACAAATTTCAAATATTCTCACTTACATTTAAGTAAGATGGATTCCAGGAAAGGGAGTAAAGTTGAAACCCTTGCATAGATTCCTGGAAAGCCTGGATCAGCACACCCGTTACCAAAGCTTGTTACACCTGTCAGGTGCCATCTCCCATCAGCACCTTCACACACCAAAGGACCACCACTATCACCCTGAAAAGATGAATGTTACAATCAGAAGAAATGTCTAATCAGGACAAAAGTTACATAAGGAAACATTTTACTATTAGCAGAATGTGATAAATCTTACATATCACTTACGATAATGAGAGGCCCCTTTACACGATGAATAAGGGGTAGTCATTGTTTTATTTTAATCCCCAAGCAACATTTCATTGTATACAACTTCTTTATATTTAAGAAATTGATAAATGAATTGAATAGGCTAATTGGTTATTAGCGGGAGCGTCGTGGTCTAGTTTTTTAAGACTCTCATCTTTCAATCTGAAGGATATGGGTTCGATTCCAAGCCATGGTGTGTTTTCCTTCAGCAAGAAATTTACCCACATTGTGCTGCACTCAACCCAGGTGAGGTAAATGGATACTGGCAGGAAGAAATTCATCAAAAAGCTGTGCGCACTGGAATCGGTAGACTAGCTTAGCCAGGGTAATATAGGAGCACTATGAGCACCTAGCAAAGTGGATATGGGCGCTATACAAATCCTTTATTATCTTTTGTCCAACACTCAATAGTTGTTGCAATATAATTTTCCTTCAAAATAAAGGACTTTTGTATTTACAGCCTCCGTTTGCATTTTTGTGTTGTTACATGAATCTATAATCTTTTACGATACAAAGACTGAAAAAATAAGATGATTTCTGCCATTTAACGCGTTTAAGTTCAGATATATCAGGTTAGGCCTACTCAGTTCAATTGTACTCTTCCAACAGTTTTTAAAGTCAACAATTTTTAATACCGCTTTCACACTGGTTTTCAAATATATCCCAGTGCTGTCGTGGGAGGGTGACACCACTATAGACCTGCTATAAAAGCATTCACATTTCATGTATCCATTCAAAATGCAGTAGGTGATTTTTATGACCTCAGTAACTCGTTGAGTGATCCTACTCTAATACAGAAATACTTGAGATCGGGTATCGAGGGAGGGGGGAGGTCTAAATCAAATGATGTTAAGTCTAGAATATACCTGACAAGTATCTATTCCACCTCTTTCAAAACCAGCACATACAAGATATCCGGTATCATAATCATCAGGCACCTCGTAGAGTTCTTTGCAACGCTCAACCTCGATCAACCTCACAGAAGCTTTCTGAAGATTGTCTGCCTCATCTGAAAGTAAATGCCACATTTTGCATTTATCTGTCGGAATATTTCCCGAACATAGTAAAGATAGACCTTATTCAAACATCAACCATTCATCAGCATCAGACTAATTAAATCCCCTAGAACTATGCAACAAATTTTTGGGGAAATGTTCTATATTTACTGATTGATAATGAGGTTGAGGATGAAGATAATTATGATGACAATGATAACACATATAATAATCACAATAAAGATAGTAATGGATTAAAACAGAAAAATAAATTATAATCATAGCTGTCAGAATTAGAATCATTGTAGTATCAAAGAAAAAAATAGTGCAAATTTACAAACATGCAGACCATCTGAGAATAAATGAAATGTAAACATGTTTATCTTTTTACTATACACATGTGTAAAGTATTTCTACATCTAGTTGTCTGATTCCATTATAATTATTATTATCACTGTATTCGTTATCCATTTCATTGTCACTGATCAAAACTTTTCAGTGGATTTAATCATCACTATAATATCATCATTCATTTTTTATGAAGCAAGCAAAAATATGAAAAGATGAGAAATAATGGCTTAAAAAGACATTTGTCCAGTTCTACTCTAAACAAATAATGTACAAACAATACACACAGTTGCATGCATACAAAGAAAAAGATTCATTCGAATTTGAGTAATTTGATCATGCTGCTCCTCTAAAAATAGTATCTTGGTTCAGCTTACCATGTTCAGTGTTACCCCAACCAGCAATGATGCATGTTGTGTAATCTGTATCTTCATGAAGAGTTTGCGATAGACATGCTGGTCGAACATACTCGGAGAAAGATACATGCTCAGAAAGCTTAATCAAAGCAATGTCTGCATTCAATGTGGTATCATTGTACTCAGGATGAATGAAGATGTCATCAGGGGCGATTGCAAGATGATGCTCTGAATTAATTGATAGATGAAGGTCTCCCATGATGACTGAGTCTAGTAGATCAGTTATACCCCTGTGAGTAAAATATTTGATTTATTATGCCACTATCAAAAAGCTTAAATTTTATTTCAATTTGAATTAATTTCAGTTAAACACAGCTGACAGAATAAAAAAATAAAATACATGTGAAAATAACAAACTAAAACGGGAGGATGGCCCTCCTCAGCAGCATCAATCATGGTTCTGCTGGTATAAAGATGGGCATAAATATAAGTTGAAAGAAACAAAACTACACACAAATATCAATTATACATGATAGAAGAAAAGAAAAAGACCCAAACCATTGGAACAAAAAGTGAACATTTTACAAAAGTAAATTGTGAAAAAAAAACAGCAATACCAAACTTAAGGTATTTGTAAAGAGTATTTGGATCATCGACATAAAGGCTTGGTAATATCCTGTCAGTCTAGGAACATTCAAACTGCTTGCACTAAAGTTCTGAATGAAATAAAAATAATTTTCAATGTCAATAAGTTATTCTAATCCAACTTCCCATTCTATTAAAGATTAATACTGAATGTAATATCGATTGCTATGATTATGGGTGGCAGTTTTTTCATCTAAATTACAAAAGATTTGCCATCTTTAGTGCCATATTCAATTACAAACACATTTAGGAAATGCATTTAATGACTTTTAACTAAACACAATTATGAATACCACAGCACAAGCATGTTGTAGTCCTAGCCTCCAAGCATTAAAGAGAAAGGATAGGTTTAAAGTGCTTTAAAGTTATCACCCTTATATACAAAATTCTTCACAATCTTTAAATAACAATCAATCCAATACTTGATGGTAAAGAGAGAGAAAAAATAAGAAAGAACTGTTGACAGAAATCAAACAAGTACTGAACAAAGTTGGTTTTGGTTGTTTTTAAATGACTTTACTCAGACAGTGGGTCTCAAATGGGCATTGAGCGAGTAGATTTTGAGCAATGATTTGGACTCTGTATCCTCCCATTTGTCTAGGAACTCTATTTAATTAAACAAAATTTGCTGCTCTCTCCTTTGAGCGCACATCACAATAAATAAGTTTGTTTACCCAAATAGTTTTGTATTTTATGTATTGAACTGAACTTTGAAAAATGCATTTTTGTGATGTCAATTAGACATTCAAAACTAAGTGTTTCGCTGATTTTCTTTGAACTTTCCGATTCTGATGTTAAACATGCCTGATGGAACTTGTATAAAAGATGAAATCAATAATCAAAAGGGAAACCTCGGACCACATAATGGCTGTTTTGATAGGTCTGCTTATAAGCATCAGGTCATACCAATATCAACATCATGCTAACTAGATTCATATGGGCACAACACATACCAGAGACAGTGGGCAGCAGTTACAATCCATTCTGATGAGATGAGAGTTGCTCCACAGTATTGACCATAATCTTCAGAGTAGAGATAAGCCATCCAAGGGAATTCCCCCTCCTGTGCATTGACTCCGCCCACAATACGAGGCTGGTAAGGGTTATAAGCAGGTCTTGTTCCACAAATTGAAGTATGCAGAATATCTAATGTGATAATAATCAGGAGCTGGCAAGTACAATGTCTTACAAATATCATTGCTCTTATTATCAAGTTACTAGATTATATCTCGCTGAGAGCAGCATTTTTGTCTTAATTAAACTAGTCAGAACATTACAAATGGACTGAAGCTAAACTGAGTCTTCCTCTATCTACGGACCAAATATATTTTTGGCTATTTGTAATATTTAGACATCTCCATGCACCATATGATCTCATTTGTAATCAAACTTGAACTATCATATATATCAAAACTACTCTTGATGTGTAATGATTTGCTAAATAAATAGCTTGTAGGCATCTTCATAGCGCTCATTTTTTAGGAATTAAATAATCACCAAATACTTTACGTACAAGACCAAGATATAGTATACAGATTTAAATTTGAAAAGAAGAAAATCAATTTAACATCGGCTTGTGTGTCATGATTATTAAGCCTAACATAATGTAAGTTACATTTTGTGGTCAACTGGACAAGAAGATTAACATTCCGTTAGTTAAAACAAATATGATAATAATATTCCGCATTTATATAGCGCTTAACACATCGGAACGATGTCTCTAAGCGCTTTACAGATATATTATTATTATCTGGTCATCGGATCCTTGCATGCCCGCATACAATGTATGGACCTTCTCTACTCCCTGGGGAACATTCCAACAAGAGTTCCAAGACTTACTTGCTAGGCATACTACATAGGCTTTTGCATCCTACCGGGTACCCATTTAACACCTGGGTGTGGACTGATGCCTTGAAACAGAATGTAGGCCACGGTGGGATTCGAACACACGACCCTCTGATTACAAGGCGAGAGTCGGAACCGCTACACAACGACGCTTCCATATCATTTTGTGATCAATCTAAGGCCTTGATTTATATTTCCATTGAGGTATGCATACTTTTATTTACAAAAATTCAAATAACTCCTTTTTTATGCTGACATTTAAACTGATAGAACATGGTATAATTTATTCTGGAGTTTAAATAATCACTTATTTCTAATACATTCCCACCTGCGCTAGGTCCAGTGCATCGCCCCAAAAGATCTTCCTCAGTTTCAGGCAACGAATCACAAATAAGCGGCCATTCCTCTCCGTGCTGGGCCTCATAGACTGCTGCACATAGTTCCAACTCGTCCATGCAGGATGACTTACAAGGCTGGCGAGTAGGTCCATGATGCGGACACTCTGGAAACAACATGTTGCACGCTAGTTGGAGATGGTTGCTATCCTGTGGGCAACTGCTTGTCACCTGTGATTGGATATTACATGGAAATGGAGGTGTAAACGATCAGAGGTAGTGAGAGCATGTATTTCGATAGGGGGCAGGACTACTTATTAAATCAAATGCATGTTTCACCATTCAAAAATTGAGGTACACTGTATTTGATATCAAGTTCCAAGGCATGCTACATGTATTTTTCTTTCTTGCAGGGTCATATTTACTTTTTCTTAACTACATGTCGGCCTGCTTTAAAAATCAAAGGGCAGGTTGGACGGTCAAATCCTGCCTCTGGTAGCACAGCCCAACAAATGATTATCCTGGTATCAGTCAAAGACACCCAGAGAAACCTGCACCATGAGATACTTTGATTGACCCAAGGGGGTGTTCACATAGATTTAAATGTGACTTAAAGTAACATATTTGGGTACCCAGTAGAAAGAGCTTCTTCGAATGTTCAAGCGCCCGATCAAGGTCACTAGCCGTGCAAAAGCTGGGGTAATAATAGCTTCTTGTCGAGGCCCTGGCGGCTGCTTCTTCAGCAAAGCGAGGGATTTCCTAATTTGCGAAGCGAATTAGGCCTGGCGCAAGCCAGGGCCTCTTGACATCTGAACTGAATTATATATTCATGAGGAACGACTTCCTAATGAATATACATGAGTCATTACCGGTCACCGAGTAAACCAATGAAATGTCAAAGCTGTTTCATCCGTGGTTCGAATACTATAGTAGTCCACTATTCTGCAGGGGATTCAACTAATTGCGGGAGACTAAAGGGGATATAACCAGCAAAATGCTACAAGTACTGGTACTGCTACTACTACTAGTACTGGCAATAACAGACCCATCACCGCCCCGAAATTTCCTCGGAGATACTGGTCAGACTCAAGTCAAGGGGGAAGCAACTCCACTCCAGCATTCCCTCACTGCACAGCGGAGATCCATAATCGACGCTCCGGATCGATCAGTGGAATCGCATGAAATATTACGTTTTTTTTCCATATCCTACGGGTGGATTTACAAAGACGTCTCGTCCTTTCAGTGCAGAGTTAATTTCATCGACTTGCAAATCCTTAAATTGGTCAATATTCAGTATTTTAGAGGCATAATCAATGCTCTTTGATATTTTGTTGTCACTCTTCGCCAAGAATCCACGGGTCGCCATTCAAGATGAGCTCATGAATATTTAATATGATGTCACAGTAGCCCGCGCTCTCATTTGATGATTTTCACCGACCAGTTTTTGGTCGGAATATTGGTAAAAACAATACAAACAAAAAAAATGTTGAAATTCAGCTCAGATGTCAAGAGGCCCTGTCTCGCGGCGCTCTGCTTCGCTATATCCCTTGCGTCACCGTGTTCACTCGGAAAGCAGCCGACAGGGCCTCGACAAGAGGCTAGGGTAATAATAACATTATTATGTTATGCAGGGCCCGCTGGTAGAACCGTTTTCAAAACTGCAGTGGCTTCCCTGGGTAAAATATGACGTTATTATTATCATTATTACTAAGTCCCACTTTAGAATCCCAGTTGTGTATAAGTACATTGACTCACTGATAAAGATCATTCTGAGATGATGCATGCTTCTATGGTATGAATCAATGATGGTGCACATAAAACATCACAGGTGCACCAGTTAGCACTAAACATAACATAGTCATACTTAAATCATTATGGAACACCCACAGGATTGCAAAATCTCTGTTGCTACACTTTAATACCAGAAAAGCATTTAAACCTTTAAGCCTAAAATGTGATCACTCAAGGTTTGAAATCAAATACATTATTTCTGCAAAATTGTAATTCATCTATGTATAACATATTGCATTGACAAAGAGAAAAAGGCTCACAGATTCTCTTGTATCATTGTTTAGATGACATTCAAGTGTAGAAAAATAAAATAGCATTAATGCTTTTATCAAATCAAATAGAAATTAAAACCCATAGAGTAAATATCAAAATAGGAAAACATCTCTTTTGAAAGTACTCACCTTTCCCAAAATGTTGTCAGCATCTGCAGCACTGGTAGCATGCTGGTTAGGGAAATAGGTCATATTGTACGGCAACAGCTGATTACAGCTTGCAGGAACATCCACACACATGGCTTTTCATGCAATTAAAAACAAATTTTATTAAATATTTTGTTATCTAAACTAGACATCACATTAAGGTGGATGCAAAGGGACTCATGACCTTTTCTAAAACACTTTTTCAACTGGCAAACCAAATAAATAACTTTCACAGAGTTACATGTATATAAATTTTCAGTGTCAATTTCAGTAAACTTTTGATAACTTTATGACCTAAAGATCTTTTACACAGTTTAAATGTGTATATTTAAGGACAGCTTTGTGAACATACAAACAAAATAGTAGTTGTCACTATCAAAATTTAGATGTGGTTGGGTAAATACTCTCCAATCAATAAAAAATTTTTTTTTTTCATTTTATTTCATTTATTGTTTCTGCAAATTTTTCAAATACAATACATAGTACATAAAAAATATTTAACAATAAAATTATGAACAAGATTGATATTTTTCTAGCATAACAATTTTAAAGGTTGCAGGGGTTGCCACTATAAGCATAGCTTGAAAGTGTGGCAACCCCACAAATAGCAAAAAGACAATAAGATCATATTTATTATTTTTATACATAATGAATAGCTATGTATCTGAGAACCGAGAAAACATGATTCAAAACATGATGAATAATTCAATAACATACATCCCAATACCATTCTGACAATACTTCTACTACTTATAATAAAAGTGATAACAATAATGTTGAAAATCATAACTAAGGTAATTTCAAGGGCCCTGCATCAAATACTATTCTATCTTTTCATAGCTATGAAGATTTAAGTCCCCACTCATAGCTCTGAGCCAACTACAAACCATTTAGCAGGAGCATACCACAGAGAAAATAAGACTGATAAAGAGGTAATCAATAACACCCCTTGCACATTACTAATGAACAAGGGCGTAACATAATCAGGATGGGACCACAATAGTCCCAAAACCCACTACTAATATCTTTAAAGGATATCAATCAATCAGTAGGGAACACAGTAGTTTCGAAAGGAATGGCTTCAAGCTGAATGAAATGCTGACAAAAAAAGGTTTTCACCACAAATTTTATGTCATATTGTATCCCGCAAAAAAGACAAGCCAAAAGACAAAAAGGGGGATTGAACATCTGTAAGTCACTTGGTGTTTAGTCACGATATGTAATACTCACGACAATATTCCTCATCGATGAAATCCTGACAGTCATTGTAATTATCGCACAGAGCTGCTGTCGAGATACATCGTCCATTAGGACACTGGAAAGCGTTACTTGCATTACAATCTATGCAGGAAAACAAGTAGAGTTAAATGATATAAAAAGTGTTAGACACATTGCAATTCATAAAGTTTATCAGATAATAGCCAAAATAACATCGTAACAGACAAGGGACTGAAGGCGAGGGGGGGGGGGCAATTTTTTCTAATCTTTGACCCTTGATCTTATATACTCTGGTGTCATGCTCCTGATAACTGTCACTAGGAAAACGATGGTTGTGTATGTCATTTTCGTTCATCAAAACATGAAGCCACATATTATTAGTGGGATTTTTTTAACATGGCAAATAGACTCCTTATGTGCTATCCTTCTTCATCCTTGTTTGATATGGAGAATTGTGGCCCAGTGGATTAGTCTTCGGACTTTGAAACAGAGGGTCGTGGGTTCAAATCCCAGCCATGGCGTAATTTCCTTCAGCAAGAAACTGATCCACAATGTGCTGCACTCAACCCAGGTGAGGTAAATGGGTACCGGTAGGAAGTAATTCCTTAAAACGCTGTGTGCGCTATGAACGCCTAGCTTAGCCGGGTAATATAGGAGCAGCGCCTTGAGCACCTAACAAGGTGGATATGTGCGCAATATAAATACCCTATATCATTATATAACTTTACAAACTAAAATATGAAATGCAGGGATTTATTTTTGTGACATTGGTATGTAAAATGCAAAAGATTATGAAAGGAAATGATAATAAAAATCTTATATGCAAACATCAAAATATATCTCCTAAAGTGCTCATCAAGAATAGAAAAAGTTTAGGTAATAGATTTGCTTGAATTAAAATAATAAACATAATCACTCTGTGGTGCATGAGAGATGATGCGTAAAACAAGCACTCCAAAGAAACTCCTTACCTGGTCTTTCAACAGTTCTAACTTCTATGAAAAACCCCGATGCCTCGGTTGATTCAAAATCAGGCCTAAACATTATCCAGGCTTTATTATCATCAGAGACAATATCACTTGGAGTAATAAATCCAGAGAGTACTGCAAGTCGGATGCCCGCATCTGGGGATGGGGATTCCCCCGTTCCAACAATCACCATGTCCCGTTGAGATTCGGTTTGAAACCTTGCAAAACGGAAGTAGAGTCCATGTTGAGGAGGTGCGGTGAGAAGCCATAGAAGAAGTTGACTGTGAGGATAAGTCATTGGGTAGTTGGGGGAGGTAATGTTCAGGAGTTCCCCACATTCCATTGTCATAAAATATTCTGCACAAAATCAGAAATATTGAAAATAACCGTTAACATAACAACCAGAGTATATTACTCTCCCCACCATACCCCGCTTGTAATTTAAGGCTGCAACCTTTAGAGGGGTGTTGCCTAGACCATGCTACTACAACCCACAATAACCTTTGATTGGTATAAAGAAAAGCTTTGTTTGTAGATCTACACTGACATTGCACAGTGTGATTTGCATATCCTGGTTGACGTCCATAATATGAGTGATCTCAACATTCAAATTCTCGTAACTTCCTTACTATCTATTCAGTTTTTCTCAAATTCATTTGTTTCTCTGTAGGCCATCAGCTAAAATAGCAGTCAGCCAGTTTCAAGGGCTTCATTATGTTAATATTAATGTACTGAAGAATATGTACAACTCATAAAATATAAAACAAGTATCACACTTAAGAGTGAATCGTTGATAAAAAGTACATTATATTGATATCGTTTTCATTGATTTGATGTTCTAAATGAGGTTGGCATTAACACTTGAGGATTGTTATGTGTTCGAGTCATATCTTCAAGGAGCAAACCTTCAAACTTCACTGGGTAAATTGCTATGACGAAGCCCTGTTCTCTGATGGTTAGATCACTTTTAAAAGACACCCAGTACTGAAGAGATACCCTGGTGACATTCTGGAGCAGATGATGTCCAGTCCAGCTTCCCAAGATGCTGCTTTTATCGGTTGGATCGTGACCAGTGCCGATAGCAAGTCTCTCAAACGGGTCTTCAATGTTGATGACGTCAATATCGAAGCGAGCTCCATACCCCTCTGGTACAGTGATGTTCCACAGCTGAGATACATCATTTGGGTAAACATTTGGAAAGTTTGGTGACGACATGTACACCACGTTACCAGGTACAAGGGTAATGTCTTCTTCAATATTACCTGTAATGACATTTGGTATAGATGAGGAGAGTCATTCATGTGCAGATAAAAACCTTACAGAAATGATTCTCCCTTCTCAAACCAACCTGTGTTTTTATAATGATAATAATAATAGTAATAATATGTAACATTAATTCTGCACTTAATACAATGTTTATAAGCACTGCATACTATCAGCCCGACTTCTCAAATTCATAATTACTCTACTAGACATCAAAACAACTATCATATTCCTTTTTCTAAGATTAATTTTATTCGCATTTCCATCAGATATATATTGGGGTGAAAGAATGGAATTCTCTCACTTCTGATATAAAACACAGCACAACACTTTCAAGATTTAAGTTACTATCAAAGTCATTTTTGTTCAATTATTTAAAGAACTCAAATCCCACCCTGTAAAAGTATTTTATCTTTTTTTTTATCTTGTCTTATTTTCTATTCTATTTTATCTCCTGTGTTTTTGCATTGTGTGATGATGTGTGGAAGTGTGTGTGTGTGTTGTGTTATTTGTATATTTGTAGGGCCCCGGCTATAAGCCGTCTTGCTTCTTAGGGGTCCTGACCATTAAGAAACTTGTAACCTATTTTGAATTTGTTTGTATGATGTTATTTTTGTAAATATTTTGATGTCTTTTTAATGGTCAATAAATTGAAATTGAAATTGACTTAAATACCGCTACCCTTATCAGGTGTTTGAAAATTGAAAATTGAAGGAATACCTTTTTACAGGTAGCTGTAATCATGTACACTGGGGTGGAGAGTGGCAAATGTAGATACATAGATCTATACAAAAATGCACACATTGACTCTACATTTCTATTATCAAAATACAATGAAATCTTTCACCACTTTCCCTGTGAAATGGCATTAATGGACATTCACAGTCATGACATACCTAACACAAATCAGTTGAGCAAATTTTAGTGTAATGTCATTTTTTTTCTCTCCTATAATAAGCGAACAGCGTACCACAACTACATCTGATGACTTTGTGTCTTATTTCTATCGGGTATAGCTAATTGAGGAGACTATCATAGGTTTCTTCAGTGGTGACCCTGGCATGATATGAATTTCATTGTAATGTAAATTTCTGGGGCCGCTACAAACTAAAGCATACATACTAACCGTTCAAGAGACAATCAGTAAACTGGATGTCATCGACGCTGATGAATCCTAGGGGATGTCCATCCAGCATGGCCTCGATGATGAACCATCCTGCAGCACCCAGTTTAAATTCACCAATGAGCCATCTGTTAAGTATCTTTCCCGGTAATGTCCAGACTGGTTCGGGTATTGTCAAGTTCTCAGACACAAAGTACACGGTAAAGTTAACGTTATCACCACTGGATATGAAATAATAGAAGGTGAAGCACTGCCGTTGGTCAGTCCTAGTCCCCCAGAACTTGCTACTTGCGAGTGCTGCAGTGTATTGGGTATCCTCCTCCAATGCCTCAGCATAGATGTAATGACCACCTTTCAGCAGAAGATTAATATCATAACATGATAATGTTTATTCTGCCAACAAAATGGGTCTACGTCAATCAACCTGCTGGGGACTGAATCATTTTGCTATAACACATGTTTTCCATACACTCCAGCATGGATATATGCGGGCTTAGTCTCCAAATGTTTATTTACATTTAGGAAATCATTGGATCTCTGCATAAAATTTGAAAGCTCAGTTTCCTTCTTCAAGTCATCTAATTCAATCCACCTTTGCTCATGCATTTAGGATGCATCAGACATATTTTCAACAAGCAATTTATTTTCAGCTAATATGGCAAGAGCAAGGTGCCTAAAGGAAGATGCATTTCTCACATGTGATATTGGTAATTACAAATTCTTAACAAATACATACATGTACAGCACCAATTTACATAGGTTTATGGCTCCACCTTTCCCATGCTTCAATCAATCAAATTTCTAATCAAATTTATTTGTTTAACCAGACAAGACAAGATTTATAATTCATCTGTAACTTAAAATATTGACCCATGTTTCAATGATCCCAGAGAAAGTAACGTGTATAAGAACACCAGAGTATGGGGAGGGAGGGGCAGAGGGAGGGGGAGGGGGGCGAGGAGCAATTTCAGCAACTGCCCCAAGTGCTGCATTTCCTTGGTATACCCAGTTGTTGTGTGCCTGGACAGGTTGAGTGTCCAAAAAATCAATTTTTAACTGCCATTTTGAAAAGTTCCATCAATTCTTAGTAAAAATTGTTAAGCAATATTATATTTTAAAAAAACCCTCAAATTAAAATTCATTTATTTCACATATCTAAAAACATACATAGTACAGTACATCAAGATCAGATCAAATCAATCAAAATAATACCAAAATACATACTGTAATGAATGAGATGTAAGGGAGTAGCAAGAAGCAAAATAGGCCTATCTAGGCTACTCTAATACTGAAAAAGAGTACAACTATTGAATTTATATTTTTTGTGTCATCAAAAGCCAAAAAGAATCCGACACCCCTCCCCCATCAAACGATGTAACATTGCAAAAAGTACTTACCCACTCCCGGCTCCGTGTGATCTGTGAATGGACCAATGAAATTCCAGGGCTCATTTCCATGGGTCATATTCCAATCAAGGTTTTCTACGAACTGAATCTGAGTCCACCCGCACCAATCAGTATCAAAGGTACATTCAATGTCACTTGACATGGAAACCTGACGGTCTATGTATGTAATAGCCTCTCCACTGAAATTATGGTAGAGATCTGTGTGTTGAGCATGGGATAAACGTCATTAGAATTTAATTCATTCTTAAACTAGTGAAAAAAAGATTACGCATCAAGGAATTAAATGGAAGGTTCATCTAAAGTTTAACCCTAATACTCCCGGGGGGGTCATAATGGCCCCCCCCTCAACAATTTTCGCGATATATCTGCTGCGCGAAATTTTTTCACCTCGCAGCTCACTGACTTTTTACATTCAAGTCTCGCGCAAATTTTGAGACCAAATTTGTGACGCCCGGGTACGCGGTTACGACATTACGCAACATTATGCAAGTGCATGTCAGACCCAAAATTGCTCATAAACGTGATTTCATGTACAAATCCAATGCAAATTGCGTATTTAGCAAAAATTCATAAATGTTTCATTATTTCTACTTTTACTGATTAAACTTAATTAATTTTGCCTTGTTTATGATCAGAATTATGTCTGGAACAATTTCCATTGAAAAAACAATAAAAAACAAAAAGTAAAAAACAAAGAAATACATAAGAAATTCATAAAACAATAAAATACATAAGAAATTTATTTCCAAACCAAAGTTTTTTTGAATTACGATTGTTAAGAATGCTACAAAGAAAATTTTTACCAAAAATTAGCATTCTAGGAGCTTTATTTAGTGAATTAGAGCAAAAAGTATGATTTATGCATAAATTAGCATAATTAATTCATATAAAATAAAATCTCATTATTTTGGAAAATTTTACCATACAGCCTTGTAGATTACATCGCACACTACCAGCGTGCAAATTTTTGCGTCGCTCGCGCGATCGGCGGCCGAGATCTTAAGGGGGGGGCCATAATGGCCCCCCCCCGGGAATGACAAGAATCAAAATACCCCGGGAGATTTAGGGTTAAGTTAATTCTTATCACAGCCTACACATCAACGAGCCCTATCAATAAACAAGTGGAATGCCTCTGGCCATCTCACCTGCATCACGCGGTTCAATATAGCAGCAGTGCTGACTTTGAAAACTACTCTAACTCGCACAAGATGTTCAGTGATACATGGTTACTCTTTTGTCCACTTTGAACTAGACCAATGAACTTACAGAGATATGATGGTTATTCATAAAAAAAAAAAAACATGGCCAAAGTTCATTGACCTTACATGACCTTTGACCTTGCTCATGTGACCTGAAACTCGCACAGGATGTTCAGTGATACTTGATTACTCTTATGTCCAAGTTTCATGAATCAGATCCATAAACTTTCATAGTTATGATGGTAATTCAACATATACACCCAATTCGGCCAAAGTTCATTGACCTTTGACCTTGGTCATGTGACCTGAAATGCACACAGGATGTTCAGTGATACTTGATTACTCTAATGTCCAAGTTTAACGAACTAGACCAATAAACTTTTAAAGTTATGATGGTAATTCAACAGAAACCCCAAATTCGGCGAAAGTTCTTTGACCCTAAATGACCTTTGACCTTAATCATGAGACCTGAAACTTGCACAAAATGTTCAGTGATGCTTGATTACTATTATGTCCAAGTTTCATGAATCAGATCCATAAACTTTCAAAGTTATGATGGGAATTCAACAGATACCCCCAATTCGGCCAAAGTTCATTGACCGTAAATGACCTTTGACCTTGGTCATGTGACATAAAACTCATGTAGGATGTTCAGTGATACTTGATTTACCTTATATCCAAGTTTCATGAACTAGGTCCATATACTTTCTAAGTTATGTCATTTCAAAAACTTAATCTTAGGTTAAGATTTGATGTTGATTCCTCCAACATGGTCTAAGTTCATTGACCCTAAATGACCTTTGACCTTGGTCATGTGACATGAAACTCTAATAGGATGTTCAGTAATACTTGATTAACCTTATGGCCAAGTTTCATGAACTAGGTCCATATACTTTCTAAGTTATGATGTCATTTCAAAAACTTAATCTTAGGTTAAGATTTGATGTTGACGCCGCCGCCGTCGGAAAAGGCGCCTATAATCTCACTCTGCTATGCAGGTGAGACAAAAATGAAACAATCTAATAAAAGACAACATTATCCTTACCTGTTAGATTATACGGTGTATACCACAAATTTTTTAAATGTCAGTTTTATTGTTCAAGAAAAATGATATTATTCTCATTTCCTAAGAGCATCTAATCATTGGGGCACAAGATAAACATGTTTTTTTTAAATATAATTCAATGCATTTAACTTATGATAACAGCAGACAAGGAAGGAATTTGTAAATAGATACAAATGATAGAATTACATCTTTTTAAACATTCACCCATGACATGTGCAAAGTGCTAATATAGGACTATTAGATGGTGGAATGGAAGAGATTGAAAGAGAAAGACAAGAGTAAAAAGTATCTTTTGTGAGATTGGAGAAGTTTTCAGAAGACTATAAACCAGGTAAGAAGTGATGACTTGAAACAGGAGAGTACGGTAGATTAATTGAGAAGCCCTAGCTAGCAGCAATGAGTAGATGAGCATCTGTCAGGGTTGTCTTCTCATCAATTTGACATTTTTTTCTTGACCCCGTCCAGTGGCGTACCTAGGATTTTCCAAGGGGGGTGGGGGGGGGCAAATTCGTCCGCCCAAAAAAATTGGCAAGCAAAAAGAAAAAGGTCTTCAAGTTCAAAGGAACGGGTCACTTGTGGCTCGTCAGGGATCAGTTATGACTCATCTGGGGGGCAGGGATACGTCCCTTGCATGGGTTGTGACTCGTCGGGTAGGTACGCTAATGGCCCCGTCTTTTTACAAAGAGTTACGACTGATTGGAAAATCCATCAGTATCATAATTTTTTCTACAGGAATATTACACAATGTCTTTGGTAAA
Source organism: Lytechinus variegatus (assembly GCF_018143015.1). Lineage (NCBI taxonomy): Eukaryota > Metazoa > Echinodermata > Echinoidea > Temnopleuroida > Toxopneustidae > Lytechinus > Lytechinus variegatus. The sequence goes on from NC_054749.1 coordinate 8,685,922, forward strand.
CACGGAGCAGCTTCAAGAAAACAATGAATGCATGAATATACATTATAGTTAGAAAATATTTTCAACCAACATGCATAATAGATGTTGATGGCTTTCCATAGGTTGGATTTATCAGATCAATTGCAACTCTTTGTATGATGGGGCCCAGGTCTTGTTAAATCAAAATTACCTTTGCATGCTGATCCACTCGAAACTCTCTGACAGACACAGGAATACCCAACTGCGTTTGCCATACAGATGTTTCCTTCCCCGCATGGTTGGTCAGTACAGAAATTTGAATTTTCTTCATTTCACAGGTACATGTATGATGAAATATAAACACAAATTTGCATTATAATAAATATATAGTCTGATCGATCACCTTTTACTCTAAAGTGTTGTTTTTAGATACTATTAGTAAGAAAATGTTGGAATTACAGAATATAATTACGAGGCTTCAATTAATGATGAACACATGGACTGTACTACAGTACACCATAACCTTCACTACTATTGAAGTCCTTATATGATCCCTTTTTAAATGTGATTATCTATTACATATCATTGGAAGATTTGAGTTGTCTCCCACTAAAAGGAAGACAATGACAATTTACAAATAAAACAGTTTACCACCCCCCCCCCAAAATAAAATATTGGATAAAAGTACATAAACCACTAAGGAAACGTCATGAGAGGACTTTTCAGAAATTTTCTCTCACAAGGCCTGTTTTATGATAATTATCACAGTAACAATGCCTCTCGGCCAATCCAAATTAGAAGGAAATGAAGAAAACGCTCCCCTGAATACATACCTCTTGTATGAACAAGGATCCCTTCGGCCAGCGCATTGACTCCTGATAGAAGGGCTATCGGTTCAGGAGAAGTAACAAGCCTAATCCATGCATATTCATTAAAGATTCTATAGAAATGGAGAACAGGTCCATTCCTAGAGTCGACAAGGATTGTGTCAAGGTTTGTAGGCTCGCTTCCATAACCAATGAGTACGGTATCAAGAAGTTGCACAATATCTAGGGTGAAGATGTAGAGATCAATGGCATTCCCTTCAACGGCATTGAGGATCCACTGGTATTCTAGGTATGCCACACGTAGATACGTCACCTCGAATAATCTGCCCGGAAACAGGTCAACTGCCACCACTTTTGATAGAATCAGAAACATAAGGGGTTACAGGATAGTAAGCCAGACTAATCTTGATCATGTAATTGAATAAAATCCATTGATAATGGTTTGCTGATCCAAACTTGAGGACTTGCAACAGGCCTGATGGGTGTGTCAGAAACCTGTTCATAAGTCACAAGCGACTTTACGAATGACTGATAATCCTTTTTGTGGCACATGATAAAAAACAGGCAGATTTACTTTGATGCTCATTTAGTTCCTAAGAAAGAGTTGCCAGTCAATTGTAAAGTCGCTTGTGAGTTATGAACAGCTTTATGAAACATCCACTAGATTGTAACCCTTGTCAAGTTTAAAGGACATCAAATGAATCACCTTACTGATACCTGGTATCTCATAAATGATTAAAGATGCTCTGAAATTCAGATGAACAATTAGCTTTGTATACCTTCATCCATCCATCAAAAACATTTAAAAATTCCTGTAAAGCTTCCATGAAGCCGTAGACACAACCATACACAAACTGTACCATAAGTTTGGTATTGTTTCCTCTTTTTTTTTTGGGGGGGGGATAGTTCAAAGCCCACCTGGTTCAGGTTCAGGTTGTGGGTCAGCTGAAGTAATAAAGTCATAGTATTCAGAGACCTTGGTGTAAACGCCAGGATAGTTTTCTCTTCCACATCCGATGCCAAAGCTAGTAATGCCTATCAGATGGAAGCGACCATCTTGATCTTCACACTGGAGAGGACCGCCTGTGTCACCCTGTTGAAAATAAAATATAACAGAAAAAAAATGGATAAACATTTTTAAGGGGACAATACAGTTGGCTTTACTTCTAATATCAGATTTGCAATCATACAAAATCAGACAAAATTAAAAAAGAATCACCGTTGGTGAAGGTGATGAGAAGTCTATCACTTACGAGGCAAGCTGGATGCAGATAGATAGATAGTACATTCAGCTTGCCGAGGAAGTGATAGTTTGCCTCCTCACCTGAAATAAAGAGGTGATTATATATGCCTTATATTCCGCTTTGGAGCCACTGTAAATGAAGAAACCGATATCAATAAATATCTATGAGAAGAATTTTGATTTTTTTTTAAAATCAATGTTTCCACTGGGGGAAAATCGAGACAATTATTAAAGCTTGTATATATTGCTAGTGGGTACGTAAACTTTGCGCAAGCATCCAAGGTCTTGCTCCAGCAAGATTTATTTTGACCTCACAAAGGAATTTTACCATTACAAACAAACAATAAAGGGGCAATGCACTCAGTGGTAATGATCTCTTCATTTTGTGCATACTATTCATAAGGCATTATGACCTTATTGCTGAAAAAAAGATCGACGAAACAAAACAGGTCCATCACTGCAAGTGATGATTGATGTGGAAACGTTTATCACATGACACATTTTGTCCAATCCTATAGCAAGATAGAAAGTGGAATATAAATCAGCTAATCCATACACCAACTTAATTCATAGGGAACCATCCCAAAAAGAATAATTATCTGAGAAACTTGGTCATGACTGAAATGAAAGAAGCAGAGTGATGATTGATGGGGAAACATTTATCACATGACACATTTTGTCCAATCCTATAGCAAGATAGAAAGTGGAATATAAATCAGCTAATCCATACACCAACTTAATTCATAGGGAACCATCCCAAAAAGAATAATTATCTGAGAAACTTGGTCATGACTGAAATGAAAGAAGCAGAGTGATGATTGATGGGGAAACATTTATCACATGACACATTTTGTCCAATCCTATAGCAAGATAGAAAGTGGAATATAAATCAGCTTATCCATACACCAACTTAATTCATAGGGAACCATCCCAAAAAGAATAATTATTTGAGAAACTCGGTCATGACTGAAATGAAAGAAGCAGAGTGATGCTGACCTGACATGTGTCTGTTGATCCACTTAGATGCCCTGCACATAGCATAGTCGATGTAATGGTATGAGTGGGATAAAATGATTGACATCGAGCCTGATCAAACAACTCCACCATTGCTTCTAGAAGTGTATCAGATACCTGGCCACCTATTGGAGAATATTAACATTACATTTACATGATAGTAGACAACGTTTTTCTAATAGTCTGGTCTGTTAGCGTCAAAAATGCCCTACTTGTGGACACGGTGGACAAAAGCATGATTTTTTCTCCAGACCTTTGTTTATGTATAAGAATTAAGAATGGGGTATGCTCCAAAAAATCTGGCTGCAGGAACAGTGAAAAAATGGGTAAAAATGTCAGAATTTATGAGTTCAGATTTGTCTGATATATAGACTAGCGCTAGTGCAAAACTCAATAGCAGTGCATTATTTTGCATTGGATTAGTTCTTGAATTCAGACCCTTTTTGAACAGATCTTCTGTTTGTCCTCGCATCTCAATGCACCAAATATTTAAAGCAGATGCTAAACAAGCCGAAGGGTGACGGTGGAGGGGGTTGAATGTTGATGTGTATGTACATATTTTGGTCTTGGGGAAAGATGTGCAAGACACATTTTTTGCATGTGTTGGAAATTGTGTTGCCATGGTAACAGTGTATCATTGCAAAAATAAGGTAAAAATCTTGCAGTTGGAACTACTTCCTCTGTTTTCATCCGATTCTCATGAAATTTGGCACACACATTGATCTTGAGGTGAAGATGTCCAAGACTTATTATTGTGTGTCTTTCAGAAATCTTGTTGCCATGGTAACAACATATTATCTGGTGAAAATTGGGGGAAAAACCTTACAATTCAAACTGTTTCATCAGTTTTCAATCAATTTTCATGAAATTTGGCACACACATTGGTATTGAAGTAAAGATGTACTAGGCACTTTTTGTGTGTGTTTCAGAAACTGTGTTGTCATGGTAACATATTATATGGCAAAATTTAGGTAAAAACCTTGCAATTTGAACTACTTCATCATTTTTTTTTTGAACCAATTCTCATGAAATAATTATGGCTCACACATTGGCCTTGAGGTAAAGATGTGCAAGAACCTTTTGTCAGAGAGTGCATTGCCTTGGTAACCACATTTAGCCAGAAATATGGGGAAAACTCATTGTTGATCAGTCTACTTCTCAGTTTTCAGCCTGTGCTCATAAAAGTTGACACAAATATTCATTTTGGGTAAAGATTCATATTCAGTATGAAAAGGGAATCAAGCCTTGGTCATAATGTTGTGTGCATGGAAAAGGAGAAAAATAAGAATGGTGAAAGTTTTTATTAAAGAAAAATCGGACAAGCAAAATAAAGTTATGGCTGCTTTAAAATTAAGATCCCTAAGGCTACTAGTATGTAGAATTCAAATTGGCAACTGGGTAAGTAAATTATGACAAGGGGTGAGGCCGCAAGGACAACTTTCCCATAAGACTAGTACTTAGTTATCAGGATTTTTGGTTTTCTCCTAAATCCCTATTCCATTGGGGCCGTAATATAAACCCGGTAGTATGTTTTACGTAATCATGAAAGAAAGATATAATTTGAAGTAAAACTTTTGAAAAAAAGAAATTTTCCAGTACATGGAAGAGTGGTCCTTGCCTTCTTACATCACTATGACATCACATATGCGGTCAATTTGAAGTCTTCATAGGTATAGTGATTACAAATGTTTATAACTTTAATATGTTCACAACTTTGTTATGGTTTGTCCGATATTGTTCAAACTTTGACCTATAAACTTGTCTGATTTTTCATTTTCCTCTAAAAACAAGTGTTTATTTGGGTTTGATTCCCCTTTATAACGTCATATAATAGCGCAGGGTATTAATCACCTTCAATAATATTTATAGGCTTTTGGGGGGCGGAGAAGGTCCTTAAAAACTGACAACATAAAAATATAGAAGGTTAAAGGCATGACCAGAGGAACTTAAACACTCTAAAAAAAACCTTACATTTTTTTATTGGGGGGGGGGGGCTTTAGAAAATTGCCACACAAAGAGTAAAAGGAAATTATAACGACTAGGAACTTAACCCACCCCCCCCCCCCCCCCAATAAAAAAGGGGGAATCCTTTACACTTCAGCACTTTTAATTTAAAGCCTCAAACATTCTGCTTTGAAAAAAAATGTTTCCGGTGTCCAATTAATCAATGTTTTATTTGAAGCATGAAGCAGGGGCTGTCACAGAAATATACTGAAAAAATTAAATGAAAGAAAATGTAAGGCTAAAATCTATTGTGCACATAGGTATATTTTTGATATGGTATGTTACTGAGTCATGGATATGCAAGTGAATTTCTAAAACAAGTGCAGAGATTTTTTTATATATTTATATTTCTATAATTAGTTGCATGATTAAAGGTACACTTTAAAATATGTCAGAAAAAATATACTTAGAGAGAGACAGGAAACAGAAGGAGATGGCATGGTGAAGCTCAAAATCAAGAGTGATGTGAAAGTTAAAAAGAAAGAGTAGGAACGGAATATGAATATGAATAAAAGACTGAGTAGCAGAATATAAATAAACAATGGTTAATTGGGTACTGTAAACATTTTTTTTATCAAATCAGAATGCATTAAACTTTAAATGAATGGTCTGAAGTGCAAAGGACTCTTCTTACCTTTGAAGGGGGGGGGGGCATTTTCTGCTATAAAGTATATTAGACCCCTATTTTTTCGGGGGGGGGGGGGGTTAAGTTCCTAGTCATAATCCTTTAACTGTAATTTTTATGAGGTCATTTTCTAAAGACCCCCCCTCAAAAAAAAGAGAGTAATGTCTAGCTTTAAAAATGCATTGACCCCTGAGGGACAAAGGTGTAGACTGGTTTGAGCATGGGGAAACAGAACTAAAAGTGGTATGGGGAGGGGTGCACATCTTGGGGAGGTGGAACTAAGGTTTGGAAAATCAGCTGTTGAAAGTAGAAGGGGTACACATTTTGTTTTGCTTGCCAGTGTTGGAACTCCTCTGCTTCAGCAGAAGGTTTCATATTCACCCAGTGTACCTCCAGCCTATATGCTCTTAAGGGGATGCGTTTTTTAAGAGTGTTTATCATTTTTATGTTTCTAATGGCCACTGCCTTTAACCTCCTTTGATGTCAGATTTAAAGGACTAATCCTGCCCCTTCCCCCTAAACCCAGAAATATTAATGAAGGTGATTAATACCCCCACATTTTAATGCAGAGAAGACATTTAGAATTTAATATGAATCTTTACCCTAAGATGAATATTTCTTCCAATTTTTATGAGCACTGACTAAAACAGGGGAAGAAGTTTGATCCACAATAAGTTTTCCTACATTTCTGGCTATCATAATTATGTGGCTACCCTTGTAATGCACTCTCTGACAAATGCAAAAAAGGTTCACATCTTTACCTCAAGGCCAATGTGTGAGCCAAATTTCACGAGAATTGGTTCAAAACTGATGAAGTACTTCAAATTGCAAGTTTTTTACCTAAATTTTGCCATATGATATTTTGTTACCATGACAACACAGTTTCTGAAACACACACAAAAAGTGCCTAGTACATCTTTACTTCAATACCAATGTGTGTGCCAAATTTCATGAGAATTGATTGAAAACTGATGAAGCAGTTTGAATTGTATTTTTTTCCCCAATTTTCACCATATAATATGTTGTTACCATGGCAACAAGATTTCTGAAAGACACACAAGTGTGTCTTAGACATCTTCACCTCAAGACCAATGTGTATGCCAAATTTCATGAGAATCGGTTAAAAACAGAGGAAGTGGTTCTAACTGCAAGATTTTTACCTTATTTTTGCAATAATACACTGTTACCATGGCAACACAATTCCCAACACATGCAAAAAAATGTGTCTTGCACACCTTTACCCCAAGACCAAAATATGTACATACACACCAACATTCAACCCCCTCCACCGTCACCCTTCGGCTTGGTTAGCATCTTCATTCAGATATTTGGTGCATTGAGATGCGAGGACAAACAGAAGATCTGTTCAAAAAGGGTCTGAATTCAAGAACTAATCCAATGCAAAATAATACACTGCTATTGAGTTTTGCACTAGCGCTAGTCTATATATCAGACAAATCTGAACTCATAAATTCTGACATTTTTACCCATTTTTTCACTGTTCCTGCAGCCAGATTTTTTGGAGCATACCCCATTCTTAATTCTTATACATAAACAAAGGTCTGGAGAAAAAATCACGCTTTTGTCCACCGTGTCCACATAATTTCGCTAACTGACCAGACTATAATAGAATAATTCATTGGAAACGTGTTTATTTCATTACATTTGTTAATGTTTTGGTTATGGGGTGCTTTGTGACATATTGTACCAAAAATATTGCCATGGCTATCATGGCTACCCTCCCCTATCCCTCAAAAAAAGGCTATGCTGAAAGGCTATCTAGGAGAAAGGTGAATAGGGCAAAATGGAAATAGCCTGAATCGGTCACTGCTTTCTGTTATTATTGATCATAATAGGCCTATTTTTGACTAATGCTATAGTTTGGATTTGAAGCATGAATAAGATACTTCCGCAGAAATATGTACCTTCAGATGTGTGTCCCCATCCTGTTACGTAACATGCTTTAAACGTAGTAGATGCACCATGATTATGGACACAGATTGGTTGGATATAGTCATTGTACTCAAGCAAGCTGAACTTGATTACAGCAATGTCATTAGTGATAGTATTGATATCATAGTCTGGATGGATAGCAGCTTGAACCTCCATTTGGACATGGTATGGAGACGTCATGGAGAGTTTGAGATCGCCCAGAACTGCAGTATCAAACTTTTTCCTGAAAGAAAATTGTATCATTTTAATGTGAAATATAAATGACAGATCTATACCTATTACACTTTCTTGGGGGCAGAAGAAAGCTTTAGCTATTTATATTTCACTGAAATATCAATGTTACATTTACATGCATCTACAGAAATGGGATATATATATAGGCCTATATATGTAACATATTGATCTTTAAGTATAGCTTTTCATGTGATTCTTTAAACAACTGAGGTAATTTCCTATTCATTAAAATGTCATATTTGTACTCTTGTTTACATTGTACTCTTTGTTTACAGTGAAACCTTCTCAAAAGCCACCAACTAGACTAGAGGCCAAATGTAGAAAGAGTAGATAAAATGCATCTTTATTTCAACCAATCATGTCTAAAACTTGCATTAAATGTTGTGGATATGAGCTATTTTTCAACACAAATTTTCCTACAGACTCCTTCAAACGGAAAATATTATGAGCAGTAAGTTCAAAAGTGAAAAATTAGGAAAGAAACAAGCACTATGCTTCAGCAAGTTTACCTATATGTCTTGGAGACTGAATATATTTTTTATAGACCCAAGCCCACATCTACGCAGGCTCAGTCATGTACATGTTAAATGAAGGAAGATACTAATAAGACACCAAGTGAAACAGACAATATCACAATTTATAGTGTGACGCACCAAATCAGTAGGCCAATAAGCTACGTGTATATGGATTCCCTAACATAATTCAACATGGATTCTTACACGCAATGGGCAGCGGTGATTGCTCTGGTACTGTTGATGAGTACAGCGGCACAACGATGGACATTTGAACGGTCTCGGAGAGATACCATCCAGGGCCAATCTCCGAGCTGAGTCTGTGAACCACCGATGATACGAGGACTGGAAGATGAAAGGGCCGGTCGGTTTCCACAATCTGTAGACATTACTGTAAAGGCCGAACCATATTAAAGTGAATGGGAGAATGGATAGGTTTACGGATCATACGTTCATGAATTGGGATGGAGAAAAGATGGTCAATAAGGAAAGGAAAAAATTAGATAAATTTTGTAGATGACAAAATGTCCCTGTGATATGCAGTCAGTGAAACGTTTTTAACATAACAATTCTAAAGAGAACTATTGGATATCATATACCAGTATGCATTAGTATTCAACCTACCAACACTTCAACCTAGCGGTGATAGATGGTGTTATATCACAATCTGCATGGCCCAGAGTGATATAGTGGAGCGACCTACACCACTTGAAATTCGCCATCTATTTTTACTAGGTTGAATGCTAGGGCAAAAAGCTATAGCTGTATAATTCCATCTCCCAAACAGTAGACAGATTGATAAAGAAAATACCGACAGCAGACTACCCTGAATTTTCTCTTGGAAATAAGAAGTCTGAAATAAGATAATTTCTTACTTCTATACATGTATATTTGAGGACGTTCTCCAAACATGCTGTATACTATCTGCTTGAATACTGGTGCATGCACATTGAAATCTAAATTGTTAACCTCACAAGATGACATGGAAAGCGACAGTGATCGTGTACTAAAATAAAGTTATTCATATTAAATAAACATTAAAGAAAAGAAATAACCACTGGAATGATGCTACCATGTTTGTCTACAGAATAATAGCATGAAGTTAATGTTCAAAACAGAATTTTTTATATGTTTTGATCACTATTAAGGCTCAATTTACAAAGATCATGTGAATGAGGCCACGTTATCCTAACATATAAACATTTGAAGTGTGTTCTGACTGGTCTTACCGTATTCACAATTCATCCCTGTGAATCCATTGGTACAAAAACAGAAATAGGAGCCATTAGTATTGTTACACTGTCCTCCATTTTCACAAGGGCCACTGGTACATTCATCAATATCTAAACATTCAGAAAAGATAGTCTATGTATTAGTCAGAGACTTTGGGTGCTGCCCAGTGGCGGTGATTTCATGTAGAGTAGGGGGGGGGGCAAAAATTATCAGACTTGTGGATCCCTTCTACACACAGCAAAATCAACCACAAAAACGATTTTAGGGTACTAATTGATGGGTATACCAGGGCTCAAGTTGAAAATTCAAAGTGGCATGGCCATTTTTAAAAAGACACTAGTTCAGCTTGGGGAAAAGTGGCCTTCGATACTCCAACACTTCAAGCAGCATCAAGGCCATTGTAAAGGGCAGAAGGCCATCTTAATGGGTAGATAATTCTGGTCAAGAGGGCTAATGCTAATTTTTCTAAAAATAACAGGTTTGCAGCACAACTTAACATGGCTGTCAATTATGTGCTGTAAATGAATGCCTCATTAAAGAGGACTTGAAAATTTGTAAAATCTAGCTTATTTTCATCACATTTATCTTTGGACAAATGGGCAAATACAAAATCTATTCAGAATGTTAAGAGAATGTTAGAAAAAAATGTTAAAACTTTCTATCAAGCGGGAACACAACCCCATCCCTCAAACAAATCCCCACAACTCAATATGCCATCTCTGGAGCTGAATTTGGTGAGCATCAGAACACACAAAAAATAATTTTTTAATTTATCTTCTCCCATCCACAATAATACTCTCCTGTATATAGATTTGAATGATAGAATTTCTTTTGAAGTCAAACTTATTTTTCTAACGATAATAGTTCACTATGATTTTTTTTAGCTTATCAACATTAAAAATACTTTAAGCATTTCCTTTTCATGTTAATTCCATAGTCGGTGGAGTGGGGGGGGTTGTATTCTGGTGACCCGGGATTCCCAATTGGAATGGGCTAATGCCCATTGGAAAGGCATTTAAATCCTCATTACCATGGGTCCCTCTGAGAAGACCTTAAGCTGTCGGTCCTCTGGTTGCTTGCTTACAAGCAGTCATGCTTTCTTAGCAATCAGGTAAAAAAATCACTATCAATTGCCTTTTAAAACCACAATTAAAATAAATCATTTCTCAATAATTTGAACAGCCTTACCTTGTTGACAATCATGTCCCATATATCCATTGGGACAGAAACATGTGTAGGAGCCGAAGATGTTCTTACACAGACCCCCATGTTGACAAGGGCTGTTCACACATTCATCTATATCTGTAAACGGCACAATATGGTATATTTCATGGAAATTGGTACATACTCAAATTACAAAACCATTAGCCCTATACTCATTAATACAATAAAGTAGTCAAATTTCCTCTACGACTTGAAAAAACATATAATATATAATGGAGTTGAAGCCACTGGATACAGCTGTGTATTTGCATAATACAATAAATGTTGCATATAATAACTGCTTTTTAATATTGGATACATTTTAGGACTTCATAGTTTACATGAAAATAACAAGTCCATGAAGACAATCAGCATTCCTTTGGAAAGCCATATCAATTTTTAATAAAATGCAAACCTACATATATAGCCTTCTAGAGTCATTAAAAGGAATTACCTTGGTCACAATTTATCCCTGTGAATCCATCGACACATGTACAGTTATAGGAGCCTTCAGTATTGTCACACTGTCCTCCATTTTCACAAGGGCCACTTGAACATTCATCAATATCTATATACATTCAGAAAATTAATACCGGTACTGTACATTAGTCATAAATCTTGAGTGCTGATCAGTGGTAGTGATTTCATGTAAAGAGTGGGGGGGGGGCAAAAATTATCAGACTTGTGAATCCCTTCTACACACATCAAAATCAACCAATTATGTAACTCATTGTACAAAAAAGATTTTAGGGTACTAATTGATGGGTATACCAGGGCTCAAGTTGAAAATTCAAAGGGGCAAGGCCATTTTTAATAAGACACTAATTCAGCTTGGGGAAATGTGGCCTTCGATACTCCAACATTTCAAGCGGCATCAAAGCCATTGTAAAGGGCATGAGGCCATTTTAAAGGGCAGCTAATTCTAGTAAAAAGGGTGCCAATGGTAATTTTATAAAAATGACAGGTTTGCAGCATAACCTTACATGGCTGTCAATTAATTCAAGCCCTGGTATCATGTGCTGTAAATGAATGCCTAATTAAAGAGGACTTGAACATTTTTAAAATGTAGCTTATTTTCATTACATTTATCTTTGGACATATGGGCAAACACAAAATCTATACAGAATGTTACAAGAACAGAAAAAATGCCAAAGCTTTTTGTCAGGTGGGAAAAAACATATTGGGAAGGGAATATACCCCCCATCCAACCAGAAATGCGATCTCTGGAGCTGAATTTGGTGAGCATCAGAACAGAAAAAAAGTAATTCGGTGCACTATATATCCACTGGTACACATACATGTGTAGGAGCCAAGGGTGTTCTCACAAATACCCCCATGTTGACAAGGGCTGTTCACACATTCATCAATATCTATGAACAGGATAATATGGTACATTACATGGAAAAGGGTCCATACTCTTGATTTCAAAGTACAAATATGAGAACCATTAAACTCATTAAAGTAAATTAGTCAGATTTCATTTCAGATCTGAAAGAAAATAATCGTATAAAAAGTGCAGAAATGAAGCCACCGGATTCAGTTGTGTATTTTCATAGTAAATGCCACATTACAATATACTGCATTTTAACATTGGATATATTGTAGGTCGCTTCATAGTTTACATCAAGTCCACGAAGACAATAAGCGTTCCTTTGGAAAGCTATATCAATTTTAACCTACATCTCTTCTATAGCCCTAAATAGTCTCTAATATTGTCTTACCTTGTTCACAATTCATCCCCATATATCCATCAGTACATATGCATCTGTAAGTGCCATCAGCATTTTCACATTGGGCTCCATTTTCACAAGGATCATTCACACATCTGTCTATACCTGAGTGAGTGCAAGAGTAGAACATGGTACACTGAGCAAGTATTTATGAACAGAGTAAATGTATTGTCAAATTAATGCCCATATCAAGAAAAGGAACGATGAACAAGTCTAAGTCAAATATCAGTGGGCCAGAACAGCAGTTTTGTCCTATTTTCAGAGCTGATGGAAAATTGCAGGTGTATTGTTGTCCAGCTAATCAAGTCAAGGACACTTTTGATTCAGCGATTTTTGACAGACTATTTTTGTTCTTTGTCGTGACCAGCACTTGACAATATCTGTTCTAGAATCCTTCTTATACACCGCTGAATTATAATTTCCAAGGTGAGCAAATGTAGCTATCGGAAACAAAGCTGAGAAAAGATAGCAACATCTAATATCACATAAAAACCAATTTCATCCAATCCAATGATTACAATATTTGTTTTATATTCATCAGAAAAAATATGTTATTATAGAATAAATATGGAGCATATGTATTCACTATATGGATAGGAACACCGAAAACTGAAGTATTGTGGCTAAATTCAAGCAAAAGCTTAAGAATTTTAAGTTCTGCATTGGTGTGATCAGTGCATGCATTAAAATGTAGTAAGCACAATCACAAGTGCATTTTTTTTAATTTGAACATGAGCTAATCAAGGTTTGCCTAAATGTAGACTAATGTGGACTTTTCTATATTTTTATTTATTGAATGGTTTATTTAAAACTACTCAATGAACAACAAAATGCCCTGGATTATGATCAATTTACAATATTTACAAATATATCAAAAATACAACATACAATTTATTACAAAAAAATTATATCAAAGATAACAAGCCCAAAGAAAGTTGATGGTTTACAAGATAGAATTAATGGAAGTGGCTAAAAGATTCACATCTCAGCTTGAAGCCCAACGATTTGTGTTTAAGCAAATGATGTTCTTACTTTGTTCACAATGCATTCCTGTGAATCCATCAGTACAGATGCAGGTATAGGACCCCTCAGTAATATCACATTGTCCTCCATTTTCACAGGGGTTATTCATACATTCATCAATGTCTGAAAGGGTGATAATGTGAGATAAACAATGTGGTTCACTAACCAAGAGTCGACTGATTTCACGATCAATAAAATGTGGAATATGGTCTTTTGGTCCCTAGATGACCTTTGACCCCATCATCCATAACAATTTACCCAAAGATCATTAATACCAAGTGTGAACATAATTGATGCAGAAATAAAAAGATGAGAGCAATTTGAACAAAAAGTTGACAGTTTGGGCCTTGAGTGACCTTTAATTGACCCCATCATCCTCAACAAAACACATATGGCATTACTTATGATCCTTTGAAACATATCGAAATTGATGCACACATATAGAAATGAGAACAAGTTGCACATAACCTAATATCAATTGACCTTTTGACCCCTACATGACCTTTAACCCATCCCCAACAATAAACACATGGTATAATACCTATACAGGTCCTTTGGCTCAGAAATAAAGAAATGAGAGCAAATTAATTGAACAAAAAAAATAACATTTTGGAAGAGACTACCAGACCAATGGACACCAGAACAACTCCGTTCAGAGTAACATTAACAAATTGTCAAAAACGTTTTTGAAATTTGTTTGATGAATCAAAATCTTAAAATCAAATTTAATTAATAAATGAAAAATTAGAAGAGATTTCACTTCGGGAAATCTAATATACAGATATAGTTATAGTTGAAACTCATGACAGTGCCCAACAACTAGTAACAGCCGGATACCGAACACGAAGTGGCGATGTCCCCATGCCATGGTCCCCGAGGCCAAAGCCTACCAGTACCAACCAAGAAGTTGTACAAGTGATGGCGAGATGCATTTTCCGCGAGCTGTTGCACCTTGATTTCCCCGAAGCCAACCGCCGCGCTGGCCCAACGCTGATGTTGATTTCGTCGGGCAAGTGGGCAACACCCGGCACAGAAAAAAAATATTTGCTCTCGTTATTTCCCGACAAGGCATCTCAATGCGACGAGCAGTCAGTCGATCATTGTTTTCGAAATCTCACGAGAAATCTCTGCAAAATTATTAATACCGTTGTTTGACACAGTCCAGTGATGATGTGGTGCCTGCTGGCAGTAACACAACGTACGTGGATGCGGTCGTGGATGACGGCAAATTAAGGACACCCGTGTAGTGTGGCTCTCGTCAGGTCGCAGGAGTTTGACCGGAGGTGAATGCATGTGGGGATAACTTCGTCAGTTTTCCAGTGATAGTTGATAATGCATCAACAGCTCACTTATATATTCATATTTTGTCGTGATAATTTTTATTTGCTTTAGCTTTCGCACTTTTTTTCTCCGAAATCGTGTACAAAAACGCAAAAATGACCATCTGATAATGATTTCATTTGCATGCGTATGGCAGAATTCGGCTTAGACAGCTGGCAGCCGTCTGTTTCGAGGAGTTTTTAACATTTTTTTTTGTTATTTCATTTGGTGAGTGAAGCCAAAGGAGTTCAGCTGAACAACCAACATAACAGAGACCGAAGCTTTTGGTCTAAATTCGGCTCAGCCCCCCCCCCATCCACTTTCAAAACCCGTAGTTCCGCGGCCCGTGATAGGTGCAATCGGAATGATTTGTTTCTTTATTACATCATCTCCCAACCCCAACTTCTAACAAAATTTATTTACAGCATGAAAGCACCTGAACCTCCAATAATTAGCTAGTGGATATTTGTGAAAATATCATACAAGAACAAAACAGCTCTAAAGTCAGGGGTGCATGCTTTTGTGATTTATACTTCTTAAGCCCTAAAATATACCTATGAAAAAAAATATAAGTACCTCAGAATATGGATCCAGGGCCGTCGCCAGGGGGGGTGCGGAGGGTGCGAACGCACCCCCCCTTCAGAACCAAAAAAAAAAAAAAAATCAGCCAGTGTCCTTCGCAGACTACATCATTACACGAGAGTAACAATGGGCATGGAGCGGCTGTCTTCCCTAGCTTTGATACATATCCATTACAACTATCCTCATGACACAGAGAAGATAATTAATAGGTTTGCTAATATGCATCCCCGGAAAATGGCTTTGGCCAACCTCGTCTTTGTTGACCAGTAGGCAGTACATTTGTATGACCATCTAGCAACATGGTAAGCCAGTATCCTTCACAGACACCGAAACTGCATTGAGGAACAATAGGCATGTTGACCAGTATGTACTTTCTATATCCATTCTGGCCGGCGGGCTATATGACTGCATGAAATTGAGTTAATACGTTGTTTTTTGTGTTTTTGTTTTTTTTTCATAAAAAGCACCCCCCCCTAGAAAAAAGCTGGTGACGGCCCTGGGATCTGACATTTTATGCTTAAAATAATAATTGAAATATATGCAAAATAAGCCCCGGGAATAAGCCATCTCACTTTGATTACACTGTACTGGCACAGAGTGGAAATCTCAATCACACTATATTGGTCACTAAAGGGGGCGATCGCCCCACCAATGAAAATATTGGGGTGGCAAGCATATCGTTTTGCCCCCCCCCCCCCACAATTCCATAAGTGCAAAACAGAAAAAAAAAATGTAATGTTACACAGAAATCAGCAAATTAATCAAACACAATACAATAGTTTTTACATCTACATGTACACTAAATCATGATTTCTCCAAGCGCTCCGCGCGGGAAATGATTCCATCTATTATCTGCAACTTTTGTTAAGGTAGGCGCTACATTTACGCAGGAATCTCATATCGGGCATTATTCTGTCAATGAATAAACAAGAAAATGGCAAAACCCTTTATCCATAGGTGGATCCAGGTGAGTTATGTATGTCTCTAAATTAATTCTAACAAACTACTTAATACAACCCTTTCCATGACAGTTGATCAAAAATTTCTGTTTGAGATTTGCGCTCGCATCGATTGTTAAAAAAGTATTAACTCATGCATCCTATTCATAGTAATACAAGTGTTTAAAATGTCAAGTTTTGTGGCCATAGTATCAATAAATTTCGCGCTCTCATTAGGCTTATTATTAATAAATAGGCCTAAGGCAAGAAATCTAACTTGACAATGCGAAGAGGAGGGATTTGCAACATTTGCTCAGATGAAAAACTTATCATCCCAACAAATAAGGAAAACTCGCTTAACCGAAGATCTGAGCTGATTAAGGCCTGGTCACACCGCCCAAGCGTTGTTGGAGCGGAGAGAAAAAATCATCACCGCTCGCTACCGTTCATCATTTTCGATTTCGATTGTTTGTTTTTTTTTCCGATTTTTGTTTTCGATTTTTTTTCCCAATCTTCTGAGCGAAATTCGACCCTCTTTCCCTACCGCTCCACAACCGCTCTACAACGCTCGGGCTCACAAAATTTGGGGAAAAAGTCGAAATAAAAAACAATCGAAATAGTGAACGGTTGCGAGCAGTGATGATTTCTTCTCTCCGCTCCACGACCGCCACAAAAGAAAAAAAACAACGAACCACCGGACCATGAAACGCATCCATTGCGCTAACCAACATGACCAAGGGGCTTCACCAAATCCAACTACACTGTAGCTTCAATGTCCGTGATCGAGGCGCGAAACCATTGGTAGACCAGAGTTTAGAAAAATTCATATACTGCATACGGTATATATAATCAGAGGCGTCGGTTATGGGGGGGGGGCGATCGCCCCACCAATGAAAATATTGGGAGGGGCAAACATATCATTTTGCCCCCCCCCCATAATTCCGCATGTGCTAAAAATAAAATAAGATTGTAATGTTACACAGAAATCAGCAAGCGAGATTGAGATACACAACTCGTTCTAAAATCGTGCTCAAAGGGTCAACTTTTCAGATTGGAATATAAAAAAATTTCAGCTCGCGCTTCGCGCTCGCATCATTTTTGTAACAAAACCCCATACTTTCCATGATTAAATAGGTGAATATGGTCCCGTTTTCAGTTTTAAACCTCAAAAGAAGTCCCACTTCGATTTTCAATAATCTTTTGTTGGATATATATATATATATATCTTCTTTATTAAAAACGTCCATTAAACTTTTTTTTTCAGATCGAAATATCAACATTTTCAGCTCGCACTTCGCGCTCGCATTTATCTGCTAGTGAGATATGTATGTATATATATATATATATATGTCTCTGTGTGTGTGTATATATATATATATATATATATATATATATATATATATATATATATATATATATATATATATATATACATATATATATATATACACATATATATAGGCATATGTGTGTGGGTGTGATCGAGCGCCTTTGGAAAATTGATTTATGATTTTGCCCCCCCATCTGAAAAATGGATCGACGCCCCTGATATATATATCAAAATTAAAAAAATAATTTACTTTATTTATAATATATATATATATATATATATATATATATATATATATATATATATATATATATATATATGCACACACACAACATTAAAAGAGGCAAATAGGTAATACATTGTAGTTCCAACAAAGTTTATTTCCAAGTCCAAATTTTCGACGTAAACCTCACGTCTTCCTTGTCAGGGATATAAAGCTCACAGTCCCTGCATCACTGACGAAGACGTGAGGTTTACGTCGAAAATTTGGACTTGGAAATAAACTTTGTTGGAACTACAATGCATTACCTATTTGCCTCTTTTAATGTTTGTGTGTGTGCATATATATATATATATATATATATATATATATATATATATATATATATATATATATATATATATATATATATATACATATATACATGTATATATATGCATGTATATATATATAATGTTGATTTATGACTCATGATTTTGCCCCCCCCCCCCACCTCTGAAAAATGGATCGACGCCTCTGCCATACAATTATTGTCAATCATAACTTGACCTTTTGTATCGGGGGTAGGAGTTCTGAGACGGGGGAAATGAAATATTATTTACCATATTGACATGACTTTCCGGTATATCCTTCCTGGCATGTACACGTGTAATCCGATGTGTTAGGGATGTTATTACATAACCCTCCATTGCTACACGGATCGAAGTCACACGCAGCTGTTATACATAAATTAAAGTAAACGGTATTATGTCAATTATATTTGAATGAAAATGAAACGGTAAATTTTACTTGAACAATATTGTTTTGAATATGATTTTTTTTATGACTGCAGGAAGAGGTCCGAAGAGACCATGATTTCCTCGGCCTGGGCCTATATAAGCAATCAGTATGTATTGATGCAAAAAGGCATATATTATACGCATTTTTTCTATGCAGCATTATTAAAGATTACCCAGTTTTCGTATCTTCCACGGGGAAGTGAACGACAAACAAGTGTGAGATTACAGATGTAAGTGATAATGCCATCACCATTACCTTAATTATTATTTTTAATATATAAATTTAGAAACGCATACCAGTTTGTAAATATCATAAAAATTAGAGACGAAGTACTACCAGAAAAAAATATATTGTGACCGCAGAACATGAGTCTCAAATTAAAAAAAAAGCAAATTATTTCATTATATTGCACCGTTTAGTCTAAATTAATGCCCATTTAACGACGAAAGAACTTCACAACTAGATAAACTTTAATCATTACGTACGTGTTAAAATGTCGATGACGGCAGTTCTACCCATTGCATTCTGCATATTTGGTGTCAGGTTATCAAGCATGAACTCGAGTGCATTGCTCCGTTCGGTTTCATTCACAGGTATGTTGTACGTTATCATTAGATCTAACTTTATACTCCCTGGGCTGTTTAGAGAAGATTGAATTCAAAGTTTATTATTAGGCACATTTCGTTGATGCCTGTAAATAGCAGATAGTACACTGCAAAAACCCCGGTGTTGATTTAACACCAGTCCGGAATCTATATATGTCCACACCAGAGAAGTGAAACAACACAAATTTGGAACCAAACCGATGCTGTTTTAATACTAATTGGTGTTGTATAAACACCTATCTGGTGTTAGACAAAAAAACAAACTGGTGTTGTTTCACATCTCTCTGGTGTGGACATATATAGATTCAATAAACAATATAAAAATGGTAATAATGAGTCGTCTTTTCCAATGCTGTATTGCATTGTTACGAAGACATGCAATTGTTTCAATGTGATTAAATCATGAGTTGAATGCAATATTGCAATTACTGTGTAATTTATGGTGTCATATCATAGTATAAAGTAGGCTTAATTTGAAGTTTAATCACAATGAATGAAGAATTCGAATTATTTTAAACTTTTATGCACATTATTGATGGGTATCAAATAATTATCATCCATGCCATTATCATTATTATTATATCAGCCCCTTGGTAATACCTTGGTCACATTTGATCTGCGGCGGCCGTACGGTGAGTCGACAACAGCCGTGTTATTAATTTCAGTTCAAACCACCTATATGTAGTTGGTACAAAAAATGTTGAAACGGCTGTTTTCGACTCGCCGTACGGCCGCCGTAGAGCAAATGTGACCATGGTATCACTAGGTGTGCACTTGTTTGAAAAAAAGTGTGTGAGGGGGTGTCCAGATGGTGGGGGCTTTCAAGAGGCCATGTCCCCCCCAGAAAAAGAAGCAAATAAAACCAATAAAAAAGAGAAAAGGAGAGAATAGAAAATTCAAAGATTGATATAAATTACTTTCATATTATATCAATCTATCATATATAGATTTTTGTATTGGAAAGGTCAAACATTTCGCTCCATCTGGCATATCTGGCCACCTCAAAATTTCTTCTGTTACTTTTTTTCTTCCCCCATCGAATAATTGTATATTTACCTCACTGATAAAATGATGGCTTCTCTGTAATATATGTCGTTTTGATATGTCGCATCAATCTACAAGAAAAAAAAATGATTATAAACAGTGCCTCTACAACAAACCGAAACAAGAATAAAATAGCATAATATCTTATTTTCAGAATTCAGACGTTATTAGTGGATATTCTAAAGGTTTGTCGTCAAGTAGGTCGATCGAATACGACCATAAAACCTGCCGCTTGCAAACACTGAAGGAACCTGCAGACCTATAATAACTTTTCTCTATTGTTTTTTTTTTTTTTTGTTTAGAAAGTATATTATTATTATTATCATTCCTTCCCTAATGAAAATCCATGTAAAGGTCGACGATATACTGTTTTTTCCAGATACTCCTATTACGTAAATGACCATAACCGAGAGCTTGTATGCCACATAAAAGCTGGTGTCCAAGTAGAAAATAATCTACAAACTTTCTTGCATTAGTAATAATTTTTATTGGTTTATACTCACCAAGGAAATGATTTCATCAGCGAAATCCATGTAAACGGAAGTCGATTTATCTCCAAGATCTGCAGTGTATTCTCGATCAACGAGGATTACATTTACCCCAATTTCAACAACACTCGTTTCTTCTGAAATAGTGATACCGATATGAATGACGATTATTTTAATTTGACAGAATGACCCTGGTGATGTTTGAAATTCACTTTTGAATTGCCCTATTTCAAAAGCTATTGGCATATATCCATACACTTATAAAAAAAAGCTCCAGGCTTGAACTTTATCGATTTCGAAATATAAGAGAACAAAGATTGTCTTATCATTATTCATGGTTTATTTAAAATTGTATCTTGCAGCCACTCTCTGGTTTTTGCCAAGTTTACGTTTAGAAATGATACAAACATGGCCATGATAACAAACATGAACATTAAAATGTAGAATAAAATGTCACATCAATAGTCAGAAATAAAAGTAATGAGAAAAAACACAAAAATCCACGGAAACTACCATTGATTATAAGTGAGGATTGTACTTTGAAATCGGTAAAGTAGTTATAAAAGGTGATCTTAAACTCTCCGGATGCCTAAACTAGAATTTCAAACCTCACTTCTATTGGATGCTGGCTAAATAGTATTTCATCCATATTCATGGTAATAATTTTCCAATTAATTGGATAACAAGTGGAGCGTCTCTGGCAGTCTCGCCTGCATTACGCTATTCAATACAGCAGCAGCGCTGACTTAGAAAACTACTATAAAATAATTATTTACCAAATCACCCTTCATATGATAATACGAAGGGTGTTACGGTAAATAATTGTTTTATGTTCATTGACCCTAAATGTCATTTTCCCTTGATCATGTGAGCTAAGACTTGTGCAAGATGATCAGTGATAATTGATTACTCACTGTAAAAAATATTGGGCAAAATTTTAACCAGCACGAGGGTAGTTATGTATCCAACCAATTTTGGGCGGTATTTTACCCAGTGCGGGAAGCATATTATCCAGTAAGGTTAAAAAATAAGCAGAACTTACTTAAGATTGAGCAAAATTTTCATCACACTGGATAAATAATAATGCCCAAAAGAAATGCCCAATGTTGGTTGGATACATAATTACCATCATGGAGCATTTTTACAAAAATATTTTTAAGAGTGCTCCTATGTCCACATTTCATGAATGTATCCATAAACTTTCAAAGTTATGATGTCAATTCAACAAAAACACAAGAATATGGCCACCGTTCGTTTACCTTAAATGACCTTTATCATGCGACCTGAAACTCGCACGGGATGTTCAGTGAAACTTGATTGCTCTTAATTTTTAAGAACAAGATCCATAAACTTTTAAAGTTATGATTGTAATTCAACAAATACCCCCAACATGGCCATAGTTCATTGACCCTAAATGACCTTTGCCTATATGGTCATGTGACCTAAATCTCGGTCAGGATATTCAAAAATAGTTCATTAGACTTATGTTTATATTTCATTAGCTAGGTAGTATACTTTTTAAGTTATGATGACATTTCAAACACTTAACCTTTGCGTAAGAATTTGATGTTGATTCTCCCAACGTGGTTCATTGATCCTGAATTACCGTTGACCTGGGCCATGTTACCTCAAACTCATACAGGATGTTTAGTAATACTTCAATAATCTTATATGTTCAAGTTTCCATGTACCAGGCCTATGATTTGGCCTTGATATTGACATTAATGAAAAAATTATTATTATAGGATATGATATAGGCAACCGAAAAACAAAACTCGTCAATTTCATCCTTAATTATGCCCAATATACTGTATATAAGAATTATGTCAAAGAATGTAATGATAAAAAGAAACATGTGTTACATGGAAACTATTTATTGAAAGATCTGAAAGCAGAAATAAGATTTCACCTAAGTTTAAAGTATAATCAGAAAAGATTTAATGAAACTGAGTTGCGGAAGATACGTTTTTACTTTGAGTGAATACACAACCAGTCGCGGTTTTTATGGTCCGCTGTTGGTTGGCCTGTTGGAGCCGGAGAACAATGGATTCAGTCCACTGAATCTATTGTTCTCTGGTTCTCGACGGGTGACAGCGGGCCGAGGAATTGTGACTGGTAGTGTAACATATTTTATTGTATTTTTTGTATTTCTTGTAAAATATTGTCGTGTGATATGTGAATTTTGTTAATGTAAAAACCTGTATCTTTTGATATTTTATGAATAATAAAGTACCTCAATTGAGGATAAATAGAAAAAAAAATGTACCAGGCCTATGTCATGTCATAAATGTTTTTGTTGCCGTCGGAATAGCGCCGTATAATCGCTCTGCTACGCATGCGAGACAAAAATCATGATACTGTTTTTTTTCTTATGACTGCTAATATAATTTTTGCTAACTTTTTGCAGCAGGATAAAATAAATCATTTTTAATTGGTGATAAGACTGACAACTGGCACTCCATGTACATGTGGTATAAGTTAACCCAGGTTTAACGAAACCATCTTGGGAGCGGTTTAACCCCCCCCCCCCCGGCTGCCAAGTAAGACAAAAACATGTATTTGCCTATATTTTGGAGCCAACCCACAATTAGCATCATTTTATAGTGAACCCTTTTTTTTGGGGGGGGGGGGCTTGTAAAACAAAATTCTCGGTAACAAAATGACCTTCATTTCGTAGTGATTTTATTTTTTTTTAATTTGTAGTGAAGCCACCCCTATTTGTTTTTTTTTTGGGTATAAATTTTTTTGGTTAAACCCATCCTAGGTAAAGCTAGATCCGCCCCTGACCATGGCTATATGAATTTACCGCTTCCGTTTTCAAAAATCAACTTAATTCACGTATGACTGTCCACTAGTAATCATGAATTATTTAAGGATTTGATTACTGACCTGTTGATGTGGTCGCAGGAGATTGCGTTGTGGTTTCCCAAGACGATTTCGTGGTGGTTTCAAACACTTCAAAGACAGATATAGAGTCATATACAATTTTAAAAGATATTGAGCAATGTATTGGACATATATGGTGACATATATTTTTTTCCTAGAAACATTTGGCCGTATCATTATTGTCATTTCTCCATTCGATCAAATAAGACTAGCGAACGAAATATAGGAGAGCGTAGAGACCTGGTTGCTATGTAATAATTGATAAAAGGAAGATTGTAGTAGGGCGTTGATCCATGAATGCAGTGAAAGATGGGCAACAAATTCTTCAAAATTATCAGATTTTTGATAGGGAGTGAGTACAGCGAATTCAGAATAGGATTAATATTGAATATTTGTTTGACAGAGTAACATCGAGAGCTGCAGCATTTTGATAATAATCATAAATGTTATCAATGGACAAGTTATGGATCAGAGACATAAAGTTTCACGAAACATGTTTGATTGTAAATTAATATGCAGGAAACTCGAGCAGATTTGATTATTATTCATTGTTTTCATCGTATTCCCCAATTCTTACTCGGGGTCTATAACTCATGAAATAAAGTCTTATTGAACTAACCTCTTGACATAGTTCTAGAAGTCTCGGCTATTGTAGGTCCAGTCGTTGGTGGTTTTGTAGTTGTCTCTACTGGCGATTCCGTTGTAACCTTGATCGCTTTAAATACAGCTGCAGAGTCGTCTATCGGTGTAAGAATATAGACAGGTTTAAACATAAGTGTCAGTTGTAACGATCCCAATATTAGTCAGGTTCACTATGTTCATATTTCAGCTCATTTATATATAAGGTTATTGTATAAGGATTCAGAATTCCATTCCATTCCATTTGCACCATGACCTACATGGCCACCATCTTGGATTTTTCAAAATGGCCGTCTAAAACAGGGTTTTCGACAATATATCTAAGCTTCTAAGTAACCTAAACCACCATATGTCTGAAGTCAGGCATTCTATTGGTATCAAAATAATCATCTTTATTAAAAAAAAATCGTTTTTATGATATTTTCTGTCTATTTCTAGGTATTTCCAGACTCGAACTCACATAATAGGCCAAACTATTGTTGCATAATAAGTGATATGAACATACTTTACATTAAGAAAAATGTTAAACCAGTGTGTCATACATGTTTGTTCTAATAATTTAGCATGTGTTTCAAGTTACGTGATCAAGGTCAAAGGTCACATAGGGTCACTGAACTTTGACCATGTTGTGGTATTGACAGATCATCAGAACTTAGGGAGAGTATGGATAATATAGTATCAATAATCATCTCGCACGAGTTTCAGGTCACATGATCAAGGTCAAAGTTCATTTATAGTTAATGCACTTTGACCATATTATAATTTCACTACTCAAAAGTAAGCCAATGCCAAGATTTTGATTTTTCAAGCTAGGCCTAATTTAGCAAGTTCCTACATTCTTAAAGTATAACATTCTGTCCACACAACAATATTGGTAAAAAAATGTTTATCAATCTCTGGGGAGTTTGCAACCAATACGGTGTAGTTTTCACCTAAAGCACACTTTATTGATTAAAAACTACCCAGATTTTGTTTTACTCTATTGTTGTGTGGACAGTATGTTGTCCAAAATTTTAAGAGTGCATTTTAGAAAACTTCTATTTAATGGTCATCAAGTATCAGAAAAATTAATAAACGAATTTAAATTTTTCATGTGAAGGTAAGTGGTCAATCAGGGGTCAAAATTAAATTTAATAAAAAGAAATTATATAGGTTAGATTTTACATTTCAAAATATTTGAAATAATCAATCAGTATTAAGTTAAACATGTACATGTATATAATAAACAACTGGCATCGGGAATGATTTAAGGTTACTGGTTCATTGTCAAAGGCCATTTCAGTTCTATTAATACGGATAAGAATGTATATTTTGCTCATAATCTTTAAAATTCCATTGCAATAATTAAATCTTGACGTATAAGATGGTTCTGGGATACCACAAATATTATGAAATGAAAAAAAACAGTCAAGGTGAAAGGTCATTTGAAGTCAATGAACTTTGGATTTAAGATGAATGTTATTTTTTCATCTTACATAAAAAAAAATTTTTTTTATAATCAACACTGATGCTATATTGATTTATTATTGCAAGTGATGCTGCCAGAGGTGTTCCACTTTTGTTAAAAACAGTTGACCCTCAAATAACCTTGAATTTTTGGTCACCTGAAAATTTCATTCATCGATTTACTTGTTAACTTTTTTTTTCATGAAATGAATATTTCCACTTCCAAAAATACGATGACACCTTTGTTACGACTTTAAATGTTGATACCACGAACATAATAAAAGTTCATTGACCCTAAATGATCTTTGGCCTTGATCATGTGACAGCCTGAAACTCATAGATTATTAGTGATACTTCATTGTCATTATCATGCTGTGTAATCAACATTTCAACCAAAGATTATTTCTTGAAATGTCATCCCAACTCTGAAAGTACATGGACATATTTGATTGAAATTAGATATAATAGTTATTGAGTGTCGCCAAATCTAATGGAATTTTGGTCACTTAAGGCTCTTAGTGAAGATCAGTGGTCATTTTGGGTCAATTAATTGTTGTCAAGTTATACTAAGTGGAATTCTGACAGATTGCCTGCAGTACACAATCCAATATACAAGTAGCAACAGTATTGACTTTTGAAACAACCACCGTACTTGCAATAGTATTTTTTTTCTTTTATGGAAAGAGAATCCCAATTTACTGACATGACCTTGACTTAAAAGTATGCTTTTCAATTCATATAATTTGTGATATTCATTACCGATTTCTTACAAGTTTCATACATTTTTATTAAATATTTTTGCAGGTAATTAAGAAAATATAAATCTTACCCAAGTTAATTGATCTGAAAAGACATTTGGCCTTATACCAGTAACCTGAAATTATACTCATCTAATTTCTGATATCTTTTAACCGTTATACAGGTATACATATTTATACTGACTGATTTAAAAAGTATGTGTAAAAAATGAAAACCTAATCTTGAAAAAAAATAATTTTGAGTTGACTAAGGATTGACCGTCAACCTTTACCTAGTACCCCCAAAGTCCTTCATCGGTTTTGTAATAGGCCTGCTTAATAACCATCGTATGAAATTTGAATCTTAACCTTGGTTAACTTGTGTTTTGGTTTAATAGTAAAATAACAAAATGGTCAAATTGCATTAACCCTAAATGAACTTTGACCTTGATCATGTGACCTGAAACTCATGGGAGATGATTATTGATACTCTATTATCCATACTCTCTCTAAGTTATGATGATCTGTCAAAACTTAACCTTGTTTAAGATTTCAAGTTCATATCCCAACATGGCCAAAGTTCAGTGACCCTATGTGACCTTTGACCTTGATCACGTAACTTGAAACATATGTTAAATGATTTATCGAAAAGGGCATGTATGAAACATTGGTTTAACATTTCCGTTACTGTGAGGTATGTTCAGGCCACTTTATTTCCAACGCTTAATTCAATTGACCTTTAACGGGAGTTCGAGTCTAAAAATACCTTTAAAAAAGACAGAAAATATCATGAAAAGAATTTTCTTTGTTGAATTTAGTTTATAAATCTTACACCAATGGATATCTTGACCTCAGAAACGTTATGGTTTAGGTGCCAAAACCATAATTCTAGGTTACTTAGAAGCCTAGATATTGTCGAAACCCCGTTTTTTGGCGGGAATTTTGTATAAACTAAGATGGCGGTCATATATGTATCGGTGCAAACGGAAATTCCTTATACAGTAACCTTTCAAAAATGTAGAATTTTCAATTTATCCAAAAAAAAAAAAAATCCGGCGAAATTTCATATAGTGAATCTGGCTATATAGTAAGCATTTATAAACTGAAGTAGTGGGTAATGATATTCAACTGCCATTCAATATTGAAATAATAAATTACCATTAATGACGATAAAAAGAGTTATCCCAAGAGCGATTATGGCGGCCACGAGGAAGATCAGCGAAACAAGTAGGATCTTGAACGGAGTACGGTTGTTCATCCTCAGACTAGAAGATGACCCGACTGAGTCCTCTTCGAGAAAGGGATTCGCATTTCTTTCATTTCCAGGGGTCTTTGATATGGGATCCACCCCTTTTTCAGTTTGATTATCGTATCCACGGTTGTCATAACCGTTAACGCCCTATGTTAAAGGTAAAAATAGATAATTAATATGATTTTGACACTAAAAGTGCTCTCAACGATAATTACGATGAAGATAATGGTGAAGACGATTATGATAGTGACGATCACAATGATGATGATAATAATAAAACTATTACATTAGCAAAATAACAGTATTACAAATAATCATGTTAAGAATTATTATTTTTCCCCTTCCTTAAAGGACGTATTATCATTATATTATTCACGGCTAACAAAACAACAAGAACAAGTGAATTGCGATTTGTCGTGGCTTTAATGAAAATAGAGATGAATGTGCATCTTTACCAATTCTGCTTTTTGTGTACAGTGTATGAATATCATCACATATACATATACCGATAATGTCTGTAACCAACCGATACCCTTGTTTAATAAGCTCCTCGGAGAGGGGTTAAACCCCCGGCTAGAAGGCCCCCCTCGTAAGTTCTTCAATGTTTAAAATTCATGGCTGTTTTCCCACTGGTTCCCTGCTAGCCGGACCGGAATCCCAGCACAGCTATTAATTATGAGCTATCGGTGGATTACAGATGACATAAATATAGCATATAGAGATATATGAATGCCCATGACTATAGACCAGCCTGCCCGCCTTTAAGATCAGGTCAGGCTAAGATTAAACTTTAAGCATGACACAATTATTTCAGTTTAACAGCGTTCTCAAACATTTGTATGTACAAATAGGTCCCCCTCACCTAGGTAACGAGTGGGGACCTGCAACTTACATAATAACATAACATAATTGATTAAAATCCACATGCCTGCCCTGGCATGGAAAGGAAAAAAGGAGGTACTTTAATAATGCGCCTCTTACTGAAATCATGCCCCCAGAACTTCAACTGCTTGTTTTTCAACAACACACAAGGCGTCAACACTCCTCCCAAAAACGAGTAAGGGCGAAAACCCGCCTGCCCACTGGCCAAAATAGGACAGGAGGATAAAATTCCCTTACGGCCCACTTATGCACGACGATCGTTGTTAGGATTGGTGTGCGACCAGGTCAAACACCCTCGAATTTGGATTCGTGTTACGCTCTTCTATCAGCCTAGGCTCTGCCTAGATTCTGAAATTAACCATGAAAAGTATACCATCACCCTCCAACTACTTCATACACCATTCATTATAGAGTATCATATAGATTCAACAAATACAACTTCCCTGGAAAATATAAATGCAAAAGTACTTGTACCCCCCCCCCCCCCTAAACACACTTTGCCAAGATCAACTACTGCTGGTATTCAAGCCAACTATAGGTATCCAATTTTCATCCCACTGAAAATATTGAGCCCCTTAAAGGAACTTTAATAAAGGAAATTGAATTCAGAAAGAAATTTGTTTCACCAAACGAAATTCACTAATATGGCCATACTCTGGCAAAGGGAAGCAAGGTACGAAAGTATCACTCGTTGTAAATGACCAATGTGTGTTCGTCATTAACATATACATCAATGCAATTAAACTAAATAATATTTTCTTCAATATCTTTCCCCAAAACGATCATTTCTTCACAATTTCTGCCTGAACGGGCAGCACACAACAGATATTTAAAAACCATAACTCAAATCTGACTGATGCGTGAGCTGCTTCCTATACCAAAGGTGGGCAGTATTAATAATAAATACACCATGACAAAATTACCATACAAATTCACATAAGTATACCAACATACTACGCCTAAAGACCTGAACATGCGGCTGAACATGAAGAAGACTAAAAATTGGGACAATACTTCCGTCTAATTCCTAAGGAGTCCGATGCAGACCCGAGAAATAACTTTATCTGAAATGAAGCCTATGCAATCTTATCAAACATTTCTTCATATATAATGCTCATGGTAGAGGAAAATAAAACATACATAGAAATTATGAATTCATAAACATTTCTTCTCAAATGACCTGAGAAAATTATAATTTCAATCCCCAGATTTTTTCTATAACCATCCATAACTTGGATTTTTATGACAACTCACATGAACGTTTGAGGCATAACCTGCTTCATAGTAATTTCGAATTGACTTCTTCCTTGCAAGCAAAAACTAAATAAACAAAATAACATTAAGAATGCACAAGTACAATAAATACACAACCAATATCCATAATATGCAAGAATCCCCCCACGATATATATGTCAACATCCCCCTTAATTATAACTAGAGGATGGTAATGGGGAGGAGGTGGGAATTTTGTAAGCACGCTTTACACATGCACCGTCATCTCTCTTCATTGAAAGCCAAAACGAAAATGAAGCATTCCCCGCACTTTTATCCGCGCATAGCTCAACCGCGGCAAATGTCTGGCATTGTGCCCAAATTCTTTGGCGCGGGCGCCAAAAAGCGCTGCCCCGCCCTTTACGGGTCGGGTCACGAGCCCTTTCTCGGGCAACCACGCCCCCTTTCAAAATCAAAACAAACTAAAATGTGTATTTTGCTAGCCCGCTAATAAATCATTTTAAATCGTCAAGCCGTCTTTAAAATCCATTATTCACGGCTAACAAAACAACAAGAACAAGTGAATTGCGATTTGTCGTGGCTTTAATGAAAATAGAGATGAATGTGCATCTTTACCAATTCTGCTTTTTGTGTACAGTGTATGAATATCATCACATATACATATACCGATAATGTCTGTAACCAACCGATACCCTTGTTTAATAAGCTCCTCGGAGAGGGGTTAAACCCCCGGCTAGAAGGCCCCCCTCGTAAGTTCTTCAATGTTTAAAATTCATGGCTGTTTTCCCACTGGTTCCCTGCTAGCCGGACCGGAATCCCAGCACAGCTATTAATTATGAGCTATCGGTGGATTACAGATGACATAAATATAGCATATAGAGATATATGAATGCCCATGACTATAGACCAGCCTGCCCGCCTTTAAGATCAGGTCAGGCTAAGATTAAACTTTAAGCATGACACAATTATTTCAGTTTAACAGCGTTCTCAAACATTTGTATGTACAAATAGGTCCCCCTCACCTAGGTAACGAGTGGGGACCTGCAACTTACATAATAACATAACATAATTGATTAAAATCCACATGCCTGCCCTGGCATGACCAGAAATACCCAATTATTCTTGGAAAATACGTGTTTCAGGTGGCCTAATTGCCAAATTACCGCCAAACGAGAATATATAATTTATTTATATATGATCGACCGCCAACAAACACGTCAAAATTTTACTCGTATCTACCAAGATATTCAATAAATCTTAGCAACCATTACAGGATCATTCTACTAGTATTCACCAACGTTATTATCCTTAGTGCTTTTACCAGGGGGGGGGGGGGTACCCGGGAACATTGCTCATTCCTCCATTACAATGTATATCTAGGTTATCCATAACTGACCCCAACATGATTTAATGCATGCATACATTGAACGTAAATGCATGAGCAGCTAAATAACAACAAATGATACATTATGAAAACATAGACACACTGGTGAAACCGGCTCCAGACCAGCCAAAACCTTTATTCATACTATCGGATCGGACGGTCTGGAGTCGGTCACGCCGGAGCGACTAAGGTAAAATGTATAAATACATACTCAACGAAGATATGAAAGACCAACTTTTAACTCACTGATAAATCTGTCCAACCCTTCATCGGCCAGATGTAGGCCATCAGTTCTGTACAGCGAAATGTCATTATGGGATATTGATGGATGCGGTATGGCTTTACCATGAAATCTTGCAGCTAAAGCCTTGGCGTACCTATTGGCCGCCCTTCTCTTTAAGTCCAATTTACCTTGATCTCCTGTACAGCCAGCGGGGTACCAAACCCTCTCCAAAATGTCCGACCACACTATTTGAAATTTGTCCTTATTGGCGTCAAAAAGTCTATACGTCAAACTAGCCAGCTTCTTCTTGGACAGTGCCTCAATGTCATTCGTTCCTACATGCAATACTACTACTGAAGGCTTTGGTTCACTCCGACCCATCTTATCTAACCAATCGCTTACCCCTTCAATTCGTAGCCCCCTTTTTCCCAACCAACGGACCGACGTTCCAAGTCCAAGGTCAGCCTCGCCGGTGTTCTTCGCCCTGCGATGTGCCCAAAACACTATCGAGTCCCCTATGATCCACACCACAGGTCCTGTAATAGAAAACAAGAAAAGAGGGCTGGGCAGAATTTTGAAGTATGAAAATTTCCCCCTGAAAGGTCTGCTACCCTTCACCACCCCTTCATCACGGGGTTTTCCCCTCCAAGATACAATGTATGTAATCACATTTTTGACCCCTCCCCTTAATCCTGAAAGCATTGATATTAAACACGTCATTATACCGTTGTAACATTCTCTCTAAAAAGCAGAATGCTCGTAATTGTGTGATATCATTAAACCCTCACTTACTCATTCAATATTAAGCCCAGAGTTATTTCGATGATACATGTATATTGATATCAACATGTACAGGGGGGGGGGGGGGGGGGGTCGTTATGATCAATCTGATGTTCCAAACACCTTCCAATCAATATAGTACTATCCCTTTCTTCCTTTTGTATAATGTAATAATGTATAATGTATAAACACATTCCAACCAATATATAATAATGTATAATGTATAATGTCTGAGCACATTCCAATCAATTTATAATAATGTATAATGTATAATGTAAAATGTATAAGGTATAATGTATAATGTAAAATGTATAAGGTATAATGTATAATGTATAACGTATAAAACACATTCCCATCAATATAGTACCATCTCTTTCTTCATTTTGTATAAAGAATGTAATAATGTATAATGTATAATGTATAATATATGATGCATAATGTATAATGTATAATGTATACTGTAACAAGGGCTCCTTTGTAAACAGGCCTCTTGGCACTGAACATACCACCCTGCTTCTGAATAGGGCTGAATAAAATAAAACAATACCATGTAAGCAGATATATTGAGAATTATACACCCAAATATCCAACAACCCATCGGCCACGGCTTTGATTAAAGCACATGTCCTCGTGTAAAGTAAACGCGTTGTGACATTATTGGAAGATAACTTACACCTGATTTTGGTCAAAATGTCAAATAACCTAAAATCATCATTTCATATGTATTTTCGTTCTTTTTTTTTTTTTTTTTTTTACTTAACCATGTCGAGTCTTATATATCTCCGATGTGCACTCGAAACCCAACGCCCCATGCGTTGGATTTCTTCATCCGAGCAACCGGCCATGGCAGCGGTCGTAGCCGCCCCAATACGAAAGGAATGCGATGAAAACATTGCCGCCGGCATATCCCCGTATGTCAAACATCGTTTTATCATGTTTCCAAATTCACGCCTAGTTAGCGGGAGAGCACCATATGAACAAAAGAAGGCTCCACCATTCTTTGGGCGGATTTCTAAATAACGAATAACCGCCATCACAGGGCAGCTAACTGTCCCCAACTCTGGTATCGAAATGGTGCACCCATTTCCCCGCTGGTCAGTCTTTGACTTCCTTAGGAATAATTCCACCCTGCGATGCGGTGCATCGCCAGTTACCCTAACATCTGTGTGCTGCAGAATAGACTCGCATCTATGCCTGGACTCTACTGTCAACTCACTAACTCTCAACAAACCATAAAATGCCACTGAAAAAGCAGCAGAGTACATCAAAACATCGTAATGACTACCACAAACATGCCTCAAGTAGGCGAGCATTCTATTTAACACAGACAATGTGATTGGATGCCTAGCATCTCTTCTCAAAGTACTTCGCCTACACCCTTCAATTAACCTTGTAATCACAAAACTTTTGGTCACATCCTTTAGCCCAGATGAACTCATATAAAATGCCAACCCAGATATGTATGTTTGAATAGTAGACCCTGCATATCCCATAAAGGATAAATAAGAAATGAACTGCGCCACCCATTCTACATTAGGGGGTAGCTGGGGGTCGTATCCGTACACTTTACAAAATTTCACGTATGCCCCCAAGGCAATAGAGTAAGTTGTGTGTGTTCGAGCTGCCCTAGAAGCCATCAGCAGTCGACTTCTCTCGATAGCCAGCTCTTCCAAAGACGGACTGGAACCTCCACGCCCTCCCGGGCGGCCCCCGGTGCTAACGCATGGAACCTCGGCATCTGAAATCGAGATAGTGCATCAGCTATACCATTATCACATCCATGTACATGCCTAGCCCTCAACACTATATTATTGCTTAAACATATAATCACCACCTTCCTCACCAAAACCATAATATCAGGGCATAGCGCCGACTGCTTGTTAAGTACTGCCACCACGGCCTGATTATCACAATTAAACAATATATTCTTGTCCTTTAGCTCCATGCCCCAAATCTCCAAGCCTACCCAAATAGGGAATAGCTCTAAAAAAGCTATAGACCTCCTATCGGCCTGGAAATCAGCAGGCCACCTGGATTGAGCCCACCTGCCTCCAAAGAAAATTCCAAAACCAATGCCAGCCGCCGCATCAGTGAAAAACTGAATTTCCTCGCTTCCAAACCAGCCTGGAGCCCGGAAGAAAACTTGACCATTAAAATGTGCCAAGAACTCCAACCAAACCCGCAAGTCAGCCTTAGCCCCTCTCGTCAACCTAACCATGTGAAAAGGACGCTTAACGCTCTTAGTTAAGTCAATGAGCCGTCTCATGAATGCTCGCCCTGGAGCAATTGCCTTACATACAAAGTTTAGACTACCTACAATCGACTGAATGTCTCTTAGGGAAATTTTTTGTTTCTGTACCGCCCAATTTAATTTCCCTACTAATTTCTCAATTTTGTCCTCCGGTACCCGAACCTGCTGAGAAACGCTATCTATTACCAGCCCAAGATATGACAACTGTGTGGTCGGGCCTTCCGTTTTTTCTCGCGCTATGGGCACCCCAAATCGTTCGCAAATTGCTTCAAAACAATGCATTGCCCGCCTGCAATCCTCCGAGGCAGGGCCGCCTGCAAAAAAGAAATCATCCAAATAATGGACAATATTTTGCGACTTCGCAACTTTTCTCGCGCAAAACTCTAAAAAAGTACTAAAACATTCAAAAGTGGAACAAGAAACTGCGCAGCCCATCGGCAAACAACGATCAAAATAGTAACGACCATCTATATACATCCCAAGCAACTCAAAATCTTTTGGGTGAACAGGCAAGAGCCTGAAAGCTGACTTAATGTCAGTCTTTCCCATAAGGGCACCCCGCCCCAATTGCGTCACAATATCTACCGCCGAATCAAAGGACGAATATGTTACTGTACACTGCCCCTCCGGTATGCCATCATTAACTGAATTTCCCCTGGGTGCCGATAAATGTTGAATCATACGGAACTCCCCTGGGGCCTTTTTGGGCACCAACCCCACTGGTGAACACCTCATATTCTCGAAGGGAGGAACAACAAAAGGCCCAACTATCCTACCTAAGTCTATTTCATCCCTCAATTTCTTTTTCAACGCATCCATGTGCTCGAATGCTGATTTCAGGTTTTTAACAACCAATGGGACCCTGTCCCCTTCAAAATGTAATGAAAAACCAAACTTAAAACCATTATACAAGCACTGAGCATGCTCCTGATTAGGATAAGTAGCTAACATGGGCACCAAACGTGCTAACTTAATAGGGGTCGGAGCAATAGACGACACCGCACTAGCCGTAGACCTATTTACTGCCAGCGGGACTGGAACCGGCCCGCCCTTGGCTACACTGCTTAGCCCCATGACCTGTCGCCTGGCAGCGGGAACACTTGTGCTCATAGATGCAAGCTTTGCCTCGCATGCACTTGCCTCTATTAAAGGCAAAGCACACGCCTCGGCTGGGTGTGCCATTGGCTCCGGGTCCCTTTCCTCCGAAGGGAAAAGATTTTTTCGCGCCGTACTCCCCTCTGTAGAACTGATGGCGAGGGGCATGGGGTAAATTGTGGCGCTGCCGCGGACCATTAGAGGCCACCAGCATCAACCACAACTCGGCGTCGACGCTCGCCCAGGATCGCCCGGGTAAACGCGCCTGCTTGCTCCTAAACTGAGTGTCATAGTCACGCCAGCCATAACCTGCAAACGCACGGGCTGCATGCCTTATCAAATCCATATATTTCATGAGCTCCCTGCTCCTTTCCATGTGCTTCTCAGTGTAAATTGAGGCAAATACTAGAAACACCGAAGTCCACTGCTCTACCGACATGATTTTCTTAGCCTTTGATTGAGGTTGAAGTTGCAAACCAAGGCCAGATCCCGATTGACACAAACTCAAAGTGGTGTCACCTACACTCAAGGCCCCAAACTCATCACGTGCATTATTATGCTTAAGGAGCACTCCCAAATCTATATATTCACTTGCCCAAATTTTTTCCTTCAGTGAGATAGCCACTTCCACACCTAGTGGGTCGCATGCGCTAATAAATGGTTCCGGTGCCCCCAACACGGCAGAAAGCCTAGGCGCCTGGGGCTCAGATCTCTCAACACCGACCTCCACTAGATCTAGGCCTAGATCTTCGGCTACCCCTGCCGACCGCGCCGGCACTGAAACTGCTGGCTGAGCCTGCCCCGAGCTACCGGTATCCGACTCCTGTGCTACTATCTCATGCCAAGCAATAGATCTGCCCACGGGCGCCTGGCCTTCCCGCCCCACTAGATCTAGATCTAGCTCTGCCATTTTATCACTAACTTTAGACCTAGGCCTACCACTTTTTTCATCAACATCGACAACTTGAGACTGAGAGGGATTTAACTCACCGCTCCTTCCTGGCCCGTTGTTGCCGCCTCCCAGCCCCAGATCCACACTTGCGGGGGTTGACGTCGCCCGTGGACCTCTCGGCCGACCCGGCCTCCTCTTCGGTGTGTCATCTCCCTTCCTCGCACCTGCGGTCGTTATTTTCTTGGCCTTAACCTTTGGCATGATCAACTCGCGAAACTAGAGTTAGACTCGAAGCTCCGTCACTCAGCCCAAGTCCAATGAATCCTGGATGCAATCACCTCCAAAGTTCAATCAAGCGAACCGCCAAGAAAAAATTCAATCCTGAAGTTGCAAACTGAATCTTTTAGGTCCACAAATCGGCACAGCTAACTTAGTCTTAGTTCTACGGCAACAATTCCTGAGGCTGAAGTCTGAAGACAGTAAAAAACTGAAATCAGCGTCTGTATAATCCAATAAAAGTATGAATCCTTTGTGTAGATATCCGGTATAGGTAGCTAGACAAATGTCGAAATATCTGCCACCTAGGCCTAGTGTCCAATTCTAGTTGCCAGTGCCGAAAGAAAATTTTCAAAAAATTTTGTAAGCACGCTTTACACATGCACCGTCATCTCTCTTCATTGAAAGCCAAAACGAAAATGAAGCATTCCCCGCACTTTTATCCGCGCATAGCTCAACCGCGGCAAATGTCTGGCATTGTGCCCAAATTCTTTGGCGCGGGCGCCAAAAAGCGCTGCCCCGCCCTTTACGGGTCGGGTCACGAGCCCTTTCTCGGGCAACCACGCCCCCTTTCAAAATCAAAACAAACTAAAATGTGTATTTTGCTAGCCCGCTAATAAATCATTTTAAATCGTCAAGCCGTCTTTAAAATCCAATAATGAAAATAGTGATAACAGTAAAATGATGATTATAATTAGATATTAAAGTAAATACTAATAGTAAAACGAGTACAGCAATTGCAAAATGTGATATTGATACACTGTTAGAAAAAATAGAAGAAGTTCCTGCAGCAGAGTCTCGAGAACACCTGTAATCTTACCGAATTGCGTAATCTTACAGGAAATTGGTATTTGATGTATGGAATCTTACAAATTTCCTTGAATAAAACACCCTTTTCCCCCTTTTTAAACAGACCTGTTCTGTTAAATTGCAGAAAAATACTTGTTTTATGAATTTACAGAATGATTATTACGCAATTCGGTAGGATTACAGGTGTTCTCGAGACTCTGCTGCAGGAACTTCTTTTATTTTTTCTAACAGTGTATAATAATACTAAAAGTGATACATGATGATATTAACCATGAGAATCATAGAAAAAATAAATTACGATAAAAAAAGTAACGACATTAAAGTAAACTATACGAATTACAGGTGATAAGTGGAGTGTGTATATGGTGAGTGTATATGTGTAAAAAGAGGGGTCATGGTTCGGTGGAGATGAAAAAAAATAAAATAAAGAAGGAAAAACGGTAGAGCTGCAAATGCAAAAGTAAAAATGACGCTATGAGCTAGTATGACCATAGTACCATAACCATTCATTCATTTATTGTGTGAGAGCAGAAATGTTATGTTAAACTACGATTTGTTTTATTTGTATGTATTAAAAGTATTTATGTTAATGGAATGAAAATTGTTGATACCCCCTAATTTTATGACACTCGGGATGCTTTAAATTTCACAATTTAAATGAGATGAATTTATTGTCCAATCAAATGGAAATTTGGTGCAATTTCGTGAATTATCTTTATTTAGTGACCCAAGGATGAATTTACGATCAAACATAAAAAAGTAATTATAACAATTATGATAATTATAATAATAATGAAGAAATAAAATCATACCTTTTCTGTCGCCATTGCTTGCTATCAGCTTGCTGGCTACCTACAATGCAAGCTACTGGAGATTCTCCCCACTTCTCTATCAGTCAAGACCGTTGTGATTGGTTAAATACCGAAGACTAGAGGACGGCACCAGCAACATGAAATGTAGGAGGCTTTGTTGACACTGATTTCGCAATAAAGATATGACTTTAAAAAATCACGACATGATGATTACACTTTTTCGGGCATTTTCAAATATCTTGATCAAATAATGTTGAGTAAGGGGCAACCTTGATGTTTTATAAATAAAATGTCTATCATGAAATCTGTTTCTTTCCCAAAATCCGTAGCATGTGAGGGATGATATTCTTCGTGAGACAGAGTGAGAAATAATGAAAGAGAAAGAACAAAGTAGAGAAAGATCGAGTGAAAAGAGTTACGAATGTGTTCTTTTACAGCTATCGTATAATCATAAGCAAAGTCAATTCCATGAGACTAAGTGTTTTTTGGGTGAGTAAGAAATCCCCCTTATCTCTCTCTCTCTCTTGGAAAGCTCATCTTTTCCATTTGCTTATCGAATACGGTGTAACGCCACTGTTAGAAAATAATTTAATCATTACGTTTAATACAGGATAAAACCTTTCTAAACAAAAAAAAAGCATTAAAAAGTTTTAACTTCCGCAAAATAATATTAGATTGATTGTCTAATTGCGATGAAATTCTCTTGACTTTATCATCTCTCAAAATGTGTTTAAGAAAAAAAAGGAATATTCTTTCTATCCATAAATTCTTATTGAATCTGTGCCAATATGCGTATGCATATTTTCGCTGAATACACAAGAACAGAACAAACTTTTTGTTGGAACAAATCTATAGTTCTATATGATCCGTTCGCTGTTCAGAGGCAACGCCCCCAATTTTGTTCAGACCAATGTTGTATAGGCGATGAATACGATTATTTTTAGTCCTCAAGACTCCCATGCAGTATTTTATTTCATTTTTTACATACGTTCTTTAGTCAGTCTGTCTTTTCTATTTTTCTTCGAATTTTCCTCTAGAATGATTTAGGATATATCGTCTTGTTTTTTATTCAAACGTCCCATTTACGTTACACTTCCCTCTCCGACATGTCGGTTGCTCAGTGTGATTTAAAATGAGTTGATCTTTGCTATTGAATTATTTTATGTTTATTTTCATTGTGTTAGGCATATTTATTTTATCATGACTATGAGCTCAATCATGCCTATTTTTGGCGAATGTTACTGGATGATGGAATATCATAAGATTATACATTTAAAGCTGAAGTCCACCTCAACAAAAATCAATCAAGGTTAACGGTGAAATTTCATCAAAATCGGATGTAAAATAAGAAAAGATATTTCAAAGTTTTGCTCAATTTCATGACATGCCCGTCTTTGTCAGTATGCAAATGATAGAACCGATGGCAGCACCCACTCTTTTTTAATATATGAAATTTGAAAAAGTTTAATTTTCTCTTCATTGTTATGTAAAGGCCACCGCACACCTTACGACTGTTCGCGATCAGATTTTTGAACAAATCGCACTTTGCTGATTTTCTGAAAATGTGAATGGAACATATAATTTTATTCGAGGTTAAAATTAATTGACTGAATACTAATATAACCATATTGAAAGATTGCAAGCCTTTATTTGGAGTAAATGCCAAATTATTTTTCAAATCGTAGCCAATTGTACGACTGATATGACGTCATTACGACTGGATATTAAATTCGCTTTTATTCTAACATGTCTAAAGAAGGATGAAAGAATAGTCACAGATTTTAAGATAGGTATTCGTACGATGATTTAGAACATTACACAGTAAGAAATTCCAAGTCTCAATATTAGCATCAAATTCTACAACATTTTATTCTCAATTCGGGCCGCAGACGAATTGTAAGGTGTGCGGCGCGGTCACCCTTAGACAAAGCTTATTCGACCTGAACATGTGACATGTAGTTTTGCCACATTTACTTTAACCTTTATTCGTTTAATTAAAAAATGTTTTTTTGTGTCAAATGTGTTGAAAAAGAAATATTATATAATACAAATACATTATATTTATTTTAAAAAAAGAATAGATAGTGATTGAATTATCGACTCTCTTATTTCCATATCACTGAATAATGCGCACATCTTGGGGAAAATTTAGATATATCATATAACTTTCCTATTAAACATCCGATTTTGGATGTAATATTCAGCGTTTTGTTGATGTTTGACTTAGCTCTTTTGATTCAAATTATGTGAACCCTCGGAGATCATTGAAAGTTTATTGAAAGAACAGCAAGAGATTCAGCAAGTTAGTTATTCAGTGCATGGTCATACACGAGTCTTGCACTCTGTGAAATGGGTGACATTCTTAATAATAAGGTCCGTTAATCCGAAAACAAAATAAGGTTCGTTAGTCTGAAAGCGAAATAAGGTTCGTTAATCCGAAGGTACGTTAGTCCGAAAATGAAATGAATTAATTTATGTAACAAAACGATGTTTTGATTAAAAAATACCAGGATATTATGGAGCAATAATGTCAACGGAGGATTTTCATGTATATGTTGGAGTCTATTAAGAATTGGCATTTGGATCAAACATTTTTTTTATTTTAACTTTCTCTGAGCAATTACTGCCTGATCGAGTGAATGGATTAAGAATGTTTGCTGGTCATATGTGAATAACATCAAAATATGTGGATTTTTTTAGGGGATGGGTGTCATTTTTAACAGCTTCTGCTGGTTTTGATTTAAAAAAAAATCCCTTAAGTAAAAATGCCTTTTTTCAGAAGAGAACATGCCTTTTTTCAAAATGAAATGTGCGCATTTTCGAAATTAAATACTCTTTTTGAAGTACAACAGAATTCGTTTCAGGTTAGAAAATCACTTTTTTTGCTCGCGCTCGCCTAAATTATTATGTAAAAGGAACTCATACTTATTCTGGTTATAAAAATGCTTAGAATGTCAATTTTTTCTGTTTGGAATATCATAAATCTTCAGCTCGCACTTCGTGCTCCCGTTAATTCGTTGATTAAATAAAATCTTGTTTAACTTTCATTTCTTATTGACATGTCCAAAAGTTTGTGCTTGCGATTAGCGCTCGCAACATCTCGCGCGGGATGCCATTTTAATCGTCTGATGTGATTAGCCCCATAATTAACCCAAAAAGCGAGTTTTAGAACTTCAAATTTTATTTTTTTTCAAACCGCGTAAAAACTTAAATATATAATAATAATATTAATCATAAATCACTTTAAAAATGCTTTGCTCAACTCAATTACTACAAAACACACAACGACATCACACAGACGATTATCTAGATTCGATGAAAACGCGGATATACATTAATTCAACGCAGTACTGTTGCGTATTTCGAGGGGGCAAAACATACCAAATGTGGGGAAATTTGTAAACAGTCGCCAGCGAGTGAAGCAAGAAAAAAATGGCCTTTTGTAAAGAAATTCTAATCACGTGATTGAATTTTACATTATATTCAGCAAATAAGTCATATTTGATTGTTTTCCATTCATTTTATTCCGTTGTCTCTTTTATTTTCTTTTACCACCCCCAACCCTGTACGCCAATGATCAGACTTCAAACATAATGTAATATGCCATGCATCTTTCTTCCCGCTCTTCGATCCTCGGCAGCCCGGTCATGTTATTAAGTTCTTCCCTCTTTTTCCCCCCTTTCTTTATTTCCAATTTAGCTCTTGGCTCATTCCATTCTATCTTCATTTCCCGCTTTTCATGCTTTTGTTGCCCATCTTGTCATCTTTAGATTTATTTCCTTTTCTTATTAATCATGTTGGTTTTATAGTATTTTGGAATGATTTGTTCTTTTTTCTTTCTTTCCATTTTAAATTCATATTTTTGTTTACTAAAATTTATTTGTTGACACTTGGACGTGTTGGACAAAATTAAATTCATAGCAACATGTAAAAGGTATCGGATGCACGATTGGGACTTTGGCCGGTCGGCACTCCTGCCATGTTGACTCTAAATATTGAAATTCCAACAATCTTTAGAAGAGGTAAAAACGATTATTTGGCGAAACCAGTTTATTTTTAGACATGATGCTTGCAGG
This sequence comes from Lytechinus variegatus, assembly GCF_018143015.1. NCBI lineage: Eukaryota > Metazoa > Echinodermata > Echinoidea > Temnopleuroida > Toxopneustidae > Lytechinus > Lytechinus variegatus. The sequence goes on from NC_054749.1 coordinate 8,728,462, forward strand.
GCCTTCTATATACTTTAGATGTGTATTTATAATGATTTAAAAAGTAATCGGTCAAAGACCTGGCCATTCCATCACGGAATGCTAAATATTATCTTGATATTGAACCCAGAAAGTAAGCCTATTTATCATTGCGTCGTATTCTGAATTATTTCTATTATTCAAAATTACATTATTTAGCACTAATTCATTTTATTTTGAACAATAATAATAATAATCCGCTTTTATATAGCGCTTAATACATCGGAACGACGTGTCTATGCGCTATACAGATATATCATTACCCCGGTCATCATTCAATCAGTCATTCCCGCACACAATGTATGCACATCCTCCACTCCCTGGGGAGTACATTCGATCCAATTATCTATGTTACCACGATCTCGTCCCTCTGAGATGAATATGGCAATATATCGGCATAAATTGTAAAATCTGTAAAATCATAATATTATAACCAAATGTGCGACACGGTAATAACATAACGAAACAATATCATTTTGACAAAAGAAATATGTTTCAAGGCTATCAAACCCGACCCTCTGCCTGAAAAAAAATTGCACAGGCAGAGACATTGGTATTCTTGCAATCGGATAAGATACACGTTTCAAGAATGTAGTTGTATAACGCAAGATTACAATGGTATGAGGTAAAATGTAAATCCAAATGTTTAGAATAACAGATGAAATAATGAAATAGGAGTAAATGTATAAATTGTAATGTCATTCAAAGGGAGTGTATATTTGGTAATAAGAAAATATTATTAAAGATCAAATCCCAGAAATAAAGCTTCCTATAATTGAACCTAGTGTCAGATCGTATCATCTTCCTGATTACATGTACATGTGATATTGAGTAAGTAGTAAAAAGAAAATCATAGTCACATATATATGTTTTCACAAAGATCTGTTTTATGTCCTCGTACTGAGCTCTATTTATCTTAAGTTAAAATTGAACATGAATGATATGATGCATTTATATTACGCACTTGAATATCTCATTGCATCCTTCTTTTTATTGTTTGTATAATTCTGTCACTGTATAAGATTTTACTTTAGCGCAGTCTCCAACAAGTTAATGAGTTTAATCTTGACCATTCTAAACGGGATTTCTGTTCCTCGATATCTGAAGTACGTTTACCTCTCACCCACTTTCGTTTCAAGTATTGATTCTTATATCTTCGACGTTCACATATCACTCATCATAACAACAATTGGAAATGAAAGAAAGGGTTAATATTTACTTTCTTTCTGAGCAAACATCAAACAAAATCATGTTCAGACCGAGAATATTGCTGCAGTGTACACAGGCACTCAGAGGCGCGCACCCACACACACAAACCCTCTCTCACACCCTCACACTAAACACACACCCGCAGTCACTTCCAAGTGAACTATCTGCCTTTGTGAGATTTCAGGAAAGTCTATTAACAGCATTTTCAAACTAAGTTCATCCTTGGTTTATTTCCATGCTCATCGATTACCCCGGCATTGGACCAGGATTTCTTTTTTTGATAAATGGAGGTATGTAGATGCAATCACACTCTTTTCAAATAAAATGTAGAAAGATATAAGATTCTCTACTTAATTTCATTGTTGGCTTCATGATCGTAGAGAAATAGCACAGTAGAACAGAAACAGAACACCATACGTTTGGTTGGAACTATTTCAGTTCTGAAACATGCATATGATTCCAATATTCGGTAAATAAAAAAATCAGAAAATAAGTAAGGGTACAGCTGTTGGAAATGATTTGACTTGCTGATTAGGTTGAATTATTGTTTTAATGGTCCAAACATGGAGTTAAGTGTGTGCAGCGCTTTATAACCGAAAGGAAAATACGCTATATCAAATTGTATTGGATTGGATCAGTCTATAAAGCCTTGCGTGAAATTTACTATTATTTCTTAATGCTACCACAGTGAATATTCTTTCTTGTTCGACATTGGAGGAGTGTGCCGCCATTATTTGTTGTTTGTTGTGGTAAATACCATGAAAATGTTGAAGTGGTTTATTGAAAACGTCCTATAAGGTATACAGAATACAGTGGCTACACTGCAAAAACTCCGGTGTTGATTTAACACCAGCCCTAAATCTATATATGTCCACACCAGAGAAGTATTGAAACTACACCAGTTTGGAATCAAACCGATGCTGTTTTAATACTAATTGGTGTTGTATAAACACCTATCTGGTATCAAACCAAAACGAACCTGGTGTTGTTTAACACTTCTCTGGTGTTGACATATTTAGATTCCGAGCTGGTGTTATATCAACACCAGAGTTTTTGCAATGTACAATGAGCTAAAAAAATTTGAGGGGGCCAGATATGGCTTATATCAGGCAACTTTATTTTTTGTAAAAAGCGAATGAAGCGAGCAAGCAAATATTTTTATTACAAAAATCCAATTTTGAGATAGATTAGAAATAATATTCAGAAAATTGTATCACATTTCACCCCCCTCTCTTACCCTTCCTTTCCTTTTCTTTTTTTTTTGGTGGTGATTTTTTTTTTTTTTGGGGGGAGGGGTGTCAAGCGTTCCGAAGGCCCCCCCTCACAGAATATAAGTGATAGTTTATCCCGTGCTCTTTTTGGCTATTGACTCACGGAAGCTTGATATTTTCAGAAATCTGGTATACCTGGGCAAAATATTTTGATTTTTTTATCGGCTTAAGCAACCCTGTTCCAAAATGTAAAATTGTAATGACTGAAAAGGTTCAAAGGAAAAAAGATTCCCACTAAAGTGTCATTTTAATTTCATTTAATCATTTGTCAAGGTATAATGATATGTAGTAGATAGTATTAGATATAATTAAAAATGTCCACCAAACGCCAACGAAAGCTAGGAGATCTTTGTCGAAAATTGGTGATTAGGAAGAATAGTTTAATTCATCCTAAATCTCGAAGATAACCGAAAATTGCCAATAGGTCGTTTATCCACAGTCCAGGATGAAACTGCTGTTTTTATTAACCACTGATTTTGATTAAAGACTTCTTGAATTGTTTGCTCTTTAATTGTTACGAAGGGCATGTGACAATGTCTTTTCTATGTTCTTGAAAGCATTCTGCGTCGCTGTACGAAACACCTTAATACATTGTCATTTGCAGGGTCGTGCAATTAGCCATGTTAACCATGGCTATCGTGAGGACGACGACCGCCGCCATCATCGTCACCTTGATCACGACTTTCGACCTAGAGATGACATCGGGAGGTATTTCACTGGACCTTCGTCCCAGGGATCTTCAAGTACGTCCCGTTACGTAATGGATGGTGCGATGCCGATGCGGGAGTCCCGGTACGTGGCCGATGGCTCCCTCGACCCAAACGTCGAAGAGAAGTTAAACCTTGGCATACAGTGGGGTCATCTGCAAACTAAGAAGCGTGAGAAACGAGACAAGAAACAACGGGACATTCTGCGTATCCTGCTTGCTGGTTTGGCACTGATGGTGTGTGCAGTGATAGCTCTTAGTCTCGCACTTTACTTCACCATAAGAGGTAAATTTTAAAAGTCGTGCACTTTACTTCACAATGAGAGGTAACGAAGTGTCCTGGCTTCAGACAAAAGTAATTCCAAATATATTTTGGTAGGCCTCTCTTCACAAATACGGAGAGGATGTACAAAATAATGCTTATCACATATTTTGGGTAATAATATTGAACCCCCAAGCAATCAAATTGATGGAAGGGTTTAACTATGTACTATCTTATATTATACCCCATTCTTTACTTCTTATATAAAGCTTTGTACAGGACGGTTTTATTGTAGTAGTAAGCAAAAGGTAAATTAGATTCAGAATGCAAAGCTTTGATTGAATGATGAAAATGTATCCTGGGTAAAATATAATAGGCACTTTATTTTATTTTCTTCATTCCATTTCTTGTCGTCTCGGTTCCTCTCATTATTCAACTTTCCCTTGCCACATGTCTCCATCTTTTTGTGAGTCGTAGTTTCTCTTTCTTATTCTGTGCATTTGCAACCCGATGTTTCATGTTATTTTTATGTACCTTAATGTTTTGCTCGTTCATGCATTCATCCTTTCTGTTTTTCATTCGTCTTTCCTTATTTTTTCTCGTTGATATTGTTTCCTTATGTCTGATCGTTAATACCCTTTTGTATACTTGATCTTTCTCTTCTTTAATAAATATTATAGACCAGTCGCCCAACCCCATAGAGAGTACAACAGGTGCCATGCTGGGAACCACATCCAGGACCTATCTGACTACTCCAAATGGTCAGTATCATTCAACGATACATTACTTTAACGCTAATTGAAATTATCCCCATTTGATAGAGATCATTTAAGAACTTATAAAAATATGTTTGCTTTAGACAATGCAATAAGTTCTACAGAGGATGGAGTCGCAGAGCACAGTGGAAATTGAAAGAGGACTTGGGGGCAATAAACATTATAAAAACGTTATATTTCTAAAGACATAAAGGTACCAAAATAAAACTTTAAAAATATGAAGCACTTCCTCTGTATGATTATTTTTACATAATATATATACACACACACACACACACACACACACACATATATATATATATATAGATAAGATACTTACAAATCTTAGTAGCTAAATGTGTCTTTGATAATACAGGTATACCTCCAGGGTTTAATACAACAGAGATTGAAATAATGATCTCACTAAACGATCGTAACTTCACCTCAGAACTCAACGATAATAGATCTTTGGCCTACGTGGAAATATCAAATGATGTTATCAACGCTGTAAGTATCGAGAATGTATAGGGCTTTCTGATGTTTGATGATCATGATATATTAATAATAATAATAAAATAATCATTACTATCATTTTTATTATTGTTATCATTATTATTATTAGTAGTATCATAAATATTGTTATTACTATTGTTATCATTATTGTTAAAACAATTATTGTTATTATTATTGTCATTAATATAATCATTTACCCAGGTTAGCTTATTCAGCTGTAATTGCAGCTAAATGGGTGGTACAGTTCGAATTCGCATTCAATTACTGATTTAGATGTCCAGTTTTATATTTTTCCCCGATAGTTACACAGTGTTAAGATTTTTTTTTTGCATATCTACCCTAGTCAGTAACAATCAGCTTGCATATTACCAAAGTTGACTTTTCATTCGCTCAAAATTATAAATTAGTCTTTTTGTATTTGCCAATTTTGCAGGTTGATAAGCAGTATGTCAACGATACATCTTACTTTGGAACATCAATATTACGCATAAGGTATACTGTTATTAAACGTTTGATGAATTTGCTTCTACAAGTTCATTGCTACTAATAGCAACATAGGCATATAAGTCCAGGCCTCCGCAACCAGTACATTTTAAGATCTAATAGAGAGATAATGTCCATGACAAAAGTGTTAATTTCCGTTCGCTATGAAATGTTTTACAGTATACTGTACGTTGTTTAAGGGAAGAGTAAATGACATACACTCTAATAAATATTGGGGGTCTATGAGGGTAATTTTGTGTCCAACCAACATTGGGCATTTCTTATTTATCTGGTGTGATGAAAATTTTGACATTTCGTAAGTAATTGCTGCTTATCACATAATTACACTCGTGCCGGTTAAGATTTTACTCAATATTTTTTTTTACATTGCAAAGTCCCCCCCAAAAAAAAAGAGCAACGAGGTGATTCGGAATGACCAATTAATAGTGATCTAAAGGGCAATAAAGTGCTGATTGAGTACTTACATTTTTTTTATTCCAGACAACAAAAGAAACTTTAATTTCATACATATCAACAAAAATGATAACGAATCAAATTATTTTATCCTACATATTTTCTGCAAAACGTCTCTCTATGAACATGAAGAATGAAAGAGCACCAATGATGCCTACTTCATAAAATAATTTATGAACAAAAACGACCTCCATTTCTGGTGAAAGTTCTCTCGTTGGTTGTTTTTCAGACTACGTTTCATGAACAAAATATCTATGAACTACACCTTTAAGGAGATGAAAATTTGGTCCTTTATCATTCATTTTCATTTTATATCTTTGGACGCAAGAGATTAAATCTAAAGAACAGAAATTAAATGATTGAATTTCAAATAAACACCATTTTCGATCAAATTATAAACTAATATTTAAAAGTTCTCTTAACCACTGTATAACTTTGTTCCAAAGTTATATGACATTCAGATAACAAATAAATTAATGCTTCTTCTCCGATTTTACAGAAAGAACATAAACCCGAATCTTATGATTCAGTACTTACTTTTCTGTCATCATTTTTCTTTTTCGATTGGTATTCATCCCGTGAGTTTTCAGGGTGGTAACTAAAATACGAATCGACATCCCCCATACGCAACGAGGAGATGTCGATTGTTCCATTTATGTCTTCATATAATGTGCAACAATATTGATACTCTCCATTGTATATGTTTTGCTCTTTAGTCCTGGCAGCATTCAAGTGGTCTTCATTGTACTGTTTCAAGTGCCGATGGAAGAAGAACAACGTGTTCAACTCATAACATCAATATTGTCTGAGCTTCAGAACAATATGATTGAAGCAGCTAATTCGATCTCAAATGATACATCAGTGGAAGTCATCACATGTAAGAATTAACCTAGGAAGCGTTTCATGAAAGTCCTGTTTTAACCGACAGTTACCATAGTGAACAGTGCTTCTCAGCCAATTAAAATAAAGGAAAGTTTTCAGATCCGATATTGATGAAACATTCGCCAACTTGATACACGATCACTATGTAATAATAATAATAGTTAAATTAACAATAATAATAATATTAATGATGATAATGAATGATAATAATAGAAATATTAATAATGATAATATCACAACGATGGTAATATTGATAATTATACAAATGATCCCTCAGAACTGTAATACACAACATCAACAACAACAACAACAACTACTACTACTACAACCACTGCATCATCATCACTACTCCAAACTACTACTACTACTATACTACTACTACTACTGCTACTACTACTACTACTACTACTACTACTACTACTACTACTACTACTACTACTACGTTAATACTTCTATTATCACTTCTACTTCTACTATAACTGCCTGCAACCTCATTACTATACTACTACTACTACTACTACTACTACTACTACTTCTACTCACTACAACAACAACAACAACAACAACTACTACTACTACTACCACTACTACTACTACTACTACTACTACTACTACTACTACTACTACTACTACTACTACTACTAAAGTATACTTTAGTAGTAGTAGTAGTAGTAGTAGTGGTAGTAGTAGTAGTAGTAGTTGTTGTTGTAGTGAGTAGAAGTAGTAGTAGTAGTAGTAGTAGTATAGTAATGAGGTTGCAGGCAGTTATAATAGAAGTAGAAGTGATAATAGAAGTACTACTACTACTAATACTACTACAACTACTACTACTTCTACTGCTGCTGCTACTACTACTGCTGCTGCTACTACTACTGCTGCTGCTACTACTACTACTACTACTTCTACTCACTACTACAACAACAACAACTACTACTACTACTACTACTAAAGTACTACTACTACTACTACTCCTACAACAACAGCTACTACTACTACTACTACTGCTGCTGCTGATGCTGCTACTACTACCACTACTACTACTACTACTACTACTACTATTACTACTACTACTACTACTACGACTGCTATACTACTACTACTACTATACTACTACTACTACTACTACTACTACTACCACTACTACTACTACTACTGCTGCTGCTGCTACTACTACTGTACTACTACTACTACTACTACTACTACTACTACTACTACTACTACTACTACTACTACTACTACTACTACGACTGCTATACTACTACTACTACTACTACTACTACTACTACTACTACTACTGCTACTACTACGATCATGGCGTATGTACAGTAGTGGTGGTGAAACAGGTGGTAGTAGAAGTAGTAGTGGTGGCGCTGGTACTAGTAGTAGCAGCAGCAGCAGCAGTAGTAGTAGTAGTAGTAGTAGAAGTAGTAGTAGTAGTAGTAGAAGTAGTAGTATACTACTACTTCTACTACTACTACTACTACTACTACTACTACTACTGCTGCTGCTGTGGTGGCGCTGGTACTAGTAGTAGCAGCAGCAGCAGCAGTAGTAGTAGTAGTAGTAGTAGTAGTAGTAGAAGTAGTAGTAGTAGTAGTAGAAGTAGTAGTATACTACTACTTCTACTACTACTACTACTACTACTACTACTACTACTACTACTGCTGCTGCTACTACTACTACTAGTACCAGCGCCACCACTACTACTACTACCACCTGTTTCACCACCACTACTGTACTACGCCATGATCACCACTACTATTACAACTTCTAGTTCTGCGACGGTACTGATATTGCCACTACTTGTCATCAATTAATTTGTACTACTTCTAGTATAAGCCTACACTTAGAAAATTCATCCTTAAAATAAAAGAAGTTCCTGCAGCAGTCTCGAGAACACCTGTCATCTGCCAAACTATATAGCGTAGGGCTTACAGGAAATTGGTATTTGGTGTATGGAACCTTACAAATTTCCTTTAATAAAACACCCTTTTCCCCTTTTTAAACAGACCTGTTCTGTTAAATTGCAAAAAAATTCTGTTTTATGAATTTACGGAATGATTCTGCTATTGCTTTTTGCAAAATCTTCTTTCTTTTTTCTGTAAAATCTATACCACTTTCTTGTTCGCGCGCACTCAACGTAACGTGTGCGCTATAAGATTTTGGAGCAACGAACACAGAAGTTCCATCACTTTGCAACGCTATCGGAGACGCAGTAGAAAAACTTTTGACCAATCCCAAAGCGAGATTCTTCCTTTGCGGAATATAGTAACAGTTATACCATGGAACCTCGGACTTTATTAATCTAGCCGATGCATGTTATCCATTATGATTTTGATGCAGCTGGATGTGAGACTGAACCTTGCGCAAACGGCGGAGAGTGTACAGCGGTGGGATCTAACTCCGTGGAATACACGTGCACGTGTGCAGCTGGCTACACTGGGAGCTCCTGCTTATCAGGTTCGTGATACTCTTGTCGCAGTTGCTGGTGCAGGAGATGAGCTCGAGTTCCTCCGCTAAGCTTTGCGGCGATTCATCGATTTCCTATACCTGCATGTTTAATGATTAAATTAGCCTACATTAAGACGGACGTGGACTGTGATTCTATTAGAGAGTTGGTGTTTAGATCACTTGGGATTTTCCAACACTTGTGTTTTTTAAATTTTTGTCACTGCACTCTCCACACTAAGTTTAAATGCCACTGGTTTAGGGTGGGGGGGGGGGGGGGGGTGGGGGATTGAGGCATATTTGGATCTATGCTGATTAATTGATTTATTGGGCTCCTGGATTAATTGGCTGTGAAATAGGGTTGGGCTCAATTACTTCAATTACAAAATTATGTATAATTGAAATCTTACATTAAAATTACTTTTCAATTAAATTATTTTTTTTCAAATATTTTTGTCAGTTAACAATTACCAATTACTTTTGTTAGTTACAATTTCAATTACTTTCAAGTGTGAAGTCATAAATGAAACAAATCTTATTTGTATGTAGTGCCTCCCATTTCATCATAATTCTAAGAGAAAAACTGTCAAAGTGAAGGTTTATTAGTTTGGAGAGCATTGATCCTGCTTATTGTCCCTCTTTAAATGCAGTCAATTGAGATTCTCAATAATATGTACATCTGCATGCTTTCTTTATTTGTAGAAATCATGATGAACAACATGTTAACTTTACTTGTGAGTCTTGACCTCGTTCATCAAGGGCGAATCCAGTTTTCGCCTATATAGGGGATGGGGGGGGGGGGCAGGAAAAAATATTTTCATCCCCATTTTCCCTGATCAGCCATGCACTTAAAGCTGATCTTTTGAGGGGGTATTTCCAACTTAAGTCTTAAGATTTTAGTACACATCTTACATTCATTCTTCAAAAAAAAAATTAGACCACTGCATGCGTAATGTAACTTTGCTAGTATGAAAGATTGCCTAGTTTGATTTCTTGATGGGACCAATGACCTTCAGCAAATTTTCTCAAACATTTCGAATGGTCAATTTGTGCACTTCTTTATAGCTATACTGTCTCCTCTTTCCTTCACATCATATGGGAAAAATACAGATGCATGTAAAAGATATATAGCTACGGGAAAAGGGAAATAAGCAATCCAGAGTAAATTGATAAATTAAGTAGTAAGGTAATCTAATGGAATTTAAAAATAAAAGTAATTGACAGTAATTGAAGTTTTTTTTATTACAATTAATTTCCCTTTGAAAATTTCAATCACAAAATGTAACCACAATAACTTAAAAAAAAGGATTTAGGTTATTGATCAATTACTTTGTAATTGAGCCCAATCCTGCTGTGAAGTAAGGCCTTGATTTTGTCCTGTAGAGTAAGTGAATTCCACTAGATTTATTTATAATTAGTCTGAAACACTGAATATACTACAGTTTGAAAGTGGAAGACCACTCCAGTGAATAGTTAATAAGGAGAAAAAGAAAACCATATTACAAACACATCAAGCATTTTTGTATTTTTGTTAAATGAAATAGAATTTGAGATTATTTCAATTTGTGCCAATATGACAAGAAATAAAGAATGAAACACTTTAATTGCATTAGGTTAACTGCTAGTTGGCTATCGGTTATATGTTCTGGAGGAATTACATTTTGATCTAAGTTATAATAATTCAGAAAAAAAATTCATAATTCAGTATTTCATATACAAAATAAGAAGTGAGTAGGTGACAGACTTTGGTTCCCTCATCTGCAAACCAACCTTGTGTACATATATGACATTTTTTCCCTTTTAAATAGGTAATAATAACTCTTTTCAAGGTATCATGCACCCCTCACTTATAGTGTGCCAGTGATAAGTGCTACATGTATGTAAAACTATGTATTGCCCTCTTACTAAATACATTACTTTATACATTTTAATTTACCCTATCAAAGTTCAATATTGCTATGAAATTATGCTGCAGTGAGTATATTCATTTGAATATATACATTTTGAAAATCTTTGGATATATCTTTTTTAAACAGACATTGACGAATGTGCTATTGTTGGAGCTTGTAGCAATCGGGGAGTCTGTGATAATACGATTGGATCGTATTCCTGTGAATGTATAACAGGATGGCAGGGAACAGACTGCGATAATGGTAAGAATAATTAGATCATGTATGCAAGGGCAGCGGAACGGGGGGGGGGGAGGAGGGGCAATTCCCCCCCAAGTTCCCATAGGAAAAAAATCCCTTGTTTTCAAAATGGAAAATGCCTTTTTTTCAAAATGCCCTCTTTTCAAAATGAAGTAAAATATAATAATTTTAGGTTAGAAAATCACAAAATTGGGGCTCGAACCAATTATTGTTTAGTATTATAAGCTATCCATCCTATTCATGGTTACAAAAATGCATGGAATGTCCAATTTTCAGGTTGGAAATCATTCAAAAAACCTAAATATATATGTTATCAATCAGAAATCACTTCCAAAAACAATCTTTTTTGGTCAACTTGATTACTACATAACACGCACCTTCTTCACACAGATGATAATTTTATAGTGAAAATATCAGTTTGCACCAAAAAGCCCTTTATGGGCTTTGCCCCACCCCCCGCGAAAATATGATTCGCCGCCCCTGCATGTCTGGTAAAAGAGTATTTTTAGATGAGGGACCGTTTGTAACTGTGTTCTGAAACAATCAATTTATATTTGGACTGGCCATCAATAATGACTCAAGACGTCTTTGAGAAATTATTTTCAGTAATTGCCAATGCTATAGATCATTGGTCAGTTACATAACTAGACCTCATCCTTTGTTAATTTTCTTATGATAGTGAAAACATTTCTTGATGGAACACAATTTGCGCAAAATGTAGAGCCTGATCAAAAAGGCATTACATATTTAGGGCCTAATCCATGAAATTGACACACTGCTAACAATTTAGTCTGTACTCTAAAAATTAAGAAAAAATATGATGCCTCAATATTTCTTGCAAACGTTATCTTGTGTTTGACACTAGATGTTGATGAATGCGAGATTGAAAGTCCCTGTAAAAATGGTGCGATATGTAACAACATACCAGGGTCATTTGATTGCGAATGTGGTCCCGGATACACTGGCAGAGTTTGTGAACTTGGTAAGTTGCTTTGACTTTTCTCAGCATAATTAAGATATGTTTTGTCATGTTGAAGGTTTGAACATATAGCCTATAACGCATGCACCAATATGGAGAACTGAAGTAGTAAACTCTGTATTGGCATGTATAATTAGATGCCGAATTACAAGAACAAGACTTCTCAGAACAGTTAAGGGCCAAGTAACCTTCGAGCATGGAACATGAAATTGCTTCTTCTGAGATTGTGTAGTAGAAGATATGATAAAGAAATGAAAATATTGTAAGAAATAGTAACACTAAAAGCTTATCTCCAATATATGCTTCAGTTAGGCTTTTAGCTGCTATGTTGATTAAAAGATATATATATACATGCATTTCAGCAGCAGTAAGGTAATAATATGTCCAATATCTAATAGTTTTTTAAATAGGGAATACATAGACAGTTTTCATTTGATGTACATGTAACTCATCCTATTCACGCCAATGTAAATAAAGCTTTATTTTTTATTTTCCTAGATTCAAGGATCACAAAATAATTTCTAAAAAGAACATGAATTACACAATTCAAATGTTATTGATTATAATGTTACTACCTTGATGAGGTGACTTATATTATTGTATTAAAGGGACAAAATGTGTTCAACTTCACTGAGCTCAAAAGAAGCAAGGGAGGAATATGAGCAACTGAGCAAGAAATCCTGCATATCTGTAGAATAGAAAATGGAACAAATCTATATTAACAGCATATTTGTTAATAAAATGAAAACAATGATATGTGTATGTACATGTAATTACATGAAATTACAATGTCTTCCCGAAAATAATGTTTGGGTCTCCTTTTTTCCCCGATAGCCTAGAGTATAATTTTTGCCATTCCTCTTGAATTTACACCGTTAGACAAACGTATCTACCGTAAATCTCATTTGATTAAAGGATTTATCTGCTTGTTTTGATGTTGACTCAAAAATATAATTTTCCCCTTTCATGATAAAGGAAAACATAAAGCTCCTACCTATACTTCAAACTTTGAACATTGTAAAGTAAAATGTGTTTATTTTCTTATAAACAGAAATAAACGAATGCGAGAGCAATCCATGTTTAAATGGTGGAGAATGCGTCGATGGAGAAGGAGCATATAGTTGCAGATGCTCTGCAGCGTTTACTGGAGATACTTGTGAGAAGAGTAAGTTATTTAATTAATTTGCTTTATAGAAGAAGCAAGTAAAGGGGTGTATTTAGTTTAGGAGGTTAGGTTTTTATATGTTTGGCTCAAAGGTGCAGATTTCCCTTTGAAGCAAATGTTGTGGAGCATTAATTGTCACCATAGCAAATGTCATGGAACCGTATTCTCAAAAGAGAAAGCGTTCAATTGTACCATGGTACAACACCGTGGACTATGTAGATTTTGTGTAAATATTACTCTTATTTCCCATGTTTTCATGGATAATTTGTCCTTACAATATTCCAAATTAATTATAGACTACTAGTAAATAGCTTAATCCCATGTGGTTTTTGAGAAGTGACCAACTTGCTGTTTGTAGACCAAAAAGAAATAGAAGCAATGAAACATGCATATTTTCCTTAAAATTTCTAAGAAGTTGTCATAAAAACCCAGTTGTTTATTGTATATTTGTAGATATTGATGACTGTGATCCTAACCCATGTGAGAACGGAGCAGCCTGTGTGGATGATATCAACTCTTTCACTTGCCAGTGTGTTGACGGGTATACTGGTCTTCATTGTGAATCAGGTACATGGTGTATACATGTATGATATTAAGGAGTAATATATACTACTCCAATGAACTTTTCCTCGCATCCAATTTAAACATATTATTTATGCCACTTTCAGAAAGTTTTATTTTAAAAGTGAAATTCCTGTCTTATACATAACAAGGTACATTTCTGTAACTAATGGGTCCAGCCCATGTTGTTTTTGAGAAATCAACCAATTTACAGTTTGTAGACCAAGAAGAAGTGGAAGCTATGAAACATGTGCATGTACATACCTTTTTTTCCTTCAATTTGTTTCTTTTAATAGGGGGCCATAAAAAAACCCAGTTGTTTATTGTTTATTTGTAGGTATTGATGACTGTGATCCTAACCCATGTGAGAATGGAGCAGCCTGTGTGGATGGTATCAATTCTTTCACTTGCGAATGTGATCACGGGTATACTGGTCTTCAGTGTGAATCAGGTATACAAATGTAAGATAGTAAGGAGTACCATATACCTCTCTAATGAACTTTTTCTTGCATTCAAATTAAGCATTATTTAACTACTTTTTGAAAGTTTTTCTTTAAAAGTGAAATTCCTGTTGTCCTATACATAACAATTAAGTTCACAGGTAATGTATCACCATGTTCTATCATCTTTTCTTTATTCTTTGAATGAGAAAACACTTACTCCTAACCTTTACCTTTCGAGATTTCATGGAGGGTTACAAGTCTCTAACTGTCATATGTTTTCATGGATAATTTTCCATTATGATATTCCAAATTAATTGTAGGGTACTAGTAAATGGGTCTAGCCCATGTCGTTTAAAAAAACCCCCAATTTACCGTTTGTAATAATAATAATAATAATTCAAAGGTCATGTATACGGCATAACACAATTGTGAATACCGGTAATGTCTATATGTCTCTATATTGTAGACCAAGAAGAAGTAGAAGCAATGAAACATGCATGCACACGCCTTTTTTTCCTTCAAAATTTTGTAAAGGTGTCCATAAAAAATCCAGTTGTGTTATTTATTGTATATTTGTAGATATTGATGACTGTGATCCTAACCCATGTGAGAACGAAGCAGCCTGTGTGGATGGTATCAATTCTTTCACTTGCCAGTGTGATGACGGGTATACTGGTATTCATTGTGAATCAGGTACTTATCAATTAGCTTTCAGGTTTAATGCTTTGAAAGGGGTCCAGGCTGAAAACAAAAAGATTTGAACAGCTTCAGAAAATTCAGACAAACTAAACACTGAAAGGTTGATCAATATCGGACCAGGAATAACAACATTATGGATCTCTAAAGATTTGCATTATTCTGGTGAAACAGTTCTAGGCACTAATGTCTTCATGAATATTTAATGAGCAAACTGGTGATGTCATATCCCCAACTTTTCTATTGTATTTTTTTATATTAAGTTGGATTTATTCATATTTGTTCTTCAAGAACCAAAATATTGGAATAACAACTGATAAAGTTCATTATATATTTATGCATTACAAGGGAGACATCATTCACACATATATGAAAAATAGGACAATTATGATTTCATGCAATAACAAGAAAACGGAAAGTGGGGATGTGACATCATCTGCCCATCTAATGATTATTCATGATGACGTACATATAACTGTTTTCACAATATATTGCTAATTTAAAACTTTAAAATTCAATAACTTTGCTATTTGTCATATTTTAATGAAATTATCATCATTTTGCTCTGCGAATTTTACTTTATTCAATTAGATATGAATATTATCAGCCCGGAGCATCCCTTTAACAATATCGCCCAGTCCCAGAAAATACTTTTGCAAAATAATATCTGGATAAAAACAAATAGGGTTAACAAGATATTGGTTGTTGCCTCTGAATTTTCTCTTATTTATATATACAGATATCAATGAGTGTGAGGTTCTTGATCTTAACTCATGTGAAAATGGGGGAGAGTGCATCAATGAACCAGGTTCATATAGATGTGATTGCGATGAAGGATATACAGGTGTTTACTGTGAAAGTGGTATGTTAACCAAGTAGATAACATATTGATTAAACATCAGATCATTTTATAAATTCCAGATTATTTCGGTCAGCCTCTTTAGATTTGCTTACCTTTTCATTTTGTTTTCCAAAACAAGTAGGTAATGAACCTTAAAATGCCCTTTTAAACATTTGAAAATATGCAACCTTTTAACTGAATCACAATATACTAATTTAGAATGTTCAGAGAGGAATCGAACTGTGTTTTACATTGTAATAAGGAAACAAAAATATTCCATCAAATAAAATAATCAGTTCCTTTATTTGTATATCAACCAGGATGTTGCATATAATATGAAGTTAAGTCGAACTTTTGAATGTCACAACTTTCTTATTTTAGATATTTCATGCCAGTTTCATTTCTCAATTTTTTAATCAGATAATTTTTTATGGGTTTGCCTTGCTCTTATACACACAAAACAAAAACCTTAGAGGAAAAGTCTGGCGTTCTATTTGAAGCAATTCCCTAACATTCGACATATAGGATGTATGATTATGTTATTTTGATGTGGAGACTACATTAACAATTTTGTAGGTATTGAGAGCTGTCCAGAGGGTTTCTGTCTGAATGGAGGGACATGCATTGAAGACTTCAATTCTGTAACATGTAATTGTCCATCAAGCTACATTGGCACTCAATGTGAAGAAGGTAAAGCAGTTTGTAGCAAGGATGATTTAAAACTTGTTATCACTGTACTATTTGAAAGCTGAGGAAGTATGTCCTGTAACATCTTCCGATCAGGGACAATGCCAGACTGTTAACTTTGAAAAGGTTGGGGGCGGGGGCTGAAATCCCCCCCTTACCTGTCACGTGGGTCCAAATAACCTGGTTCTATTAACAGGAAAGATGGCCTTTAAGTTTTTTTTCTAACCAGCCATCCTCTTCTAAAGATAGGTGTCTTCCTTTCCTCTTTTCTTCCTTGCTTCATGTAATTTTTTTATAACATTACAAATATGTGCATATTTTCGCCTCCTGAGACATTGTCTTTAGTCCATCTAAATTTTGTGCATAACTTGATATGTTCTTCATATGAATGAATACTTGTCTATACATGTGTTTCGTATTAAGATTTCAATGAATGCAATATGCATGGTGTCTGCAACAACCATGGAGCTTGTAGGAACACAGAAGGGTCTTATGAATGTAGATGCGAGGCTGGTTGGGATGGCAGAGACTGTGAAGTGGGTAAGTCGTTCCCAAGGAAACAACCATTGTGAATAAATGACAAATTGTCAATTTAGCCAGTATTCTTGAAACAGGTTTCAGATGTACCATGGAACAAAGTGATAGTCTATACAAACTTTGTCTGATATTGCCTTCATCTTACACCATTTTACAGATGCACTGTTAATGAACACAATTTTCTGATTCCGTTCATTTTTTTGTGCATGCAGTATCAGATTACATGTATATGAGAAGTAGAAAATCCAAATTTTATTGTTCAAAATGAAATCTGAAATGAAAACATTTTGAAAATTCTTTTTGTCCAATTGATTGTTGGCCCGGCAGTCACTGTGCAGCGCCTGATATCCTTTGAATTGTTGAACCCCAAACAGGGTAGCAGCAATTCATATCTTTTGGTCTGATGTGGTCAGGGTTTGAACTCCTGGTTTTAAACCAACACACCGATTATAATGCTTGTAGACCAAATGAATAGAATATAAACCATCCCTGAGGCTGTGGTCAGCATCTCTCTATTTCGGATATGAACTGCTGCTGAATGCTAGCTTTAAGTAACCAAGGTATAAAAATCCATGGTTTAATGTAAATGCTAAACATTAATTTATATCCTCATGACACTACTGCAATGGTTCTGTGATTATTAATTAAATTCATAGAAGTGGGACAGCCATGTGACAACAACCCTTGTGAAAACGATGGCCGGTGCTTCAATGAAGGCAGTGGAGATCAATACACATGCGTGTGTGGCGTCGGGTTTTCTGGGACCAATTGTGAAATAGGTATACCAATTAAGGATTTTCTAATTCAAGTACAATCAGGATTAATCAAATGATAACTATTTTAGTAAATACAAACATTCTTTGAATTAAAAAGAATGAATTAACAATTTTGATATTTTCTTAATTTTGATTTGACACTAAAAAATCTTGTAGTAGTTGGATTATTTTGTTATTGTTCAGATCAAGGTAATAATAATAATAATCAAGGTACAAGAAATAATGCATTATCAAAACAAAATATTTTTTTATTTGAATTGTATTGCAGTGAATATCAACACAATACTAAGATTATACAATGGCAAAAAAGGGTTTTCACATTGTAAATTATAAGGTAAAGATGGCAGACACTCTCATCAATTCTGTTAATTTCTATTTAACTTCTCTAACAGCTTCATTATTGCAATGCTTTTTTATGTCTTTAATTGCTGACTAAAAGGAAACTCCAGGCTGAAGATATTTATATATAAATAAATAACATAAAATTCAAAGAGCAAAATGATGGAAATTCCATCAAAATAAATAACAAAGTTATTGAATTATGAAGTTGATCAATATTTGTGAAAACAGTTATATGCACATCGTCATGAATATTCATAAGGTGGGCTGATGATGTCACGTCCTCACTTTCCTTTTGTTCTGTTATTACATGAAATCAATAAATGATGTGTCTCCATTATGATGAAATAAGTTGTGATAATAAAGAAATAATGAACTTAATCAGTTATCAATCCAATTGTTTTAGTTCTTGGTAGAAATTTTTTTAATAAACCTAGTTTCATATAATAAAATACAAAAGAACAAGTGGGGATATGACATCATCAGCCCACCTAATGACTATTCATATAGACATGCCTAGAACTGTTTCACAAGAATAATGCATATCTTTAAAATTCAGTTACTTTGTTATTTGTCTTCTGATTTCGATCAAATTTTCAGCTCTGTGAATTTTACTATATTAATTGAGAAGTAAATACTTTCAGCCTGGACCATCCCTTAAGGTTTAAACTCTCTGTAGCTCTTAGACCTACCTATCTTTATGTATCAATGATTTAGAGTTTTATATTCCTGTTGTGATTCAGATATTGATGAATGCGAAATGCAGCCTTGTCTTAATGGTGCGACATGTATTGATGGACGGGGATCGTATACTTGTAATTGTTCACATGGCTTCACTGGCATCCGATGTGGATTTAGTAAGTATTAATTAGCATATTGTGATTTATCAAGGTGATATGACCTCTTTTGGATGATGCTTGAATTGTTGAATTGTTATTGCATGCTATATTAAAGGTAATTGGAAGGATGGGTTAATTTGCATTGTGCAATGATTGATACATGGTTGCTTTTCCTAGGATGATTTGACAATAAACATGCCATTTCAAAAGAGATGTTCAGAGATGTTTCTTTAGCCGTGATTCTACATATTTCTGTACATTACACATAGAACTAGATTGAATATCTAACTCTAATTATTTTAGAAGTTAATCTTTTTTTTTACAATCTAATTTGGGATCGGTCACCACTGCAATCTGGGATATTGATTTCAAATCTTCAGGATTTAGGGGCTATGCATTTAAGAAATTAAATTCCAGACCAAGGCAATCTTAAATCATTTTGTTCCTATAACAACCTGATAAATTTCTCTTTTTCAGTTTTTTCTTTGCAATTTTCAATCTGTACAACCCCTTGGGTCTTTGGGCAGCTTTGGGGGCATCAGCCCCAATTTATTTTAGTAATGGTGTACGAAAATGTAAAAATTACCATCTATTCAGGATTTTTCACACATGTCCCACCCCTCCACCCCCTGCCACGTTCTGCTGCCAATACATAAAGTTTGTGTGTATACGATGCATTTAGCATCGTGGCCCAGTGGATTAGTCTCCGGTCTTTGAAACAGAGGGTCGTGGGTTCAAATCCCAGCCATGGCGTAATTACCTTCAGCAAGGAATTCATCCACAGTGTGCTGTACTCGAGCCAGGTGAGGTAAATGGGTACCAGCAGGAAGTAATTCCTCAAAAAGCTGTGTGCACCTGAATAGGTAGCCTACATGTAGCTTAGCCAGGTAATGATAATAGCAGGGCCCGCTGGGAGAACAGTTTTCGGAACTTTCGTGACTACCCACGGTAAATATACCGTTATTATTATTTTTATCACATACATGTACCTAGATGGTTCACATATTTATGTAAATCAATCTATTTTTCAATAATTTTTGGGGGCTATTTTATTCTTTACAAACAGGCAGCATAGAGTGTACTGCTGATTTCTGTCTGCATGGAGGAACCTGCGTGGAAGACACCAATGCCATAAGTTGTTTGTGTGGTTCCGGGTTTACAGGCATTCAATGTGAAATTGGTAAGCAGGGGAAAAAGATGTCAAGAGGGAATTGCATATTTGGGAAATTTAGGTTCTTTATTTACTAGGCCTGGTCATGCCTTACACGCCAGCTCATAGCCTGAGATCATCACACCAGTCTCTTCTTAAGACTCACAGTAGCCTATGGTGAACGTGCTTGCTCTGCCTGAACACCTTCTCTTTGGAATAATTTGCCATTGAATTTTAGTAATATCATCACTAAAGTCTTTTAAATCTAACCTGAAGTCTTATCTTTTCAAACAGTATTAGTTTCTTGGAATTTGACACTCGTCCAAACTCTCCCATTCCTTCTTTTTCTTGTGCGCCTGGGAATAGAATATTTCTAGATAGATGGCTCCATATATTGCCTATTATAATTTTGTATTTCTCATCTCGTGTATATTTAATCCAGGCTTTCAAACATGTTTACCATTGAATGATTCAATTATACATGTCAAAGAGTGACAACTTTTTAATTTAATTTTCCCATTGAAATTTAAAGGCTTGATTTTTGTGTGTCTCTTTTTATAGAATGATTATGTACTTGCTTTCTCTGTAATCACAAATATGTTTTGTATCAAACAGATGTGGATGAGTGTGAAAACATTTTTACATGTCTAAATGGCTCTACCTGTGTCAACGAACCTGGTTCTTACAGATGTGAATGCCCTGCTGGCTATGAAGGACCCACATGTTCCGAAGGTAAGTCAGAAATATACTGCATATAAAATCTAAAGGCATATCATAATTTGGCAGTTACTTCAACTACTTTTGGACTTAATCGATAAATTGCAGTTTATTGCATTTTGGTTGTGGAAACTCATGACTTGTCCGAAATACAATTATCTGTACTGGTATTTCCTAAAAACTTAGAAATCAAGTCATATAACCGAGCACAAGCAGTAGTAACTACTATATATTGGGTCCTGCTGGTATTATGAAAGATTTGGTATCAATCTGACCATGGGTTCTTAGATGAATGATATGATTAGGAAGTAAAAACATTGTACAATTTCCAAGGCGAATACCATTCTAAAAATCATAGCAATATTATGCAGCTTTTTTTGTTCCATTGAATACAGATGTGTTCACTCATTGTTACTAGATGACGGTGCACACCCAAAATTCAAAGTTCCATTAGCAAGGAACACTATTTCATCTTCAATGATTTGAATCAATTAGTTCATGTTCTTTGATATTTATTTTGCATCAGAGATTGACGAATGTGCATCAGGCCCTTGTTTGAATGGCGCATATTGCTTTGATAAAATGGCAGCATACGTATGTTCATGTACAAGTGGATTCACTGGACAGCACTGTGAATTAGGTGAGTCATAGTCATTTAAACAGTTGAAAAAGAGTTGCCAACTAGTACTGATTTTCAATAATGAGAAGAATACTGGTGATTATTTGCAAAATACAGGGCTGGTTTCCTGGAACACTGTCATAACTTTTGTCTAAGCAATAGGAATGCCTGGGGGGATGTGGGGCATATCCTCAATGAAGTAGCTGGCATCGTGCGAATGTGTGTATATTGGTTGGCTTAATTGCAAAGAAAGATAGGGAGATTAAAAAAAGGGAGAAATTCAAATGAAGGGCCTCCAAACTACTTGTAGAATGAAAAATATTTTTCAAAAAAGTCATGGATGATGACACAAAAGGTCGAAAAACATAGAAGTGCGTAAGAAATTCATGAAATAATAAAATACATAAATTCATTTTCAAACCCGAATTGGTAATTTTTAGCAATGCTCATAAGCAATGCCGATGATTGCTTTATCAAATTGATTTAATACCAAAGTATGCATTTCAGAGTACAGAGTACAATAAAAACAACCATTTTTTTACATGAATTCATGGAGGCCCAAGGTATGGATAAATGAATGTTAACTGTACCCATTAAAATCTGAGTAAATTGGCCTCATTCAAAACTGGTTGGAATCAGGCAAACTGGGGCTGATTTCAAAAGCCCTTATTCTTGGTTTTGTTGGTTGTAGTTGGTTTTAACTTGAACCATGATCTAACTGCTAAAATTTTGGGAAGCAAAATTATTATTATCATGTTCCTTCCTAATTCTTTAATGGTCAAGACAATATTCTCATTTTTTTTTTTCAGTTAACAGTTCAAGAGTCAAATGGATATAGAACCTCTTCTTTTAAAGAGTTATGTCACGGTTGGCTATCCAGAGTTAAACCACAACCTTAGACCATGGTCTAACTTAAATCTGGGCCCCATCTTACAAAGACTTGCAATTGATCCAATTAATATCAACTTAATGGAAATCCATCCATACCATAGATTTTTCCACAGAAAATTTTTACAATCTCCTTATTAAACAAAGAGAATCATACTAAATCTTTGAGAGAATGATGGCTGTATGAATATACATCATACATGTATCTAGAAAATATTCTGAACAAATTTGCATTTCAGATGTTGATGTTGCTGGTCGTCCATACTTATGATTGATCGGATCAATAGAAAAATCTTTGTAAGACAGGGCCCTGACTCCAGAATACGGGCCAAAAGGGCTTTATAGCTGGCATTGAAAACCAACATATTGTGTAGCCCACGGACTAATTCCCACCACATTTTGATGGTTATGTTTTTATCATGTGCAGCCGACATACATGAATGAAATAAAAATGCTGAAAGGTCAGACTATTTTTTTAATGACATTGATTCTGTACTCTTTAAGTAGTCAGCTAGAGAATGTAATAACACATTTACTCATGCTGTATGTGGCTGAAAATAAATTGTCGAGTCTGTAAACTGGTAGAACATACAGTTCTTGCAATCTTAGTGATACTGATATGAAAAATATATAATTTTAGACCAAGGACAAACCTGATAGAACAAGAAAAATCTTGAATTTACTGACCATAATGTTGGTACATCTATCAGCATTTAGTCATATAATATACTTATCCATGTTGTAAATATTCCTCCTCGTGGTTTGGAATGATTGAATGTTGCATATGTTTTCTTCATTTCATTGACTCTTCCATAGACATTGATGAATGCAGCCTAGAAGTTGCTTGTAGCAATCATGGAGTATGTAATAACACCGATGGGGATTACATATGTTCTTGTGAAGAAGGATGGGGAGGAAAAGACTGTGATACAGGTAAGTAACTGATTGCAAAGTGCATTCGAGAGTTTTCATCCCGCAACGAGCAACGGATTCCAGAACACAGGAAAATGCATCGAAAATCTTGTCAAATGACACAGAGCAGGCTGGGAGGTCTTTGTCGAAATAGGTGAACCAGGCCCCGTGTTACTCTATGGAAATCCATCAGTGTCATAATTTTTTCTACAGGAAATTTGCAAAATATCCTTTGTAAACAAAAGAGAACAAACCAAATTGTCAAGAAATCAATGAATTTATGAATATACATTCATATCTAGATTTTTTTTTAACAAACATGCATTTTATATGTTGACTTTGCTCGCTTTCCATAGTTACGATTGATTGGAACAATCGCAACTCTTTGTAAGATAGGCCCCTGAACATACAGCAGTTTTGTCCTAAGTTTTGGATCTGATTAGAAATTGCAAATTTGTCGCTTTGTCAAGAGTCCACTGGACGAAACTGCCTTTTTTTATTCACCAATTTTTTGACAAAGACTTCTTTGTTGTTTTTTTGTTATGACTGGAATTTGACTATACCATTTCTTTGTTCTTAAATCTACCCTGCATCGTGGAGTGAAAACTTCCTCATTATTGTGGGGGATGTCGTGGTCAATATGGTATGAGTCACGTTTCTCAACGAGAGGGGCGTAGGTTCAAATCTCAGCAATGGCGTGTTTTCCTTCAGCGAGAAATTTATCCACATTGTGCTGCACTCAACCCAGGTGAGGTGAATGCACCAAGCGCCTTTCGCCGCTGGAGCTACAGCCGGGATAATATATAGGGTTCCATTGAATAGGAAATTAGATAAATCAGCGCCTCATAATTGCTATATATTAGTAGTCTGCACCCATTATCTATACATGAATATTTTCTCTTTGGTGTAGTAAAGTGACAAATTTAAGTGTAAGAAGCTGAGCAAACATTTTTGGCCATGATGACAAAGAGACCTGTACACTTGCAAACAACCAGACAGATTGAAATAAGAAATATCCTGTTGGGGCTGTACTTAATATCTTTTCAGTGCATTTTTTAATGATGATGCAAAGCAGGAAATGTGGAGAGTGGGATAGGAAATCGGTTCACTGTCCAATTTCACAGTAGGCAATGTTTGTGGAAGACAGTGAATTGGTTGATCTGGGGAGGTGTTTCATAAAGAGTTAAGTGTGACTAAGAGTCATGCTATACACCAAAGCGCACTTGTTATTTAATGCATCAGCTGATGGATAGCCGTTAGTGTGTGTCCCATGCGCATGTACTGATCAATGCAGATGTGGGTTATATAAAACACACAACTGAAAATGAAGTGTGACTCTCTTAAAGTCATATTTAAATCATTGTGAAACACCTCCCAGGGCTTGTATTGATATTAAGATCAGTTCTCAGGAATGCTCTGTTGGATATGATTTTTATAAATGGTTTGATTTTATATGTTATTATTGCTAAAGATGAGACAACAATGATAAAGCTATTTTGTATATTTTGTGCACTACCAATGTAATCCATTAGGAGAAAACTGCTTTTTCTTGAATATGAAGATAATGAACCAAGAAATGAATTCAGAAAGTGATAATGTGACATATAATCAAATGGTAAATACAGAACGAACTTATCATCTTTTTAATGGAGAACAATACTTTGATTTTCCATGTTTGCACTTATGTAGCCATAACAGATTGTGGATTCCGACCAGCCCATTCATCTTCCAGTCCTCGCATCATCGGTGGCTCACTGACTCAGCTCGGGGATTGGCCCTGGATGGTATCTCTGCGAGACCGTTCAAATGTCCATCTTTGTGCTGCGGTGATTATTAACAGTAACACAGCCATTACTGCTGCACACTGCATGTAAGTTTGCTTTTCAATACGCTCTGTGATGCAAAAAAATTCTATTTAATAATTGATGTTCTTGTAATTAAGATATTTTGGCCTTCGAGTTCCTTCGCTCTCTACCAGATAACCCTTCAGCAGGGTGCTACATGATCACTTGCCCGATTGCCCGGGTCAAGTAGAAGCTTGAGTCAGGCAGTTGTTTTGAAGTAAAGACCAAAACTACTTGCCTGAATTGGGCAAGCAAAATTCTCTCAGTAGAATGACCAAAATTAGGGTCGACATGATATTGAGCCTAATTTTGGTCATGGCAGGCAAGATAAAATCACTTTGGAATAAGAAATGCAATAACAAGGTAGATCAGTTCATGTCAAAAGAGAGAAAAGGGTCAATGATATATAAAACCGCAAAACTTCTTTTGAATAGGTAAACTTTTTTTTTTCAAGGATGTTTAGGGCAAGGGAAATAGATTTTTGGGCAAGTGCTTCTAAAAAGTTATGTAGCACCCTGCCTTCAGTTACAATGACACTATCACCGATTCTCTTAAATTCACTCGTTTACAGAGACAAATTTGAAACGGCAGTTGTGGGCGACCTGAAACTTTCTACCACTTCGGTGCATCACCTTGAGCTGGATATAGAAGGAAGAGCCCAGCATGAGGATTACAACAGTGAAACCATAGAGAACGACATCGGGATCATCAGGTTCAAGACTCCACTCAACTTCACCAATGACTTTATCAGACCAATCTGCATAGAGAACGAGAATCGTACCATGTACAAGGAGTGCTATGTGACTGGATGGGGACATTCAGAGGAAGGTTCGTACACATTCATTGCTTCTAACTCTTGCCAACGTTAAGTACTAATGTACTTCTTGGGAGTTTCTGGTATTGAAATATTAGAGTGGGAAATCTGAAAGAAATTTGATAGAAGAAAGTTAGATGGATACGGGAAAAGAAGGGATTTTGAATTGGAGATGGGATCGGGAACCTATAGAATTGCAGGGAAATTTATGATATTGATTGTAAAATAAACTTTATGTAGGCTTGGTCAGGGGCTATCCACAGTTCTACAAGCCAGTTGATTGATATAAATTAACCAAGCCTTTTTATGCATTGTATCATTATACCTACCTGTGGTATGCCTAAGTTAACTTTTGAAAATATATTTGGGACTGGGCAATACGAGAATGAAAGAAATTCTGTTTGCCAGCAAACAGGAGTGTGATGAAAAAAATGTGTAATTTGTATGACAGAGAAAAAAAGAGATTCTAAAAAAAAGTGCATAAAGAATTCCTCCTATCATTCTGCAGCTTAAAAGATTTTCATTTGTCTTGCTGAGAGAAAAGAGAAGGCAAAACAATGTGAACTGAGCGCATTAGGTATATTATTAAGGAGTTATGCGAATTTTGCTGACAATTCAATATGATATTTACAGAATGCATGCAAGAATAAAAGGAAACCAAGAACATGGTGATGTTTGATCATTCTTTCCCCAACTGTGATCAACCGATGCACACCTCTGTAAATGTATTGTTTCATCCTATTTAATTTGACGAAACTCATACTGCATGATTATGATTGCACAAAAGAGTAAGGGGAAACTTCTCTGGTGCTCTGTAACACCTCAATGGAGAGAGAAGTGGTTCAGAATGTTGCTTTGAGTGATGATAAATGTGATTGGCTTCTTTCACGGTGTTCAAAAACTTTTTTTGTATTACAGGAGGTTCTGTTTCAGACACGCTTCAAGAGGCCACTGTTACCTTGTTCAATCATTCGACATGCCAAGAATTCTACCGTGATCGCCAGCTCACTCAGGGCATGCTGTGTGCAGGAAGTTTATCCGGTCAGAAGGATGCATGTCAGGTGTGCTGGTATTTCATTCCATGAAAATGAAAATCCATAAAAATCTATATTTTATGGTTAGAAATAGAAATACTCCAAAAATTCGTTTTTTCCACTTGATTGTGGGCCCGACAGCTACTATGCAGTGCCAGCTCAACGTAGCTCTATACTTTATATCATTGAATGCCTGTGTAGAAGCAACTACCATCATTCTCTTCTTATAATACAGCTGTTGGCTACTGTTACAGTATTTCTTTATATGGATGACCTCCTTGTACATGACATCTGAATGAAGCTCTTCACGATAATTATCAATCACAATTACTCAGGGAGTTGTGAATGTATTCTTAATATCCTTCATTTATATTCTATGTAAAAGTTATGTATGATGATATCCATATGTATTTGATATATTCAGCCTTCATGCATTATATAATACATTGGGTACATATGCTATGTGGGTATCCCCTTCCATTTGGGATAGAGGGCATATTTACGATAATTATTTCAAAATTTCTGTCTCCAGCAGTTCAAGAGTCAGTAATGCTTTCTGTGTTATGAAAATGTGATCCGCTATGAAAAAAAATATATTTACACATAGGATATTTCTTATTTTTGGCTGGGGGGAAGGGGGGAGGATTAATCACCAAGAAGGTTGGATCTTTCCATATCTATTAGGAAAAACAAAAACATTCCGATCTTGCAATATTGAACGCGTTCCATCTTCCGTACAATTCAAAACTTGTACCATCCCTTAAGAGCTTCAGTATTATCTACTCATTTGCTTTTCTTTGTGTGTTTAAAGGGTGATACAGGGGGGCCTCTCCAGTGTGAAGATCAAGAGGGCCGGTTCCACCTGGTTGGTATCACTAGCTTTGGTTACGGATGCGGACGGCCAAATTATCCTGGTGTGTATACCAAGGTCACATACTACAATCGATTTATTACCACGACTTTTGAAAAACCAGATGGTGAGTACGCCTACCTCATTTAATAATATTGTAATTATTCATTTTAAAAATAATAACAGTACTATTGATGACATCGATAGGGATAGCAATAATGATGAGGATAGTGATAATGATAGCACTGATAATGATGATACTAATAGTAAAAATAATGATGATGATAATATTAATTACAATGATGATAATATCAATAAATATAATCATAATAATCATAATGATAATAATGATAATAATAAGCATAATAGTAATAGTAGTAATGATGATAATGGGTAAAGCTGTTAATATTATTCAAATGTCAGTGTTGAATGTGTACATATTTGTATACTGTTATGCTCCAGTTTAAAGAACTTTCATTTACTTAATTTTTGTTATTCTTGGTTAAACCTTTTGTTATAATGTTTCCTCTAGTTATATATACATTTCTTTTAAACAGATTATCAGCAGATGTCTTTGATGTTCCAATATATAATTAAATTATATAATTTATAATTCAATTTAATTCGTAATAAGGTCAAGGATAGGTTAATCAAACAATCATCATACCCCATTACATTTGGTCAATGATCATTGTTGGGTGATTTTGTGCAGGCTCCTGACTATCATAGGGTCTACTCATAATGTTTAGCACAGGGTTTAACATTCTTTTTATTAAAACTGCAAGATCATAGCCCTTAAAAACATTGCAAGCAAATGTTATGATCATCGCCAATGCATGTACAATGTGCAGGCATCGTACACTCTCTGTGGAGATATTGCATGATCACCCCACATCCATACAAATTACGTCAAACATAAAAAAATCAATGCAAATAATAGTCTTTTAAAAATAATGATAATAAAAATCAAATTTAAATGCATAACAATCGATTCTGATACTGCTAATTTCTTCTGGTAAATTTGTTGAGAATATGATGAACAATAATGTACACCAAAAATATCTTAACAAATGCATCAGTGATGGGGTCAATATGTAGCTTCAATTGGTTTCATTTGCTTAGTAAAGGAAACTACATTGTTTTTTTGAAAGACTTATGGGGTTATGGAGACAATATCATCAGCAATGTTCTTGTATATTTTCAGTACGATCACTTAAATGATGACCTAGATGGGGGGGGGGGGGGTTTTAGACCCTTAGTCGTTTTAGGTGTCTAAAACACCCATTCTTGTTTAGGGGTTTTAGCTCCCTTCTAATTGATATTATATCTAAACATATAATATGCATGTGTTTGCGTGTTTATTTCATATGCCAATTAAACTTATATTAGAAGCCTCAAATTTTTGATGATCCTTCATATTCTTGAGGAGTAAATGAAAAGAATCAGATCAATTACAATCATCATTTGAAAATCACTAAACATCTATTGGTACTATTGCTATATGAAGGGATGGCATTCTCAGTCAGTCATAGCAATGTCTTTTTGAGGATGCGCCCTTTCATTATGATTGATATGATCAGGGGGGTGTTTCACAAAGAATTAAGTATGACTTAGAGTCGCACTTAAATACCGAGTTACGTACGGTATGAAAGGCTTGACCGCATTGGTCAGATCGTGTCAAGAGGACGCGCACTAATGCGTATCTATCAATAAGATCGCACGTTGCATTATCATGTACGCGTCGGCATTTAAGTGCGACTTAAGTCATACTTAAATCTTTGTGAAACACCCCCCAGGATCATCAAAAATTTAAGCCTTTAATAAAAGTTTGATGGGCAAAAGAAAACATTAACTGGATCTGCTTTGTTATCATTTAAAGGATAATGAAACCTTTGGAACGAGAAAGCTTGTGTGAAAACAGCAAAATCAAAGAAAGAGATAAACAAAATTTTGAGAAAAATTGTATAAATAATAAGTGTTATGAACATATGAAGTTTAGATCATTATTGTAATGTAGATCCTCCAAATAGCAATGTGATAAATACATGTATGTGTTGTGGATATGTGGATATTTGAACTGTATTTATGAATGATTGGTTCTTATCAGTGGACATTTCACCTGAAATTCCTAAATGTTTACTGTTAGTTAACTTTTTTCCCTTTTTTAGGGTATGATGTGTCTTTCTACCGTCAAGATCAGAAGTTGGATTACACTCAGATGACTTTTGCAAGGAATTTTCCTGATGGTATCTACGGATCTCAGTTTATAGACGGGAACAAGTATTATCGCAACGACTATGAAGAAATCCTGACTGTCCAAACAGAGTTTGCAAACATTATTGAATTACGCTTTCTCATTTACAGTGTTGAGCGACCATATGACAAATTATACATAGGTTTGGGTGACAATCCATATGATTCTGACACGATCATTTCTGATACGGACGGAGAAATGGGAACATTTTATCGGATCGCGAGTCAAAAAGTCTGGATGAGATTCAAATCAGGTGGGGAGACACGTGGGAAAGGTTCTCATGTACGTTTTCAAGGAAAATACACTACAGGTGAGATACAGTGATTGGACAGTTTTCTGCAAATTCTTTAATCCAGTCAAGATCTGATTATGTGATGAACCATCCCAAAACCTTTGCCAGGGAACTCACACTAGTACGAGGTTACTATGCTAAACTAGGGAAGCTTCTCTGTAATAGCCGAAATAGTAATTTCATCTAAAAAGAGCAGAATTCAAACAATTAGCTCATCTGAAAGAGCGATCATCACATTCAAGTTTTAAAGTTGAATAGTAAACAACATCCAAGACTTTCTTTGACACAAATTTTTGCAGACTGCTCTGAAGTTTCACTGTAAATAATGCACAGTTTGCACATCTCATGCTTGAGTGAACCTCTGACTTTTCATTCTTTGAAGCTCTCGATCACTGAATTTCTTACATGTGCATTCAGCCAAGTATTAATGCAGGTTAATGGTACTAATTTGTTGCCAAATCATGTAAAATTTAAAAGTTTAGGATGTGTTTAAAAAATCATGAAATTCACCTTGCGTGATTTGTTGTTGGTTTCAAGGTGGCGGGTCACTTTATATATTTTTTTACAAAGAAATAAAGAAAACTTGTTTAAGTTGACTTGCAGTATGATCAAACCTGATTTGATTTTATGTAGGTCATTTTACTGGTGAATAATTTTGTACTGTATTTTTAAGATATTTTGTTCAGAAGATACTGGAGAAGGCCTTTCATAAAAGCTTGATTTATTTGGTAATTCATAGGCATTAGTGTCATTTTCTTTATTTTTTGCTTTCTTCCTCTTTCATTACTCTCGCAATTCTTTGTATATCATTAGATCTTTATCATTGATCACTGCTATTGAATTGTTTTGATCATTTTCACTGATTTTATCATTGTCATTGTATTCTTGAAATAAAGTATAGTGAAATGAATTAATGTAAATATTACATTCTTTAACACTTTTACATAATTTGATGGGCTGTGGTTGGAAAGTGGAGTAGGATTTCACAATTTATCTTTTTTGTACTAGATCAATCAGAGTTAATGTGTCAGGAGGATTCATGCTTCAAAGAATGCCGAGACTTCTCACTTGGATATATTTGCTTCGGTGAGTTTCCAAGTCTTAATTTTGGGATACAAAATCACTGTTTTTTGGATTTAAATTTGGTTTTTCTTTTTGTCTGTTATTTCATTGCTGGTCACATGGTATACATGAATAACAAGAAAAAATAATTAATCAATCTTGAATGTTGCATTACCTTACTGGTTATCATGATTTACATTGAAGTGTATGATAAAATAAATTGTCATTTGGACTACTTCTGAGTGATTGAAGATAAAGTAGCCACCACTCAGTATTTTTTCCAACAAGGTCTCCATTATTTTCATCATAATATTTATTATCGTTGACGACCATCGGAACTGTCAAATTGCTTATCTCGCAGAGCAAAACTTACGTTTTAAAAATTCTACTCTAAACTTATAGCATATAAGTTGACATTATACCTTAACTTAAATGTTATACCTTATAAGTAGACATTACTGGACAAGAAATAAGTCATTTCCTAAACTGTCCTTCATGAACTCTGATAAACAATTTTTTGCATATTTAAAGAATTGAAATAACTCGTGCAACTTTCCCTCTTTTTTCATTTTTGAATCATCATAGATTCGGACATCGATTATTCATTCAACTGTGATTTTGAGAATTCGATCTGTGGCTGGTACCAGATGAAATGGGATGATGCTGACTGGTATCGTCTAGCATCAAAGGATCATACATTTGGAAACTCAAGTAAGGCATGTTGTGTGTTGTATATTTCATTCTTTTAAGTTGATTATGGGGATAAAGTCAATCACTAGGCACACATTTTAAGCATCTTAAGAGCGATGCATGTAAGGGGGGGGGTCAGAAAAACGTATGGTTAACTTTTTCCCATTAGAGGGAAAAAGTGGACTATGCATGATGTGAGCAAGGAAAATGAACTGTTTCATGGGAAATGTTTTTCCTGTTAAAACTACTCTTTTTTCTCCATGTGTACACACTATATGCAACAATGGTAATACAAGGGATATTGAACCTTCTACATAGTATATATTTGAAACCTTTGATCTTACATTTGTCAGGAACATGATTATTTCAAAAGATTGAAATGATTTGCATTTATTTATTTATTTCAGGTGGACATTATATGACTATTGGTGGGACCGGATTAGTTTGTGAGCTCAACAGCCCGAGGATTTCTCCTCATAAACCCCTCACCTTCGAATTCTATTATCGCCTACGACAAAGTGGCAATTTGACATTCAACATTAGATATCTGCACGAAGCCAACATGACTTCAGAAATCATATGGAGCCTGCCATCAGCAGCTACTCATCACAGTTGGCTTCTTGGCGTAGTCGATCTTAGTGAGTGTGGTTCAGGATGGATCATCATCGAGGGCTCGAGTGGCATCGCCATCGATGATGTCAGCCTCATTGAGAGTTCTTTACCATTCGTTGGTACGTAAGAAATCTATTTGTGCATGATATAAAAAATTTGCATTTGTAACTTAATAATAGAGTGTGTGTTATAAAACAAGATTGGAAAGCTTTGATATAAAACAAAATTTTTATATTTACACAACATCCCCTTGGAACCTTTAAAATTGCAATGTATTGTTTATGGTAGCTACAAGATAATCAGAGCATTGTTGGAAATTGATCACTTGAATTCTTTCTGGTTCCAAGATGTTTCTAAATTTAATGATGGATGCAAGCCAGTTTTTTCATATTGTCATTCCTGCAAAGCTGAGTGGGACTATATGCACCCCTTTTCTGACGGCGTCGTCGTCAACATTGAAATCTTAACCAAGGTTAATTTCGCTTGACGTGACAATATTTGTCAAGGGGGGGGGGGTCACTTTGATCTAATTTGGTTTAATAAGGGTTAAGCTCTTATAAAGTGCAGTCTCGTTAGATTCAATTAAGCCACTTTGAGTGTCATTCATGTATAAAATGTATCGAGACATATGCCAAATAGCATTTTGAATCAAAACTGTGTTGTCTATTGAGTAATACAATGCAATAGAGCATCATTTCATCACTTTTTTGACAATGATATTTTGTGTCAAGAAATTTTTGTAAAAGATGGTTTGCACTTTTGAGATATATTATTGCGGAGCAAGTTAAAGAGTTAAAGTTTCATCAGATAACATTACATGCTTATTTTCCACCTTGTAAGTTCTCACGAAGGAATATTTCATGATTTTTGCCACTTTCCTCAGGTGATGAAGACAGTTATATAGCGCTTCTTCCTGATTCACCAATGTACGTGACATCACCTGGCTTCCCAAAGCCATACCCCACTAACATAACACGAACGTTACAGTTCCGTGTTCAGAATCGAAAGGGAGCTCACATCATGTTCGAATCGTTCTCTCTGGAGCCTGTCTTTGACACGTTAACTATTGGATTGGGACCCGACCCCACTGATCAGAGCAGCGTGTGGTATGAATTTTCTCAAATACTGAACAAAAGACTTATCTCTGGTGTGATTCCTAGCCAGGAATTCTGGCTTGTATTCAAGAGTGATTGGACAGTCTCAGGAGATGGATTCAAAGTCTTGTTAATGGCAACTGATCAGAGTAAGTTGCATTTCAGATCCATGATCTAATTTCATGGATGTTTTAAAGTATCAATGTAAGTTTGTGTGATATTTCCGTTTGATTTTTTGTATTGTTTTAACAAAGAAAATGGTGATTATCATGCTGATGATCATACCTTGTACTTTGTTGAACTATGATTGTTAAGTTACTAATTAGAATGATGATACATGTACAGATGGTTATTTCACAACTTCTTATACATTTTCGTTTTTTTACGGCATGTACACATGCACACACGCCAACACACACAAACTCCCATGGGCACATGCATTGCGCAATGAATGTTACAG
This sequence comes from Lytechinus variegatus, assembly GCF_018143015.1. Lineage (NCBI taxonomy): Eukaryota > Metazoa > Echinodermata > Echinoidea > Temnopleuroida > Toxopneustidae > Lytechinus > Lytechinus variegatus. The sequence continues at coordinate 8,762,788 of NC_054749.1, forward strand.
CTAGGCCGGGATCCTCAAACAGTCAAACCCTTTGATTCTATCAATAAAGATGTTTGTAATAAGTCTTTCACCTACATGTATCTATGGATCAAATAAAATTCAGCTAATTATGTTATATTGGATGACTCATTATGGGATCCCATAGGGCCATTATTGTATGAATTTATGTTGAGTGCAATATAGTGGCCCTAAACTGAGATTGGAACATTTCTGGTATCAGCAATCCATAAAATTATCATCTATACCGTGCCCTCTTTCACCTCCCAAAAATATATTGAGCAAATTATTTCTCTTATCATTCTTGGTGAGTAGAACCCCACTTCACGCAATCATTTTAATCATATAAATGTGACTATTCCATGCCACACTACTCAGAGGCAACTTTATGGCGTTTCATGGCACATTGCTTTGTATTATTCACACATTGTCTATTCACACACTTGCCCTTTTTGTATTTAGAACATGTTATGCATACATTTATAGCATTTTCTTTTCATGAAGCTATAGGATATGCAGGTAATTTTCTCCAGATTTTAGTGCTTTGTGTATCAAGTTCTCATTATTTCAATTGAATCATGCAGACCAAAATACATGGCTTAATCCTTAGAACACCCTATAGTAACTGACACATCTTACCATATTTTTTCCTTGTCAATTATGTAGAATCTGACGAATCAGCCGTAATGAATACTTCCCCACCACAAGGCATCATTGGACTCTACCCTGGGGAATATCATTGGTTTGACTGCCCAGAAAATGTTTATTTCACCTCGAGCTTCTCTGACGTATATTGGGTCATCTTAGGCCCTCAAGGAACTGGATTGCTGATGGAAGCTTCGCATTTTCACAGTGAGGGTTTCCTTTCATTGCGATCGTATGGATTGATTGCGACTTTCACGCGTTATTCTGCATTGAGAAATATCCATGTCTACATTGGGCTGTTAGAAGTGCATTATATCGGTGAATACCCATCAACGTGGTCAGATTTCCAGTTCCAGGTTACATCAATCCCAGGTTACGTAATTTTTTTTATTTATTACGTTTGTTGCATTTTTACATCATAATCTACACTATGAACACGAGCAGGAATTGCTCTCGTTTTACTCTCAATAAAACGAGAGCCACTTCTCCCGAAAAAGTGTCTCTTTTTGAACTATTTTTAACGGATTTTCATCTCAAAATTTTCGAGAGAAAAGTTAGTTTTTATGATCCTCTCGAAGGCCACACCTAGAATTTAATGGCCGTTTGGCCCTGAATGGCAAAAGCGAATCACTTCGCTGATGGGATTTACGATCCTACAGGGAGTATCCGTTCCCTCTCGATCGTGGCCACTAGTGCGCTTAATCTCAGTCCCAGGCTTTCATGAAATTAAAAATAAAAGTGCAGGCTTATGCAGTGAACTGTACATAAAAACCGATATAAAAAAATTATTAGAATAAGTTTGAAATTGAAAAGAGCTTTTGATAGACGGTGTTCTGCAGCATCCTTTGGCAGTATCACGTTTGTGTTGTTTTATACTTCTACGGATCTGAAAGGCCCAGAATTTTGTGGCACCGTCGAACAGGAAAGAAAATTGTGCTGTTAGATAGTGGCTGTTCTCATATCTGAAATTTACTAGGAAAACTCTTCATCATAATTGTCTTCGAATAGTATCATATCACAGCATGACTTCAATAATATTTCATGAATTTGTAAATGTTATTATAACTTTATCACATTTTAAATCAATTACTGTTCTGTGCTATTTTCCACAGATCCCTGTAGAAAGCGTAATGGCAAAAAAGGGTTAAAAGTTACAGTTGATTTTTCTTCAGTTCTTGTAAATTGAAAAAATAGATGCAAAAAAAAATACAAAGTATACCCAAGTATATTTTTGCTTTGTAAAGTACATACTGCATGCATTCATCGCATCTGTGGCTGAACAATCATTATTCGCAGCGAATAAAAAAATAAAGGAAACATTAGCTCAGACAACACCCTAAAGAATTATTACTCCCAGTTTTCACCTATTCGTTTTATTTTCAATTTTAAACAAAGTCAACAAAGTTAATGAGCGTACAGATGCAAATCATCGTGTTACAGCAAAGCAAACTCAATACAATAATCTCATATCGACATTTTCATAAGATAAACTAAACAATTCTGAAATTAGGCATATATGACATATTGAATGAATGCGTTTAAAATGAGATCAACAGCAAAGGAGCGAGAGGCTTATAACACTCAAAATGAACGCAAATATAAAACGGACGAATTTTGTTAGCAGATGGCCATGGATAAATGGGGTGGGGCTTCAATAAAAGAGAGAAAATGATACAACAGAAGAAGGAAACAACAATAATGGAGGCATCTAATCAAGGGGGCACGATCAAGCTACAAGCTAGTTCTATTGACAGGAAGCATTGGGGCGTAGTGAGTATAAACGGGTCCTACGTAAATGTTGTAAGAGTTCTTTGGAGGCAGGCGACACTTTTTCTCAAAATAAATTGTTAAAGGGATGATCCAGACTGGAGATATTTATATCTTGAAAAATAAAGTAAAATTCACAAAGCAAAATGCTGAAAATTTCATCAAAATCGGATGACAATAACGAAGTTATTGAATTTTAAAGATTTGCATTATTCCAGTGAAACAGTTCTAGGCATGTCTTTATAACATTCGTTAAGCTGATGATGTCATATCCCCACTTCTTCTTTTGAATTTTATTATATGAAATCAGGTTTATTCAAAAATTTTCTAACATGAACTAAAACAATTGGATGGACAACCGATTAAATTCATTACATGTAGTTATTTACTGCCGCAACTTATTTTTTCATAAATGAGAGACATGCATCATTTACACATGCATGGAAAAATGAAACACTTATGATCTCATGTAATAACACAAGGAAAAGGGAAAGTGGGGATGTGACATCATCGGCCACCCCATGACGATGTGCATATAACTGTTTTCACAAAATATTGATAAACTTCAAAATTCAATAACTTCGTTATTTGTTATCCGATTTTGATGAAATATTCAGCATATTGCACTGAAAATTTCACTTTATTTAGTTAGATACAAATATTTTCAGCCCGGACCAGTCCTTTAAGTAGGGTAATTCTTGGTGGTTATACCCGAGTATATATGACAAGATTCGATCGATAAAGGATGTTTGAATAAAAGAGACTGTCTAGGGAATGTCTAAAATTAAACATACTTATAATCTGCAGAGGTTTCTTTTTGTAAAATCATGGTTCTATAGGATCCATGGTAAAAATTAATAATTCAACATTATGTTGCACTAATATTACGAATATTACGCGATGAGATTTGAGTAGAACTGACGATGAACATGATGAATATAGGTCAAATCCCAGGGTCAAATAATTTGTATGTGGGGGCGGGGTCCATTTGAGTGTGTGATTTGTGTGAGTGTGTTTATTACATATACACCAACATTTGTAAGTATGGAGGGACTATATCTCCCCCCCCCCTGAATATGGACAGGGGAATCCAGCGTTGATCATAAAATGTCGTGGTAAAAAGGGCAAAATAAATAAAACAGAATGGTGTAAAGGAGTTAGAGAAGCACTTTGTCCGCTATTCAACTTTCCCCTTTCAACTTGTCTGATTTTTCTTTTTCTTAAAGTCAAAACCGTTTGTATTTGGGTTGGATTCCCCTGAAATACTAGTAGGGTCCGTGATTAGCGACATCATCGGGCGCGTGCGACCTTCAACATGCCCACTTTAGATCAGATTCTACAAAAAAAAAACCAGGTAAAGATAAATCTCATCACGTGTAAGCCCTTTAAAGGTATTGTTTAACTTTGTGAGCAGCCGATTTAAAAAATTCTCAAACCAAGATGAAACATGTGTACAAGTGCATGTATTAGAACTAATAAACCCTGAAAACAACCATTATTAAGAATGAAAAGCTAAAACTACAAGGCAAACCCCGATTTTGTAAATAGGCGTCTTATAGACGCCTAAATAATACATGTAAATGTATGGGATGAAATTAAGATGGTGTTTCCGGTCACTTTATATTTCAATTTTTGAAGCACTAAATAATTATTTTCGAACGCAATTTTTTCTGGGCTTCATTTTTGTAACATATCACAGACACAGGTGACAAGTGTGACCTTCTAGCTCAGATTTTTTAAAAGTCAAACCAATGTTAACCTATCACTTTAAGACATAGTCTGCTGTGCAAACCCTTACTCGAGTAAAGGGTCTGACTTGCAGCCTATATGCCTTGTGTGAAACAGAAAGTTTTGTATTTGCTAGTCTTTGCGTGGAGACACACCTGTTGATCAGTTTCAATCAGGGTCTGTGCCTGCAAACTATTTAGGTCATTGTGTGCAGGGGCGTAACAGGCGTCGTTGGTGGAGGGGGGGGGGGGCAAAAATTTACCAGTCATATCATGGTATGAACGGGCAGTGGTTTAAAGGGGAAGTTCACCCTGACAAAAAGTTTATTGTAAAAATAGCAGAAAAAATGATAAAAAATATTGCCGAAGGTTTGAGAAAAAATCATCAAATAATTAAAAAGTTATTAGAATTTCAATTATTTGATTTGTGACGTCATATGCGAGCAGCATTCCTACATAGCGAATGGTAAAAAATCAATGAAATGCCATTTTCTCAGAAAATTGAAAATGGTTTTCACTGTAACTTTTGTATATCAATAGACAAATCATTTCACACCCGATCATGAAAAGAAAACAAAATTAAGTCATCATGAACCATACAAAATTTGAAATTCATACATTTTATATTATATAACACATGGGGCAGCTGCTCGTTTATGACGTCACAAATCCAAAATTGTGAAATCTAATAACTTTCTTATACTCTTTAACGGATTTTCCTCAAACCTTCACCAATATTTTTTTACTATTTTTACAACAAAGTTTTCTTCAGGGTGAACTTCCCCTTTAATGAGGCAAAATTTTTGAGGGGGTCAGATATGGCGTATCGGAAAGAAATTATCTTTAAAAAAAAGTTGCGATGGAGCAAAGCGAGCAAACAAAAAGATCAAATTTTGTGATAGATTTTGACATAATATTCAGAAAATAAAATATCATACTTCACCCTTATCTCTTTCCTTTTTTGGTCTTGGCACTCGCATAAGATGGCTATGGTTAGATATACAGTAGGCCTATATATTCTTAATGGATTCCTAAACTGTATTCCTCAAATGTCTCTGTTTGGGGTCATACACGAAAATGTCAGGTCGCGCTTCGCGCTTGCATTATTTGTTTAGCTAAACAGGTACGTATCGTGATTACAAAAATTGCTGTAATGTCCCTTTTTAGGTCTGAATATCAAAACTTGAGATTGCGCATCACGCTCGCATTATTTGATGAGTGAGATACATATCCGTTCAATGGCACTGTCCCTAATAGGTCAGTCAAAGTAAATACCTGGAATTTTTGCCGGTCCCCCCCCCCCCCCTTCAATGCCGCAACCCAAGGTACGCCAGTAAAGGAATATAACAATTTATGTGTAGCGTCTCCGGGAGAACTACTCTGTTACAATCATCCACTTCTCCAATATTTTATGTCTTTTTACACCATTATGTACATGTCCCTAGTTCCTGCTTTGTTATTTGTAGTTAATTTGCAAGTTTTCTTTTAAAGGCATACCACCCGCGCACATACACCCATACGCACACCCAAACATAAAATATGATAACTGATCCACTTACCGTGCCGGATAAGTTTTCCTTTGGCAGGGCATTGCACTGTTTTTGCCTCTTTTGGCGGAACGTGGTTGGTATTATTCTCCATATTTCATTAGCTTCAGTACTTAGTAGTCACTGAATGCTGGAGCTGGACTGACCATAATTTGCAGGGCAGTGGCTGCTGGCAGAGTGACCGATCGAAAGGGTGTGGATGGGCGTGGCACAATTTTTAATATATGTGGTTGGAACATGGTCGGAATCACGAAAGCAATCTTGATATTTATTTGGTTCAGTTCTGCTTTTGAATAACGGTGTACTGAGGGGAAAGTGTCCTTGACTTTTAAAGGCCAAGCCGATAACTATTTAGTCCAAGTGCTATATGGAAATTGGCTTGAAGCGGAAATGGAAGCCAATCTCCACTTACCGACTTTATGCGTCGTGTAGAGAAATCCGACAGACAATTCTTCAATGTGTCCAATTATTATTGCACGATCCCAGTATTTGTATTTATACGTGTATAAAATATACACAAGATCACACAGATTACCAAAAAATAACTTGACTAGCACAAGCGGTATTTGGGATTTTTCTCTGAGTGAAATGACGGAGAAAAAGGGTAGTACGATAACTGGTATGTGAGATGAAGTGGATGAAGTTTGCTCCAAGTGAGATGATGGAAGTCCACATAATATAAAGCCTGGGGTATAAAGTAATTTGACGACGTTCTCAAAACACGTGTTTACGAAAGTAGGAAACCTTGAGAAGTGTGCCAGAAAAGAAAGTACATGTACATGGAATACTTTTCATCCCAAATGAGATGGAGAATGTAAACAAAGAGAGAGAGAGAGAGAGGGGTACCAATTCAGAGAATTTATGAGTCACAGGTGAGTGTGCGGTGTTTGAGAGTCACCACTTGTTGGCATGTTTATTGCTAAGGAGTGGAGGTAACCTGTATCCAAGGGTGATGTCCTCTCGAAGATGATGGGCAAATTTGAGAAATGGAAAGCGATAAGATTTTGAAAATACTACAGGCTTTTTAACCAACTGGTTAATACGGTGAGTGGATACATTGGCAATTAGACCATGTGGATAGTGGAAAGGCTGATGGTAAATCATAATTATGATAGACGAGTTGGCAATTGGCTTGAGACTAATTGAAAATAAAGAGCTATAATCTTCAATGCCAAAACTTTTATTCATCCGAGGAAAGCAAATGAAAAACCATGGTTTGTTATTATAAGAACATGCGAAAAAACAGTGGGACATACTTATTTTTGCCTTTAATATACCTATATGTTCACACCTTTGTCAGCTCGTTCTACAAACGTCGCGGTCTCACGAGATCGCGCGGCCTCCTGATAGAAGCAACATCATAACATGTAGAATGATTTGATTCTATTTTCTACAATACTCGATCGTGTTGACTTATGTATACAAGGCAGTGATTATTGGGGTGCATTCATTTGCAGCCTGTATACATGCTGAGTATCCAATTAAGTAACTTAACGATGTTGCAGATGTATTCGATGTTCATAAAGTGCTCCAAATGCAATTAAGGTTTTACTTCAAAATGTTTCTACCTGGTCACCACATTCCCTCGTAATAAAAGGGTGTCATTGACATTAAAACCCAATATCTTGCTTTATTCTGTATAATACATTTTTTTGCATTTAAGGGCTCTAAAATATGAGAATATCGCTCTTAAAAAAATCCTGAACGTACCAGTCCCATGAATCCCAGCCCCCCCCCCCTATCGTTAAATGCCCTAACACCCATTAGGGTGTTCTCAAGCATTTTGAAAGTTTGATTTTTTTTCGTCTGTCGGTCGCTACGCTCCCTCGCATATTACAAATATTTTAATGGAGGGGGTGTACAGCTTCTTGGTCAGTATAAGGCTAGCAGCAATAGGTCATTTTCAGTGTAATGAGTAAACCAACGTCAAAATTTTCCCAACTAAGCGCCCCCCCCCCTCACCAAATAAAAAAAAACACTTTCGTCTAGAATCGCGCCTGTTCATATTGTGTCTTATGGCTATGGAGAGGCATCAATTAGCACTTGAACGTCTTTCAATAAATGGAAATAAAATTATCCAAATGATGAAATGAGTGATTGATTTGTTTATTCTTATTAAGAAACATGTTCAAACAATAAACCTTTTATGACTCGGTAATGACATGGTAAATAATTGTTAGTCACAGCATAGAGCTATTGTCAAATCTGTAAAGATTGAAATATTGTAGATTTCAAACAATAAAACACAATAGAAGTGGTGAGTGAGGGTGAGGGACATCATCGATTTGTCATTTGCATGTGACTAAATTGTGCATAGGCCCTATAACTATATTTTGTGAAAAATAAACGAAACTTTAAAATGTCCCCACTTTCTCATTCTACATCCGATTTTGATGTAATTGTCAGCATTATTCTTGTCTGATTTTTCTTTGATTCGAATTACACTATTTTTTAGGTGGACTAGACCTTTAAGTTGTTCCCAATGTATTGCTCTATGGTCACATCATGGACCTATTACGTGGTAGGGTCCATGATGTAGGTAAACTATTCTCGACCTTAACCCTTAGCCTTTTTATGGGTACTTCAGAGGGAAAACAAAGGTGCCACTAGTCTGCTATGCAGACTCTGAATGGCTCGTGAGGTGGGATCTGCTACTGGTTTGCGAAGCAAACCAGCCTGAAAGGGCGAGCGAAGCGAGCCATTTCATCCATCTTCTGCAGCCTCATCCATCTTCTGCAGCCTCAGTAGACCTAGTCTGCTGTGCAGACTCGTTGAATCAGCTGAGGTGCAGATGTGGGTCTGCATGTAGACTAAGGTGCCACCGTCTCGTAAGATGGGTTTGTTTGGACCGATCACCATGTATAGTAAAAGTTGTGAACATGATCATGATTTCAAATGAACAGTGAAACGCGAATAAGACCGGGGAATAAGAACCTTGTCTATTTGTTGCTCTGGGATATGAAGCTTCAAATGCCATGGCAGCTAATAATGAACACGGTCCCTTTGCACATGATAGAACAAACGTTTAATACACAGTCCTCTATATGGATTTGTGTTTTTTTCTTTCTGTCCAAAGAATAAAACCTATATTCTTCTCTCTCTCCATATAAATTTTGGTTTCCATTAGTTCCCACACCTTTTTTCTACTCAGTTTTCCCCTATCTTGCCAGAAATTGTAAAGTATACACGATGTAAGGGTATAAAAAGTATTTTTTTCATTGCACATAAATACACAAAATTTCGGCTCTTCTGTTCGGAGCGGATTAACACTTCCGTCACTCCCCGAGTTTCAAAATACTATTTCTTCCGCTTTTCAGCAAGCAATTTTTGAGCAAAGTATCTGCCCACAGGGGCGGAGGCATTTAATTCGTGTCATGCTACATGAAAATGTATATGTGATGAAACTTTTTATATCGCTGCACATCCATCTCCTGTCTGTTTTGAATAGTGTTTTAATTATAGTTACAGAGGTTTCCATGCCTCGCCTGCATGGAAAAGTAAAAGTCCAGCATCTAGCTTGCATCATGCCGTTCATTATTATGTTGAGCTCTTTTTTTTCTTCGTAATCGAGTTATAAATTTATAAAAATATCAAAACTATAGAGCAGGTTAGAGTTTCAGAGAAAGTTCTAAAATTCAGAGCTTCAACGCCATTCGCGGGAAGGAGTATTTGCTCCCATTGCACATTTTACAGACAGATCAAGTGAAGATTATCTACATGAATTACAGAGATAACTGGATATTATGCAATTTGCATGACATCCATTAAAAGTTAATTTGCATATTTGAAACGGATTAAAATAGGAAACAATCAAAGTCGTGTAATTCCCTATCAGAACAACACACCACCGTGACACACTTCCAAACGTATATATAGGGTTTCTCAAATGTAAGATCTCGATAAATTCAGAGATTCAGTGATATACAGATCATGCAGATGGAGTTATTTTAATTATTGAACCGAAAGCCTTTTAAATGAATTCACATTTGTGAAAGGTGGGCCTGAATAGCAAACAGTTGTCAAACATTGTTGGTGGTTGGCAAGATATGATATATAGAATGTTTCCCACAATCCTAAAATGTTTGGCAACATGCTGTCCACACAACAATAACTGGTTAAAACTTTTTTTTTTTCAAATTTTGTGTAGTTTTAAACCAATAATGTGTGCTTTGGGTGAACGACTGTGTTCATTTTTTTCTTTAATCCGTTTCAAATACGCAAATTAACTTTTAATGGATGTTATGCAAATTGTATACTATCCAGTTTATATCTCAGTGATTCATATAAATATATTCACTTGATCTGTCTGTAAAATGTGCAAAGGGAGCAAATACTCCTTCCCGCGAATGGCGTTGAAGCTCTGAATTTTAGAACTTTTTCTGAAACTTTAACCTGCTCTAGTTTTGATATTCTTTATATAACTCGAGTACGAAGAAAAAAGAGCTCAACATGATTATGAAAGGCATATACATGCTGCAAGCTAGATGCGGGACTTTTACTTTTCCATGTACACTCTAAATTACAGGGATTTAAAATATTAAGTCCAGATGGACTGTAGTTAGGGACCAATCGATTTTTGGACTTAGTTTTAATCACAAAGACTTAAATTTAAATCTCAAATGATTTAAATTTAAATCTTTCGAGATTTAGAAATGAATCTTAAGGATTCAAACTAAATCCGAAATTCGATTGGTCCCTAACTACAGTCCATGTGGACTTATTTTAAATCCCTGTAATTTAGAGTGTAGGCGAGGCTTGGAAATAACCTCTATATAACTTGGTTTAAAAACTTCAATGATATTCAAAACAGACAGGAGATGGATGTGCAGATCTCGATAAATTCAGAGATTCAGTCATACAGATGGTGTTATTTCAATTGAACGGAAAGCCTTTTAAATGAATTCAAATTGGCGAAAGGTGGGCCTGAATAGAAAACAGTCGGCAAACATTGTTGGTGGTTGGCAAGACATGTTATTCTAGAATGTTTCCCACACTCCTAAAATGTTTGGAAACACAACAATTGGTTAAAACTGTATTAAATATTGTGTAGTTTTGGGGTGAAAACTACAGTACCGGTTGAAAACTATTGTTGGCCAATTGTGTGGACAGTTTGTTACCCAACATTTTACGAGCGTATTTTTAGTTATTATTACAAAAAATACAGTCTTATTCAAAAGAAGATATGGTTGATACTGCTGTATAATGGGGATATGGATCAAGATTATTAACTTTTATTCAAATTATAGCAATTTACAATTTCATTTGGGAAGTCTGTCAAACTTTGGATTGAATGCATGCATTTTACGTGTTTGAGAAGTGTATATACATGTGTGAACTTGTAAATTGAACGAAGGCACTAGTGAAGTATAATTAGACAAGGAAAAACATCATATTCGCTCTTTTACCAGTACATGCATAATTATAATGAAAAATGTATAGGCCTTTGACTTCAAACATCACAAAATGACCATATTTCAGAAGTTCTTATATATTGTATTCGGTCTTAAAAAGATGGAAAAGGAATACACTATAATATCATTGCATTATGGTATAAAGGCATATTACTTTCAATTTTATTCATACTGAATCAATGTTTAACCATAGAATGTGTAGAATTTCAAAACAGACATATTTGTTTAAAAATCAGTAAATGCAAATAAAATCATACAAATTATGAAATAATTTATTGATTTGTCTAATCAATAAGAATAACAAATCAACCTTGCACGATTTGTTTTTATCGAATAGCGAATACTTTGATATAGAAGCTGGAGAAAGGTTAATTTTCTTACAGCTTTCAAATAACCTCATTTTCATACAGGCCTGGATATGTTGCATGTAATTTCAGAGGAGCAAATTTAACGAAAACCCTGTTGAAATGACATTTGATTATATTGTTAAACGGGACAATCATACGGATCTTATCGAAAACAAGGAGAAAACATAAATATTACGTATGGCATAAAATCTTTCAAAATATCCAGCAGGAATGATGCCCGACCCGGACTGTAATTCCCCCGGAACTCAAGGCGGGATGTGTCAGGCGTAGCCGTAGAAGCAGCAGGCTGGAATTGCCAGGCTTGACATGATTTAGAATTCTTTGCACATTTTACAGAAAAATCAAGTGAAGATTGTTTATATGAATTATAGAGATAACTGGATATTATACAATTTACATGACATCCATTAAAAGTTAATTTGCATATTCATTGAAACAGATTCAAGAGAACACAAACATAGTCGTGTAATTCCCTATCAGAACAACACATCACCGTGACCCTTCCATTTAGGTGGTTCTCAAAGTGTAGGCTAAGGGCTATCTAAGAAATAAAACAGATGTCTATATAATGTATATAATATATAAATGTATTGATGTAAGATCTCGATATATCAGAGATTCAGTCATACAGATGGAGTTATTTTAAATGAACCAAAGCCTTTTAAATTAAATTTGTATTTGTGAAAGGTGTTCCTGAATAGCGAACAGTTGTCAAACATTGTTGGTGGTTGGCAATATATGATATTTAGAATGTTTCCCACAATCCTAAAATGTTTGGCAACATGCTGTCCACACAACGATAATTGGTTAAAAAAAATTTCAATTTTGTGTAGTTTTAAACCAATAATGTGTGCTTTGGGTGAAACTACAGTACTGGTTGAAAATTACCCAGAATTTGATTTTTTTAATAATTGTTGTGTGGACAGTTTGTTACCCAACAGTTTAAGAGTGTATTTTTAGTTATTATTATAAAAAATACAGTCCTATTCAAAAGAAGATCTGGTCGATGCCATAACGGGGATATGGATCAAGATTATTAACTTTTATTCAAAATAATGATAGCATTTTACAATTTCATTTGGGAAGTCTGTCAAACTTTGGTTTGATGCATGGGTGTGTTTGAGAAGTTTATACTACAGTACATGTGTGAACCTGTAAATTTAAAGAAAGCAACAGTGAAGTATAATCAGACAAGGAAAAACATCCCATTCGCCCTTTTACCAGTACATGCATAATGTAATGGAAAAAAGTAGGCCTTTTGACTTCAAACATCACAAAATGACCATATTTCAGAAGTTTTTATACATTGAATCCAGTCTTAAAAAGATGGGAAAGGAATGCACTATAATATCATTGTATTATGGTATAAAATCATGTTACTTTTAAACTATTTTAAGAAAGAAAACTGTTACAATAATTCTATAATATTCATACTGAATCAATGTTCAACCATAGAGGGCGTAAAATTTCAAAACAGAAATATTTGTTTAAAAATCATCAAATGCAAATAAAATCATGCAAATAATGAAATAAATTATTGATATGTCTAATTAGTCAGCATAAAAAAAATCAGCCTTGTAAAATTTCTTTTTATCGAATAGCGAGTGCTTTGATTAAGAAGCTGGAGAAAGGTTGATTTTCTTTACAGCTTTCAAAATGACCTCATTTTATAGGCCCAAACATGTTGCATGTAATTTCAGAGGAGCAAATTTAACGAAAACTCTGTTGAAATGACATTTGATTATATTGTTAACGGGACAATTATACGGATCTTATCGAAAACAAGGAGAAAACATAAATATTACGTATGGCATAAAATCTTTCAAAATATCCAGCAGGAATGATGCCCGACCCGGACTGTAATTCCCCGGAACTCAAGGCGGGATGCGTCAGGCGTAGCCGTAGAAGCAGCAGGCTGGAATTGCCAGGCTTGACATGATTTAGAATTCTTTGCACATTTTACAGAAAAATCAAGTGAAGATTGTTTATATGAATTATAGAGATAACTGGATATTATACAATTTACATGACATCCATTAAAAGTTAATTTGCATAATTGAAACGGATTAAAGAGAACACAAACATAGTCGTGTATTCCCTATTAGAACAACACATCACCATACAGATGGAGTTATTTATGAACCGAAGCCTTTTAAATTGAATTTGTATTTGTGAAATTTGTATTTGTTGGTGGTTGGTAAGATATATTTTTAAAAAAATTCCACCAGTATGATCTGTTTAATATCAAGAATACAAAGTTATCCCACAGCTCTATAACAGCCAAGTTGCAGTGGTAATAATTGGTGGGAAGAGCACCGAAAAATGATTGATTGATTGCATTTATTCTTTTTCATTCCAAATTTAACAAAAGTTACAATGTAAAGCATAACACAAAAATATCATAATATACAGAAATGAAAAAAGGGAACCCACTGGAAAGCAAAGCTTGTTAGTATGGGTTCCCTGCAATAAATAGTTAAAGTATATCTTTGATCGATGAAATTCAATTCGTAAATTAAAAAGGTTTGTACAATGAAAAAGAATACCAGTGGGGTCAAGCTTTTTATGTTTACTAAATAAGTTACAATTAACAGAAAAAAAATGTTATATCGTGCCCCTGCTGTATAAATAAAAAAACCTAAGTTCAGGAGTGTTTGAACAGACAATCACTTGGACAAGAGAGGACGAATACTAAAAACAAAACAAAGACAAAAACAAAAACGGCACACACACAAACAAAACAGAACAGGACAAGACAGCAAAAAAAGGAAAAGAAACAAAATGGCACACACACACACAAACAAAAACAAAACAGAACAGGACAAGACAGCAGAAAAAAGGAAAAGAAACATAACAAAACACACTACAAAACATAGACGGACAGAAAGATTATAAAAGCAATAGAACTAGACATAAAGATGACAGGAAGAGAGAGAGAAAAAAGAAATGTGAGAGGAAAAGGAGAAAGATAAGAAGGAAGAAAATAAGACGGGAAGAAGAACAAAAGAGGTGGTAGCTGCTTACACAGAAATGTTTGAGTTCTGGGGTTTATACTGAAGGATAAAAATTTTCTTCAACCCTCGACCGAAACTTAAATGTGTTGGTTGGTTACGTAATGATTCTATAAGGGAGTTCCATAGTTTGATACCTGTAAAAATAAATGTTTTATTCAAGAGGATTGTTCTAGCTCTTGGTGGATGAAAGAGCCCGGCAGACCTAGTAGGATAATGATGAATATCGACATTTTTAGTAAACATGGAATAAACAATATTTGGAAGTTCATTTTTATCTAAACTATACATGAGTTTTCCGAGATTGTATACAAGTGACCAATCTTTAAAATATTATATTTATAGAAAAGTTCGTCAGTGTGTGAACGAAAATCAGCATGACAAATAATACGAATAGCCTTTTTCTGCAAAAGTAAAATTCTGTTCAGGAGGCAGTCAGCACAATTCCCCCATGCTGTTATACTATAGTTTAAATGAGGCAGGATCAAAGTTGAATACAAATTAAATAGTATATATAAAATGACTTTATATCAATGTGTTATTATTATTATTTAAACAAAATACAGTCGATCATATTCAAGAGAAAATCTGCATTGGTAGGCTATACAATAACGGGATATGGATCAAGATGATTTAATTCAAATTACGGCATTTAACAATTTAATTTCAGTAATCTACATCGGTCAAACCATGCGTTTGAGAAGTGTTGTAAAACCCACTCTCAAAACTGTTTGGCAACATACAGTCCACACAACAATTGGTTAAAACTTTATCAAATTCTGGGTAGTTTTAAACCAATAATGTGTGCTTTGTTTGAAAACTACCCAGAGTTGGATAAAAATTTCAAATCAATTTTTGTGTGGACAGTATTTTTCCTAACATTTTGCATATGTGTATACCTTTAAATTGAAGGAAATCAACGGTGAACTGTCATCAGACAAGGAAAGTCATATTTGGCCCGTATGGCTTAATAAGAGCTCACAGAATTCCAGGGGTGGTGGAGCGAAGTTGAAAAGGGGGAGGGTTAAGGGCACATTTTTTTCCCGAAATGGCACTCACTGCACTCACAAAGCTTTGACATGAAACTAATGTACATAGCTTATCATTTGATTTTAGCAACAGCCTCGTTTTCCTCGAGGCTCGATATGATATTTAGTAATTTAAAATGTGTGTTTCCAGAATCTTTATACATGTAGTAGGAAAACTTGTGCAAAAGGAAAAGGGACGCTATTAGAACATTATCAAATTGAAAATTTATCAAAAGTAAACAAGGGTATGTTTTAAGACTTTATGCAACGCTGTTTACTATATGAACCTTGCAGTATTTGTTTAACCATTTAAACAATCCTGTTTAATTTATTGAAGATAAGATATTGAAAATTAAACTTTGTTGCTTAAGAGTAAAACACTAACCCTTGTTTAATCATTTTACACAATTACTGTAAGGTTCGTATAGTAAACAGCATTGTATATATTTTTTTTACTATGTAGGACAATCAATAATTTAGAGGTTATAGGGATGAATTTCATTATCAAAATAAATTTGTTCTCGTACACAAAGGCTCGAACAAGATAGAATTTCGATTTCACCTCTGGAATAATATATCTTGTACGAGAAAACAATGATAGTTATTCAACAACACAATGATAATAACTGTGACGATAATGAATAATTCTTGGCCAACAGAAAGTTTGGGAAGCAACAAAAAATATCGATACAACGTTTATAGCTGTGATGAAAAATGAAACTGAAAAACGTAGGAAATATAGTATTCTGGCTTAAAATGTTTCACACAGCCTTAATATTACGATCATGGTTCATGTTGATTGTTTTTAAATGCTAACTGTATTAAGTTATGCAAACCAATGTGGTGTGATTGCTGTACTTCTAATTATTTCGTTTAATCCAATACTGTTCGGCGCTAGGAGGACAGGATTCCTTGCAAATTTATAAGATCACTGACATACTGATGGGTTACACTCCCCGGGGTTACACTCACGGTCTACATTTGATTACCGTATATTTTTTTCGGAATCTCAGCTGTAATTGACAACATAACAGAAAACAAAA
Organism: Lytechinus variegatus; assembly: GCF_018143015.1. Lineage (NCBI taxonomy): Eukaryota > Metazoa > Echinodermata > Echinoidea > Temnopleuroida > Toxopneustidae > Lytechinus > Lytechinus variegatus. The sequence continues at coordinate 8,779,332 of NC_054749.1, forward strand.
TCAGCTGAAGAAAAGAAAATCATTGCCCCTATGTTAAAGTTATGCCTGCCATGACTCATGTAAAAATAAATCAGATAAGCACACGCACCATGATATCGACCAAAGATCGTTGCACGCTGCATATGCCTTTTGGCTGCCACATTTTTGGCACACCCGACGATCCGAAGGGGGGGGGGGGGGGGTCTCATCCTTGAATTCTAAAGCAAAATATACTATTTTAGAGTCTAAATTTGGCGTGTTGGCTAAAAATATTTTTACGAATTATTTAGGCTATAAACAATTATTTATGTTAGCAGGGAGTATTTTTTAATAGAAAAATTATTTTGCCTCTCGTATGTTATGCAACTTTCTTTTTATTTTGTTTTCTTCTCACTGGTATAACAATCAAGGGGCTATGTTCCGAAAGAGATGTATAATATTAAGTGGTAAGCTTTGAAGCTCCATTTGCACCCCCTCTCCTTCCCTCCATGCATGTATAGCATGTAAAAAAATCGTCTCCTGCCAGAAAGTATAAATGCCTCAGACCATAGAGCTATTAATACTAGACCTACCATAAAGCGTGCAGACCATGGGTCAGGGGGTCAAGGCGGGGTTCCATACTGACTTCTAGCAAGATTTTATTGTTTACGAAACACGTATACAAATTTCATGAAAGAGTTTCCCGACTTCGTTTGATCGCAGGAGATGGAAAGTTTCCTCCCCCCCCCCCCCCTCGACCCAGATAGATTGTGCCTTTATTTATTTGATGGCGTAAATGATATAAATCAATGTGGGAACTAGGCGAGTGAAACAGTTTTCAATTATTACTACATCAAAGGACAGAATTATGTTGTCCAAACCATATTTCAAGTAATGTGTAGTTTACAGTATTTATCACACGCATATGGGGCTCCGTGAACAATATAATACTACCATTTCTGAATTTAATATCGTGTTAACAGATAAGGCCTCTCTCGATTTTTTTTTTCCAGATGGCTATTGCTATGGAAATTAGATCTTTAGCAGCTAAAGGCAGAATAGTATCTAAAACGTCGTTCAAGGGGTATGTAAGCGAGCGTAGTGAGTGAGCCTTGAAGATTGCTTAGAAAGTATAATGTCCATATTATTACAGAAGAAAGTAAGCGCAAGAAGAACGAAAACTTAAAGGACAAGTCCACCCCAACAAAAACTTGATTTGAATAAAAAGAGAAAAAATTCAACAAACATAACACTGAATATTTGATCAAAATCGGATGTAATAAAGTTATGACATTTTAAAGTTTCGCTTCATTTTACAAATCAGTTAGGCCTATATGCACATCTCGGTCGGTAAGCAAATAAAGAACTGATGACATCACTCACTCACTATTTCTTTTGTATTTTGTTATATGAAATATGAAATATTTTTTATTTTCTCATCATTGTCATGTGAATGAAGTTTTATTCCTACCTGAACACGTGGAGTTCCATTATTTTAACATTGTGTGCGTCAGGTAAGGAGGTCATAATCGTCAAATTCGTAAAAAGTGAAATATTGTATAATTCAAACAATAAAACAAAATAAATAAATAGTGGGTGAGTGACATCATCGACTCTCTCATTTGGATGTAACTGGCTCGTTCATATAACTATTTTGTTAAAAATAAGCGAAACTTTGAAATGTCATTACTTTCTTATTTTACATCCGATTTTGATAACATTTTCAGCATTGTGCTTGTCTGATCTTTCTCTATTGATTCAAATCAACATTGCTCTGAGGTGGACTTGAACTCTAATAAGAATAGGAAAACGAAATATAAATTAGTTGTTACATCACAGTTGGCAAATAAGGATAAAAAACAAAAACAAATTGCTCTTTGAAGTCGAATCATTTAAGTATTAGGTAATTATTACAAATGTTAATATAATGAGCAGAACAAATTTCCATGTGAACAATAAAATAAAACTAAAATTGAAATGAAAACTAGTTTCCTAACTTTTTAGAGGTGAGATATTTAGACGATGGTTATCGGGTATAGGGATGTCTTATGAAATGATTATGCCATTACAGGCCACAACTTCAAACAAAAAACTTGGAAATATCACGATGATTAAAATGAAAAGGAAAATATTGCGAAAAGGACAGAGTTTGAACAATCTTTAAAACTACGCAGAGATGATGTAATTACCCTATCAAATGAATAAAATTGTAGAGATATGTCGGAAATGTTGTTGTCCTATCGTATAAGTGTTTCATTAATGACATTGATCATATATATATATACACTTAACTGTTTTGAAGTATTAAAAAAAAGAAGAAAAGAATATGTCACTCGCTTCCACACACACCGCTAACATCCACGCCAGTGAATGTCAGGATGGTTCGGTTCATGATCAAACTTATATTATTAAAGTTAATGAAATCATACAGTTCATATACGGAGCCGTTAATGATAATAAGAAACATGATTGCGGTCATAGACTTAATTGTGCACAATATTATGTACACAGTAACATATGAATAATGAGAATCTGAAATGATTGATATTCACAATAAATAAAAAAAATATGTATACTTAAAAATCGAGATAAAATGAATTAGAAACAAAAAAAATATTATATCATGATTGACTGCAAAAGCGGAAAGACCGCAGAGGAACTTTTCGTTTTTAGAATGCAAAATAATAGGCAAAATAAAACATTTTGAGTGCATTAAATTATGAATTCACGCGTTATTATTTGAACATTAATCAATTAATATTTTTTCTTTTAAGTACATTTCTCTTCACAAGGTGCGTATTGATTATCTCTAATGAAAATACTATTACTGGCGGGCAATGCTTGCATATATTGCCTACTTGGATGTGGAAGTTATATATCCATGTTCTGCATGACACAAGTCATGTCCAGTCCTCCTGGCAGTGGTTGAGAATGGGGCTAATAGCTCCATGGGTCAAGGGTTTAACCCCTAGCTCAAACTACAAGGTCTGAAGTAGATGAAATGAACATTTGTATTATGATTTATTGGTCTATGGTCATACCGTGGACCATATATTGGACAAAATAAAGACGTCCAGATCTATAGACGAATGACTTTCCTCTATATGGATATTGCCATCCTCCAAGATGGTTGGATCATCTGGCACAAACTTACAACAATGTGAACAATATATGGATTAATATTTTCATTGAACAATCCATCATGCTTTCTCTCTCTCTGGCTCTCCATCCTCTAAACACATGTATGTGTGTATTTTATACGGTGAACCCAGCTGGGTTCACCCAGGGATATAACCCTGGGATGCGCGGATATAACTTTCGCGCGTAACGTGACTGTCAGTGGTGGCGGGAACTATCTCACTGGGAAACTCTGAGGGAATATGCTTTCGCGCAGGCTTCTGTACATTAATATTGTGATATATATCATGGCGACGAATTGTCCACCAGTAGCATGAATGACCAGCAGAACACGTGGATGTTTGTGAGTATACCTTTTCCCTATAAATTGTATTCGTCCCGAAGGAAAAGTAAATTTTAATATTATAACCACATACAATGTGTTTTCGAAACATACGTCAACATTTATTTTCACATGATTGGCGTCTCATAAATTAAAGCAGCTCGTTTATTAGGCCTGTTGCCTAATAAATCCTGTAAATTGCCATTGTAAATAAGAGTAAATACAATTGAATGAATGAATGAATATGCGCGAGCAGTATGATATCAGGAGGATTCATAATTTTGATGTTTTTGAGCGTTGGTCCCTTTTCCATGAAGGCGGGGGGGGGGGGGGCGGGGAGTCAACATAAACTTTATTCAACTCAGTGGCGTGTATATGGAGAACTTGGCCTTGGGGCGCTTGCTCCTGACTAAAAAAATCACGACCAAGAAAAAAAGAAATTGAAAAGAGAGAAAGGTGAAATACATTTTCTGAATATGTCAAAATTTATCATAATACTTATGTCAGAATTTTTGCTTGCACGCTGACAACTTTTCATAAATGTTGTCTAATAAGCCATGATCCTTTTCACTTTTTATTTTTTACCCCTCATATGATTCCAATTAGTGTTTATACATGTTTTTATATATTTATATTGATGTTGTCTCAATGCAATCTGTAGTTTTATCCTGAATTCTTTTCAATATTTTTACACTCTTATATTGTTTGTCCTCTTAAAATTGTATGCGTGCACCAGAATTGTGTGTTATGATGACAGTTTCCAATAATTACATATTCATTTTGAATCATTGTACCTATTTTATTATTCCTTGCTCCTTGTGAAAGCCTTTTCAATAACGTGGTATCAGCCTAATTCATTCAATTTTATAAAATATTTAGTGTAAATTCTTGCCAAACTATTTAATTTTATGATCTTTTCTTATAACAACATATATCATGTCACTTTTGTTATTCTGTTTGATTTACCGTATATGTTCCATATGTGTTTACTTTTTTCTTTGTATATATGGACCCATGAAAGAACAGTATAGTCATGTAGACTAAACTGAAAATGGGCTATCCATCCGTTTTGCATTTTTTTAATATACGGAAAATAAATACTTTACTATAATATCCAGCCCTTACAAAAAAATGGCTCATTATGCCACTTATTCAATTCAATTAAAGGGGTACTCCAGCCGGGCTGAAAATAATATAATTTAAAGAGATAAATAAAAATCAGGCAAACAATACATTGGATCCGAATGGGATAAGGAATAGTTTCGGCATTTTAAAGATTTGAATTATTTTGGTGAAACAGTTCTAGGCATGTCTTTATGAATATTCAGTGAGCAAGGTGAAGTCATATCTCCACTTGTTCTTTTGTATTTAATTATATGAAATTAGCTTTATACATTCTTTTTCAAGCAAGAACTGAAAAAAAATGCATTGACAACATATTAAGTGCATCAGATATTCATTGCTTCAACTGATTTCATTAAAAGGGAAACACATCATTTACACGTATTGATTTAATGTAATAACATTTAAAAAAAGACAATGGGGATGTGACATCATCAGCCCATCTAATGAATATTAAACGTGCAGATAACTATTTTCACAAAATATTGATAAAACTTGAAATTCAATCACTTCGTTATTCCTAATCCGATTTTGATTAAATTTTCAGCATTTTGCTCTGTGAATTATACTCTATTCATTTAGATGTAAATATTGTTCAGATTGGAGTACCCATTGAAAAATGAATTGAGAATTAAAAATGATTTATATTCACAATAGTAAATGATAAAGAAGAGAGATAAAATGTGTGCAATTAAAAATATAGATAAAAATGAATAAAAACGAATATGTTTGCTTAATACTATAAACGAGGAGAAGGCATAGAATACAGAGAAGCCTTATTGGTGCTGCCACCAAAAGAACAAAATAATGAATCTATATCAAATGTATTGGCATGAGGCTATGCTCAATGTGGAGAAAAGCTTACTTGTCAATTTTCTTGTTCAAAGTTTATCTAAACATAAAATTTCATATTTTATTCATTTTTGCATATTTTTTTTCGAAATCGTGTAAATGAGCAATGGAAATAGATTAGCCATCTGTACTTCACCTAGTCCAATGACCTTCTATTTGGACCAGATTTCAGTCGCTCTTGTTTGTCCAGACCAGTCGGGAGGGAATGTCAGTTAAACAAAACAAAAACAATGGCGTTGGTGTTATATTTATTACACTTTGCTTCATTTAATTGCTAATTTAAAAACTGCATATTTAATTTCAGAATAGTTATTGCTGGTCAAATTGGTTGTTGTCATTATCTAGGATGCCTTATGAAATAATTATAATCCACCACAGGCCACAACAGGCTTATACGTGGAAATAGCAGGATGATTAAAATAAAAATAAAAATTTATAGGACAGATTTTAAACTTATATTCAAAAATGATGCAGTCACCATATATATTGGATACTTTGCAAAGATAATTATATGGGAAATATTGTCCAAACGTAATGTGTCATTAACGGGTTGATTTGATCAATGTAATCTCATCATACACTCTTGATTGCCTTGCAGTATGGGATAGGACTTTTTTTTTGTAAAAAATATCATCCGCCTCCACAAAGATGACAGGGTATGACACCACCGCTTACATTCACGCCAGTGTGTCTATACTTTGATTGTTTGTCTATCTGTTTTATATTGGACAAAACGAAGTGTTTAGATCTACACTAGAATAAACAGAAGTTTAATGACTTTCTCTATCAATATTACCATAGAGCTATTAACAGATATTACCACACTCCAAGCTCCAAGAGTTGGAGCACAAACTTACAATGAAATGCCAACATATGGATTGAATCAATCACGCATCTCTCCCTTTCTCTATCCTCTTTCACATACATGCGTGTATTCTCAACGGATGTGTCCATGGCGAAACCAAGGATATACAATAACTCAAAATTTCGCCCGTATAGTGTAACTGCCATAAGTGGTGGCGGGAGTTACCCAATGAAAAAATAAACTGAGGAATTTCAATATGCTTTTGCGCCAGCGTCTGTACATGACTCTCATGGCGATGACAATTTAATGTATACCAACACTGTTAGAAAAAATAAAAGAAGTTCCTGCAGCAGAGTCTCGAGAACACCTGTAATCTTACCGAATTGCGTAATAATCATTCTGTAAATTCATAAAACAAGTATTTTTCTGCAATTTAACAGAACAGGTCTGTTTAAAAAGGGGGAAGAGGGTGTTTTATTCAAGGAAATTTGTAAGATTCCATACATCAAATACCAATTTCCTGTAAGATTACGCAATTCGGTAAGATTACAGGTGTTCTCGAGACTCTGCTGCAGGAACTTCTTCTATTTTTTCTAACAGTGAATTCTAGACCTGTACAAATATAGAATGCATGACCAGCGGAGCGCATTGATGCTTGAGAATATACCTATATATATATATATATATATATATCCTATAGACCTAATATTGTATTAATTTAAGGGAAATCCTTCCTGAAAGAAATATATTTGCATACTATAAGCATACGAATAGAGGTTCTCTAAACAAACGTCAAGAAATAAATGTAATTTTCACATGACTGCGTCTCTGCATTTAATCAAAACAGCTCTTCCGTTAGGCCTGTCCTGACCATTTTCATTGTACATGAAAATAGATAAATGATTGAATAAATAAGTAAATCAATTATTTAATGATTTAAAAATCATTTTTATTATTTTTTTTTCTTGAAAACAAAGCTTGCGTAATATTTTCAATGAATACGGATGCAGTACCATGATCATTATAATAGGTGGAATCGTGTTTATGGTATTTTAGAGCCTTATGCAGTTGGGCCCCTTTTCCTCGAAGTTTGGTGGGGGAGCTCAACTTAAAGCTTTATCATTTCAGTGGCGCACAGATGCCCCACCCCCTACTTGGGGCGCTTTACCCCCCACCCCAAAAGAAATTAAAATCACGATTAAGAATGAAAAAATAGAGAAGTGTCAAATTTATTATTTGAGTATTATGCCAACATTTATCACAATATCGTAAATTTGTTTTGAAATGTTGAAATCTTTTTCATGAATATACCCGAAAAGCTATACAGCTCCCTCATTTATTATTATTATTTTTTTTTTTTTTTGGGGGGTCATTACGCCACTGATTTAATTCAATTCAGGCGAGGTTTATTGAAAAAAAAACCCTGCTACAACCACCATAGTGCCAGAATTATTTAGATGTTGGCGGAAATTGCTTTAAAAGTTTTAGTTGGTAAGCTTAATATTTCTTCATGCGAGAGATACACAAGAAATCGAAATGATTTGTGAAATGAGGAGACAGCTCAGAAGGCAGCAGAAATAGCCTTATTATGGGGCTGCCACCAAAAGAACAAAATAATAAACCGATACCAAAAGTCTTGACATGAGGCTATGTTCCATGTGCAGAAAGTCGACTTCTCGTGCATCAATTTCCTTCGTTTAAAGTTTGTTTTAACATGAAATTTCATACTCTATTCATTTTTTTACATGTTTAGTCGATATCATGTAAATGAGATAGGGAAATAATCATGATTAGCTAATTTCTATACTTCACCCAGACCAATGACCTTCTATTTATATCGGGGCCAGACTTCATAGTCTACGTACAGTTGTTTGTCCAGACCAAATTGGTGGGAATGTCAGATAAAAAAACAATAAACAATGGTGTTGGTGGAAAAATGAATTAAAGTATATGATACATTGATTCATTTCATTGTTAATTCATTAACTATATTACTTGCAGAATAGAAAATGCTGGCCATGTTGGTCGATGCCATTATCATATCCAATCCAATGTATGAATATACAGACTATTTGATGACCTATCTGGGGAGTGAGCGCCCTTCGGCCGCTCGTAAAAAGGGACATTAAATCGAAACGGTTTCTAGTGATTCAGCAATGGTTTACGACCGTTGTCAAAATTTGAGAGGAATTGAAGTTCTCTGACCTTCGCCATTGGCTCAACGATGTATGAAAAATCTCAAATATATCCTTTTTCCAACTTTTTTACAACTACCCCCTTTCACCCTGACGAGATAAAAACGAGTGATTTTGGCCAAGTAGAAAATTAGTCGAATTGGAGGCCATTCGTGACATTGATGAGTTAATAACGAGAGAGTAAGGAGAGATTTTGGCCGGGGATCTCATAGTGCTACCTGCACCTTGTGTCGATAATCAGAACATTGTGCTAAAAAATGAACCCTTACATACAGGTGCATATATACATACAGTATATTCTGAAGTCCAGTTTAACTTTGGCCAAGGGTTGGTCTAAGGCTATGCCAAAACTATGGGAAGCCAGAATGTCAATGTTGTATACATTTAATATATCTTTGTTTTATTTGCTGTCTTCTCTCTCTCCATTTTTTGAATGGTACATACCACATTTTAGTTACTTTTCTAAGAAATGAGCCAGTTAAGTTGAACCTGTACTGTTACAGAGTTTTGGTCACAATTGGCTATCCATAGTTAAACCTCAATTTTAAACTAAAACCAAGTTCTGAATACTGGTCATAGCGCTTGAGTTTTGACAGGCCTGTCTCAATGCTGTTTACAAGTTACATAATGACTTTACATTCAACTGTTGACCATGGTGCCCAAATGACGTACCCTAAAATTCCCATTGTTTTGCATTATTTGGGTGAACTTCCATAATTATTGTCTAATCTTGTGAACTTCAAGTGATTGTTAAACAAGGAAATGTGTAATATACATGTAAACTGTTTACTGCATATTCATCATGAATAATCTGATTTTGAAGAGAAAATAAATCCTCATCATTCTTACAAAAAATTTCATGAAAGACCACCATGGCATATGTTAAGAACTGAAACAGGCATAATATTTGTCATAAGTGATTTAACTTGTTCTTGTCATCAATTATAATCTTCATCTATGATTTATATCATTTACTTTTTTTAGGCGGTTGCACTGGCAATAATACTGCTTGTTCATCAGGTGCATGCATTAGCCAGTCCCAAGTTTGTGATGGGATCAATGACTGTGGAGATTTTAGTGATGAAGACAATTGTCGTGAGTATAACATCTTTCTGTGTTAGATAATTATCCCCTCTCACTTCCTGAATTGCACCAATACTATACCTTTCTTTTGATTTCCATTTTTCTACTTCAAAGAGTGCTTTAGCCTATGGATCAATTAAATACAAAGGACCTGTCTTTTCAACATTTCATCCTATGTAACAATTGTTCCATTCTTTGGGCCAAAACTTTGGGGTGGATTTATGATAGCATTGATGCCTTGTAAAGTATATAAAAAAAATGCTCGAATGAAAATTTTATCTATGGATTATAATGAACTTCTGTATCTTGGTGGGTGTTTCATAAAGCTGTTTGTAATTTAAGAGCAAGTTTAAGGAAAACTGGTTATCCTTTCTTATTGTAAATGGTACATTCATTGGCAATTATTTAGTGCGTAAGAAAGGATCCCCAGTCATTCATAAAGTCGTTCTTAACTTGCGAACAGCTTTATGAAACGGCCCCCTTGTTTAAAGTTACTAGAATTCTCACTGCTAGTGATTTCATAACAAATTTTAGTTTAATTTTACACTTCATTCTTTTTAAAATTGTATTTAAAAATGTCACCATTTAATGAAGTAAATTTTAACCATATTTGTTTCCCATTTCCAGCATCATGCACTCCGGTACCTTCATCATGTAGAAGTTTAGTGGAGTACAACAATACTTTCTTTCCTCACAAATATGCTGAAAGTATACAAGAAGCCAACTATAAAATGTCTCAGGTATATTAAACGAATTCATGTCAATTACATGTGACCAGCCACCCCCAACCAACAATTGGTCGATCGACAACAGGAAATGTTCTCTATCAAAGGATAGAACAATAATTTGGTATTTAAAACGAGTAATTTTTCGTCTTCATACTCTCAAAATTTGAACTTGTGAAAATATGAGATATAGTTGGTAATGACACAATGCACCCAAATATGCACCACACACTTGAAGGTTGCATCAAATTAAAGCATGGACACACATTTGCATACTCTCTATTACCTATTCTTGAACCCCCCTTTAGATGATAATTGGTTCATTATAATAATCATAACATTTTTTTAAGCAAGCAGTTATGTTTCTATTACCAGATAAAGTAACCACCGTTTACCCTTTTCCCCTCCTGTTGTTTTGATCACCTGGGGCCCGTAACATAAAGCTTAGCAATGATCGTAGAACATTTTTCTACTATTGATTCCATTGACTACAATGTACAATCAATCGTAAAAATCAAGTGTGCATGTACGTTTGATTGCTAATATTTGTGTTACGGGCCCCTGGTTAGAATATCATCAATACAAAGATACATGTAAGCAACATATCATCCTTAACACAATGAATTTCTGTAACAACTTTTTAACAATCATTTCTTTTTCCCCACTTTATACTTTTGATCTGCTTTAATTCTTATTAGATTCAAGAAATAATTGGTACATCTGTGTCATCCAGTAATCTTGAGCTGTTATGCCAAATCTTCTATCCACAATGCTTCCACAATGGACCCACTACGAGACCATGTCGATCGGCATGCGTGGAACTGGAAAATGAATTCCGTTTCCAGTATGAAAATCAGACCGGACTGGAATGGCCTCTTGACTGCAATGATTTTCCAGACTCAATGGAGACCTCCGATGGCTACTGTACAGGCCCTGATGGAGGTAGAATTATATTTACCTTAATGCTTAACTATCAGGTTTTTTGTTTTTTGATGTTTTGTCTTGTCTGTATAGCAGATCTAGACTGTATGTGCCACTTTTCCAACAGCGGCAGCGTAAAAATTGAAATCATAAACAGGTTTCTTAACCAAGGTTAAGTTTTTGAAATATCATAATGTTAAAGTATATGTTGCCACTTAATGAATCTGGGGGGTGTTTCACATAGATTTAAGTATGACTGAAGTGCTGATGCGAACATGATATGCAACGCGCGATCTTATTGATAGATGCACATTAGTGCGCATCCTCATGACACGATCTGACCAATGCGGTCAAGCCTTTCATACCGTACGCAACTCGATATTTAAGTGTGACTCTAAGTCATACTTAAATTTTTGTGAAACACCCCCCAGGACAAGTAAGCATCATTTATCATTTTGGATGATTTTCAGTTGAGATTATTACAGTGAACCACAATCACCACAGTCATCATGACCATGTTAGCAGAATAGTATGCTTATTCTTTCTGTGCTCAGATCTCCTTAACACAGCGATATGTGGCACCCGACCTGCATACACGCCATTCCAATCTTCGGTGACAGTAGAGGGTGGTGTTCATGCAGAGGATGGTGAATTTCCTTGGATGGTTTACCTGCACGACGAGCATGCAGGACAGTTCTGTAGTGGTACCCTGCTAGGGCATGAGTGGGTTATCACGTCTGCACATTGCGTTAGGTGAGTACATTTCCTCATGGAAATTTCAGTCTAGCCACTATAGCTAGTCAATACATGTAGCTTGCAGCTAACTCGTGAATACCTAACTTCAATTTAAAAAAAAAACTTGTGAATACCTAGCAGACAGCTGAATATGCCTGAAATAGGCATGCAGAAAAATAATCAAACACTCTTTTTACAGCGAGTATGTGTTGTTTACTAAAAAGTCACTGCTCAAAGCTAATAGAAAGAGGAATTGGCTGTAATAAAGCTGTTGCTCTCCTGACTTCATTCATTCCAATCTGTAATTACATGTATTTCTTAGACTCATTCACATCATGGTCATGGTGCCAGAGAAGTTTTTGATAAATGTCCTCAACAAGTGTAGGTAGTTGAAATTTTTTATAAGTTTTACACATTCTTTACATTATTTTCATGTTATAGTACAATTATTGGAAATTTGCTTTTCTGAGATTTGGTACACTTCTTTATCAAGAATATTATGGAATTGAAGTCAATACTAAAGGAGGACAGTTCCCTTTATCAGAGTTGCTAATTTTCCGGATTTTTCCGGAATTCCGGATTTTTTCCTTTGCTGAAAAAATATTCCGGAAAAAAAAATCGATTGTCAAAGTGAAATCCGTAAAAATTTCCCCTCCAAATCTTGTCACGGAGTTCGCTACGGAGAGCGCAATTTCAATTTTGGATGGCCAATTTGCGCAGACGGAAAATTATTAGCGTTGTGCGCAGCATGAAGTTTAGCTGGTACTGTACTTGCACGGTATGCGCGAGCAATACATTGTAGCAGTTGCAAGCGCCGCCCTATACCCTGCAGGAATACGGGTGTCAGCGCTATCCCAGTCAGGCGATCGCCCGGTAGCGGTAGAACCGCTCGAAGCATGGCGGCCCGGTGGTTGTCTGCCGCGGGATTCCAGCTAATCGGCGTGGACTGGTGCGTATTCATCAATTCATATGTGTGAACTATCCATCATTTTGATAGAAATTGTGATTTATGGATTTTCAATAGTATAGGATTGTCTTGTTGATGAGTACAGTGAGTGAAAAAGGGCACCCCAGCTGCTACATACACCCGTCCCGAGTCGCACCCATTGGCCGCAGCATATTAACCCGCAGCAGGTTAACCCGTACCGTAATGAGTACGGGTTACATGATTTTTTTTTTTTGAGCACCTTTCTTGCCTATGATATGAAGTTTATTATGTCATTAATTATTTGTTATGTACTACTGTAGATTAATGATTTCAGCCCTCTAAAGAATAAGAAAACGTTCCAGCTTCAGGGGGCTTTGCCCTTGACCCCGCCAGGGGCCCTGGGCGGGCCCCTGGACCCCCGGCCTGGGTTTTCAGGATTTTTTTGAGCTATCAGTTAGCATCTCTGCTTTATTAATGATGAAAACCTTACTAAAATAACTTGAATTAATTTGGAATATTCCTTTTTGTTTCATATCACTATTCAGCAACCTTTCATATAGCTTGGATTCCATAGTCCTAGGCGACCTAAGTCGTCGGTATTTCTCACAGCATCACATCAGCAGCGATGTCAGTCAGGTTTTCACACATCCGGCTTATGATGGCAACGATTACGACATTGCCCTTGTAAAGTTGAAAAACTCTGTTGAGTTCTCTGACACTGTGAGGCCAGTATGTTTTCCTGCGAAGACTGTTAATGAGATGAAGGTTTATCACAGATGTATAGTGTCAGGATGGGGAGACAGAGACATCTCAGGTAAAGGGTTATCAGCACCTTCATGTATCTCAAAACTTAGCAATGATCGTAGAACATTTTTCTATGATTGATTACATTGACTACATTGTATAATCAATCATGAAAATCAAGCGTACGATCAATCGCTAACCTTTGTGCTACGGAACCTAGGTTTGATATTAATCAAACAGATAATCTACATGTATCAAAATCTGGATATGTGATTTTGATTATGGGGCAAGGTGAATACCTGAAATGTTTTTGTTGTCATGCACGCATATCAGAAGCAAGACAAATACACCACTTTTCTGATGGCAGTGGCAGACATTTTGCAATAACTTTAAACAGTATAGATATATTTCAGAAACATGGACATAAAGGGTAATCGAGAGTCACTAACCAATGGTGCAAGTCCTGGTGACAGAATGAAGGTCAAAGGCCATTCTGATATGGTATCAATATAAAAACTTCAGTTGAACGTTTTGAACTTTATTTGAATGAAATGTACATGTAATGCTTATCATGTATGGGAAATAGATAAAATGTAATTAGAGGACACAAGACCAAGATCAAAGGTCCCTTTGGGGCCACCGGATTGCATGGGAGCAACTAATAAAATAGCTTAACTGAAGTTGAAGATTTTCATTATGAAGGTAATTTCAAAATTGGAAGTCAATTATTCTGTTAATATTGGATATATTGTCTGCCAGGTACCATCGTAATTATAAAGTTGATAACTGGGTTTAGGTCAAAGTTTTTTAGACCAAATTTTTTGTTGATAACAATATTCATTATCTTCATTAAAAAAAAATCTTGCTTGAAATGGTCATTAAATATCACAAATGATATTAGATGATCAACCGCATGTTTCCAAGTCAAGGTCAAAGGTTATGATCATAAGGTTGTATTAAGGGCATTTACATAAGGAGCATAATGTAAAAAAGGAAAAATGGTTAATATTTATTGAAAGCTTCAGTTAAAGATCATTATTAAATGATACAACAGAAGAGATTATATGATGAAGTGATTTAGTCGATGCTTATGTTACCTCACGATGATAATTAATAAAACAAATAAAAGGGAGAAATATAAGATAAGATAAGATAAATGGATTTTATTAAAAACATCATGTCTCGCAGTAAAAACTGAAATGAACATGAATTACAGATTAAAACAATTACAAAGACAAAAAGCAATATAAAGTATTAACATAGGAATTTAAATTAAAATTAAGGGGTCACTCTCGCAGTGCACTTAATTTCGGCAAGGAGGAATACATTTCCAGGCACCCCAAATGGGGTACCTGTAGAAAATTAACTTTGAATGCAATCCTCCAAAGTGCACCACGAAAATGACCCTGTAATACTTGACATGAAAAAAATCTATATATAAAAAAATACTAAGTTCATACTTCGGTATAACAAGGCATAAATTAAACTAGATTCGATTCATAAAAAATCATGAGTAAAGTTAAAACTATCAAAATTGTACAGAGGAAACCATTAGGACTTTACATTTATTATTGATAAAATACTTTACTACAGGGAAAACTAGCATTTATATAACAGAATTTCAAAATATATGGACCCTAATTGCACTTAAAATTAGTTACACCAGTGACTAGGCTTATTTATGTGAGATATTGCACGAAGAGAGAGAGAGAGAGGTGGAACGAGAAGTATTACATGTATATAAAGTCATCAAGCAATGGAAACCTCATATCCAATGCATAAATTAAAGTCATATAAGATATAATTACAATTAACGCCAATATTTAATTATAAATGCATTGTCAATGGTAACTTGTATTTTTTTAATTATTGTTTTAATTTACATTCCATAAACCCAGTAGTTTCGCTTTTCATTTCATTGATTATATGGTAATTAAGTATGTATGTAACCTTTATGTACGCAAATTGTGGTTTAGCAATTTTCCAAATAATGTAAATATAAACGTTAACTAGTTACGCCAGAGTTGATATTCCAATACATTTGAGACCAGTAGGTGTGCAGGGTAAGACGAAACCATGAGATGACATAATTTTCTTTTTTTTTTAAAGTGTCAAAAGCCAAAAAATTGTAAAAACTTGTTAAATACAAAAAAAATAATCTCGAAGTCATGCAATCAGGAAAGTGTCACTTGTTCATTTACAGTCCATATTCATTCAGCAGTCTGTGGAAAAAAGGAACAGGACTGTTTTTCATTCTAGTAGTTCTACTTCTTGGTTCAACACAGACACGTTGTTTTCTAAGCTCTCGACGATGTTCAGCAGGTGCAAACCATCCATGTACTGCATTCAACTTGAAAGCACTGCGAGCAAAGGAAAGACACAACTGAACCCTTCTTTCGGACAACGTCTGCAAATTTGTCACAGAAAGAGCATTTTGGTATGATATGTACTGATTCGATAGGATGATTCGCAGAACACGTTTCTGGACGCCCTCGATGGTCTTAGCCTGCTGTTGGGTGAGGGAACTGTGCCAAACTTGACATGCATATTCCAAAACTGGTCTGATGAAACCGGTGAATACTAATATCATGTCATCAGGAGGGCAAGAAAATGGCTTCAACGATCGCAACAAGAACAGACGGCGATTTGCACGAGAGACAATAGCATCTACATGTTTATCCCATCTAAGATTATCCTGAATTGTGATTCCAAGGATTTTGGTGTCATTCACTTGCTGGACCGTTTCCTGACACAATTCAATGTTAGGTTGTGAACGAGTGGTTTTACTAAATGATACTTCAAATGTGACACACTTCTTGGCATTAAGTTTAACATAGTTGTCCTCGCACCAATATTCCAGATATGATAGAGCATCAAGCAATCTGTCCTGGTGGTCACTAGCTTTCCATGAACAGGCAATAGACATATCATCAACATATTTCCAATGGTTTACCGATAGATCCCGCATAAGGTCATCGATCAAAACAAGGAAAATTAGTGGACCCAGACGTGTGCCCTGTGGCACTCCGGCATCAACGCGTTGCCATGATGAACAGGTGTTGTGGAAACGGACGCTGTACTCGCGCTCCGTCAGGAAGTCGCATATCCAGGAAATGACAGCAGGCTGTACACCTAGGTCAATCAGCTTCGTGATGGCAACTGTATGGCTTACACGGTCGAATGCCTTTTTAAAGTCAGTGCAGACAACAGTAGAAATGTTGGTTGGAGCTTCAGCTTTCTTCGCAAGGAAGTTGATGAAATCGACAAGGTAGTGAGTAGTTGACAGCCCCGTTCGGCATCCATACTGCATGGGATCAAGAATCGCTGAAGTATTACAGATGACCTGCTTGGCGATGAATAGTTCTGCGATTTTTGCGAAATGATCCGTCAAGGAGATAGGGCGTAAATTGTCAATTGTCACTGGCGGAGATTCCTTGGGCAAAGGTACCAGAATAGCTTTCTTCCAACAAGATGGGACACTGCAAGCTGCGTATGACAGGTTAAGAATGTGACATAATGGGGTGGCAAGAAAGATGGCGAATTCACGGATAAGTCTCCCTGGTATCCCATCTGGACCACCGGATTTGCCAGGTTTGATCCTCTTCAACTCATTATATACCTGCCACACGTTAACCTGCTTAGCTGGTTGAGCTGAAGGGAGATATGCAGGCAAGGCATTTCTGTCGAGTGGTGGTATATCGGCGTTAACATCTGCGAAGAAGGATTTGATTTTCTCTGCTGTTTGTGCGTCCAAGTCTTCAGAATTAGCCTCACATGAATCATGAACCACTTCCAATGGGGGACTCCTGTTACCAGTAAGTAGTTTAATGTGTTTGTACCAACTGGCAGGGTTCTCGTCTTTCAGATGCTTCACTCGACCTACGTAGAATTCAGTCTTCAGGTTCCGAATCTCTCTTTGGACCTGATTGCGAAGTAATTTCCAGCGGGCTTTGTCACCTTGTATAAACGCATCCTGTCTTTTCCGTATAAGGGATTTCAGGTACGGGGTTACCCAAGGTTTATCACGATGGTGAATCTTAACTTTCTTTATCGGAAAGTTCTGATTCATATGTGAGTCAAGTTGATTAAAGAAGGTGTCACAAGCAGATTGGACGTTGTCATCGGTAAGAACTTCTGCCCAGTCATGGTGCGAGATCCAGTCCGCAAATCTCTGTATGTCAGAGGCTTTCATAGGCCGGATTACTCTAGTCATCGAACGGTTACTTCTCTTATCACGCACAGAGTTAGGTGACCAGAGTACACAGTTGTGATCCGAAGAGCCTATAGGTGACAGGATTTGAGGCTTGGAATACAAGTTGGCAAAATTAGTCAGAACTTTGTCCAGAACAGCATCGCCTCGAGTTGGTAGACTGACTATTTGCCTCATATCATTTCCGGAGACTAGCTGTTGAATACTCAGACGGTTGAAATCACCTAGGATGATGAATCCTGCTGACTGATATTCAGTCCTCAGTATGTCCATACACCGTAGAAGGTACTGAATGAGATCTTCACCATGATCATCATTTGGTGGAGAGTAGACCGCTGCGACACATATACAGTTCACTGAACAAGTGATGGAAATGCCCCAACACATTATTTGCATCTATTTTCTCTGTTTCCAGTGTCAGCAATCTGCTCAGACACTCGCTAATGACTAATTCTTCAGTTGTGTTACTTATAGGGCTTTGTGGTGTAATGACTAAAATTATCATTTTAAACTTATATCAGATTTCTTTAATACCTTGTCTATTTCCCTGTTACAGTTTCTGATGACCATCTGAAAAGATCCAATGTTCGTATGGTCACTGATAGAAGCTACTGCAGTACCAGCTTGTGGGACCATCGGATCACAGAACGTATGGTGTGTGCTGAATATGACCGACAGAGTGGATTTGATAGATGCCAGGTAACATGGATTTGAATATTATTGTATATGTATGATAATAAGGGAATTGATTAGTTCTTGCTGTTGACTGACAATATGGATGTTCAAATCCATCTGAACACAAATTAGTTTGTGGATAACAAGTATAACACTAATTTCTACAAAATCAAATATAAGATAGCTGTGACACAAAAAGTCATATTGTACAGAGGTATAATCTAAGAGATACATGTAAATGAAAGTTTAAAATGATACAATAATTTTTTTGCGTGAAATTATTTGGCATAATGACTTTAATGTTACATGTATGTGACAAGCTCCTGTTCACCTTCATGGGCACCATACAAATGTTTAAATTTGCAAGAATAATTGTTTGGACTGGAGCATATTATTTCGCAATTGTGTTATTGTAATAGAAACTTAAGTCAAGCCACCATTGACCATGGTTAAAACGGCCACAATGTATCTTATTGTATGCGTTTATACAAACAATAACTTCACCTGAACTATGTAACACATTAACACAGCTAGGGTTCATTGCTCAAACCCAACACTATAATATAATGCAAAAACCATGTACTTAATAGCTGAGTGATTGTCGTGAATTTAGTTTGGTAGGAAATGCAATTGTTTCACCTGCAGGGAGTGGTTATGTGATCAATCCTTCTCTCATTTTAGGCTGACCGCGGAGGTCCATTGGTATGTCAAGGAGTGGACGGACGGTGGCATCTTGTTGGGGTGAAAAACTGGGGGAACGATCCCAATTGTGTCGACTCTTCTGAGCCACTTGTGTTTGCCAGTGTACCACATCTTCTCCCATTTATCAACGATGTACTTTTCCCCACCGAAAGAAGTAAGTAAATTTGTTGCTTCAGTTATTTCCCCCCCAAAATAAATACTGTGTTGGTCACAGTTTACATGTAGTTTATGCTTAATGGAAAGAAATCTGAATATTGTATTCCATACAATGGTTTAGTTATATAAAAACACAATCCACTTTCACTCTTTGCAGGTTTTGTTCGCCAAGAGTCACATAATAGCAGACTGCCAAGTAGAATGTATTAAGTCTATTGTTCATACACGCGTATACAATAGTGTTGTGTGCTTCACATAGTACTGTGTACACACAAAACTTTACAGTAAACCAATCAAACATAAGTATCTGAAGTAGCATAGTATGTAGAACCACTCAAAGACATAAGGTTGCACCTTGAAATTGATATGGCACAGGAGTGGTTCTGTCTGTGGCAGGCAAAGAGTTAATAAAGACTCCTCTTAGAGTACCCCTGCCCAGTGTGGAATTGATGTGAGGCAGAGTCAATTGTCTACCAATGTGCATACAAGATCTCCCAAAATAATCCTGGGATTTTTCAGTCATATATATCTGCAATGAATGGTTATTAAAGTAGCAAACCATTATTTTAGTAATAATGATAATAAATTTATTGCATACTTAAATGATCTAATTTATATTCATTTGAGTTTGGATTTGGTAACTGTATGTATATTAATTTTATATGATGAAATTTCTTCAGATTTATTCATCCATGGGAATGATTTAGCATCAATTGGGTATTCATTTGACTTTTTTTTTCATTTTAGAAATCATCTTGATCAATATGTGTTGTGAAGAATAGTTAATAAACAAGAAAGCATGACACAAGATGTGTTTATTAAGACGTTTGGCTCTTAGCCTTCAGTATACTTTGTGAAAACAGCCAGTAGAAGCAAATACATGTAACTCAAACCAAATAGTTCTTGGGACTATCTTACTGAATGGTACCTTTTTTCAGATTTATCCACACCTTCAGCTGAGGAAAATACTACTTATGCTGTACCTGGTAAGAGCAGAAATTTCAATTATTACATAAACAAAAATGTCTGCTAGACAATGCAGTAGCATATATTTCAACCTATAAATTCCATATTAGAAGGCCTATGTAATGCCGCAGTGGCACTGGAACGAGCTAGTCAAAGAAAGGGAAGAGAGGATGAGCGATTACACTGTAACTAGTTTGACTCTCAAAGCTTGTCTTCTCAGAATGTCTGGCACTACTGCTTTGTTGTTAGTTATATTTTAATCTTGATAATCTTGATTGAAGAAGGATTGTAAAGGAAAACCTATGCAAGATGATAAATTCTGGACAAGGGTGCAACTCTGCAAGTTTGCACCCTTTTCCAAAATTTATCGGGATCCTTGTAATTTCTTGTATCTATGAATTTGTTGTCATCCTCATGAGTGGAACTGTTTGCTTGTTTTTATTTCTGTCATAAAAATACATAACAATATATATACTTGCAAAGAGATACAAGGAGTAACATATACATATATAAGAAAATGAATTCTAAACATTGATGAAAAAAAGAGAAAAATCAATGATTGAAACATGTTAAGAAAAGTGAAAAGATCAAACTTAAGACAAAAGGTTGGATAACCCATATTCAGCTGCACCAATTCTATGTGCAGTGGGTCTGCAATTGTATGTTGCTTATCTTTATTATTTTTCCTGCATTTATTTTAGGAAACTTTGAGGTGAAACTGAACAATAACCTATCACCTATCAATTTAGTCCCACTGATATTCATGGAATATCATTCATTACTAACTTTACTTACCACGGACAGCAGTCCTTACAAAGTCCCCCCAGCAAATACAGGAATAGTGAGTGGGTGGAGAAATATCTCTCCTGATATCATATCTACAACTGAAAATTGGACCTGGGGCCCATCTTACAAAGAGTTGTGATTGATCCGAACTATCGCAACTATATGGAAAGTCAGCAAAGTCAACATAAAAAATTCATGTTTGTTCAAAAACATTCTAGATATGAATGTATATTCTTAAATTCATTGATTTCTTGACAATTTGGTGTGTTTTCATTTGTATACAAAGGGCATTTTGCAAATTTCCTGTATTAAAAATTATGTCACCGATGGATTTCCATAGAGTTAAGATTGATTGGATCAATCGTAACTCTTAGTAAGACGGGGCCACGATGGGTGTTTCATAAAGCTGTTGACAATTCATGAGTGACTTTACGAACGATTGGTGATCCTTTCTTAATAACCTCATCAACACCAGAATCTAGCCAGTGTGTATCATTAACTACTAGATACATGTAGGATCGCCGGTTGTTCATAAGGTCACTTGTAACTTACAAACAGTCTTGTGAAAACCCACTTGGTATTGTACTCAAGGATACATTAAAAGTTTAATGGCTGAGCTCACATTACCATTTGAGCCAAATATTCCAAAGCTAGAGTGAGGAAATTAGAACAAAATGTTAAATTGAACATGGATATAGGACAACCAATGTCAAATCACGTTATATCCTTTCCAGTAGTTTCGGAGCCTCTAGGGTAGGGGCCAAATTTAGGCCATATTTTCCCCTATCAATATACTGTGCCACCTTCCTGCTTTCAAGGCAAACAATTTTACAACACATTATTCTGCTGAGGAAAATGAACAAGATTTAATTTTTATTCCCACTTCCGTCTCTTTTTTTTTGCAGTTTCCTTTGCGAGAACAACGCCAGGCCCTGCTGTCAAAACAACAACCAAAAGTAAATTCTGCATTGATTTCTTTTCTAGTCACTTTCAGTTACATATATGTCTCTTGATTTTTTCTCCTGTCCTTGATAACTTCACAGGTTTTTATCTTTATTATTAATTTTCCTCTCAATTTCATTTATTTGAGAAAAGTCTGACAAAAACAATTGCAAAGTTGTTTGATAAAGAAGGAAAAAATATCAAAGGAAGAGATTGGAAAATGTATTATGAAAGTTCAATATGAACATCCATGATATAAACAGATGGAATATACATGTACAGGTATATAAAAGAAAAAGAAATAAAATGCATAAGCATAGAAAATTAACATTAAAAGTAAAAAAAAAGGAAAAATGAACACCTGTATATTAAAAGCTTTTACTAAAAGCTTGTAAATGACAGGAGTCCAAAAGTTACCAAATTACAGATACATGTATGTTTACATGCAGTGTAATAATAATATTGATAATGATAATGATAAATGGGATTTGAAATGCACCAGGGCAGGTCCAAGCTATTGTCCCCTCTGAAGCCAAAATTAAATCTTTGCCTAAATATAACATATTGTATGTCATTTTAAAGCTTATACTCTGAAGTTTTTTGCCCTATATTTTTTTCTTCTGAAAACTTAAAGTTAATGAATGGCAAGGTCACGATTCCAAGAAATCATTAATTAGCATGACGTACGGGACATCACATTTTTTGATCTGCAGATAATGCAAATTACATATTTGAAAATATTTCTGTGGGGACTTGTAGTGCTAAGTTAGTGTATTTGAAAGAAAAAAATATTTAAAATTTAATTAATTAAGTTAATTATCTGGTGTCCAACAGGCAGTGTCCTGTATGTCACAATTTAGCATATGTTTTAGATTCTAATTAAGAAAAAGTTGAACAGTTTTCTTCAGACTTTGGAGAGTTCTAATTTATATTACTATACATACAAAAATTAAAGTGAATTTACTGAATTAATTTCATGTCTTATTATATCAGCTAATTAAGATTTGTGACGTACGGGACACACCATAGGATTTGTATGTAATTTTAATTAGGGTTATTTTTCAATTAGGAGCAAAGATAAAGTAAATTGACATAAATAATATTATATCAGTGGTTGAATATTGGTAAAAGGCTGATAATAAAGTTATGATTTGTATTAAATAACAAGGATGCATATATTAACATACTCGTTAACATATGTAATTAATTAAAGCTTTCATAAAATCCAAGGTCCTAAAGTTGTTTATGTTTTGTTTGTTCATATACCAGTAGAAATATATATCAATCATAATTATCCATGTAAAATTTACTCACTTTGGTTTACATCCAGTTAATTATAAATTTTGATGAAATGTCACTTTTCCCATTTGTTTAACACATGGAATTATTTGCAAGACATCTTTCATAATATTAATAAGGTCGTAAAGTGTTTGGTATGTTTTGTTTCAGTGTATGCTATTACAGAAATATTTCAATCATGATAATCCATGTAAGACTTAACTTACTTTGTTTTACATCATGTTAACTATAAATTTTGATGAGATTTCACTTTCCCCATTCGTTTTACACATCGACAAATGTCCCGTACGTCACATGTCCTGTACATCACAGCGCGGATGTTTATATTTTGAGCTATTACATAATAACAAGAATGAGTTCTATCATTTCATTCATGGCTAATGAAACTTGATAAGATACATGTACAAGATGAAAACATGATAATGAGAGATTTCCAGTTTATTCCAATTCACAGAGTTTTAATGACAAACTTTTTCTTAAAAAAATTGGCTTTTGTCTGGTCCTGTACGTGACAGTGCATATTAATTAAAATATTACATCGTTAATGGAATTGTAGATCACTAATCTTTTTACTGAATAAAGAGGGCACAACTGGCCTTCTAAAATCCATAAAAGATTCTCTGTTGTGCATTTATTTTTTATGTTACACAACTTTAAAGTCTCTAAATGTCCCGTACATCACAAGTCGAATAGCTTGGACCTGCCCACCAAATCCACTCGGCAGAGGGCCCAAGGCACATTATCTAATAATTATTATCTAATACAAATAGATGGCACATGTATTTGAAAGTTGGACAAAAAGTAAGCAATTTTGTAATTTCTGATGTGTATTGTTCTAATAACTGTATCGATAGGGATTTCAAATTGGCTACCAAGAAGATCCAATTTTTATGTACGGTATACATCCCCTGTACACTTCCATGGTTACTCATGCTTCATTTGAGAGATAATGGACTTCTTCTATGAGCTCTGAATAATTATATGCATCCCAGAAATATGAACATATTTCCACACCATTTAGTATACAAATAAAGTTTCACAAACATTTTATTTTATTTTATAGTCAGAACTGTATTTTTTTTGTTGTTGTATGCACCAAAATGTGTTTGTTGAATACAGATTAGGTTCACTGAAGATCTATTATATTGAAGCAAAATTTTGATCACAGGTTTATTCTTGAAGACTTTCATGTGATAAGTTATTTAATATGATGACTACTGAATTCTATCATTCCTATAGATATTAAAAAAGGATCACCCAGGTCCAGTCGGCACTGGGTTAACATAACGAAAGCTGTCTACATGTATAGACAGCTGTGATAAATCTTTTCATTTTGCTTGATATCCCTTTGTAGGAGATATCCCTATTGGCACCAATTATCTCTATGACAGAAGTAGGATTGTATATTCATCCCCAAATTATCCTAGTGGCTACAACAATTCTGAATACGTCATCCACCGATTTGTAGTGCAGCTTCCTTATTTGGGTTTGCTACTGCGTTTCACTGATTTTCAAACTGAGGAATGTTGTGATTCTCTGACCATGTACACCGCGGATGATTCAAGTTTTGACTTTAAGGTTGAGGTGGCAAACTTAAGAGGAGAACTTCCCAATCTTCAAACTTTTGTAATATATCAAAAGTATTTGTCATTGCATTTCGTCACCAACGGTGCAGTAACTGATCGAGGTTATGAAGTAGAAATCACAACGTTTGTCTTGCCAGGTGAGTACTAAACACTTTCCTGTCATTTGGCTTGTATATGTTTGGAAAGATTGATTACTTTTGCTGAGAAAGTCAATGAAATTACAAAGAATATGGCACAACTAATAAAGGTGTCTTAAAAAAATACCTTAAAAAATGCCAAATGCAAGACAGTGCATGTACATGTAGTACCTATAGGAGCAGTAGTTATAGTAGTAGTGGTATTTGAGTTGTAGTTGTAGTAGCAGTAGTAGAAGAAGAAAATTGTAATGTTGGTCTGTTCCCAAAATGTTAACTTTTTGTTCAACATGCTCTAATTTCTTTATGTCTGCATCGATTATGTTCACACTTGGTACAAGTGATCCTTGGTAATACCATCTGTGGCTTCATTTCAATGATTTCATGTTTTATTAATTGCAAAATCAGGCAAGGCACAGGGTTCATGAACCACCATGCTGGATAGATCATTTAATCAGCACCAGACAATCAGCCATTTTCAACTGTGTAATTTAAACGAATGTCCTATTAATGTTTATGTTTGTCTCAGATTGCGGTGGAGATGATACATTTGACTGTGGCAATGGTATATGCATCCTACGAAATCATACTTGTGACAACTTCAACCACTGCGGAAACTTTGCTGATGAACAATATTGCAGTAAGCAAACCTTACAACCCACAGCAGTTTTTATTTATTATTTTAGAATTAAATGACTGAAATCTTTGCATGGCACTTGTTTCACTGAAGTGCTACCCATACATGTATGTAGTATTTAATGTCTGACCATATATCAGAAATTCATCCGGAATGGCCGATACTACATTCAATGTCAGTTTTGCAATTATAGATTGCATTATGTATAAAGTATACCGTAGAACAGGGGAATTTAGTTATATACATGTATGCTATCCCAAAATGGAGTCAGAAGTAACTGCATGTACCTATTTGCTACCAATAAATTACACACCTGTCTTTCCCAGTCCAAACATGCATTTAACACCCTGGATATGTTCAAATGATATACCTAGTTGCAATAAATCATTAAAATTGTCCCGTTTAACAAGAAGAAGAGATACACCTTTATTTTGAAGGGATAGGTGGAAATGTCTGTGCAAATGGTGAATGCAAGTAGGTGCAAGAACAACAATGCAATGTTTACTTTTCCCAAATTATTAAAGGGATCGCTGGCATGTTGTAGGAAGTGAAGAAGCAAACTAGGATATTCTGGTCTACACATAAATTACATTCATTTTGAGGCTTAATCGTTATAAATGTATGAACCGCAGAAGATACCAGTCCCAATAAACGCATCTTCTAATGCCCCCCCAT
The DNA here is from genome assembly GCF_018143015.1 of Lytechinus variegatus. Taxonomy (NCBI): domain Eukaryota; kingdom Metazoa; phylum Echinodermata; class Echinoidea; order Temnopleuroida; family Toxopneustidae; genus Lytechinus; species Lytechinus variegatus. Next base: position 8,805,628 of record NC_054749.1, read on the forward strand.
AATCTGGGCTTTATATGGTTTATGCCTACATTTAAAGCAAGAAATGTGTTGAAGTTTGACAATAATACTTTATGATTACAATGTCTATTCCCTTTAGTGTAATTCTGTTGTGATTTCTTATGCTACATGTATTTGGAGTAAAAGGAAATTCCAGTTATTGAGTTACATATATTAACGGTGAATGTACAGCATGTAGCAGTTCACTGTCTATCGTTTTAGTTCATTCAAATGAGTACAATTTCAAATTAATATGACTTTTTTGTCTTTCACACACTGAACCACGCCACTGTCATCTCCATCACCTCCACCGTCATCAGCATCATCATCATCGACAACACCGTTTCCAGCAGTTGCATCATCACTACCACCAGCATCAGTAAATGGCTCGTGCTTGAATAGCTGTTGTACCAATTCCAAGTATGCTTGTAACCCAGGGGGTTGCTACTGTGACAGTAATTGTCATTTAGACGGCAACTGTTGTGATGACAGGGATGCAGTGTGCACCGCACTGGAAACATATCCATGTATGTTGCCTCCTTTTTTCATTATATTGATAGTATGCTGCTGTTTATATATACAGTTATCCCCCCCAAGTCAATTAGGTTCTGGGCTTCTGACCTGCACTTCAACCACCCCTTATTTCGTAAAAAAGTAATTTTCCCCACTGTAATATAGATGGGTCATTCTCTTTCTCTGAAATAAATAATGGAAGTTTTTTTTTTCACACATTGCCTTAATCAGTTATGTTCATACTTTGTACATATGATTCTTGGGTAATACTTCATTTGAGCCCAAGAGAATGATGGGATGACATATCATATAAGGGCAAAGGTTCAATTGATATGAGGTCATTTTTGTCTCACCTGCGAAGCAAAGTGAGACTATAGGCGCCGCTTTTCCGACGGCGACGGCGGCGGCGACGGCGGCGGTGGCGGCGGCGTCAACATCAAATCTTAACCTGAGGTTAAGTTTTTGAAATGATGTCATAACTTAGAAAGTATATGGACCTAGTTCATAAAACTTGGCCATAAGGTTAATCAAGTATTACTGAACATCCTATTAGAGTTTCATGTCACATGACCAAGGTCAAAGGTCATTTAGGGTCAATGAACTTAGACCATGTTGGAGGAATCAACATCGAAATCTTAACCTGAGGTTAAGTTTTTGAAATGTCATCATAACTTAGAAAATATATGGACCTAGTTCATTAAACTTGGACATAAGGTTAATCAAGTATCACTGAACATCCTGCATGAGTTTCACGTCACATGACCAAGGTCAAAGGTCATTTAGGGTCAATGAACTTTGGCCGAATTGGGGATATCTGTTGATTTCCCATCATAACTTTGAAAGTTTATGGATCTGATTCATGAAACTTGGACATAATAGTAATCAAGCATCACTGAAAATTTTGTGCAAGTTTCAGGGGGGTGTTTCATCAATATTGTCGCGCGACAACTGTCAGCGCTGACTAAATTTGTCAGCGCTGACAATTTAGTCAGCGCTGACAAAAATTGCATTTCACGAAACTCACGGAGCTCCTCTGACTATTGTCAGAGGATTTTTATTTTACAAATCGTCTTGAACGAGGTTCGCTGACTAATTAGGCCACGCCCACTCCCAAAGTCGTGAATTCGAATAAAATGAAAAGTTTGTTTGATGTTTCGCCGCGACGATTCGAAATGAAACGAAGAAATAGTAGAAGCGAAGATCCCCGGAGAGGTGAATGAGGATTTTACCGTAAGTAAAACCATTCAAAATGTCGTTCATATTATATGTAAGGTGATTGAATTATTTGTGGTGCGTAATTATCAAATGAATTACAAGAAAAGAGAATCTTCTGGCAGGACCCCTGTCGATACGATCGACAAACTTGACAGTACATAATCCAGTTTAGTCCCATACCCGTGTTTCTGTGTCTGCAGAACTAAGTATCTGACTGAGGTCCAGACAACAACGACCCATCGCGACCCTGTCCATACACGTTTTTATGATCCACACAGGGCTGTAATTTTGCTAAGAGAATTCTTTATATTGTTTTAGCTTTATGACATTCTATATTAAAAATCATAATTTTTCGTTTCCTTTGGTTTTGTATTACTTTTGTTGCTCGGTGTGGTCGGGGATATCCTTGATTACCAGCGTGTGCAATTATTAATGTACACAAATCCAATGTGGCCATCCCAATTCTGTGTTACAGTCATTGGAATTGGACAGGAGCTAAATCACTTAATGATAGTGTGAGTGATAAATTGGATATTCTCAACTTATTTAGCATAGATCTATAGGCTTACTCTTAGCAATCACAAGTCAAATGAAGTGGAGGCACGTGACAGCAGGCGAGGATTCAGGGGGGGGGGTTATGTGGCAGAGGTGCGTTCACACCCAATAAAAATCAAAATCTAGATATATAAGTTTTAAATGGTGCACCCGTGGCAGTATACTCCTTAGACAGCTGGCAGCCGTCTGTTTGTTTCGAGGAGTTTTTAATTTTTTTTTTAATTTCTCCTCGTACACAGACGGCTTGCTATCATGCAGCCACCATTAGGAGACTTACCTTGCAAATTCCCCCGTCAGGGCTCTTCCATTTTTGTCTTTAATGAATCAAACTTTTGAAAATAAATGTGACCGAAATGCAAATTAATATTCCCTCTTGATATTGATTGCAAAAAACGGAAAAATCAAGTTAAAAGGAACAAAAACAGTGACTTAATGGTCTTTATTTGTGTGTGATTATGAATTTTGTTTTGCTTGTGTTTTTTTTTCTTAGTGGATTTTTTTATGCAAATTGCTTATAAGCACCCTAAAAATTCTCACTCAATCGGCAATAGCATCGGTGTTGTTGGGGTTAAATTAATTTAATTTATTGTTGATAATGTCTCTTAATTTTTTATCATACCACATAAAGTTAGAGTCTAAAGTTAGATCTAGTCGAACCTAACCTTAAATAGCACGTAAAAGTTAGAGGTCCCTTCATTAGAAGAAAATAGAGGGGAATATGCAATGGATCTCAGCAAGCCCAAGTATTTTTTTGCCTTTGAATCTCATATTAAAGTACCATTGAACAAAGTCCAGTAAATAGTTGACAGTTTGATGGGGATGCAATTTGCTGGAGTTATGAATTAGGATCCTATTCATTTTTTATGTTATTAATTTGATTTGATAATGGCTTTAAACCAGCAAGGTATCCAAGTGCTATTAGGTTAGAAAAAACTTATTTTAATTTAAAAAAAATATTAATGACAAAAATGTTGTATTATTTGTATGATTAATATGTTAATGACTGTCTTGTTTATAATCAAGTGGAAATTATATGAATTAACAAGAATTAATAGTTGACTGATTGTTGGTCAATTCTATAAATTTCAGGATAATAAAAAAAGAAAGAAAAATGATTGGTATATTTGAATCATTCCCCTTCATAAAATGTCAACAATATTCATTGAAAGTGCAATATTTTTCCATGATCACTGTGTAAATCTACATATTTTCTTTGTTATATCAATGTAATATTAATATTTTAATTTCAGACTGGAACTAGAGAGCTAGGCTCTGACTGGTCTACTACAGCAAGGAATGTGCCAGCGGCCAATCTGACGAACATGTGACAGAAGATTTGGCAATGGGTGAAGAAACACTGAGATTGAAATGCAACCACAGGTAACATGTAGACTAGTAAAATGCGATAATGATGACAAAATAATGAAGGATATTGTTTGGGTTGCAGAATGTTAAATCATTAAAACCCACATCAATGATAATGAAATCGGACAGTACCAGATTTTAAAGTCAGTTTGTAATGTAGACATTACATAAACATGAAAGAACATGACCATGCAAAAAATCATCCAGAGATGGTCATTTTTGTACATGGTTTTGAAAAAAGTGCGGGAGCTGAAAAACATAAAAATTACCATCTGGGCATGATTTTTTGCATGGTCAGCTCGTCACTTTAAAAACCGTTCCGCTGACCCTACAGCTAACATGCGACCCCAGCCCCCCCCCCCCCCCCCATCACACCCCTCAATCCATTTATCACTACTTGCTCATGTGTATGTACATACATGCTACATTGTGAGGAATAATTTCTCTATTTAAGTTTCTCAGCCAGAGCATTTGTCATTTACTATTGTTTGTATTGTTGATTAACATAATAAAAACTTGAACCCTTTATTTACCCCCTTCTATATGAATTCTGGTAATCAAAAGATGTTTTATTTCCTGTTTTTAGACATACATGTGAGAAGAAATACAAGATTGTGGCAAATATTTTAATTACTAGTTCAATACTATTTTTCTTTCAGGTGGAGGCTTCACCCAAACTTTTCAGACGGATATGAGATACAAAGTTACCCAAGTATAAATGGTTGAAAGTGTAGGAGAGCCAGACAAGAAGGCAGGAAATTGATGTCACTTGTAAGTTAAAACACTCTTAATTATGACTGCCTCACTTTGGCGAAGAAAGTAAAGTCACATTAAAAAAGTATAAATTACCGGTAATGTTCTCTTCTTTATTTGGTCTTCTAACAGCCAGTATTTGAAAACAGTGACATAAGTCTATAATTGCTTAGATGCTTAAATGATTAATGGTGATATTTTTTGGACAGTTTTAAAACAACCAATATCAATCAATGCTAGATGCTGTGACTTGCTTTCTATTGCCGAAGTAGTAAATGAATGTTCCATTGTTCTGCATTCCTTTTAGACCCCCACACACCATCACCATCTGCTTTGTCAGGGAGGAACACTGGAAAATTACCCCCAAAAGAATACAATTTTTTGATATCTCTTGTAGGCCTGTATAAATAAACAGTCATTAAACCTCACTAATTCAGATGATCTTGGTAGGGGGGGGGTGCCTCAGGATCTTGCCTGTTGATTGTGCACTTACTTCAGAAATCAGCAGGTTGGCTCTAAATCAAGAAATAAAAACCAAATTTTATAATTTGGGATTTTGACTCCCTTTATTTGGTAAACCAATGAGAAAAACTCAAGCCATTAAGGGATACATGACTTACATGTACATATTAATCTTTTTCTTAATAGACTTATGCATTTTTTTGTTTTCATTGTTTAACCCTAAGAAGACGGGGGGGGGCTCAACATTTTTCGCGATAAATACGCCGCTTAGAGGTTTTTTACTTTTTATTTTCAAGTCTCGCGCAACTTTTGAGACAAAAATTGTGTCCCCTGGGTACGCGGTTCCGAAATTACGCAACATTTCGTAAGTGCATGCAAACCCAAAATTGCTCAAAAACATGAATTTGTGTACAAATCCAATGCAAATAGTGTTTTTAGCCAACATTCATAAAATGTATCATTATTTTTCTTTTTACTGCTTAAAAACATTTGATTTTATCTAGTTTATGGTAAAAATAAAGTCCTCGAAAATTTCCATTGAAAAAACAATAAAAAACCAAAAAGTCAAAAAACAAAGAAATACATAAGAAATTTAGAAAACAATAGAATACATAAGAAAATAAATGTGATGTTGACATTTTTGAAAAAAAAATTGATCAGATGCTTATCTAGAGTATGTGAAACAAAAATGAGCATTTTAGGGGCATTATTTTATTAATTAGAGCAAACTTATGATTTTACGCATAAATATTAAAGCATAATTAATGAGCAGTGAGATTTTTCGCAGAATTTATTTTATAAGTTTTGTAGATAATGCCATGGGTAATGCGAGTGCCAATTTCATGGCAATTGCGCGATCGATGGCTGAGATCATGGGGGGGGCCTGAATCAGCCCCCCCCCAGTCTTCTTAGGCTTCTATCTAGCCCAGTCTATTATTAATAAGGCTTTGGTGACAATATTTTAACCATGTAGAACTGAAATTTATTATTTCAGACATAAAAATATTTAATAAAAAGTACCGGGTAAGTTAAACAAAAAATGTAAGTTTTAACAATGATAATTAAATTAGGAATAAATGACTTTGATATCAATAATCATGGAAATTAATATCTTTATTAATGAAATATCATATGCTCTTTAAATTAATTCCATTTCAGTTACTTCAATAAACAGCATCAGCAGCCGAAACCACAACTGCAGTAAAAGATGCAACAACCGCACCGACAACATCAAGAGCAACAGCAAAAATACCTATTGCAGCAGAAATGCAACAATCACATTGGCAACATCAACAGCAGCAGGAGCTTCAACAACCATGCAGGGAACATAGGGCACATCATCAATAAATGCATCAGGGGATGCAACAGCCACACTTGTAAACAGTAGCGATGACAAGAAGAACCAACCAGGCAACACCTTGAGCAACATCAGTAGCAATGCACCAGCAATGAAACAATCACACCCACAACACCAAGAGCAGCAGCAAAAAGAACATAAATTCCAGCAACCATGATGACAACAGCAGCGGCAACACCAACAACACTAATGAATGTTGAAAAACTTGTACAAAAGTCAATGACACCACAGTTTTTTTTAGAATTTATTGGATAAAATGCACAATGATTTATTCAGGTTGAAGAAAATTATGTGTGAAAAAATTGTGTACATTTGAAGATGTTTCCTGTGTATTGATTAATATTTATGAAAATATAGTTTTAAAGATGAAAATATGATTCTTGACATGTCTACTTTTTATTTGTCATTGACTAAAGATAAATACATTTTCTTTGAATTTTCTTAATGAAATGAAAAAAAGGGAATTTATTCAAATGTTATATTAAAAATCAACTATAATTGATCGATTTTAGCTGTGAAGGCCCTCAAAAGGCTGATTAGTCGGTGAAAATTCGATTAGTCGGTGAAAAATAAGTTTTGTCGGTAGGTGAAGGCCACCGACAAAATTAGTCGGTGGTTTCCAGTAATTTGTCGGAGAAAATCACCGACTAATTTTCATGAAATGGAATTTAGTCGGTGATAGCAAAATTGTCGGTGAAAATGAAATTAGTCGGTGAAAATCAAAATTAGTCGGAGAAAACCACCGACTAATTGTTTGATGAAACGCCCCCCAGGTCTCATGATTAAGGTCAAAGGTCATTTCGGGTCAATGAACTTTGGCCAAATCGGGGGTATCTGTTGAATTACCATCATAACTTTGAAAGTTTATTGGTCTAGTTCATTAAACTTGGACATTAGAGTAATCAAGTATCACTGAACATCCTGTGCGCGTTTCAGGTCACATGACCAAGGTCAAAGGTCAATGAACTTTGGCCGAATTGGGTGTATCTGTTGAATTACCATCATAACTTTGAAAGTTTATGGATCTGATTCTTGAAACTTGTACATAAGAGTAATCAAGTATCACTGAACATCCTGTTCGAGTTTCAGGTCACATGATCAAGGTCAAAGGTCATGTAAGGTCAATGAACTTTGGCCATATCGGGGTTTTTTGTTGAATAACCATTATATCTCTGTAAGTTTATTGGTCTAGTTCATAAAAAAAGGAAATAAGAGTAACAATGTATCACTGAACATCTTGTGCGAGTTAGAGTAGTATTCAAAGTGAGCACTGCTGCTATATTGAACCGTGTGATGCAGGTGAGACGGCCAGAGGCATTCCACTTGTTATCCTTTATTTTCAGTGAAGCTTTTGTTCAAGTTGCTCTCATTAATCTATTTCTTCAGCAATTTTGATCAGACATGATTCAAATGATCCTCGGGTAATACCACATATGTGTTGTTGACGATGGTGGGATCAAAGGTCATCAAGGGGTCAAAAGATCAAGTTTTTTTTTTTTCAACTTGCTCTCATTTCTTTGTTTCTCTAGCAATTATGTTCACAGTTGGTTCATATTACATGTAGAAGGCTGCACTCTACAAGCTCCGCTATTTAGCAGCCTCCTCCATTTCCAACCCAATATGTAATAATCTTGAATATAATTTTTGTACAGGAATACTTGAAATTTTTTTTTGTTGTATATGTCAAAATGTATAGAACAAACTGTAATTGTTGAAAATGGAAATAAACGAAATGAAATGAAATATAATCCTTGTGTAAAACCACATGTATGTCCATAAGGATAATGGGGACAAAGGTCATTGAGGGGTCGAAAGGTCAAGTTTTGTTCAAATTACTCTCATTTCTTAATTTCTCCATCAATTGTGTTCATTCTTGGTACAAATGATTCTTGGTCAATACCACATTTGTTTTCATGAGTATGATGGGGTCAAAGGTGATCTAGGGGTCAAAAGGTCAAATGATGTACATCATATTACCAAGTTTTTGTCTCACCTGCGAAGCAAAGTGAGACTATAGGCGCCGCTTTTCCGACGGCGACGGCGACGGCGACGGCGGCGGCGTCAACATCAAATCTTAACCTGAGGTTAAGTTTTTGAAATGATGTCATAACTTAGAAAGTATATGGACCTAGTTAATAAAACTTGGCCATAAGGTTAATCAAGTATTACTGAACATCCTATTAGAGTTTCATGTCACATGACCAAGGTCAAAGGTCATTTAGGGTCAATGAACTTAGACCATGTTGGAGGATTCAACATCGAAATCTTAACCTGAGGTTAAGTTTTTGAAATGTCATCATAACTTAGAAAATATATGGACCTAGTTCATGAAACTTGGACATAAGGTTAATCAAGTATCACTGAACATCCTGCATGAGTTTCACGTCACATGACCAAGGTCAAAGGTCATTTAGAGTCAATGAACTTTGGCCGAATTGGGGATATCTGTTGAATTCCCATCATAACTTTGAAAGTTTATGGATCTGATTCATGAAACTTAGACATAAAAGTAATCAAGCATCACTGAAAATTTTGTGCAAGTTTCAGGTCTCATGATTAAGGTCAAAGGTCATTTAGGGTCAATGAACTTTGGCCAAATCGGGGGTATCTGTTGAATTACCATCATAACTTTGAAAGTTTATTGGTCTAGTTCGTTAAACTTGGACATTAGAGTAATCAAGTATCACTGAACATCCTGTGCGCGTTTCAGGTCACATGACCAAGGTCAAAGGTCAATGAACTTTGGCCGAATTGGGTGTATCTGTTGAATTACCATCATAACTTTGAAAGTTTATGGATCTGATTCATGAAACTTGTACATAAGAGTAATCAAATATCACTGAACATCCTGTTCGAGTTTCAGGTCACATGATCAAGGTCAAAGGTCATTTAGGGTCAATGAACTTTGGCCGAATCGGGGGTATCTGTTGAATTACCATCATAACTTTGAAAGTTTATTGGTCTAGTTCGTTAAACTTGGACATAAGAGTAATCAAGTATCACTGAACATCCTGTGCATGTTTCAGGTCACATGACCAAGGTCAAAGGTCAATGAACTTTGGCCGAATTGGGTGTATCTGTTGAATAACCATCATATCTCTGTTAGTTTATTGGTCTAGTTCATAAAAAGTGGACATAAGAGTAACCATGTATCACTGAACATCTTGTGCGAGTTAGAGTAGTATTCAAAGTCAGCACTGCTGCTATATTGAACTGCGTGATGCAGGTGAGACGGCCAGAGGCATTCCACTTGTTGTAGAATTTGCTCTCTTTTCTTTATATCTGAATCAGTTGTATTTATATTTGGTACAAAATAATAAGAACATGTGTGTTCTTTGTACTTGAGGATAAGGTAAAAGGTCGTCTAGGGTTCAAAAGATTATATTGCATATTCAGGCGAGACTCATGATTCATGAACCGATCTTGTTAATTATGGCTAACTTTGGGTTGTTGTTACGGTAGTTGTTAACTAATTCTACATGTATTTAGTACTCAAAATTTCAGACTCGAGCATGACACCTCTCTCATTTTACTTTCAGATGTATTCATGTCGAATTCAACTTACTATATGCGTGGGGGTGAGGTCATGTCGTTATTCACTCCTAATTACCCTGATGATTATAACAATCTGGAGAACATTCTTTGGCACGTTAGGGGTGTCCGTGGCCGCCGATTTCTATTTGGGTGGAGACCTCCGTTGCTGCACTCAGACCGTGACTATGTTCGACTCTACACTGGGATCTCAGATGTATTTGAAGAGAGTACCCTCATTCCAAACCCACCTAGGCATTATTGGACTGTCCATTCCAATGGTTGGGTGCAGTTCTCCACCGATGCTTCTGGAACTGCTCCAGGGTTTTATGTCACTATTCAATCTGCGCGTATAGGAAACGGTAAAGCTAAATATATTTCCATGCATTTTCATGTAAATGTAGTTTAAAAAAACGTATCATTCAAAAAAGGCATCATTCATGTTGCAAAGCATGCACATGCACACTATGATGGTTTTGATCTAACTTTGATGTGAACCTCTTGTGCATGCATATTGTGTACCTGTATGTAGTTAATTGTCACCCATTTACCGGACATTGGCGAATGCAGAATACATGTAGTTCTATTAAACTGTTTGTTTCAAATGTGCTTCAGGTTGGCCTAAAAAAATCTGAGAGTCAAAGTGGTCCTGGAGTAAAATCAGGTTAAGAAGCGCTGTTCTAGCAGATAAGTTTCTAGACAGCATATAGGTTACTAAGGGCATGCATGGTTGGAATCCTCATGACTGCATTAACGTGCTCTTGCAACACATCAGTTTACATTTTTATCCCAAAGTTTTTAAATGTTGGATTATGAAGAAGTTAATCATAGAACTTTATATAAAACATAACATTATTGATCAACATATTACCAGAATGTTGCAACACTTTAATCAAACGATTTTCGTAGAATAAACAAAATTTATAGTTAGAACAGTTACCATGAGAAAGTCTGTATAATACCATAATGTAAAAAGGAAGATGGATGGGATGTTTGATTTAGAATATTGAATGTGAAAATTTGCATTATTACTATTGATCCAGTTACTGTAATAATGACTTGTATAAAAATGGGTTCAAGGATGAAGCCAATAGTGAGTGCATAAAATTATATGCAATTCACCTGTACATGTTTTAATTCTATGCACCATCCCAGCCGTGCATTATTTGTGTGCAGCTTTGTGCATTTTGGGTGCATCATTTTACCCATAGCGTAGAAAGATGCTATCAGAAATATACGTTCGTTCAGAGAAAGGGCTGCGGCAGGGATTTTGGTGGGCGTCAATTGCAAATACCCTCAGATATATGCTGCATCGCCACAACCGACTCATAAATGTGATGTTTTTTGTTTTGCATTTTATATTTACAGCTTGTGAAGGATTTTTCTTTGAGTGCACAAATGGTCAATGTATCTACAATTCTGCTGTATGTAATGGAGTAAACGACTGTGTGGATTTTTCCGATGAGTTTTGTGGTAAATATACATTGGCATACACTCACAAAAATATATATATTTTTGCCATGTATGTGTTGGGTGCAGCATGGGATTATTATTCATGTAGACAAGTGAGACAGAAAAAATATCCCATCAGCTTGGCATTATCTTGTCTGAAGTATGAGCATGTAATCATGGGTGCATTGATTTTTTTTGGTAGATTAATGCAGCTCACATGTTTTGGTACCATTTTCATATGTATCTTCGTACATAAACATGAATGTATGACTGATTGTGAGACAATCTATGGGAGGCTGTAAAATTTCATTTTGTATGTGTATTGCATCCCGGAGAAACAAAACCGAGAATTATACATCAACTTAAATAACAAATAAAATATACCAAATACCTATCACTGTAAAGCTTAGATCCCTTGTTCGCCTGGTATAACTCATGTGTTCCCTCTTTCACACATAAGTGAGTAAAAACAATTTTAAAAAAGGATGCCAAAGAGTCACTTGGAGGGTGGAATCTGTGTTCTATAACAAAAATCACATGATTGTCTAAAAAAGAACAATATCTGCTCTTTGATTTGAAACCTCGATCATAGAAAAGGGTTTAAAAATAACAAAATTCTGTTTATTTTAAATTCTTGTGTTCCAATAATTTTATAAGATAAAAGAGTTTTTACAAGCTACCTGTCAGCTGTCATCGAACACTCCATTTTCTTGACAATCAGTCATGCATGAAGTCTTCTGCTAACTGCGATAGCTACTGTATGGCGAGAAATCCTTTTAATCACGCTTGTTTAATAAAATGTTGGAAACCCATTCAAGCATTAAACAAAAACAGAACTTTGGTTCTTGTTTGTCCATTTGGAGAGGAAGAGCAGATATTGACTTTTGTGAACATGTTATTTTATTTTGAAATTCAGATACCGCACGCCAAGTGACTTTTGGTATCCTTCAAATCGTTTTTTTCTCACTCATGCGTGAATGAGGAATCTCTTGTAAGTCATACCAGATGAAAGAGCTTTACAGTTCATTATAGGTCATATTTATATTGTTCATTTGATTAAATTATGATAAAATTGTCAACAATTCTCGGTTTCATTTTTTGTTGGATGCACTTAGTATTGAAATATATTTATACTCTGCGGAACAAAGTTTAAAGGGTATACAATGAATGCAAAGGTGTAGGTTTATGTGGATGGGTCGTTAGTCCATTAATTGCAAATAATGCTGTGCAAATTATTTCCCAAATGTCATGAGAGTCCATAGACCAATATAATAATTAGTCTTGGGGTGAAAATGTTGAAGACACGTACATTTGCAAATTAATTTTTTTGTAACAAGTTCCCATTTCGATTAGATATCGCAATGAATCAGGGAAAATTTTCCATTTTCTCAAGTTTTGCCAACTGCTCTTTGAAACTCAGCACATACATTGGTCTCATTAGAGTGGGGACAGGAATGATGCATATTTTTGAAAATGTAATATGTGATTTGTTGGTAAGCTAATGATTTTGGCAGTATACATGTATGAGGGGAATGCTTTTTCCATTATTTTCTCATAAGGTTGCGATAATCCAGTGGCATCCATTGATTAAGTTGATTGATTAAGATTAAGTTTCTAACTGCTTGTAAATATTTTTTTTTTCAGATTTAAATGTTACAGATTCTAATGCTACAGTTTCTTATGCTACAGACTATGTACCAGGTAAGATCGGAAATTGCCATTATTACTCAGAACCATTTGAGACAATTACGTAGCATACATTTTACCTCATTGTATACTTCCATATGAATAGTACAGACCTCTGTTGTTGCAGTTGCACCCTAATGTTCCGACCATTCAAATCATTGTCTACTCAGAACATTATGGCACCACAGTTTGCTGTAGTTTTTAGTCAATAATCTAGTGGATTATTACCTGCTTTTTGTGGGGGAGGTGTCGGGGAACAAGGTAATAATAATTCTGGCTCGGACGCAGAGAGTGGGCTGGTGGAAGGTGCAGGAGCACACAGGTCAAATTTGAAATATATTGGTGCTCCCCATGAATGTTTTGAATGCTCCCCCTTAAAATGCAGCTATACCCCCTTTTCTTGCTTTTCAAATATTTTGGGAGGTGAAAATATCTTCATTTTGGCCAAATTTTTCAGACAAATTCACACCCAATTGAAGTGTGCCTGCAGAGCTTCCCCTAAATATATCTTTTAAATGTGGTATTAATTTGATTTTTTTTACCATGACAGTTTCCTTGATTTTCAGCCTGATTTTGACCTTCTTTCCTTCCAAAAATAAGAAATAATTGCAATATAAAAAATCCACTTTTTTGGGCCTTACCTGCTAGTAATATTTTCTGGGAAGGTGCTGATTTTCACAAACTCAGCTCCAAAAGGTTGCTTCTTCACATTAGCTTGCAGCTGCTTTTATAGAGTGACTAGATTGACCTAAACACATGATTAATTTTTTGAGATGTATACGGCTTTAGTGTCTTACATCAGGCAAAGATTCATGGATTTTAAAGAGTAGACGCAAGGGGTGTTTATATTGTTTGGAAATTGTTTTGAAAAACATCCTCTTGAATGGGAATTGTGTCATTCTTGCAGAGAGTCTAAAAGCTAAGAAACAGACAAAAATGTTATCATGAATGCCGGGGTGGGGGCTGCCCAAGGATCTGTCATTTGGGAATACACACTATACACTAAAATCCAGTAATATTGATCGGTGTCCAAATTTCTACAGAGGGAAATTGTAAAAATCTTGTCATAATATTTTTCAATTCTGACTCCTTTTTCTTTACAGTTTCCATTGCGAGAACAACGCCTGGCCCTGGTCCCGAAACAACAACAAAAAGTAACTGCTGCAGTTTTTCTGTTGCTTTTAGTCTTTTTTTTTTGGGGGGGGGGACTTGATTCATCTCTTATCATCAAAACTATGCAGATTTTTGTCCTTATTTTATCTACATGTATCATTTTCATATCAAAGGAAAGTCCTAACCAAGTGCCAAATTCTTTGAAAATGGAAGAGAAAAATCATGAGACACGGATTGGTAAACGTTTGAAAAGAGCTGGACAAAAATCAAGGAAATTATTTCCCTTTTCTGTAGCGTTTCAATCACAATACCAATGGGGCTATCAAATAGCACATCATTGAGGTTCATGTACCAGGGAGGGTTCCTTCATTTGCCTTTTTTTTACTCTTTACTACATATTTGTTTTTCAAATGTGTTACAATGATTTTATTATTAAATGGTTTATGATTTATCAATGCTCTGAGGAGAAAGGCACTTTACATTTCCATGTAGTGCATGAACATTGTGTTGCCCTTCCTTAATTCTCTTAGTTCTCGATAGAATGGAGAAAGATGGGTTTGTGTTTAGGATTCTACATTATTCTCACTTTGATTGATTTTCATAAGTAATTGATTTCTTAACAAGTGGCTTTAGCCTCACAGAAGATTATACTATTCTAGCAAAGCTATATAGATACTGTTTTGATCCCATTATTGTTGAGAAGCCTTCATGTGTAAAGCGATTTAATCTAACCAAAATTGTCTTTAAATATTTCTTTTGATAATTTAATTTCTGATTCAAGATTCAAGACATATTTTATTCAATTTAGCAGCTACGAAGGCTGAATTGACATTGAATTTACAATAAAAACATATAAATTGCACATAAACATGATAAAATCTGAATTACAATAATAATCTTAATTCAGTATAACCATGATAATTCAAATATACAGTGATAATTCAAATTTACAAAAATAATGATTCTAATTGCAATACTAATTTTGATTAACCATAATTATTTCAATGGACAATTATGATTCAAAAATAAGAGAAATGATAAGTTGAGTGTGTGTGTAAGGAAGCATTTACAAGTAGAACGAAGAGGAAAAAACGGTCCTGCTGAACACAAAATCGAAAAGGTTCAACATAATGGGAATAAAGTTATATGGAAGAGGGGAGGGGGGGGGGTAAAAACCATCTTTCAGCAAATTATTATTTAAGTCTCAAAATAGATGGGGCATTGTTAGAAAATAGGATAAAATCATAATTGGTAAAATTGGCCATTGTTTCGTTCATCTGGTGTTTGGAATACAACGAATATATAATTATTTGAACATACATAGGAAATTGATAATAGTCATATGGATATAAAAAGGGTAATTAATACATTATAAGATCATTCGGGGAAATACATAGGACGTTTAAGCTTCATAGAAAGATCAAGTGTTCTTATACTTATGTTTGATATCCATGTGTAGGAGATATCCCTATTGGCACCAATTATCTCTATGAGGGAAGTAGGATTGAATACTCATCACCAAATTATCCTAGTGGCTACAACAATTCTGAATACGACATCCACCGATTTGTAGCGCGGCCTTATTATTTGGGTTTGCTACTGCGTTTCACTGATTTTCAAACTGAGGAATGTTGTGATTCTCTGACCATGTACACTGCGGATGATTCAAGTTTTGATTTTAAGGTTGAGGTGGCAAACTTAAGAGGAGAACTTCCCAATCTTCAAACTTTTGTAATATATCAAAAGTATTTGTCATTGCATTTTGTCACCAATGGTGCAGTAACTGCTCGAGGTTATGAAGTAGAAATCACAACGTTTGTCTTGCCAGGTGAGTACTAAACACTTTCCCTTCACTCAGGTTGTATACACTACCAGTTTTTATTGATTACTTTTGCAATGAAAAAAAATGAGATTATGAAGATGGTCATAAACGAAGCTGTTTTCAACAAATATCTATTTTTTAATGCAAAGTGCTTTTTCCCCTTCACTGCAACATTGACATCAGCACTGTCGTAATAGATACATAAAGACATACTGTATCATAATCTTAAGTTTTTTTTGTAATTCTCTATCTGCAATTACTCCACAATACCTAGTAGTATTATCACATAATCTATTTTTTTTGTCATCAATCCGTTAGCAGGTAAGATCACCATGAATGTTTACGAATTAGTAGATGTACAGTCAAATAATCTCAGTTATAGTACAAGCATAATTTTTGTGCATTACTGTAGGAGAACATGACGAAAATTTTGCGTTTAAGAGCAGTATACCCCAAGTTTCCCTTATCATCAAATCTCTTCTCAAAATCCTATTGCCCTCAAGCATGAAATTTAAGTATAGAAACACCTGTTTCTTGACTTCGGTCCAAAGATAATACACCCCAGCATCAATGGTCACAGCAGGGGGCCACACACGATGGATTGCATTCTGTTGAGTGCATGGAGTTCCATGTATACACGCTTTGTTAAACTTTTTTCTTCCTTTCTTTCTTTCTTTTTCTTTCTTTCTTTCTTTCTTTCTCTCTCTTCCTTCCTTCCTTCCTTCCTTCCTTTCTTTCGTTAAGACTGTATCGTTACGCGAGTGAACGGCATGCATCCCATATTTTCTTGCTGTACGGACAGAAACTAGATGGGATGCTTTGCGGTCCTTGCATGCTAAGCATACCGTAATTTTTATTCCGCATACTTTCCTTATTTCGAGGTCGATTTTCTTCGTTCGAAATTGAAAATGGACTAGTATTGGATGTCTGAATGTAATATGCCTTTGAAAACGTGATTAATATCGAATACAATAATTTCATTCCGAAGATCCTTCTACAGGCAGACAAGTCTTACGTAATAGCACAGCTGTTGTTTATCATTTCGTCCTTGGCTCAACGCTCGTTTAGCTGGCCCGTGGTGGTGAAATCGAGACAAGCGGATTACCTGGCCAAGATGGGTTTATCGGGGTTGGAAAAGTTGTTTGAGATTTGCAAACGCAAAACGGGGTATGCGACCGCAGTTTGCAGTCCGAAGTGAGGTCGAGAATCAAACGGGAAATTTTCGTAATGAAACATGAGTAATCCTAATGGTGATATTATTAGTAGTTAGTAGTAGTACTAATGATTATAGTACAAAAGCAATGATAGTAGTAGTAGTAGCAGTATATAAATGCAATAAAGTTAGGTCAATTTTTTATTGATTATGTTGATAAATTGTTTAGCACGGGACTTCAAGGTCTACATAAAAACAACCACAATCATTTTCAATTACATTTCTGTAATTAAAAACTTGCCTGTCCATATGCTTATGTGCATTCTATTTGTTTGTCTCAGATTGCGGTGGAGATGATACATTTGACTGTGGCAATGGTAGATGCATCTATCAAAACCATACCTGTGACAGTTTCAACCACTGTGGAAACCTTGCTGATGAACAATACTGCAGTAAGAAAATCTCAATTCAATTCAATTCATTTATTCTTATCCATTGAAAAAAAACAACAAAATATGTTCATTTGAAATACACATGTTTATACAAAAATAGATCAAATACATAAGAATAGTAAATTAATATTGTGATAGAAATTAATGGAATATGGAAAACCTGTAGAAAGCTTTTAAGAAAGCTTGTAAATGGCAGGAGTCCAAAAGTTAACAAAATACAACTATAATAATGATAATAATAATATTAGATGGCATATGTATTTGAATTAAATGTCTTGCCCCCCTATCCCCACCTTTCCCAACTCCCCTACCCCCTACCTATTTCTCTCTCAGGTAAAATTCAAAATTAATGTTATAGGCTAAAATCTAAATTTAGATTAAATTAATATGACAACAGATAAACTTTGAGATTTTTTTTGAAAGTATTCAAAAAGACATTCTCCGTAATGAAAGTTGGTAATGAGTTCCATACTGTTGGCCCTGTATATCTAACTGTTTTTGCATATATTGCTTATCAATATTCCAGATATGTAGTTTTTTTTACTGTTTCGAGTGTTATATTTGTGAATCATAGAATTAGTTTCAAACATGTTGGCAAGAGGAGGCAAAATGGTTCCTTTGATACACTTGAATACAAAAATGGCAATTTGATATGTGTTAAATTCATAAATATCTAATGTGTTTAATTGTTTGAATAGAGGTTTAGAATGTGCTAAATAATGCGAGTTTGTACACATACGCAAGCAATGTTTTTGCAGTAGAAGCAATGGTTTCAACTTTGAAGGGGTTGAATTTGCCCAAACGATATTGCCATAGGACAAATAAGATAAAATTATTCAATTATGAATAGTAAATGATATATTCAATGGTAAATAGTGTTTCAGTTGTGAAAGTAATCTTGTAGTTTTGCTGATTTTAGAAGAGATCATTTTAATATGAGGCTTCCATGAGAGATTCTCATCTAATAGTATACCTAGGAATTGTATATTAGATACTCTTTCAATAAGAGTTCTATATATATGTAATGGGGGTACTTCATATATGATTTGCTTTCTATTACTCTGTATTGTTTTGAAAAGAATACATTTTGTTTTCGCTAAATTTAGTGATAATTTGTTTACTTTAAGCCACAATGATACCTTTTTGATTTGTTCATTAAACTGATTAACTAATAAATGTATATTGTTATTACTCATAAACAATGAAGTGTCATCAGCAAACTGTATAAACTTTTAGGAAGGGGCAGAGTTACAAATATCATGTATGTATAAGAGAAATAAAAGGGGGCCCAAATTTGATCCTTGCAGAATTCCGCATTCCGCCAGCAATTGTGATGAAGTACACCCATTACATTCTGTAAACTGATATCTATTAGAAAAATAACTTTTGATCCATTTCAATGCTATCCCTCTTATACCATAATTACCCATTTTCTCAAAAAGTGTAGAAAAAATTATAGTATCAAAGGCCTTACTTAGGTCTATAAAAACACCAAAAATAAACTGGTTTGAATAAAAAGCATTAACAATTCTGTCAGGCACAGATATCAAAGTAGAATCTGTAGAAATATTTCTTCTAAATCCAAACTGATCATTATTTAATACATTATGTTTTTCTAAAAAATCATATAACCTTTCGTAAAATATTTTCTCAACAATCTTTGAAAAGCAAGAAAGGAGTGATATAGTGTGATAATTACCAATTATTTCTTTATCCCCATTTTTAAATATTGGACTAATTATTGATATTTTTAAATGTGAAGGTACTATCCCTGTGTTAAATGACAGATTAACTATATGAGTTAGGGGTTTTGCTATTGCATATCTAACATTTTTAACAACATCGGGACTGATGTCATCCTATCCACAAGACTTACCATTCTTAAATGAACCAATTATTTTGATAATTTCATCCTCATTAGTAAGCTTCAAGAATAAACAGTCTCTAAGAGGAGGACTAAAAAAGGAATAAAAATAGATAAAGATGCTATGTAATTTTGGTCCGATGTTATTGAAATATTTATTAAAATCTCAAACGTTTAATAATACAATTTTTCCCGGAATTCTTGAAGCAGTACTAGCTTTAGTAAGCTTATTAAATGCCTTGTCAGAAGCACTTGTTACCCATGAAGCATTTGAGACGAATTTCATTAGCTAACTAACGTTTGATTGAGCTTTAAATTGGATAACAGTATCCTGACCTTTATGTCAAACTGTCTGGCCATCTGACATCTTTACAAGGCACTTTTTTGCTGCTACCCACTAACATTTGACCACACCAGAAGTGCACACCAATGGCACATCACCAATTTTCCAAGTCCAGAATGACATACATAGAAAATTTACCCTTAAACATGGGACCTCGGTCATCTGGTACCTCAAAATGGAACTTATGACACGTCACATGCCGTAAAAGTGTGAGACTTTATCTAGATTTGATTTGAATTTACTGCTCATCATAAACACTGACAAGAAATTCCTATGCTTATACATACATATTTAATATTGAATATATTAAAATCAATTATGATGGCTGTTATTATTCCTGATGTCCAGATTATCATAGAGAAGACATTTATGAGTTATGATAACTCTATTGTTCTTACCCTTCAAAGCATTTCATTTGTTTATACCTTAGATGACTGCGTACTGGTGCCTGAAATGTGCCAAAATCATTTGCAATATAACTCTACATTCTTCCCAAACAAGAACGCTGCAAGCAAGGAAGAGGCAGAATCTATTATTCAAGAATTGGTAGGTTTTTGTATTTTAAATAGGATTCATTGTATGTAATGATTTCAGTTTACAAGCGACAAACAGCTTGGATTGTGTTATTCATT
The DNA here is from genome assembly GCF_018143015.1 of Lytechinus variegatus. NCBI lineage: Eukaryota > Metazoa > Echinodermata > Echinoidea > Temnopleuroida > Toxopneustidae > Lytechinus > Lytechinus variegatus. The sequence goes on from NC_054749.1 coordinate 8,825,893, forward strand.
TATTATTTTTTTATGGGGGGCATTTTATGGAATTTCATTTCTTTAATATGTGTCAATTTAAATCTTCCAAGGGTGTTTGTTAATTCGCCTCATACAGATTTTGCGAGAAAGGTTGGTTTTAATATTTTGATGCCTAAATAAAATTTTTGTGCCCTGCTGTTGTAAAGTATTTCTCAATACTCTGTATAAATCAGGTTTTGAAAAAAATTGTATGCTTTGCATGATATTGATCAAATTTAATTGAATTGAAGTGAAGTCATGCAATTATATAAAGGTAGCAATATACATGTACATGTAAGAAAGGTTAAATTTAAAGAAAATTTTCTTGATTTTGTTCTTTCTGCATCACAAAATTTGGCATTCTCACTTGTGCTTGCATTTTCAAACTTATCAGATGAGGATATATATGCTTTGGAGTGTGTGAATGAAGTATTTTGTTTTGAACAGCCGGCTATAACTTTCAATTATGGCCTAATACGTTTGAATGTGATTAATGAATTAATGAAAGATGCCGTTGTATTTCTTCTTTTAAGCTGCCTTTCATCATGATTCAATGTAATGTACAACTGAATGTATCTATGTGTGGTGAGATCTACCCTGTTTGTCTTCAGAGAGGTACCATTCCAAAGCAGTGTTTCAGTGATTGCATGTCTGTCACTGCTGATTGCGCTTCTCTATATGAGACATTTACTGATCAAACCTGGCCCATCACTTGTGACGGGCTCACCGATGTCCGCAGGAATTCAAGAGGACTATGTCTTGCGGAAACCAATGGCAAGTACAAGTTTCAATTTCACAATACTTTTTCAATATAGACATTCATTAAGTTTTCTTATTTGATTATTATTTTTTAAAAATTTATTTATTCATTTGTTTATTGATTCATTTATTTATTTATTCATTAATTATTTCCTACACTTTAAATAAAGAAAAAAAAATGTTTGTAGGAAATTTTCATTAAGTCTCTTTTACATTCAAAGCCAACTTATGGATAATTAACTAATATTTTTTTATTGCACTGATGAATTCAGTAAGTAAATAATTAGGGTTGCAATTGGACCTGAACATATTAGTATCATATTCAGATATTGCATATTAACTCAATACTTATCTACATGAGACATTGCTAATTTCATTAACAAAAAATATTAAAGAAATACATTGGTTCAAAGATCTATCCCTGGGGCACCCCACAGCCTATGCTCCTGAGATCTAAGATACATATTGACTATGATTTGAAAGATAACAGTGCAGGTTGTCATAGACAGGCTCTAAGGAACCCTTCTGTTACCATAATTTTTTTATTTTGTCTAATAGTCAAAAGTCTTACTTCAGTAAAAAAAAAATATATAGATAAGAATTAAAATCATCATCATAGAGATCATGCCAAAATTCTGAATGTTGCTATGATTAATGATATACACCTTGATCATAATTGTTATTTCATTGTTTTTACTCAGACAATTTATCTGAGAATGGTAAAAACATTCTACCAATACAGTGCGGCCGACCAAAATGGAAACCCATTTTTGTCTCACCTGCGAAGCAAAGTGAGACTATAGGCGCCGCTTTTCCGACGGCGGCGGCGACGGCGGCGTCAACATCAAATCTTAACCTGAGGTTAAGTTTTTGAAATGACATCATAACTTAGAAAGTATATGGACCTAGTTCATGAAACTTGGCCATAAGGTTAATCAAGTATTACTAAACATCCTATTAGAGTTTCATGTCACATGACCAAGGTCAAAGGTCATTTAGGGTCAATGAACTTAGACCATGTTGGAGGAATCAACATCGAAATCTTAACCTGTGGTTAAGTTTTTGAAATGTCATCATAACTTAGAAAATATATGGACCTAGTTCATGAAACTTGGACATAAGGTTAATCAAGTATCACTGAACATCCTGCATGAGTTTCACGTCACATGACCAAGGTCAAAGGTCATTTAGGGCCAATGAACTTTGGCCGAATTGGGGATATCTGTTGAATTCCCATCATAACTTTGAAAGTTTATGGATCTGATTCATGAAACTTGGACATAATAGTAATCAAGCATCACTCAAAATTTTGTGCAAGTTTCAGGTCTCATGATTAAGGTCAAAGGTCATTAGGGTCAATGAACTTTGGCCGAATCGGGGGTATCTGTTGAATTACCATCATAACTTTGGAAGTTTATTGGTCTAGTTCATTAAACTTGGACATTAGAGTAATCAAGTATCACTGAACATCCTGTGCACGTTTCAGGTCACATGACCAAGGTCAAAGGTCAATGAACTTTGGCCGAATTGGGTGTATCTGTTGAATTACCATCATAACTTTGAAAGTTTATGGATCTGATTCATGAAACTTGTACATAAGAGTAATCAAGTATCACTGAATATCCTGTTTGAGTTTCAGGTCATATGATCATGGTCAAAGGTCATGTAAGGTCAATGAACTTTGGCCATGTTGGGGTTTTTTGGTGAATAACCATCATATCTCTGTAAGTTTATTGGTCTAGTTCATAAAAAGTGGACATAAGAGTAACCATGTATCACTGAACATCTTGTGCGAGTTAGAGTAGTATTCAAAGTCAGCACTGCTGCTATATTGAACCGCGTGATGCAGGTGAGACGGCCAGAGGCATTCCACTTGTTGTCTTGCCTGAACAAAGATTTGCAGGGGCAGTTGCTCTCATTTCTTTATTTGTGCATCAATTATATTGACACTTGGTACATATGATCCTTAGGTAATACAACATGTGCGACTATGAGGGTGGTGTGATCAAGGGTCATCTAGGGGTCTAACGTTCATTTTTTGTTCAAATTGCTCTCATTTCTTTATTTCTACATCAATTGTGTTTACACCTGGTACAAGTGATCATTGGGTAATACATGTAAGACACTTGTTCATTAGGATGATAAGATCAAAAAATCATGTTGCAAATTTTGTAAGAGTAAGATATCTCAATAATCCATCATAAAATTAACATTAATCCTGAGAATGGAATCTTCTTTGATTAAAGACGAAATACATGTACTTACAGAATTGTTTACACATTGCGAAGTAAAAACAATTGATTCTGAGGTATGTGAGAAATGATTCGTGCAGAGAGTCACATCTAGGGACTAAAGATATGCTAATAGCCATCCCTTTCTTGTACAAGGTCGTAGCATGGGCCTGAACAGACCTCAACCAATTTTTCTGCACAACTTGATTTGACATTAAATTTTCAAACTATTTTTGCTCATCTATGCATTAACTAATCTGATCGTATTTTGTATCAAAATGAAGTGGAAAACTTGAATTTTATAATGATATAAGTGAAAGACTATAAATCGTTTGTTTAATACATATCTTGGAATCCTGCTGTTTCCTTGCTTGTTGGACACACTGTGTAATAGAGCAAGAAGTCTTTGCACACTTATAATCAGAGTGACATGATGTTCAGTAATACATTTCAGAAGCCATACAAAAGCCCTGAATGTATCTAGAAAATATTAAACAAATTGATATCAAAGAAACTAGCAAACTGCAAGAGTTCTCTGTCTTTACATAATCTGCCTCTACATCTAAGTTTTTTAAATATTAAATGCTTGGCCTTTCTTTTTACAATATGTCAGATTGATAATAAAAGCAGACTTCTTTTGTCCATCTAAACAGAGATCGCAATATTCAACACAACGTACTACATGAACTACAATGACGTCATAGCCGTGACATCGCCTAACTTTCCTAACAACTACCCAAACTCTCTGGACATAGTAATGCACATACGAGGTCGACGGGGCTATGCCATGGTGATACGCTTTGGGTCAGTAGTCATGGAACCCTGTTGTGACTACATTAGCTTGTATGTTGGAAGGACAGCTCACTTTGAAGAAAGCCTGGAGATATTCAAGCTGACTGGCACAAGGAATTCCACAGTGGGTTCTTCATTGCTGGATGATTACTGGACAGTTCATTCAGAAATGTGGCTTCGTTTCTATAGCGATAGATCTGTTACTCTACAGGGTTTCAAAGCATGGGTGACTCTTGCTCCTCTCGATGGTAAGTACTAATGTGATTAAGAAAAAGATAGATATATATATATATATTTATATATGTATTTGAAAACATAATGTTAAGAAATTCCATGTGTTGGATGCAGATGAAGAGATAAAAAAGACAAAGATTTCATCTTTGCGAGATGATGCATTTTATTCCAAAAAAGTTTATCCCTTCCAAATTTTAAATGAACCACCATGTCTTCTTCAGGGACGCGTCAAAAACTTAGATGGAATAAACATACATTATCTCGCAAAGTTGTACTCTTTTTCTCTTTTATATAAACACACACACACACCCCTACACCCCCCACACACGTATTGAATAGATTTTGATAGGCGACAAAGCAAAATGCCATAATACAACTAGAGGTGCTAGGACCATATTTGTTATATTTCATATTTTGATGTATAAGCAAAAAAAATCCATATTTTATTGATCAAAACAGACATGAATTGAAATACAAAGTATTTGTAGACCAAGTGGCAGTCATTCATCCAACTCAACTTTTCTCCAGATTTCCCTTCAACAAGAAGCAACGGTTCCTGCATGAATAGCTGCTGTGAAAACTCAGAGAATTCTTGTAACCCGGAGGGTTGTTACTGTGACAGCATGTGTGGTGATAATGGAAACTGCTGCTACGACTACTCTTCCGTATGTACTAACCAGGTGAATGGGACGGCCCTACCCCCTGGCAATGGGACAGTACTTCCGACAAATTTTACAGGTATGTGGCATTATAAATTGTGGCAAATTTCCACATGCCAGTGCTATACCTGGTCACAATGACTTCCCTTAGGGGGTAATACAGAGCATGAAGATTCAAACTCATTCAAATATTGAATTTTACTTCCATAGTAGCCCGGATGTAGCAGCCAGTTATTTTTTCTGCCGCCTTTCAAAGTAGGTCGGGGTAGACATGTACCTCTCAGATCGAAGCATTTAGATTTTCTAAAATGTACATCTACAGGTATGTGTCATGCTCATGATGTATTCAAGAGGCTCCCATGTAAACACGCACACAGATTATATGCTCATTTGGAGTCATAAAATATAGGTCTTGTCAAAACCAAAATAATTTAGGCCTTCATACACAAGGGAAATTGAAATATGGATTACGATACAATTTTTTTTACAGTTCACTCACAGTAAAATATCTTAATTTATATTTCAAGGAAGAATCCTGGAATATTGCTAGATGGGATATTAACCCAGATTCAAAGAGCTTGATAAACACATGCACAATTTGAGCTTTAGACAGACTTTCAAGAAAAACAAATCATAAAAAATGTGAGATCCTAATTATTGACCCTAAAGTGCTGGGGAGGGGGGGGGGGTGATCCACCCCCTTGTCAGTTTTTGCAATAAATCCACTTCATGAAATTTTCGTACCAATTTTTGACCAAATTTGCAATGCCTTGGATAGTGGTTACGAAATAATGCAACATTATGTAAGTGCATGTCAGACCCAAAACTGCTCGAAAACTTGAATTCATGAACATATTCAGTGAAAAATGTGTATTTAGCTAAAATTCATAAATGTATCATTATTTGTACTTTTACTGTTTAAACTCAATTAATTTTATCTTTTTTTCAGATCACAATTAAGTTAACAATTTCCATTGAAAAAGCAATAAAAAATAAAAGTCATAGAACAAAGTACATGAAGTGCATTGATCGCAATCCTTCAGAGAGTCTGTGAATTGAAACTTAGCTGTTTAGGAGCTGTATTCATTTTATGCATAAGTTAGCATTCCTTGTTCATATGAAATAAGGTTTTATTATTTTGGAAAAATAACCATACAGCCTAGCTCATTTCATCTCACATTACCTCTGTTCAAATTTTTGTGTCGCTCATGAGATTTCCAGCCGAGATATCAGGAGGGGGTGAAATCAACCCCGCCCCCCCTCAGATGTGAGATAGGGACATCTAGCTCACTGCTCCAGTCTTTGTGCTTTCAGATTAAGCTTCTTTTTTTCAAAATCTCTAATCATTTGCAGAAGTGGACCTTACAAATTCAACCTTTAATCTAAACTTGAGTGAGGTCATCAGGGTTACTTCACCCAACTTTCCCAATTACTACAACAATATGGAGAATATTCTTCTGCGTGTAGTAGCTCCAGCTGGACCTGGCTTGATGTATATATTTTTGGGAAGTCTGGATATGGAGCCTTGCTGTGATTATGTTCGGCTCTTTACTGGGAACTCGGATGCCTTTGATGAAAGTATACAGATACTCCACTTGACTGGTAATGGTACTAGTGGCATTCTACTGGAACAGAGTGTGCTTCCAAACACTTATGTATCAGCGCATCGCATTGTTTGGCTACAATTTGTCACTGATGGCTCCGTCACCCATAGGGGTTTTGAGATCTACTTCCAGTATCTTCCTCCTTTTGGTGAGAAAGTAGCTCAAAATTCTTTCCTAATGATAGAAGTTAGTTCCCAAAAGGGGCTGCATTTTTTTGTCATGGGATTTTTTTTCTTTCCTCTTGTAGTGACACACCACAAAGTACTGCATATAGTGACAAAAATTATGACTACATATAGGATAATGATAATAATGTAGTTTTTTATAGCATATTTCAGACCTGTAAGGATGCGATGCGCTCTTCAGAAATAAAGTTATACAATTCAAATTGAAAAAGTGGAAATTGCTTCATATTACAATTAAACAACATTAATAATTACATAATGGCTAAAGTACAAGGAATAATGTAATTGAATAGTCCCATTCAAGCATGAGGCGGCTGAATAGTTCTTACAGAAGTTATTAAGAGAATGTTATCGTAATATTTTCATATCACTTTGTATTCTATTTCCAGATTGTAATCAAAGCTTTCTTTTCCAATGTACGAATGGCCAATGTATTGAAAGAAACTTTGTCTGTGATGGTATCGTCGACTGTGTGGATACATCAGATGAATCTAATTGTGGCAAGTGCAAAGAAAGAAATTTATTAGTCTAGTCAATACGTAAAATTAAACTATTTAAATTTCTTTGTTTAATCCTTGGATAGTATTCCTTATCATTAGCAATGGAGCAGGTTGCATTTACAGCGTGTTGTACATGTAGGTTGATGCACCCTCTGGTTTAGTTGCAATCGCGTCGATTATTTCTTTGTTTTTTTAATGATTCATTTTTGTCTCACCTGCATAGCAGAGTGAGACTATAGGCGCCGCTTTTCAGACGGCAGCGGTGACGGCAGCGGTGACGGCAACGGCGGCGGCGTCAACATCAAATCTTCACCTGCGTTAAGTTTTTGAAATGACATCATAACTTAGAAAATATATGGACCTAGTTCATTAAACTTGGACATAAGGTTCATCAAGTATCACCAAACATCCTGCATGAGTTTCACATCACATGACCAAGGTCAAAGGTCATTTAGGGTCAATGAACTTTGGCCGATTTGGGGGTATGTGTTGAATTACAATCAAAACTTTAAAAGTTTTTGGATCTGATTCATGAAACTTGAACATAATAGTAATCAAGTATCACTGAACATCCTGTGGAAGTTTCAGGTCACATGATCAAGGTCAAAGGTCATTTAGGGTCAATGAACTTTGGCCGAATTGGTATTTGTTGAATTACCATCATAACTTCGCAAGTTTATTGATCTGACTTTTGAAACTTGGACATAAGAGTAATCAAGTATCACTGAATATCCTGTGCAAGTTTCAGGTGACATGATCAAGGTCAAAGGTCATGTGAGGTCAATGAACTTTGGCCACATTGGTTGTATTTGTTGAATTACCATCCTATCTCTGTAAAGTGTATTGGTCTAGTTCATAAAACATGGAAATATGAGTAACCAAGTATCACTGAACATCTTGTGCAAGTTATAGTAGTTTTCAAAGTCTGCACTGCTGCTATGTTGAATCGCGTGATGCAGGTGAGACGACCAGAGGCATTCCACTTGTTGTTTATGTTAATGAATGAAATAACGAAACATAACTACATGAGGTGATTATGCTTTTATGTTATGTCAAAGCATCTAATTAAAATCAAACCATTAGGAAAACAAGTTAGATGGTGTACACCAAACTGACACATTTCCACATGGATTTTTTTTTTTGGGGGGGTCAATCCTATTGGAAAATAAAAGAGAACATTTTTTTTAGTTTTACAAAATATTGTGACTAATCGGTATAAACCTTCAGTTTGGAAGAACAGAGTCTTTATAATAGCAAAAACAATACTGTTTAATTTCATGGACATGCATAGCTAGGTTTCACAAAAATCTGAAGCTTGAAGCACTTCAGAAGCTTGAAGCACTTTATTGCGCTCTCCGTATCATTGTTACATAACAAAATTTGCATACAATTTGCATAATTATTTGCTTTTGCATGTGGTGCAATACCCTGCACATTGTCAAGTTCAAGGGAGAGATCGCTGGGGACAAGCGCAACAGACCAGACCGTACTGTGGCAGCTTTTTTTCACCAAAAAATTTAGCACAATTTTATCCGATTTCTGGATTTCTTGGCGAGCAGTATTTTAGTTTAAATAAATTTTTCAATTGCTTTCTCTTTTAGTTATATAGGAGTGTTATTCATCATTTTGATCAAATATTCTAACGTGCATTGAAATTAAAAGTAATTTCTTTCTGATGTGTGCCTGAAACCAACAAGTTTGCTCACTTACATGTATATTGTCGCAGTATATCTTGGAAAAATCATATTTTCATTATTTTCTCATAAGGTTGCAATAATCCAATGGCATTCGGTAATAAATTAAGTTTCTAACTGCTTGTGAATATTTCTTATTTTTTTCCAGATTTGAATGCTACACGTTCTAATGGTACAGATTCTTATACTACAGACTCTGTACCAGGTAAGCCATTTCTGAGACAATTACGTAACATACCCTTTAACTCATAACTTCCAATGTTTTAACCAAATAAATCATTGTCTACTAAGAACATTGTGGCACCACAGTTTGCTGTAGTTTTTAATTAGTAATCTAGTGGATAATTGCCTGCTTTTGTGGGGGAGGTGTTTGGGAACAAGGTATACAAATTAAGGCACAGACGCAGGGGGTGGGGGTGGTGGAAGGTGTGGGAGCACACAGGTAAATTGTTAAAATATATTGGTGCTCTCCATTAAATGCTCCCCCTTAAAATGCAACTATTGGCTCCCCTTTTTCTTGCTTTTCAAAAATTTCGGAAGGCAAACAGGTTTTTTTGTTTTTATTTTATTTAATTTTTTGTTGGCTAATTTTTTTAAACAAATTTGCACCCATAGAAGTCCAACTCTGGATCTGTAAATGCAAAGCTTCCCCTAAATTTATATTTTAAATGTGTTACTAATTTGATTTTGTTTGCCATGAAAGTGTCCTTGATGATTTTCCGCCTGATTTTGACCTTCTTTCCTTCCAAAAACAATATTAGAATAGCCACTTTTTGGGTCTTACCTGCTAGTAAAGTTTTCTGAGAAGGTGCTGCTTTTCACAAACTCAGCTCCACAAGTTTACCTCTTCACACCATTTTATTGCTTCTTTTCGAGATTTACTTGATTGGCCTAAACACATTAAGTTATTGGAGATGTAAAAGTCTTGTGGGTTAAAGGCAAAGATCCATGGATTTTCCAAAGTTGCAGCAGGGGATATGTTGATTTTTTGTTTGGACATTGTTTTGAAAAACATCCTCTTGAATGGAAATTTTGTCATTTTTGCAGAAAATTGAAAAGCGAAGTAAACAGACAAATATGTTATCATGAATGCAGGGGTGGGGGCTGCCCAAGGATCTGTCACTGGTCCAAATAATTGTAAGCATTTAGGAATACACACTGGACACCAAAAATCCACTACGTTGCAAGAAGGGACGACACTACACTAGCCGTGCAGATGACGGGTGTCTGTATTGGCCTTCTTTCAATATAGTGTGGCACAGCCGATGGTTCCACAGCAGATAATTTTGCAATTCAGTAATATTGATGGCAGTCCAAATTTCCACTGATGGAAATAAATAAAATCTACTCACAATATTTTTCAATTTTTTCTCTTATTTCTTTATAGTTTCCTTTGCGAGAACAACGCCTGACCCTGGTCCCAGAACAACAAGAAAAAGTAAAAGCTGCATTATTTGAGGGTTTTTTTTTTCTGTTGCTTTCAGTCGTTTGTTTTTGCTTGATTTATCTCTTATCATCCAAACTATGAAGATTTTTGCCCTTAATTTATCTATCATTTTATGTTAAAGGAAAGTTCTAACCAAGGGCCAAGTTCTTTGAAAATGAAAGAAAAAGTTATAAGAAACACTGGTAAAAGTTTGGAGAAAGCTGAACAAATATTAAGCAAATTTTTTATTTCCCTTTTCTGTAGTGTTTTAATCACAATACCAATGGGGCTATCAAATAGCACATCAATGAGATTCATTCACTATTCTGACATAGGGTAGGCCTAAGGACATTTCCTTCATTTGCCTAAAAAAATTACTACATATATGATTTTCAAATGTGTTACTCAGGATGATTATTTTATTATCAAATGGTTTATGGCTCATCGATGCCCTGAGGGGAAAGGCACGAGGAGATAACTCAAATTTTCCAATAATTTAGTGCATGAAAATTGTGTTGCCCCTCCTTAATTCTCTTAGGTCTCAATAGAATGGAGAAAGATGTTTTAGTGTTTAGGATTCTACATTATGCCCACTTTGATTGATTTTTATTAATTTCTTAAAGAACGGCTTTAGCCTCACAGAAGATTATACTATTCTAGGAGAACCTATTGGTAGATACTGTTTTGATCACATTATTGTTGAGAAGCCTTCATGTCTAAAATGATTTAATCTAACCAAAACTGTCTTCATACATTTTTATTGAGAATTTCATTTATTTTCATTATGTTTGATTTCCCTGTGTAGGAGATATCCCTATTGGCACCAATTATCTCTATGAGGGAAGTAGGATTGTATACTCATCACCAAATTATCCTAGTGGCTACAACAATTCTGAATACGACATCCACCGATTTGTAGCGCGGCCTTATTATTTGGGTTTGCTACTGCGTTTCACTGATTTTCAAACTGAGGAATGTTGTGATTCTCTCACCATGTTCACCGCAGATGATTCAAGTTTTGATTTTAAGGTTGGGGTGGCAAACTTAAGAGGAGAACTTTCCAATCTTCAAACTTTTGTAATATATCAAAAGTATTTGTCATTGCATTTCGTCACCAATGGTGCAGTAACTGCTCGAGGTTATGAAGTAGAAATCACAACGTTTGTCTTGCCAGGTGAGTACTAAACACTTTCCTTTCATTTGGGTTGTATATGTTACCACTTTTTAGCTTATCCGGCCCGAAGGGCCATGTGAGCTTATGCCGTGCCGTGGCATCCGTCATCTGTCGTCCGTCCACAGTTTAAAAATGCTTCTTCTTCCTCATATGATAGCACTAGGTGGTGGATTCAAAACTTCTACAAAGAATTTTGAAACTCATTAAATATGCTAATTTATGTGCAGTTTTCAAAATTCACAATAATGCTTTTTCTTCATTTGTTGACTGATTTTGATTTTTTTTTGCTTTCATCTGGTAGAGCTTCATGATCTACACCATAGGTCTACACAGAATTTTGAAATTTTGACTAGAAAAAATGTTATGCCTATTTATGGGAAATTTAGACATATTTTTCTACACATCAAATGTTTCTTCTTTATTTGTTGACTGATTTTGATTTGTTTTTCGTCCATCTGGTATAGCTGCATTAGGTTCGCCAAACTCGTACACAGAATTTTAAAATTTTTAGTAGAAGGTTACATGTTTTTATGCTAATTTATGCAAAATTTATTTTTAATTACTAATAAATACTTCTTTATCTGTTGACGAATTTTTTTGTCTATCTGGAAGAGCTACATGATGGTCACATTTTGAAATTTCGACAATAAAATTATGCTAATTTATGCAAAAGTTATTCATAAATCACAAAAAAATTTTTTTAACCTTCATATTTTCATCAATTTCAATTCTGTTTGCTTTCAATGATAGCTCTAGGTGAGGATGCAGAATTTTTATAAAGGATTTTGAAACTCATTAAGCATGCTAATTTCTGCATATATTTCAAAACTCACAGAAAATGTTTCTTATTTATTTGTTCACTAATTTTGAATTTGTTCCATCTGAGAGCTACATTGTACACTAAGGTTCTACACAGAATTTAGAAATCTTGACTAGAAAATTATTTATGCTTATTTATATGAAATTTTTTCATAAATCATGAAAAAATTCTTCTCTGTCATTTCTTCATCAATTTCGATTCTGTTTCCTCAATGTATGTCACCAATATAATTCACAGCAGGGTGTGATGTGGGCTAAAATCAAAAGTTGTGCTTAATTTCTTTGTGAGATGCCGGATGAGCTCCATATCATTGATATGCTAGTTATTGATTACTTTTACAATGTAGTAGTTAGTAGTAGTACTACTAGTTATAATACAATAGCATTGGTAGTAGTAGAAGTAGTAGTACATACATGTAGATGCAAGAAAGTTAGGTCCATTTTTTATTGATGTTGAAAAATTGTTTAGCACAGGACTTCAACATCTACATAAAAACAATCAGAATCATTTTCATTTACATGTCTGTGATAAACAAAATGCCTTTCTATGCTTCTGTGCATTTTACTTGTTTGTCTCAGATTGCGGTGGAGATGATACATTTGACTGTGGCAATGGTAGATGCATCTTTCAAAACCATACCTGTGACAGTTTCAATCACTGTGGAAACTTTGCTGATGAAAAATACTGCAGTAAGGAAATCTCAAAGCTTAATACAATTTTGTTGGTATTATCAAAACTGGCTTTTAAATCTTATGAAATGTCTGACCATCTAACTAACTTATGCTACATGTACATATGCATGCTAGATTAAGCTTACTGAATTGAGTAACAGGAGAAAACTTTTTTTCAAACTGACTGGCTGACATCTTTACAAGGCACGTTTTTTGCTGCTACCCACTAACATTTGACCACCCAAGAAGTGCACCCCAATTGCACATAATACATTACCAATTTTCCAAGTCTATTTGAAATCTTACATAGCTTTGTGCCATCATAAAAGCACCTAGATGCATTCAGTAACCCCCCCCCCAACGTTGGTCTTATTGTTTATTCAACAAAATTTTCAAAATTTTATTAATCTGGAAAGGAGATGTAGTGGCATTGCTTGAGAAGTTAACAATGATACTGATAATGAAAATACTTCACCCTTATTTTGAAGTGATAGGTTAAGGGAACAAGCCTTCGAAGTGGTGATTATTAGCTAACAGTAGGAAGAACAAAATATAAATTTTTCTATCCCCAAGAGACATCAAGGAACTTATGTCATGTTGCATGCAGTAAAAAGGGTAAAGTGTGATATCCTAGACTTTATCTAGATTTGATTTCAATTTGCTGCTCATCATAATTACTAAAGAAAATTCTTAGGCTTATAAATGCTTTTTGTAGAATACGTTGAAATCAGATTTGATTGTGTTATCTTTCCTGATGTCTAAGAAAAGAGAAGACATTTATTAGTTATGATACGTTTATCAATCTTCAGCTCTCTTTAATTTCAAAGCATTTTATTTATTTATGCCTTTAGATGACTGTGTGCTGATGCCTGAAATGTGCCAAAATCATTTGCAATATAACTCTACATTCTTCCCAAACAAGAACGCTGCAAGCATGGAAGAGGCAGAATCGATCATACAAGAATTGGTAGGTTTTTTAAAATTCAAATAGGATTCTTTATACACGAATTTCAGCTCAGAAGCAATGAACAGCTTGGACTTGTTACTATTATCTTGGGAACACATTTGATATTACGAACAGATTATATTATTTGACCAAATTCCTAATCGAAACAATACTTCTAAAGGTATTTCTTAGTTTCATCATGTTAATGTGACAATGCCTGGGAATATAATGTCTTGCCATATAGAGATTTGCAAGAAACACCAGTTTTATAACATTTATACACATACATTTTTGATATCATTGTTATTTGTAGTCATGACTTTTTTTCTTGATGTGTCAAACATTTTCACTGTGCAGTACTAATGTATTTCAATTTCATTTATGATATATACATTATTGTTTGTGTATTTAATCAGTCTTTGAACAAATTTGTATGCTTAGCATGACATTGATAAAAGTAAACTGAATTAATGTGAAGTTATGCAATCACATAAGTGTATTGATACATGTATATGGAAGGTTAAATTTAATTATAATTTTGTTGATTTTGTTCTTTTAGCATCATAAAATTTGACATTCTCTTATGAGCTTCAGTTTTCAGACTTATAAGATGAGGCTATATATGCTTTGGCATGTGTGAAAGAAGTATTTTGTTTTGAACAGTGACTATAACTTTCAATTATGGCCTAATATGTTTGAATTTGATTGATGAATTGATGAAAGATACCATCCTATTTCTTCTTTTAAGCTGCCTTTCATCAGGATTCAGTGTAATGTACAACTGAATGTATCTATGTGTGGTGAGATCTACCCCGTCTGTATTGAGAGAGGTACCATTCCAAAGCAGTGTTTCAGTGATTGCATGTCTGTCACTGCTGATTGCGCTTCTCTATATGAGACATTTACTGATCAAGCCTGGCCAATCAGTTGTCAGGGGCTCACCGATGTCAGCAGGGATTCAAAAGGACTATGTCTTGCGGAAACCATAGGCAAGTACAAGTTTCAGCTTCACAAAACTTTTCCAATGTAGACATTGTGTTTTCTTATTCATTTCTTTCTTTATTTATTTCCAACACTTTCAAAGAAAAAAAATGTTTGTAAGAAATTGACAAGGAGTCTCCTTTACATTCAAAACCAACTTATGGGCAATTAACTAATTAATTTTTCTATTGCAATGTGATTAGGGTTGTAATTGGACTTGAACATACTAATATCATATTCAGATATTGCATATTAACTCAATACTAATCTACATGACACATTGCTAATTCCATTAACAAAAAAAATAAAGAAATACATTGGTTCAAAGATATATCCCTGGGGCACCCCACAGCCTATGCTACTGAGATCTAAGATACATATTGACTACGATTTGATAGATAACAGTGCAGGTTTTCATAGACAGACTCTAAGGAACCCCTCTGTTACCATATTTTTGTTAATTTGTCTAATAGTCAAAAGTCTTACTTCAGTAAAAAAAAAAATATAGATAAGAATTAAAATCATCATCATAGAGATCATGCCAAAATTCTGAATTTTGCTATGATTAATGATATACACCTTGATCATAATTGTTATTTCATTGTTTTTACTCAGACAATTTATCTGAGAATGGTAAAAACATTCTACCAATACAGTGCAGCCGACCAAAACGGAAACCCATTTTTGTCTTGCCTGAACAAAGATTGGCAGGGGCAGTTGCTCTCATTTCTTTATTTGTACATCAATTATATTGACACTTGGTACATATGATCCTTAGGTAATACCACATGTGCGACTATGAGGGTGGTGTGATCAAGGGTCATCTAGGGGTCTAACGTTCATTTTTTGTTCAAATTGCTCTCATTTCTTTATTTCTACATCAGTTGTGTTTACACCTGGTACAAGTGATCATTGGGTAATACATGTAAGACACTTGTTCATTAGGATGATAAGATCATATTTTTGCTCATCTATGCATTAACTAATCTGATCGTATTTTGTATCAAAATGAAGTGGAAAACTTGAATTTTATAATGATATAAGTGAAAGACTATAAATCGTTTGTTTAATACATATCTTGGAATCCTGCTGTTTCCTTGCTTGTTGGACACACTGTGTAATAGAGCAAGAAGTCTTTGCACACTTATAATCAGAGTGACATGATGTTCAGTAATACATTTCAGAAGCCATACAAAAGCCCTGAATGTATCTAGAAAATATTGAACAAATTGATATCAAAGAAACTAGCAAACTGCAAGAGTTCTCTTTCTTTACATAATCTGCCTCTACATATAAGTTTTTTAAATATTAAATGCTTGGCCTTTCTTTTTACAATATGTCAGATTGATAATAAAAGCAGACTTCTTTTGTCCATCTAAACAGAGATCGCAATATTCAACACAACGTACTACATGAACTACAATGACGTCATAGCCGTGACATCGCCTAACTTTCCTAACAACTACCCAAACTCTCTGGACATAGTAATGCACATACGAGGTCGACGGGGCTATGCCATGGTGATACGCTTTGGGTCAGTAGTCATGGAACCCTGTTGTGACTACATTAGCTTGTATGTTGGAAGGACAGCTCACTTTGAAGAAAGCCTGGAGATATTCAAGCTGACTGGCACAAGGAATTCCACAGTGGGTTCTTCATTGCTGGATGATTACTGGACAGTTCATTCAGAAATGTGGCTTCGTTTCTATAGCGATAGATCTGTTACTCTACAGGGTTTCAAAGCATGGGTGACTCTTGCTCCTCTCGATGGTAAGTACTAATGTGATTAAGAAAAAGATAGATATATATATATATATTTATATATGTATTTAAAAACATAATGTTAAGAAATTCCATGTGTTGGATGCAGATGAAGAGATCAAAAAGACAAAGATTTCATCTTTGCGAGATGATGCATTTTATTCCAAAAAAAGTTTATCCCTTCCAAATTTTAAATGAACCACCATGTCTTCTTCAGGGACGCGTCAAAAACTTAGATGGAATAAACATCCATTATCTCGCGAAGTTGTATTCTGTGTCTCTTTTATGTACACACACACACACCCCTGCACCCCCCCCACACACACTCACACACATGTATTGAATATCTTTTAATAAGTGACAAAACAAAATGCCATAATACAACTAGAGGTGCCAGGACCATATTTGTTTTATTCCATATTTTGATGTATAAGCTAATAAAAAAATATTGTTAAAAATCCTTATTTTATTGAACAAATTAGACATGAAATACAAAGTGTTTGTGGATCAAGTGGCAGTCATTCATCCATGTCACTTTTTCTCCAGATTTCCCTTCACCAAGAAGTAACGGTTCCTGCATGAATAGCTGCTGTGAGAATTCAGAGAATTCATGCAACCCAGAGGGTTGTTACTGTGACAGCATGTGTGGTGATAATGGAAACTGCTGCTACGACTACTCTTCCGTATGTACTAACCAAGTGAATGGAACGGCCCTACCCCCTGACAATGGGACGTTGTTTCTTCCGACAAATTTGACAGGTACGTGGCCTTATAAATTCTGTGGAAAATTTCCACATGGGTACTTGCAGAGCTGTACCTGGTCACAATGACTGCCTTAAGGGGTTATACAGAGCTTGCAGATTTAAACTCATTTGAATCATTTGCAGGATTCTTGTGGATGCAAGAGGACGGAATAAAGCTTCTTGACTTTTACTTCCATAGTAGCCTGGATATAGGAGCCAGTTATTCTGCCTGCTCTCTTTCAAAGTAGGTCAGGTATACATGTACCTCTTGAATAGGCGCATTATAATTTTCTAAAATTTATGTGTCATGCTCATGATGATGTATTCAAGAGGCTCCCACATAAACATGCACACAGATTATATGCTTATTTGGAGACATAAAATATAGGTCTTTTCAAAACTGAAATAATTTAGGCCTTCATACACAAGGGAAATTGAATTATGGATTACGATACAATTTTTTTACTGTTCCCTACAGTAAAATATCTCAATTTATTTTTCAAGGAAGAATCCTCGGATATTGCCAGGCCAGATATTAACCTAGATTCAAAAAGCTGGATCAATACATGTACAATGTGAGCTTTGGCCAGACTTTAAAGAAAGAAAAATCATAAAAAATGTGCGATCCTAAATGCTAACCCTAAAGCGCCCCGGAACCACATTTTTAGCGATAAATCCGCTGCAAGAAATTTTTTCAACTGCACTACTCACTGACTTTATACTTTCAGGTCTGCTAAAAAATTTTAGACCAAATTTGTGATGCCCAGGTATGCGGTTACGAAATCATGCAACATTATGTAGGTGCATGTCAGACCCAAAATAGCCTAAAAACTGGAATTCATGTACAAATCCAATGCAAAGTGTGTTTTTAGTCAAAATTCATATTTGTACTTTTCCTGATTAAACTTAATTTATTATATATTGTTTAAAGATCAGAATTAGGTTAACAACAATTTCCATTAAAAAAGCAATAAAAAACAAAAAAGTTAAAAAGAACAAAATACATGAAGTGCATTGATAGGAATCCTTGAAAGAGTCTGAATTGAAACCTTGCTGTTAAGGGGCTGTATTTATTTTATGCAAAAGTTAGCATGATTTGTTCATATGAAATACATGTAAGGTCTTATTATTTTGGAAAAATAACCATAAAGCCTTGTAGATTTCATCTCACACTACATGTATCTCTGTTCAAATTTTCGCGTCTCTCTCGAGATCTGCAGAAGAGATACATGTATCAGGAGGGGGTGAAATCCACCCCCTCCCCCTCTCAGATGTGAGATAGGTCCAAATATCCCGGGACATCTAGCTCACTGCTCGAGTCTTGTGTTTTAAGATTAAGCATTTTCCTGTTGAAATATCGTAATCATTTGCAGAAGTGGACCTAGCAAATTCAACCTTCAATCTTAACTCGAGTGAGGTCATCAGGGTTACTTCACCCAACTTTCCGAACAACTACAACAATATGGAGAATATTCTTTTGCGTGTAGTAGCTCCAGCTGGACCTGGCTTGATGTATGTATTTTTTGGAAGTCTTGATATGGAGCCTTGCTGTGATTATGTACGGCTCTTTACTGGCAACTCTGATGCCTTTGACGAGAGTACACAGATACTCCACCTGACTGGTAACGGCACTAGTGGCATTCTACCAGAACAGAGGGTGCTTCCAAACATTTATGTATCAGCGCATCGCTATGTTTGGCTACAATTTGTCACCGATGGCTCCGTCACCCATAAGGGTTTTGAGATCTACTTCCAGTATCTTCCTCCTTTTGGTGAGAAATGAGCTCAAAATTCTTTCCTAATGATAGAAGTTAGTTCCCAAAAGGGGTTTCATTTTTGTCATGGGATATTTTCTTTCTTTCCCCTTGTAGTGACACACCACAAAATACCGCACACTGTGACAAAATTATAATTACATATAAGATAATGATAATAACATAGCTTTTTTTATAGCAGATTTCAGACCTGTAAGGACACGATGCGCTCTTTATGAAATAAAGTTATACATTTCAAATTGAAACGATGCAAATTACTTCATATTACAATTAAACAACATTAATAAGTACATAATGGCTAAAGTACAAGGAATAATCTAATTGAATAGTCCCATTTGAGCATGAGGTGGCTGAATAGTTTCGTAATATTTTCCTATCTCTTTGTCTTCTATTCCCAGATTGTAATCAGAGCTTTCTTTTCCAATGTATGAATGGCCAATGTATTGAAAGAAACTTCGTCTGTGATGGTATCGTCGACTGTGTGGATACATCAGATGAATCTAATTGTGGCAAGTGCAAAGAAAGAAATTTATTCAATACATGAAATTAATGAATTTCTTTGTTTAACCCTTTGAGAGTATTCCTTATCATTTGCAAGAGCCAGAATTTTAAGGGTCTTTCATCGAACAAGCTTTGTGAATGTGTTTAGTGCTCTTATTGATCAAGTTAAATGGACGTTGTAAGTTCCACTTCTGACCAAAGGGTGTGTTCAATGTCGATTTTCAAATTCAAACAGCAAAATGAATCTTCATTGAAAACTCAACTACAAAATGCAGAACACAAACACAATCAACGCTGCACTGTTCAGTGTCAAAGATATAGAGCTGACTGTTTGTCGATCATCTTTACATGTCCCGCTTTTGTTAGCACAGCTTTAGTGCGCAGCTTGACAAATCACAAGAAAGGTCAATTCTGGCACCTGCTTTTGGAAGCTTCCACTGCGAGAGTAAATTGAAAGATGTTTCAAAACTCAATTATGTTCAATGTCGCATTTGCGATGGTGAAGGTTGTACAATGTTTGCTGATCGTTAATTTTTGTATATCAATAATTTTTACATATTGGATCATAGTTTACGTGTTTGCCTCAAGTAATATGTGGAGTGACCAGTGGTTTTATTACTGTGTCATACATGTATGTACTAATTTCTCTCCCTATTATTCATTTGATAAAAATCCTTTCAACTTTCAAATTTATTTGTCTTTTTTTTACAGAATCAACTACTCCATTTCCAGCAGTTCCATCACCACTACCACCAGCAAGAGTAAATGGCTCGTGCTTGAATAGCTGTTGTACCAATTCCAAGTATCCCTGTAACCCAGAGGGCTGCTACTGTGACAGCTTTTGTCATTTGAACGGCAACTGTTGTGATGACAGGGATGCAGTGTGCACCATAATGGAAACGTTTCCAGGTATTTGTATGATTCACCTATCATGGTATCACGCTCTGTATTCGCTTGTCAGTCTGTCTGTCTGTCCGTTAACTTTTTCTTTGTAAACACGATAACTTTAGTTTAACTTAACCTATATAGGCTCATATAATTTGGTGTGCATAATACTAGCATGGATCCCAGGAAGCCTATTGATTTTGAGGTAAGTATTCTTATTATTGTTATCTTTACGATATGTGTTCAAAATCTCCCTCATGCACACACACATACTGTACATGTACACCCTCAATCACACACACACACACACATGTTTACACTAGTACTGTCTCTTACCCCGATGCTCAACCTTTCATAATTTTTCATAATTAAATTACAGTACATCTCGAGCTGGACTACGGAGACACTGCTGTATTAGCCTCACCAAATTACCCTGACAATTACTACAATGACGCTTCGATACCTTGGGTGATCTCTACGCCGCCTGGTTATGGGGTGAGGGCGCACTTTACAGACTTCAGCCTTGAGGAAGGTTATGATTACTTGATTGTTAATGAGGGCCTCGGTCCTAGATTTGAGGAAAGTTTAGAAGTGGCTCGCTTAACAGGGACGTCAGTTCCTTTGAACGTGACATCTCATGGACCTCACATCTGGATAAGGTTCACCACTGATGAGCTAGTGACCGCCCGGGGTTTCAGATTACTCCTGAGTGTCGTGGAAATAGAAGGTACATGTAGGCTTCAGTATCCTCCCGCATCAGTGGCAACAACCTTTTTGAAATAATAGATACCAGTCAATGTTTTGGCCATAACAAGAGGGGTTTTTTAAGTACAAACTCATTGGCAGATAGGTCTGAATGCCTAATGAATTTACTCTATCCAGCCTGTTTCTTGTAGCTTAACTTTTTAGCTTCATTTAAAGACTTTCTTTGATTTTGTGCCTGCTTAAAATAGATTTTAAAAAATTGTTCCTTTTGTCACTCGTAAATGATTCAGTGGGTATTGAACTCTTTCATCACTAATAAAACAAAAAGCAAATGTGTTAAAATCATTTATGTTATGTTTACGAATGAAGATATTTTCCTTGAGCTTCATTTTTTTCTGTTAGTTCATTTATTAAAACAAAAATCTCTTAAACCTTTTAACCAATATACGCTGCAAACTAGTCTTTTTCTTACATGGTTTTGTCTGTCAACATTTCATAGAGAGTTTCCTGTGCCCAAACCAGGAATTCATAGGAATGGACAAACACTGCGATATCATCATCGACTGTGAAGATGGAAGTGATGAACGCTATTGTCGTAAGTGAAATGAGTGACAGGGTTTTTTCACCATGAAATGCCAATTATGGACTGTATATCTTATGAAAAGGAGGAAAAAACAGTTGTAAAGAAAGAATCTTATGATTTCTCAACCTGTATTTTCTTGTGCATCTGTACCCTGCAGAATAGGACAGAAATTGTACAATGACAATAGTTGCGTGCTTATCAATGATGCAGTTTGACCAGATATTTCCATCAATTTGTATGATGTGAATGGGGTAGAGTGTTTATAGCAATTGGGGGTGTAGGACAAAACTGTTGCCCCCGAAAATAGACACTTGACTTCTCAGATTGAATGTATATCAATCTTTTGAAATAGTTGCACTCCTTTACATAGTTTGTGTGTCTGCAACTGTAGTAGACTGTAACTGATTCAAACTCCATTTTTTCATAGCCCCAGATCATTGAATTTCAACTTTTCCTTTGAGTAAAATGAGCTTCTTTTAAGCGTAAGATAATTTAATTATTAATCAATGTATTTATTTCCTCATTCTTTTTGTAGCCATAGTGATGGTGAAGGAAGGTGAAACCGCTACTCTGGCATCGTATGGTTATCCATCAATACATTACTCAAGGGATTTCTCCGTGATTTGGAGTGTATACTCCGATGAAACATCATCAGCTATGATCGTCAACCTGCAGTCGGTTTTCTTAGGGGATCCCTCTGCTTCTCTAGAAGTTATATCAGATGATCCCAGAACATTCAAATATGAATCTTGGCTACTTCAAGGCTATTTGGAACAGGACTACTCCCAGGCCGCAGACAAGGTCTTCCCGTCCGGCGAGGTTCACGTTGAGGCACGTGGATCATACACTGGGATGGCGTTCAAGATGGAAATAGCAACATTGGCAAAGGAAGGTGGGTGGTGAAACAGAGGCTGAAGTTCCGCCATCTGCAATGAAAGATTTTAGTTTTAGTCTTCTGTATATTCCAGTGTGTACATGTACATCTCCTAATTTTTCATACATTGGCTGTTCTTTGTATGCCTGTACCTACTGCAGGTGGGAGCCAGAGGAGAAGTTAGTTTGTGTATATGTAATATATTTTGGTGGAGCAATGGCAGAAGCATTAATTTCATCTGTATGTAGTGGATAGTCCACATACATGCCGTTAAATTCTTACAAGTACTTTCGATGGATAAGTTAGTTTTTAAAGTATTAGCGACCAGTGTCTTGATAACACCCCATTAACGGCACGTAATGGCCCAAATTCATCAAGGTGGTTTTGTAAACCTACGGTTGAATCCATGGTTTACACAGATTTCTTGTATAAATTATGCTTAATTCAGCACCAGCATTGGACATTTTTTGATATATGTGGTAAAATAAGCGTAATTTATACAGGGAATCTGCATATACCATGGACTCAACCGTGTGTTTTCAAAACCAACTTTGTGAATTTGGGCCATTAGGTATGATCCCAGACAGATTATTCCAAAGACTTAAAGATATGACTTTCTGCTTGGTCAAGTACTCAATGTATTCTGATGATTAATTATCATATCAGAGGTGTATGTTATGCTAGGTCCCCTAAGAGAATATAGTGGATGTGTCTTATTTATTTAAAAAACATATGCATATACTCAACTGCGCTTTGATACTTGGTATCATATTATTACCCCTGCCATAGCTGATTCACCATATCGTTGCCAACAAATCAATCCCACCGGGTACCAAGTCACTTCTCCTGGGTTGAGTGCAGCACAATATGGGTACTTTTCTTGCTGAACAAAAGCACATATGATGGCTTGGATTCGAAAACCCATCCCTTGGATTGAAAAAGGAGAGTTGTATTAACCACTAGACATTGATGCCCCCATTATTATCATTATTATTAAATATTATGATCATTATCATTAATATTATTTCATTATTGGATGGAAAGATATGTGGATGGTTGATGTGTTGTGTTACTGCTAAACCTTGACCATTTATCACTTGTTCTGATTTCAGACATCATCATCTGTGGTGATCGGCTGATCACTGAAACCAACTATTGTGATGGAACTTTAAACTGCCTGGACAAGGTAGATGAAGAATCATGCGGTATGTTCTGATCAATGAGATTATAACCTCAGTGTTCTTCATTTTCTACTCTTTGTTTTTCTTTTGGGATTTTTTTATTGCTCTTTTTATTTTTATTGGTTCGCATAATTTCATCGCTGCCATCAACATATTTTTAAAGATATCGTTTGAAATGAAAGCACAGTTCCTACATGTAAGTAATTTAGTATAACTTATTCTTGTTTGTGACATCGTTAATATATAACATTTTAACATGATATGAGGATGCAGTGTTGATATGGAATCATACCAGCTATTTGTGAATTGGTTGTGTAGTCATTTCAGTGAAATTTCATTAAAAGTGCAACAAGAGGTAAATAACATGAAAAAGCTAGTCATTTATTTTCTTTTAATAAACGATATAGATGTTTAGATTCTACTGCAGTTACTAGCTTAATATATGTGTATGACATTTCACACATCAAAGATAAAAAAGATGTATGTGTATAGTTATTCAGTAAGTTGGTGTTATGTGAACCAAGTGCCGTTTGATATGCCATAGTTTTGTATTCTCTCATATCTTATCCTGACTGATATGTTTCACTCTTTGAAATTAATCACTTGAATTTAATACATTTGCAAAGATATGCACTCTCCTAAACATGGGGACTTCTCCTGAAGTTGTCAAGAACACACCTCAGTCAAAACGTCAAATTTTGGTGGTCCTTTTTAAGACTTAACACATGTCCACAAAAGATCTCACTGTGTGCCCTGAAACATCTGCACTGGGTCATTCATTGCTATGGAAACTTTAAGATGTTACCTTAAAGAGAAGCATTTTTTTTTTCACTTGTAAATCCAGATCCGATGGAAGAACTAAACATTGGCATTGGGGGCAGGTTCATCATATTACCTACATGGTTTAGTGAGTACTTCGATTCAACCAAACCTTTCCAGCTCACTTGGAGATTCATAGGAGCAAGTCCCGATATGAATCTTCTTATCAAGGTCCGGGGTCTTGTTCTTGAGCCTGAGGATACAATGACATTAGGTTCAGGAACTGATTTACAGAACCATGAAAGCATCATATTTAAGGTATGATGTTATTTCAAAGGATTTTTCAATTTTACAAAACACTAATCACAAAAGTAGGACTGCTGAAGTCAACCATCTTTTATTTACTGTTTGTTTCATTTTATGAAATATCAAATCAATTATTTAAATTCAGATATTGTATTTTTTGGTGTGAGTTCATAATAAAATTCTTCATTTTATCATTATACATGTAAGATAGAACAATTGCTAAGATGTGATTGTATTTTAGATCACAATTTATGATTTTTTAAAGATAAAAAATATAGCAAATACCAAACTTACATGTAGTCGAATTGAATTCTGTTTTAAGTTTGTAAACATCAAATGATTTCTATATCATAGATATTATAGTATATCTTGTATGCAGAATATGCAATACATGTATATTCATGCTTATATAAGGATATAAAACCTGCCTTTGTTTACTTTGAATTTGGCATTACTTTCAATCATAATTTGATGAAATACCACAGAAAGAAATAAGTGCATATATGTAGGGGAAGGCGGGGTAAGTTGAGCATAGGGGCAAGTTGAGCCACCAGCCCCAGGCCAATAATGAATGAGTCAGACATTGTGGTGGTGTCATGTATTGATGACCCATAGCATAACCCCTAACCCCACCACATTGTTTCCAACTTTGAAACAAAAAGTAGTTTTTTAGAGGGAAAAATGTGAATTTCAGCCAAAAAAGTAAAAAAGAGTGTGAAATAGATAAGTGCTTTATAAACACGTCTTTAAATATAATAAAGACATGATAACAACATTATTAGTCCAGGTATGGATCTTCATTCTTGTCATAGTCTTTTATATGATGGATGCATAATAAATGTGTGGATACAAAATTATCGCACTAAGTTCGGACTGGGGTAAGTTGAGCCAAACAGCATGGGGCAAGTTGAGCCATGGAAATTCCTATGGTAATGTATCTTAAAAAAACAAACAAACCATAAAAATCGATTGAAATACAGGCTGAAAGGAGCAAATTAACATGACTGCTCTTTTCCTTTTACAGGATGTTAGTATTTAAATAGAGAATTAGCTAGTGAAAAGACTTTAAACAAAACATTGACATGCTGGTTCTCCCCCCATACATTTTGTACATAGTTTTTGTGGCTCAACTTACCCCAGAAGGTGGCTCAAACTTACCCCATATATGGGGCAAGTTGAGCCATTTGACATCGGTTTTTTCAAAGGTCACGATGACTTTCAGTGTTGGGGTAGAAAGTTATATATAGGTGGAAAATATTTCAGAAGAATGAAATTTCAAAGCAAGGTACTTATTTCGACAAGATTATTAATCATATCAATTCTAACATGCAAAAAGCAAAAACTGTCACAACTTACCCCGCCTTCCCCTACATACATATATGTAACAACATTTGCATTTGTATATTCTGTGGATACACTAACATGGCTACACATGAAATGATTACTTGTTTCTTAATCTTTAAAAAAGTGTTTAGTCTGATTACAATTTGCCCTGATATCTTATTGAAAAATAAGTTGATTCCTACTATTTGTATGAACATTCCATTTTCAGCTTGAATCAGCATATTTTGATGCCTCTAGAGAATCCTTACCAGATATTGTACTTCGACTTCAATCTCTTTGGATTCGATATGAGAGGGTTTCTGGTGGCTTTTCTGCAGAGAGCTTTTTCTTTGAGGTCCATGGTGTCAGCGATGATTCATGTAAATCACTATTTGTCTTTAATTCTTTTGTAGATGTAATAACTTTTTCTTTTTAATTTGCCAGAATAGTACAGAAATATTGAAGGAATTAATTATTCCATTATCATTGTTATATGTATTTCTGCTGTCAGTTCCCCACCCCCCTTATATACATTGAAAGTAATAAAAATTCTAGGGATGAAAATAAATAGGTAGATAAATAAAATAAAACAAAAGTCAAGTGGCAATAGTAGATCTATTACACATCATGAAAGTAAATTTTGATTGGATACATGGTGACATATCTTGCCGATCAAATTCTGGTCTTAGTTACGGCAATGTACAAATGAACAAGCATGAAATAATCATCACCAAATATTTTGTTTCAGGTCTTATATTTTTTTTCAAACCTCCCAAACACTTTTGAAAATTATAAGTAAATATTAAAGGGCATTGCCATTAGTGACCAATTAAAATAGCTGCTATTCATAAGGACCGCTAAGTGCACTGCACACCTTACTATCAGTCTGCGACTTGATTTTTGAATAATTAGCTAGCTGTTATTCGTGCCGTATCTTAAGATATGGATCATCTTACTCTAGAAAGTTATAAATCATTATCTACACTGATGTTCAAATCCATGACAATAGTGCTCTTGTAATAGCATAAATGTAAATTAAATACCTAATTGCAATGGCATCACAGCAGTCATACGGTATGCTACAATTTGAAACATATTAAATTAAAGGCTTGCAATCATCCAGAAGTTTGGTATTGGTATTTTTAATTTGAACCTCGAGCATATACATTCTCTTCATTCATATTTTCTCAAAAATAAAGAAAATGCCATTTGTTCCAAAATCGGATCCTAGACCACTCACAAGATGCGTGGTGGCCATTAGTCGTAAACTTTATCATGACCTGAATATTAGCTAGTCATAAAATTTAAATGATGTCTCTGTTAATGTATTCATGAGGACCATTATTCTTAACTTGATAAACTCACAGATCTGTGTGAAGCTGATCAAATACCATGTTCTGGAGTATTCGCAGGATGCTACAATGAGCAAGATACATGTAATGGGGTTTTCGATTGCTTCGATGGGGAGGACGAAGATGGCTGTGGTAAGTTTTTAATCATGACAATCATTCCCATTTTTAGCCTGAGATGACGAGTTCTTTACTGTTTGAAATAAGTTCACTAGCTATTATTCATTATATGCTTTCTTCCTTTTCCCTATAAGTCCATTTGTTGATAGCTCTGAAACATCATACCGTTTCTCACGTTTCTAGAGTAGAAACTTGAGAGATAATTCAGTCTCTTCAAAGTTTAGGGCTACATGTATATCTGCATGCTTAAGCAAGCTACTTGGTAATTGCAATATTTTTAACCCCTACATGATAATTCTTGTTAATTTTTTTTACCTCTTTCCTCCTGTTTAAACTTATTACCGAATTAAATATATTTCATTCTATTTCTCCATTCCTATTCCTGAAGAGTGTCCAAGTATTTGGGAAGCAAGGTGCACCCTACCGACCTTGGGAAGTGTTTGCCTTCACCGTCTTGACTTTTGCGATAGACATCCTCAGTGCATTGATGATGAACTTGATTGCAGTAAGTGTTTTATATCAAAGGCCATCCCCTTTTCACAGCTGTGGAAAGAGCAGAACAGTAGAAGTAGATATAGGATCCTATAATGAATAGGGAATTTGTGATGTACGGTGGGAATCGGAGGATAACAAAGACTGAAAGAAAGCATGCAAAAATGGCAATGTTAGACATTTCATGCCCAGTTGGAAGACGGTATACACCGAGGCATTCCATTATGCATCCACGTTTTGGGTGATTCTCCAATTTGATCACAATGATTAAAATATATTTATTTGTAATGAGCTTAAGAATACTTTGTGGATTTATGATTAGTATGGAAATACTCTTCTCAGTGATTCCTTTTGATAATTTTTGCATCTTGCATTTGGATAGGTATGCATACATGGCAGGGAAAATATTAACCAAGCTGTGCATTCCAAGCAAGATGTTCATGCTCTTCTAGAAGTTAAAATTTGCTATTGATGACAGATATTTGTCATATTGATTTTTGGTCATCTATTAAGTCTGGTTTTTGTCTCACCTACATAGCAGAGTGAGACTATAGGCGCCGCTTTTCCGGCGGCGGTGTCAACATCAAATCTTAACCTAAGGTTAAGTTTTTGAAATGACATCATAACTTAGGAAGTATATGGACCTAGTTCATCAAGTATTACTGAACATCCTGTGTGAGTTTCAGGTCAAATGATCAAGGTCAAAGGTCATGTAAGGTCAATGAACTTTGGCCATGTTGGGGGTATCTGTTGAATTACCATCATATCTCTGTAAGTGTATTGGTCTAGTTCATAAAACGTGGAAATAGAGTAACCAAGTGTCACTGAACATCTTGTGCGAGTTATAGTAGTTTTCAAAGTCAGCACTGCTGCTATATTGAATCGCGTGATGTAGGTGAGACCGCCAGAGGCATTCCACTTGTTACAAAAATTGTCTCCCTCCTTTTCTCTTACTCTTTTTTGTTCTCTTTCACTTTCTCTTACTCTTTCCACATTGTGCTGCACTCAATCCAGGTGAGGTAAATGGGTACCCAGTAGGAAGAAATTCCTTGAATGCTTGAGCGCCTATATGGCAGCTCGGCTACAGCCGGGGTGATAATATACCAAATGTAAATTGCAGTAGAGTATGTTAGTATAGTAGCTGCGCTGTAGAAATGGTACATATTGTTATATTTGACAAGTAATATAATGCACATGTAAGCCATGGAACATGGTTACTTCGTTCAATTCATATTCAAATTCAGAAATATGATTCTCAACGACATTCCTAAGATACAATCAAATTGCCCGATGTTTTAAAACAGAAAATGAAAATCAACATCCATGTTTTATCTCATATAGCTTTTGAATGTGACAACGGGCGGATTATCGCAGAGAGGTTTGTGTGCGATGGATTCAATGACTGTGGAGACAGCACTGATGAACATCAGCATTGTGGTATCAATCAGTTTTATTATTCATTCAGGGTTTTTAAGCATATGAACAGCAACTTTTCTATTACTTGGAATATGCCTACATGACTTTTGTAATGTGATGTAATATAATATACATGTAATATAAAATATAAAATGATAAATATTATTTAACTGAAAATGAAATCAGTTATAAAAGGAAAATATTGTTCAGCTCCATCTATTACCGAGAAATGAAATGCTGTATTATAACCTAATTTACTTTTGGTTTCTAGAGATTGAAATTTAAGGTTTTTTTTTTGTTTTAATCAAGAGATACTGTCTGTGTTGTTGGCTCCCTGTTTCCAATTTGCAAGTGCACTGCCATAAAACTATATTGCCTTATTTCTTAATACCTAATTCGAGGACTGAAAATGCTTACTTGTTTTAATGAACACCTTGGGTATGTGGCTGTATTTTTTTCTATAAAGAGAAGGGATTAAATCTTTATCATTGTTTCCCAGCATTTATTTGAATCAGACATACTGTACATAAGAAAAGGCATACAGGTATAAACTTATGTCAGTGAAGAAACTGTTGTTGTAGTTGGTGGAACTCTTATCAGATGCATTATTATCCAACAAAATCATTATCAGATGTTGTTTGAAGGTTTGCATGGTGGCATGTACAATTGCTGATGTGGTTTACGGTACACCATGTGGAGTGTTATAGAAGCAGTGGATAGAAGAAGAGAAGGAAGTGGATAGGCGAGAAAGTGGAGATTGGAGAATAGAGTATTCTATCACTCCTGAAGACGGACAGTCAACCTGTCCGAAACGTCGAGTCTCTCTACTACTCATCATCTCTACTCGCCGACGCAAGCCAGCATCTCCTCATCAGCTCTACTACTCGAGCTGTTCTCACTCAACATTCCTTCTGGTTTACAGTCCTTTTCAGGACTATTCTCAAGAAAGAATACTCTATTCTCAAATCTCCACTTTCTCGCCTATCCACTTCCTTCTCTTCTTCTATCCACTGCTTCTATAACACTCCACATGGTGTACCGTAAACCACATCAGCAAAAATCATTATCATTACCAAAATTATTTCAAACATTAGTCTTTTTTTACTGTTATCATCATTATCATACTAATTATCAAACTCATTTTTTTTTCAGTTGATGGAAATCAAATACAGTACAATAATTTTCATTTATTTTGATGTATGATTTTGTTGTCAATCTGATGGGGTTATAATGTTGTCATGATCAATTTTTACATTTACAGCCTGTGCTTCCCATCAGTTTGACTGTGGCGAGAGATGTATCCTAAAGAATGATGTATGTAATGGCTATGTGGATTGTGCCAATGGCAAAGATGAAGAGGACTGCTGTAAGTAATACAAAGACAGTATTTCTAGTTAGGTGCAACACAATACATGTAGCTACCTACATGTACATTGACATTATTAATGAAAGTGTTTCATAATTTTTTTTTTTAAATCACTATAAAGAGATGGTAAATGATTTGAATATGGAAAGACATCGAAAGACAAATGGGATGGTATCGTAATTTCATACAGGCAGGCTAACATCGTGGTGGCATCTTTTTATTTTCAATGGATGACAGGGCCTGCTAACTTCTGTCTAACTGTAATTCCTTGTGCTGATCTGTGTTCAGGGTGACCAGTTGCTCCATGCTGTTTGATGAGGGTGTCTGTTCTGCTGATCTTTTGCGTTTGAAGTAATAATTTGGCTCCTACAAGTCGTATTCTTGTTGATACATTCTGCTCGTGTCGAAGATTATAGGCTTTAGAAGCCAAGCGACCCCTCTCCCTCTTCAGGTTGGGCAGGTCTGTGTGAATGGTAACATGGGAAAGGCAGGGTTGGCATTGTGAACTTGGCCCTTTAGAGGAGAATAGGTAGCGGAAACTGGGGTGGTGTATCTGGAAGGGGGTGTGACAGGGGCGTCAGTTGATGCGACCATGAGCATCTGTACCCCAGTGCGATTTGATCGGGCTCATCTAGGTTGGCATTCAAAAGCGTTGAGGCGATCATGTTCCGGCATCTTTACAAATCGGATGATGATGGGATCAGGCAAAGCAAAGTTGGGATTTCCATTGTGATGTTTTGAAGATGGTATCCTATCTGCGTTTGTGATGGGAATCTGGGCAGCTTCTTCCCGGGTTATTCTTAGAAAATTACATAACATGTCTTGACCAACAGCAAATATATATTCAGGTTTGTTTTCTTGCACACCTAGCACAATAAATTTTGCTATCTGTCATGCATCTCCAGTAAATTGAGGTTAGTTTCCAAATTTTCCATGATTTTGTCAATCTCACTTTTGAGTACTTGGAGGTTATCCTTTTCAATGTTAATTATTTTTATCATGAGCAAATGAAACACTATGAGTTTGGAGACTGTCTTTGGTAGATGAGAGGTCTCATTTGATGGCATGTAGTTTGTCGATTGCATTATCTAATTTGGAGTTGACTTTGTTGACTTCCATCGTCAATCTGGTGAACACGGACTTTAACTCTCCAATGGCCTTGATGAATGACAATCGGCTTTTGGTGGGCCATGCATCATGTGATTGTAATCTTGTCGGTTTGGCGTCATATATGGGAGCTTTGTGGGCTTTCTCTTGACCAATTTGATGGGAGTGCATTCCATTTTGTTAAAAGATGCAGAGATTTTCACTGATTTCTTTGGATCTGGTAGTTTACATTAGTTGTAATTATTTTTTCTTGGCTCATGTCTAAAACTTCCTTGTAGCTTGATAAGTATATTCCTTACATAACAGGAGGAGAGCTTGCTGAAACATGTCCATCTCCTACGAAGTCATAGCCTTGAAAAACCCATGCTCAAAGGTCAATAGTGTTAGGTGATCGTCTCCGGAAAAGAGCCCAAAATAATTAAAATATAATATTTAATGTGAGTAGATTTACATAGAAGTGTTTATTCCAGATGTGTACCCACTTAAAGTTTGATTATGCTTTAGATTACTTTCATTTGACCATGACTTCATCTGTTATTATAGTATTATTATCTTTTTATATTAGAGTGATATATAAAAAACATCAAAAGTGCATTTTTCTTTTTTCCCACTCTTTTTCAATTTCCATCATTTGTTCCATCATATGCTTTTCCATTCTCTTGCTCTCTATTTGACTCTTCCCCAATTATCATTTTTAATCCTCTTTCCTTGCCTTCATCTTCCCAATGCAGTTTGTTCCAGTTTTGAGTTTGAATGTGGTAACCATGGGAACAGATCTTGTGTGCCTTTCTGGAAATTATGTGATGGAAAATATGACTGCGAAGACGACCTCTTGGATGAACAAGAAGAAAATTGCAGATGTAAGCCTTATGACTTTTTTCATATCAGAAATTTTGAGAGAAAAAAAAGGATGTGTAGGTTTCTATTCAGTTTTTTGGAATTGATATTGACATTTTCATTTTAAAGCAATTTTTTATATTCTTTCAATGGAATGACATTAAATGTTAAAATGATTATACAGTGCGTATCAAAAATAAGTTTACACTTTGAAAAAGACCTGTGAATTAAAAAATATACAACATGTGGGTATTTTTTTCACATATAATCTTAGATTTGAGTCTCCTCTATCCAATGAAAGTAAAAGTTTTGACAGAATGTTACACTTGAGTGAGCACTGTCCATTTTTGTAAAGCTCGCATAAATCTGTTTGCGCAGAAATGCTCGTTTTCACGCTGTGTCAAGTGGAAAGGGCGAAATTAAACTTACCCTGTGACACATTTCTCATACATTTCCCTTGCACTTTTAGTCAATTGAAATAAAACGGATACATTCAAGCATCTTGTAACAATTTTGCCGCCCAAATTGACATTTTAACACTTAGTAAGCATAACCTTTAACCTTTTTGTGCCAGCTGGATCTTGGGACATAACTGAATCTGAACAAAAGTCTATTTCAGACATCTCTAGCATTTTTTCACTAAGTTTTTATCATTTAAAGTGGGTTTACTTTTCATTTTTCATTTAATACTTGTTTCTCCACACTTTTCCCAAATTTGACAATGATTATCAAAATGAAAATCATGCCTTAGCCATTTCATGTAAATTACAGCTCAGTGTAAAGCAAATATCGTCACGATGGCCTCAGTATGTGGGGAAGTGGGGTTGGGCGAAATGCACTCTTCGAAGTTTTTTTGGCAAGGAAACAAGTTTGAAAGGGTAAAAGATATCTTCAAATCAATTTTCCTATCTAAATTACATATGTTCTTCATGATTAAGGTCTACTTTTATCCGCATAACTATTTCAAAGTTCTGCGCAAATCATTTTTCACTAACTTTTCAAAAGTGAGTGGTGCTCACTCAAGCAAAAATATTTTTCGACAGTTATATCGTCATTTGTTTAAATGGATTTGTACCAATGTTAAAGTGTGGAAAAATCTTCTGGAAATTACATATGTACGTATAATTTTACAGGATTTTTTCAAAGTGTAAACTTTTTTTTGATACGCACTGTATAACAGGTTTGTGTTAAATGCATACATTATGAAATATTCCATGATCGTATACATTCAAACAAAGTAATATTTAATATACATAAATTTTACATTATTTTCATAGACTGTCCTGGAAATTATTTCCAGTGCCTGGATTTTTCGGGGTGCCTGGCAGTTGACCTGGTCAATGATGGTTATCCTAATTGCATTGATGGTAGCGACGAGTCAGAATTTGATAACTCTACTCTGAATGGGACAATCACTAATCAAACAGAATCAGTATCCACTTTGAGACCAGAACCGAAGCATACAACAGCAACCATAGTGGAGCCAACATGGGAACCTGAACCAGAACCGACATGGAGACCAGATCCAGAAGGTACGCAAAGACCAGAACCTGAACACACATGGGAGCCGGAACCAGAACCAACATGGGGGCCGGAACCCGAACCAGAATCCGAGCCCACTTGGGCACCTGATCAAGGTATATACATGATACTGAAACCTCACCTACAAAGTTACTTGTACTAGAAATCACTTTAACCCTAAAAAGAAAGACTGAATCCCCCCTCAACATTTTTCACAATAAATCCACTGCGCAAAATTTTTTGATTGCATCGTTCACCGACTTCTTACTTTCAATACAAGTCTCGCACAACTTTTGAGACCAAACCAAGAGTCTGTCTAGCAAAATTAACATTTTAGGGGAATTATTAAGCAAATTTTTTTTTCCTTGATATTTGAAGAATGTGGTCGTCGGCCGGCTGTCGAATTGCATCGGGTAACACATGGACAGGACGTAACCAGTTTAGGCTCATGGCCTTGGCAGGTTTCTCTCTACTGGAATGATATATTTCTTGGTGCTGGCAGCATTATTAGCCCAGACTGGATAGTAACTGCTGCTCACTGTGTGTAAGTCTACGGTTATTTACCCCTCAAAATTACAAATACGGGTGGGTGTTTCATAAAGCTGTTCGTAAGTTAAGAGCAAATTTGAGTATGACTGGTGATCATTTATTGTGATAAAAATGATATACAACAGAATATTCATTGGCGATGGTTTAGCACTTAAGAATGGTTCACCAGTCATTCTTAAAGTCGCTCTTATTTTACAAACAGCTTTATGAAACGTCCCCCTGATTCTTCTATTGGTCATTCAAATTTATCAGAGATACAATTTCAAAGATAGTGGATCAGATATGGGGGGATGCATCAAATGCCTCAACAGAGAATTTTGGATCCATTAGGTATCGATGTAAACATTTCACCAAAGAAGTTCATTGTATGTTGAGAATGATTCAATTAATATGAGTCGTGTTTGTCATCGTGGTCTCCCATTTCATCTGTCAGTTTACAGAACAGTACCACAATTTCTACTTGTATAGAATTATTTATTGTATCATTCATCATAAGAAAAGTCAGCCCAATTTACACCGATAACAGATAGACTGTTAGAAGTGGATAATCCTTCAGCCATGTCTCAGGTGCCAATAAACCTTTTTAAGTGAAATCATCCTTTGGTCAAATCGATGGGGTTTTATTTAGGCTTTTGTTTCTTCATTTTCTAGTGATTTACCACCTGGCAACTTCACAATCCAAGCAGGATCCTTGTCGCCTCTACTGAACTCTGGTGGTGCCATCCATGAGGTTGGGCAATACTTCCAACACCCGCTGTACAGTCGCGAAGGATTGACCCATGACATTGCAGTAATCAAGTTGAAGCAACCGCTTACTTTTACCAATGAAATTGGACCGGTCTGCCTCCCATCTCCTGATGATGTTTTAGAAGTTGGTTCTTATGTCACCTTCACAGGATGGGGTAGCTACACTAGACGATACAGTGAGTACAACACACTTTCAGTATTTTCACATTAGAAAACATCATTACTCAGTTTTTAGTCATAATTTGGTATGTTTGTTCACTGAAAAGCTTCATCTGATTGGTGTGTAGACAAGAGGAAACATTCTTTATTCCACACTCCTAAATTTCAGTTACATTTATTTACCTATACACTGATTACCTTATCCTTAGACCCCTTTGAATATAACTTGAAATCGGACATCTACATTTACATTTAGTGCAATCATTTTCAATTTGATAATCCCTATTCATTTTCTGATTCGATTATTTTCATGCAAATTTTACCAGTATTTCCAGAGCGTCGGTTGGTTGGGCGGAGGGACCATTCGGTCACAGTGATTAAGTTTGCTCTCCTCTTCCCTGGCCACCAACTGATGCACTGGGCAAACTGCTATCTAATATTGCACGTACCTGTATAATTTTTATGTCATTTTATTTAATGTTTGATATTGCTTTGTAAATCTTAATATGTTTGAAGTGCTAAATAAATGATAAATAAATAAATAAAATAACTCATGGAAAATTGACCGTTTTTTGCAAGCTCTCTTTTGCTTAGGCTGCAAACTTCATCAGCCCTTTGTCGTAGCTGGCGCTGTTATATTGTATATCTAGGAGAGACATTTAATTGTTTTTTGATTGTGTAATAAGACAAAATGTTATCATTTGTATTGTAACAAAATTTTATCCTTTATACAGACTCTCTCTGTCTACATACTGGACCTTTCATATAAACCTATATCAGCATATTATGCTGAACCAAGTTTATATGGAAGTATTGAAAATGCTATTCCACCCACCTGACACACACACACACCCACCCAACCACCATCACCCACATACACTTTATACATGGCTTATACAGAGTGCCAATGCGTTCAAAAAGTATGCGGACTTATTTGGAAACACATCTATCGTACGTGTACGAATCTCACAGCGGCCTGGCATCCTTTGGCAAGGCGCCAACCAACACTTTGCCACACTCTCCACCCAGGTGTTAAATGGGTATATGTTAGGATGTGAAAGCCTATGTAGTATTAGAACTCTTGTTGGAATGCTCCACAGGGTAGTGGAGAAAGTATTTACACTATGTGCAGGCATGTCAGGATCGATGACCGGGGTTATGCTCATTGCAATGTAAAGCACTTCTTAGAAACAGAATGTAATAAGCACTACTTTATATAAATGTCATTATTATTTTTGTTATAATAGTTAACACAGTGAGCAGCCTTATACCGGCATAAACCTTTGATTTCTCATCTCACAGGCCCCCAACCTGACTATCTTCAGGTAGCTCGTATGCCTGTGATACCAAATGACATTTGTCAGAGAAACATTGATGTTTTACGTGTCCTACCTTCAATGTTCTGTATGATGTACCCGGACGGATACAATGGCCTTTGTACAGTAAGATAGCGCTTTTTTTCATCACTTGTCACTGTTCCTCTTTAGCCCATCAAGAAGATCGTACAGTACACAATGGGCTTACTATCAAATTTTGGTCAATATTATTACAAACATTGTAATATATTATTTGGTTTGAAGATTTGAATAGCTGTTCCACCTTATGAAGTAAAAAAAATATAGATGAATTAGTGTCTTTAATTCTTCACTTTATACATGTAGTTTCAAGAATTGAAGAAACTTCAAAAATTGTGAACCAGGGCGGCGATCATCCCCTTGATCAAGAAGTGACGGGAAAGGGGAAAAAACATCAGTTTAAAAAGTGTGAAGGTGAACTGCATACCCTCAGCATTCATTCATTTGGGATTTTTTTTTTAAAATGTGCCCCCTTTCAAATTACACTGGAACTGTTCCAGGGTTATGATTGGACTGATATTTTCCCCTTGTGCTTCTGTTACATTTCCCTTGCGTTGCCCGCAGAGCGAGTTGAAAACAACCAATTTCTTTATTTTTATTCAACCCCCTACATGGTACTGGTAAAAATATGTTGAAACTGATGTTTTCCAACTCGCCATATGGCGGCTGTAAGGGTAATGTCACTGCTCCATTAATAGTCATGACGTACATGGGACTCAAGATTTGTGAAAATATTAGTAATACAACTTCAGTGGTTCTGATACAGGGGCATACCCGTAAAATGATTGTCACAAGGCAACTAAGAAAAAAAGGGGTCATCAAAATGTTATCATAGGGCAATTCCCCCACCTTCGCCCCATGCCTCCCATTCAGATATGCCTAGTATTCTGTTGTTTATAACTAAACATTGAATGATTCAACCAAGCAGGGGGACAGCGGTGGACCCGTCGTTCAGCAGTTCGGTGGTAGATGGACACTTGTTGGCGTTACCAGCTGGGGTGAGGTCTGCGGTGGAAGGTACAAGCCTGCTGGTCAGACCCGTGTCTCAAGTTTTATGGATTTCATTATTGATACAGTCCGTGCCAACTAAAGTCAAGGGCTTGCATTTGCACGTAAAAAGGAAATGACATCGGCAAGTAGCACAGAGATCGATTGTTTTGAATGGATTTTGTACATGTTGTGTTGAAATACCATATATTCCAAACTTTCCAACAAACGGGGGATATTATATATTTATAACATTGTCAATTCAACAAGTGGAATGCCTCTGGCCATCTCACCTGCATCACGCGGTTCAATATAGCAGCAGTGCTGACTTTGAATACTACTCTAACTCGCACAAGATGTTCAGTGATACATGGTTACTCTTATGTCCACTTTTTATGAACTAGACAAACTTACAGAGATATGATGGTTATTCAACAAAAAACCCCAACATGGCC
The DNA here is from genome assembly GCF_018143015.1 of Lytechinus variegatus. Classification (NCBI taxonomy): domain Eukaryota; kingdom Metazoa; phylum Echinodermata; class Echinoidea; order Temnopleuroida; family Toxopneustidae; genus Lytechinus; species Lytechinus variegatus. Next base: position 8,864,425 of record NC_054749.1, read on the forward strand.
AAAGTTCATTGACCTTACATGATCTTTGACCTTGATCATGTGACCTGAAACTCGAACAGGATGTTCAGTGATACTTGATTACTCTTATGTATAAGTTTCATGAATCAGATCCATAAACTTTCAAAGTTATGATGGTAATTCAACAGATACACCCAATTCGGCCAAAGTTCATTGACCTTTGACCTTAATCATGAGACCTGAAACTTGCACAAAATTTTCAGTGATGCTTGATTACTATTGTGTCCAAGTTTCATGAATCAGATCCATAAAATTTCAAAGTTATGATGGGAATTCAACAGATATCCCCAATGCGGCCAAAGTTCATTGACCCTAAATGACCTTTGACCTTCGTCATGTGACGTGAAACTCATGTAGGATGTTCAGTGATACTTGATTAACCTAATGTCCAAGTTTCATGAACTAGGTCCATATATTTTCTAAGTTATGATGACATTTCAAAAACTTAACCTCAGGTTAAGATTTCGATGTTGATTCCTCCAACATGGTCTAAGTTCATTGACCCTAAATGACCTTTGTCCTTGGTCATGTGACATGAAACTCTAAAAGGATGTTCAGTAATACTTGATTAACCTTATGGCCAAGTTTTATTAACTAGGTCCATATACTTTCTAAGTTATGACGTCATTTCAAAAACTTAACCTCAGGTTAAGATTTGATGTTGACGCCGCCGCCGTCGGAAAAGCGGCGCCTATAGTCTCACTTTGCTTCGCAGGTGAGACAAAAATGATGATAATTTAACTAATTTTCTACAATTTATCACACTTAAGCTTCTACATGTCACATGTCTTATGGATGCAGTACCTTTCTGAAATGCCGCCCCCCCCTCGTGTGTATAGAAGCTGATTTTTCAGCGAGGGTAGTCATCTCTCAGAACTTGGCTTCATTGTTTTGATGATTGATTCATACATTATACCATTTTTGGTATAATGACGTCATAACTTAGAAAGTATATGGACCTAGTTAATAAAACTTGGCCATAAATTTAATCAAGTATTACTAAACATCCTATCAGAGTTTCATGTCACATGATCAAGGTCAAAGGTCATTTAGGGTCAATGAACTTAGACCATGTTGGAGGAATCAACATTGAAATCTTAACCTGAGGTTAAGTTTTTGAAATGTCATCATAACTTAGAAAATATATAGAACTAGTAAATGTAACTTGGACATAAGGTTAATCAAGTATCACTGAACATCCTGCATGAGTTTCACATCACATGACCAAGGTCAAAAGTCATTTAGGGTCAATGAACTTTGGCCGAATTGGGGATATCTTTTGAATTCCCATCATAACTTTGAAAGTTTATGGATCTGATTCATGAAACTTGGACATAATAGTAATCAAGCATCACTGAACATTTTGTGCAAGTTTCAGGTATCATGATTAAGGTCAAAGGTCATTTAGGGTCAATGAACTTTGCCGAATCGGGGGTATCTGTTGAATTACCATCATAACTTTGAAAGTTTATTGGTCTAGTTCATTAAACTTGGACATTAGAGTAATCAAGTATCACTGAACATCCTATGCGCATTTCAGGTCACATGACCAAGGTCAAAGGTCAATGAACTTTGGCCGAATTGGGTGTATCTGTTGAATTACCATCATAACTTTGAAAGTTTATGGATCTGATTCATGAAACGTGTACATGAGAGTAATCAAGTATCACTGAACATCCTGTTCGAGTTTCAGGTCACATGATCAAGGTCAAAGGTCATTTAAGGTCAATGAACTTTGGCCATGTTGGGGTTTTTCGTTGAATAACCATCATATCTCTGTAAGTTTATTTGTCTAGTTCATAAAAAGTGGACATAAGAGTAACCATGTATCACTGAACATCTTGTGCGAGTTAGAGTAGTATTCAAAGTCAGCACTGCTGCTATATTGAACTGCGTGATGCAGGTTAGAAGGCCAGAGGCATTCCACTTGTTATAGTTTAAGCATCCGTTGAAATGATCATACAGACTGTGTGGATTTTTTTTTCTGTGAAATCTGCCAAATAAAAGGGAGGAAGTGAGAACTTGTTGTTTTGAAACATCATGATAAGATCCAAGGTCAAAAAATAAAAAAGGAAAGTGATCTTATAAAAAGCCTCATATTTAATTTCATATTAAAGAGACAAAATGACAGTGCATGCTACAGTGTCTGAACACCTATGTCTATTTTTACGATTATCTCTAGATAAGTCCTGTATGTCAACTCCGAATTAAACTTAGTGTCAACATGGGTTAAGGCCAACAAATTATCCCTAAATCTAGAGAAAACTAATTTCATGTTATTTAGTAACACATTTAATGAACTACCTTATCCAATTATAATAGATAACATACAAATAAAACAGGTAATTACAACAAAATTTTTAGGTACATTCATTGATGACAAACTTTTATGGAAATATCACATTACTAATACATGTAAGGTAATATCTCGAAATGTTGGTGTAATAAACAAGCTCAAATGGGTATTCCCTTACAAACATTCTAAAATCTTTATTTTCAACATTAGTTTTACCCCACTTGAATTACGGAATACTGGCCTGGGGCTGGGAACAGTGCAACATATATGTTAAATAAAGTATTACTCTTACAAAAAAAAGCTATGCAGATCATAAGTCACGTTGATCTTAGACATCATACAGACCGTTTTTTCCACTCAAACAATATTCTAAAAATTTGCAACATTTTTTTAATCAAATCTTGTGATTCTCATGTATCAGTATAGCAACCAAGGGTCACCCTCCATTTTTAACAACATATTTCGAGTCAATAATGAAATTCACCGTTACCCAACTAGACATCAATATCTATCACCTGCCAAAGACTCGTACGGCATTTACACAGAACACTCTTATATTTATTGCCCTCAAATTTTTTAATTCCCTTCCCCTGAATACAAGAGAGAGCTTAAGTATAGGTATATTTCAATTTAAAGTTTAAAAAATCACTACTTGCCCCATACTCACAACAAACCTCAATTACTTGATAATTATACAGATCCCACCTCCCACCGACCCCTTTCCCCATTCCCTTTTACTTCTTTCTCCTTGGCCCCCGTGAATTGTTCTATTTTTGTTTGCTTTTCTTCTTTTATCACCCACGACCATGCATTTATCTTCCTTATGTTCAGCGATTTTCCTACTATTTACGTTCCCTTGATTCGAATGATCACTTACCAAGTTCACATTATATTACGTTATTTACATTATTTACGTATTCGAGAGATCAGCGTCCAACAAGCCAAGCTTCCCAGCTGGTCTCTCTTTCATTTCACCCCTTTCTTTTTTAACATACACACGAATACTCATGCTTTTAAGTATGTTAAGTTTATAAAATGATGATATAAGTATCGTATTTTGTTCGTATAATTACCTAATCCTTCCAAATGTAAGGTTGTTACTTTTGTTCATTTTTGTAATTGTATTTATGTATTTGTGTTTATGTATTTTTGACTTGTATGTGAAAAATGGAAAGAAAAGAAATGAAATAAATCAATAAATCTAAATCTATGTATGATTACCTCTTAGTCCAATAAATAATGAAATGCGGTTCAGTGAAAATGTCTTTTTGTCCTTTTTGTTAGTAAGTAAAATAAGTAAAAGTTTTGTTTTTCATTCATAATTATTTCCTACAACATAATTCATTCAATCTACTCTCTGAAATAAGGTAGTATTTACAAGGACTGCAGAAAAGCTTTGAGAGAAATCAGATAGCAAGTCCTACGTTTTTGTAAACGTTTATCAAAAAGGTGGGGGCTGATGACCCCAACCCCCTCCCATCCCTGGTTCTGCAGCCCCTGTTTACAAGAACGCTAAACATTATGAATTGGATTTTTTCGGCATCACCACACCTTCATTACCCCCATATGCTTGTTTTCTTTTTAATCATATTTTTAATCTTATCTCGTGAGGGAAAGGCTTGTTTCTTGGCCGTGATTTGATGCTTAAAATGTGAAGTGGCAGACAACCGTCTTAAGTCTCCTATGATGTCATTGACATTGTTGTTTTTATTTTCTATTTTTCATATTTTAATAGAGCATTGAATGCAACAAAATTATTCCATGAAATAAAAGACATTGTAAATACAAATACACATGGGATAAACAATCTTTAATAAAATGGTTGTCTTTACAGATATTCACACAAGAATAAAATATTAAGTTACACAAAGAACATTTTAAACAGACAGAGATTAGTTAGAAAATTCTTGTAAATTAGCATTTCAATTACCACAGCAAGTCAAACATATAGATTTTTAACTATATTATTCAAATGACATAAAAATTCTGGTATGGAATCAAAGTGCTGTAGCTCATATCCCTAATTTACTCGAGTCATTTAGTCAGTCAGACCGCAGGTCCCTATGCTAATGAGCAAAAAGGCCAGATTCATCCAAATCCTCTCGTGGCTGAATCCGCCTCCTTGCAAAATCTCGTGATTCGTGAGATTTTCTTTCTCTAAGAATTTACCTGTTTTAACCTCAAGTTAAATGAAATATTATTGCATCATCAGATAGAGTAAAAGTTACTCTTTCATATTGGTCATTTATTTTGTATACAATATTTTGTTAAATAGGTAAATTTCTGGCCTGAAAGTGTGCCTCAAGACTGAATTTTCTTCCTTGTTTTCTTTTGCAAATTTTGCAAAACTTTTTATTTTGAGCCTCAATGATATCTTTATTACCATAAAGATGAACTTCTGTACTTTCTCACAATGCCAATCTTGATATGTGGCACCTTTTAATCGGGTCAAGATCACACTTTTCCCACCAAGGTACAAGACGAGATTTCTGAAATTTTGTACTTGCATGAAATCCAGAGTCCTGATTGGCTGGATAAGGTTCACAGAACAACAGGCATGGGGTATTTGAGGAGATTACCACATGGGAAGTGTGACCTTCCCACGAACCCAGGCACTGGAACCGTTGGAATTTGCCACTGGGTGGTCTCTTTGACCAATCAGAGTGCAGTATTCTTGTTTTCAAACTGCTTTATGTACTTGGCAAATGAAGTGTGATCTTGACCCGATTAAACCAATTCTTATTTTGAAACCTATATCATTTCAAAGCATACATATTCAGCTTTATCATGATATAAAAATAATTTGGGCTCAAACTTAAATAAAGTGTGAAAAAAGCAGCTTTTGTCAGGTGAAAAATATTTATTTTGTAGCATATTTTAGATCAAAATTTTAACCTATATTACAAAATCTTTGAATAAATCCAAAGACATGACCTGAAAGAATGATTCTTCTTCTTTACAATGGTACCAAATTCATGAAATTCGATGCACAATTAGAGCAGCAATGACCGAATGAAAAGAGGTGTTTTGGTCCGCATCAAGCTTAAATATGCAAAACAACTCAAGTCATGAATATCACTTGGATGAAAGAAGCCACTTTCTTGGGACCTGCAGTCTGACTGTAGTGTGACAGTTGGTCCCAGACAATACATGCACCTGATAATACATTGATTGGATTTTTTTTCTTTTAAGATATGAACTTTTCACAAAATATGTTACAGTAACTGACTTAACATTTAGTTTAGTTGTAGGATCTGTACACACCTTTCCCTTTTATAAGCCTCTGCAGAAGTGGCAACCATGTCCTCACTTATATATGTCACTGCACACAGCTGCCATGGTGAGTAAGAAGTTATATTTCTGATATCTCATATTTTAGACTGCTTAGTTCATATAATAACCAAATGAAGAAAAAAACACTGAAAAATATATACATTACCAAGACTTTCCAGTTTTAATGCATTTTGGTTATACATGTATGTTGTCCAATGCATAAGCCCTACATTTATTCATTTTTCATTCTAATCAATACTCTTAACCCTATCTAGGCCCGGGTATTTTGGGAGTTCATATGGCCGGGGGGGGGGGGGGGGCCTGGGAGGCCCCCCATAAGATCTCGGTCGTGGACCCCGCGATCCCGCCAAAAATTGGCACGCCGGTTGCCTGGGACATAATCTACAAGATTGTATAGTAATTTATTTCATGCGAATGGCTATTAAGTGATTATGCTAATTTATGCGTAATTAGTATGCGAAATCACACTTTTTCCTCTAACTCCCTAAATAAAGCTCCAAATGTACTAATTTTTGGTATAGAAACTCATTGTGGTGTTCTTAGCAAGTGTACTAGAAAAAAATTGCGATACCAAATCATTTTCTTATGTATTTTATTGTTTTTTGCAATTTCTTATGTATTTCTTTGTTTTTTGACCTTTTGTTTTTCATTGTTTTTTCAATGAAATTTGTTGGGGACTCTTCTGTGATCATAAAAAGCATAAAATAAATACATTTAGACCAGCAAAACTAAAAATAATCATACATTTATGAATTTTGGTTGAAAACACAATTTGCATTGACTTTGTACACGAAATCACGTTTTTGAGCAATTTTCGGTCTGACATGCACTTACATAGTGTTGCGTAATTTCGGAACCGTGTACCCGGGTGATTCAAAGTTGGTCTCAAAAGTTGCGCAAGACTTGAAAGTAAAAAGTCAGCGAGCGGCGCGGTTGAAAATATTGCGCGATTCATTGAGGGGGGGGGGCCTCCGAGGCCCCCCCGGCCTTGATAGGGTTAAACAGAGACATACATGTAACATAAGAAAATAAGGTAGTTACATACATTAAGTAAACCTTATAATTCCTGCATATTTCAAAATGCAGTGAAGTTTGAAATCATTTGTCATTTACAAAGGAGTCATATGAAATACCCTTGTCATCTGGGATTGCCCATGTAGATTTATTTTCAAGTTACAGAGACAATACTGTGACTTATACCAGAATATCATCTAACCATCTAATCCTACAAAAGTTTAGTCACCGTCACAACTTTTTTTCAGCCATTGAAAATTTGAAAGTTAGTTTTATAAATGTCTAGTGCCCAATAATAATGATTTATTTGTCTGTATAATGGTAGGCCTATTCTTAGCAATTATCTACAACATACTTAGTGATTGGATGATTCGACAGAACAATACCCAATATAGAAATATATCAAATGTCAAATATATCAAAAGTCATATTTCATTGACAGATATTCAACCCTATCTAGGCCGGGATATTTTGGGAGATCTAATACCATGGACACATTTGTTCTACGGCGGCCGTACGGCGAGTCGAAAACAGCCGTTTTAACACTTTTTGTCCAACTACATATAGGTGGTTTGAGTCAAAATGAATAAAACGGCTGTTTTCGACTCGCCGTACGGCCGCCGTAGAGCAAATGTGACCATGGTATTATGGCGATCATGCCAAAAATTGACATGCAGGTTGCCTGGGATGTAATCTACAAAATTCTATTTTAATTTATTCTATCCCAACTGCTATAAATTGATTAGGCTAATTTGTGCGTAATTAGTGTGCAAAATCATACTTTTTCCTCTAACTCCCTAAATACACCTCTAAATGTTATAAACTTTGGTGTAGAATCTCTTAGTTGTGTTCTTAGCAAATGCACATGAAAACAATTGCAAAATCAGATCAATTTTGTATGTATTATATTGTTTTAGTAATTTCTTAGGTATACTTTTTTCTTTGACCTTGGTTTTTCATTGTTTTTTCGATGAACTTTGTCAGGGACTCTTCATAAACAGCATAAAATAAATTAAGTTGGACCATCAAAGTTAAACATAATCCTACCTTTAGGATGTTTGGTTGAAAATACAATTTGTATTGACTCTACATTAAATCACATTTTTAAGCAACTTTTGGTCCGACATGCACTAACAAAATGTCACAAAATTTCGGAACCACTTAACTGGGGGGTGCAGTAGAAAAGTTTGTTCGAATCATGGATGGGGGACTTCCGAGCCCCCCCCCCCCGCCTAGATAGGGTTAAGTCTTCATCCAATCTGTAATTTCTTCATGGCATAAACGGTTAAACACTAAATAAAGGTATGACTTTGAGTTGTGACATGCACTATAAATATATAGACTTAACAAAACTTAGAATCTGCATTAATGCATTAACCTATGCTAATTCCATTACTTCATCGAAAAGAAAATTGCATCAGTATCACTGCAAAGCACTAATAGTACAACCAAAGAGTCTCATACTTGCCTTGAAAAACTAAACTTATGTGGCTGCCTTTTTCTGAAAGAATACTTAAAACATTTTCTCAACCACAAATATTTCACACATCTCGAAGGTCAAACGCCTTCGAGAAGTCTGTTAGTATGATTGTGGTGACAGTATTATGACGAATGCCATACCACGCAGCATATTGAATAATGTTTCTTTCTAGTTTACAGTCTCATTAATTTAGCATAATCGTTTGGTAATTTGTTGTTGATTTCTCCCGATTTATTTCCCTTCCTTAAATTACTCTCACATTAGACAATGATTTTTGTTGCTCTTTCTTATTTTCAAATATGAATCTACTTAAAGCCATTACATCAAATTTTCTTTTAATTATTCTCTGAACCCATATTACATCACAATAATTTTATATTCCGGAGTGAATTATTTTTCCAACATGTGTACTTTTTCAAAGTGTTCCAAAACTAAGATCACTTCTTCAGTATTGTCATGATTATACCATATTTGCTTTTGTAATTTCTTGATTCTTTCGTAACATTGCTTTTTTGTTGATTTCACGTGTATTTTTATGCCTTTTTGTGAAACATTTGTCAATGCAGCTTAACAAGCTGCGATCATTTGTTTTAATAAATCAGAAAACAGGCTGGCATATTTTTTTCAATCTCGAACTACTTCTACTGTTCTTTACAGAAGCTTTAAAATGCTTTCAAGATGGCGTTATCTCGCCAAGTCGACATATAAAACGTATATCAACATATTATAAACCTTGATTCGTTTCCAACGGCAAGGGGTGCGTGCACGATGTGAATATGTAATAAAATTGCGTCATTTACTTTTTACATGCATGTCACCATTATTTTGTTCAGTATCTCGCCATGTTGACTTACAACTTTTTGTTTTTCAACTTGGCAAAATAACATCGCTATCAAGTCGGCATCTCGACAATTCGTTGGCACTTTAAAACATACCTATAAGTCTTACTGTACTGTTTGCCCTAGTATCAACTGACAAACAGTGAGGCATCGGGATGAGCACGGTACATCAAACCATCTGAGACGATCAGTTGCCAATGGAAAGTTGATTATTACACAGTCCTCAGAGGCATTAACATCGTTTGGTTCACCGTTATTCCACCCTGATAAATATAACAAATCATAAAAAAAATAATTTCAAGAAATTTTTACATTTTTTAAACACCCCCACTAGAAAGAACATGGTGTGTTCACAGTGTGGAACACAATAGAAATCACCTTCACACTGTTAAATATCAACAATGTGAATCACCAGGTGCGGGTCAAGCTTTCAGGACGGTCACTTCTTTAGCTTAATTCTTATATCATTTTACATCAACATAAATATGTAATAATCTGATAATCCCTACGCGAGCTATGTTTTTTATATTTCATGTATGTCGTCCTGAAAATTCTGGGCAATGTTTGTAATCCTGAACAAGATGCATATGTGTCTTGACAATTAATGCGAGCGCGAAGCGCGAGCAGAAATTTTTAATACGTTTTAGCCTGAGCATTTTTTGCAGTTATCTATGAAGATGATGCATAATTCAACATTTAAATAATGCGAGTGCGACGCGCAAGCTGACATATCTTGCAATTCCGACCTAAAAATCGACATTCTGCATTCTTTCAATCATGGACGGGATAAGTACATGAATATACATGTAACTAAACAATTGATGCAAGCTGAAAAAATGACATGTTGGACCTAAAAAGGGACACTCTATTCATGTTTTGTATGATAAGGATGGGTGATTTGTGTATCTTCCTTCATAAATAATGCTTGCGCGTAAAGCAGGATCAGAAAAAATACATTCTGGTCTGAAACTGTAAAATTAAATCACGTTTCAAATGTTAGAACAATTAGGCTGCGTATCTCAATAAACATACATGCGCGTGTAATAGATTTAGACCTAATGTCACCAAGTAACTGTTTTCTGGAAAAAGGTTCACATTTTAATATTAGATTGGTTTCCAAAAGATATTATTTAGAAGAACAGACTATTGGAATTGGTTTTGAAATCAGTGAGCCTAAATTTTAATTGAGTAATATATCAATTTATGCACAATATTTAGTGTACAGAGTGGTTTCAGGAATAAATTGTTTAATAGTCAATCAATTTAGATGGTATTTAAAAATGATTTCAAGAATTATGTTCAGTGGAAATACAAAAATAAAGATGTTTTAGAAGAACATGAAAAGTTTCTGTTCTACATACTCTTACCATTTCTGCATTTGTATATTTTTTGTCTACACTTTTTAATTGATTTTGTATACATGTGATTATATTATTATTTTATGAAATGAAGTACCTCTGAAAAGGAAAAGAGAAAAATTAGACCTGGAATCCTAGCTTTCTGAATACATTTTTTTATCATAAAAATCAATGCGAGCGCGAGCTGAAAATATTTGATATTCTGATCTGAAAAAGGGTTAAAGCAATGTGTAGGTAAATTTTGAAGTGGATGCGGATCGCACTAAATAAATGATGTGAGCGCGAACCGCGACCTGATATTTTTTCGTAATATTTTGATCGAGGACCACGACAATCTAAGGATATTTCGTCGACATATGATTTTTTTTCCTAGATCTTCCTAAGCACAAGATGAAACTTGTCGATATTCCATTCTGAAAAAGGGACAATTTAGTTGTTAGGAATTCATTAAAAATGTTATTTACTGTCAGTAACTGGGATATATTCATTTGATTTGCTAGTTCATTACGATTAACTTGCACGCTGAATAAAAGTAAACCATTTTGCAACTGTTTATGTAAGCGCGAATTGCGAGTCGATTTTTTTTTATTAAAAAAAACTGTCATTAAAGTAGATTGTTTTAGAATTACATATAATATAGAGGTATACTTAACTCACCAATTAAAATGCAAACGCAGCGCTAGCTGATAAGATTTGACAATCAGACTTAAAATGGAATACTTTTAGAAGTTTATGGAATACACGAAGAGAATAGCTAATTGGCAAAATCAAATAATGCGAGCGAGCAGCGCGAGCTGAATAGGCAGGAGAGAGGACCCCCTTTAACATTTTGCACAATATATTCACCAAATTTTTCGCAATATTGATGTTTAGTTTCAATTTTTCTCCAAAATTTCTTTAGTCATTATGAACTTTACCTTATTTGAAATACGGGACGATTGTCTCCATGGGGAAATGTACTAACACAAAATAGCAAGAGAATATGTTACTTTTCATAAAAGATATCCTGGAGATCCCATCATGCACATTATTCGTTTAATAGCCAAAAATCTTCAAAATAAAAACATTACATGTATATTAATATAACCTAGATCAATTATTGTTTTAAGTAAACAATATTATGCTATATCTTCCTAAATCCACTACAAGTAAATCTAATAAATTTCGTCTACCGCCACCGTAGCTGGACCATCCTTGCTAATATTTAATTTTGAAGGCCGTAGGCTCTAGCTAGAGCACTCTTGATATAATAACGTCAAAAAATCCTGAAGCCTGAACTTATGAATTTAAGTTAAAAAGGTTTCTCCAAGATAATCATCAATTGATTTAAGTCTTAATCGTTAGCCTTGTGTACAATGTTCATGATTTTTGTCGTCCTGTTGATCAGTGATATTCAGAAAAAACTATATTCTCTCCATTCCTCTTTTTTTCTTACCCTTATTATCTTTTCCTTGTTTAAATATCAAGTTAATTGATATTATTATCAAGCTGTAATCTTGTACTTGAGTCTTTTGGTCTATACTGTTATAACATTGTTTTACTAGGGTGCTTCACTCTACAAGCTTCATTTTTAGCAGCCTTATTTGCTCCCTCCTCTCGCTCACTTTCTATCTCACGGTAGTCCATTAATTATCTCATATCGAAAATCGGACAGGTGTTTGATTTGAGCATGAGACGAGCAGGAGAGAAAGATTTTTTATCATGCTCCAAATATTTCAATCGATAGTTGCGTATGGGGGGGGGGGCATGGGATTGGGCAAGTCCACCGGGTGACACGAGAAACAAAAAAGACAAGAAAGGGAATAAACACATATATTAGATAGCCAAGACAGATAGCCGAGCGCGATTGGTCCATTACGCGTCACGTGATATGATCAAAATCAATGTATTTTCCCAGCCGGTCCACCTTCTTCGATGAATATATTGACCAACCGGTCCATGAATATATTTTTCTACGTCTATGGCGCCCTCTTGTGGATTAGATGTTACCATGCATTATCGGCCTGCCTTGGGTCCTGGACCTGGTCTGGGCTCGAACTTGGATTTAGATCTAGGGCTAGGCCTAAACAAAGTTGATTTGAATAGAAAAGGACTAGAATAACGTTACTTATAGATCAAGATCTAACGTTAGATCTATACCAGTTCAATCAATCACTGTGAATATATGCACGCATCGTTATAGGCCTAACTTTATCTTCATCATTAGAGGCTATCTAATATAACAGATATTGACTGATGGGATGTGTAAAAAAAGCATTCTTTGGACCACCTAAAGGATTAATATTTTCCCTCGTGATCATATTTTCCCTCAGCGCTGCGCACTTCGGGAAAATATAATACCCCCCCCCTCTGAAAATACAAATCCGGCGGTCCAAAGAATGTTTGTATTACACACCCCATCAGTCAATATCTGTATATTATCCGCCCCCTTCCAAACGAAGAATGATATGTGAAAACTAGTTCATGGGGGAATTATAATAGACTATAGTTTATGTAAAGATTGTTCGCTTTGCTTCAACGCATTTCTTCTGCCCGAACCACATAATTTTGCTCGTATGGAACACATTCATTATGCACTATTGTTGGGAAAAATATATTCTGCACCGATCGTACACAGAGGCGTCGATCCTGGGGGGGGGGGGGGCAGGGGGGCGATCGCCCCACCAATGAAAATATTGGGGGAGGGGGGCAAACATATCATTTTGCCCCCAATAATTCCGGATATGGCAAAAAAAACAAGATTGTAATGTTCAGCAAACGAGAATGAGATACACAACTCGTTCTTTATCTAAAATCGTGCTCAAAATGCCCGCTTTTCTGATTGGAATATAAAAATTTTCAGCTCGCGCTTCGCGCTCGCATCATTTCTGTAGCAAAAACCCATACTTCTCATGATTAAATAGGTGAATGCAAATGGCCCGTTTTCACTTTAAAGCCTCAAAAGAACTCCTGCTTCGATTTGCATTCATCTTTTCTTGGAATATATCTTGTTCTTTATCAAAAACGTCCATTAAACTCTCATTTTTTTTTTAGATCGAAAAATCAAAATTTTCAGCTCGCACTTCGCGCTCGCATCTCTTCTTTTAGATACCAATCTTAATCATTGGTACCAAAAATGCTTAGAATATCAAGCTTTCAGGTCAGAATATAAAGAAATTTTAGCTCACTCTCGGCACTCGTACTATCTGTGTAGTGAGATATGTATCCTCCTCATGAGTTACTACAAACAGTTCTAAACAGGCACGCTTTTCCTGCCAGGATACTATAAAAAAATCAGCTCGCGCTTCGTGCTCGCATTAATTTGTTGGTGAGATACGTGTCTGTGTCTCATGAGTCACATATATACATATGTGTGTGTGGGTGTCTTGTACGATCCAGCGCCTTTGGAACGTTAATGATTTTGCCCCCAATCTGAAAAATGGATCGACGCCCCTGATCGTACAGGTTAACATTAAACATGAATTTTAGATTAATGTTACCTCGGAGGGCGGGTATCTTTAAAGGACAAGTCCACCCCAACAAAAACTTGATTTGAATAAAAAGAGAAAAATTCAACAAGCATAATATAACACTGAATATTTCATCAAAATCGGATGTAAAATAAGAAAGTTATGGCATTTTGAAGTTTCGCTTATTTTCAACAAAATAGTTATATGAACGAGCCAGTTACATCCAAATGAGAGAGTTGATGACATCACTCACTATTTCTTTTGTATTTTATTATGTGAATCATGAAATATTTTTATTTTCTCGTCATTGTCATGTGAAATGAAGTTTCATTCCTCCCTGAACTCGTGGAATTCCATTATTTTAACATTTTGTGCTTCAGGCAAGGAGGTCCTAATCGTCAAATTCGTAAAAAAAATGAAATATTGTATAATTCAAACAATAAAAAAACAAAAGAAATAGTGAGTGTGTGACATCATCGACTCTCTCATTTGGATATAACTGGCTCGTTCATACAACTATTTTGTTGAAAATAAGCGAAACTTCAAAATGCCATAACTTTCTTATTTTAGATCCGATTTTGATGAAATTTTCAGCATTGTGCTTGTCTGATTTTTCTCTATTGATTCAAATTAACATTTTTCTGGAATGAAAAAAAAATAATCGTTAGAAAAAAAATCGTTAAAATCGTTACCCGCGAGGTAAATGCACGAGAAACGAAGCTATTTTAGGTTAAAGATAACAATGACTGCAGGAATTTAATATACATCCAAATGGACTGTAGTTAGTGACTAATCAAATTCATGATTTATCATGTTTATCCTAAAGATTCATTTTTAAATCTCAAGGTATTTGAAATATTTTTTATTCCTAAAGATTCATTTTTTTTATCTCTAGGTATTTGAAATGTGATTGAGATTTCCCTTGAGATTTAGAAAATGAATAATCATGCAGGATTAAAACTAAATCCAGAATTTGATTGGTCCTTATATAAGTACAGTCAATTTGGATTTTTTAATATTATTTGATATTATTTAGAATGTAAAATACCACAAATGCTCCTAAGCCCGTTTCCTCGCACGTATATTTTTTAATAAGGGTTGTCGAGGTCGGTGGTTTGTTGCCGTTGCTATAGAAAATCAGATATTGAGTATTTTGTCAAGGATTTCTTTAAGTCGCTCGAAATATTCAAAACCTGGGAAATAGGAAACAGGGAGCTACGCGATACGCCATCATTATGGAGTTGCACTTACAGTCTGAGGATTGCTTGGTTCCGGCACCGTCCACATCACAGATGAAATCTCCCTCTTTGAGGTGGTCGTTACAGTTGATCCATACCCATTCGCTATGAGAACCGAGCAGGTTTCGTAGATCGGTGGCCTCCTCGACAGAGTTATGAAAGAGAAGAGATGGCGATCTGTACCCAGAAACGGTAAGGACCGGGTCTAATCCTGAACAGAATGTCTTAGCCTCTGACCACTGTCGTTGCTGCTCGTCCAGTCTGTAACATTTTGATGACGTGCATTTCCATTCCTGAGCTGAATGTCCGCATCAAAAGAGTGAAATGAATTAGTAACCACGACAGAGAAAACAAAAACTGGGACATATATATGTAATTCATTCATTCGTGATTTTGGTTCTTTAGATTTGATACTACTATTATCATATTCGAAGATAAGTGAAAGTGCAAGAGAAACTCTAATTTCATATGTCATGTATGCATGTGTCGGCGAGTGTGTTTTTTATGCTGTGGGTGAACCATTGATTGACTTCAAATTGGAATTCATTTATTCAAGCAAAAAAAAAAAAATCGGCGTAATATAATAATTATGACATAATTTTGACAATAATCTCATCATACTACCACTCCATGCGTCTATAAAATCACACCCCGCTTTCAAGGCCGACATGTAATGTCTCTAGATAAGAAGAGTTATTCTGATGGTCCAAGTGTCAGGGCCGGGATAGCTTTCAGGCCTTATAACAAGATAATTTTGCTTTTGAGGACTTACTTTCCGTCAGAACTTCTAGAGTAAATGAGCAATCGTTGTTGGTCAATCCAGTACTGTCTGTAATATTGAATGTGATCGTAATGGAACTTCCAACCGTGACTTCAAATCCTTGCTCATGGTTGGCGGTGATTGAGGCGATACCAGCCGCATCCGTTGCAGTTGGTTCTTCCCAGTAAACTGGAACTGTGACAGTATCAACATTAGCCAGAATTGTCCTGTTTTTGGCACACCAGGTAACTAAAGGGGGCGTGGTGTCCACTGTGGAATGCAAATAAATAAATAGATAATCCAGATCACAAATAAAGTGGTAAGAAACTTCCCGAGTCATAAAATTTATTTCACAAATTTACGATAGCCTACTGCATACAGAGGACGAGTAACGGGTTCCTGATTGTTTGATCTTCCAAACTATATTAAAACCTGTTCAACCATATACTCATTAAAAGCCGCTTTAAAGATCATTCAATCTTATCCACCCCACACTCCAAATGAAAACATTTACTCAAATATCCACATTTGCTATTTAATATTCTGATTTTACTCAACTGCTATACACAGTACCTGCACCTGCAATGCACCCACTTGACCACTCATCTAAGTCACGAATCTTTTTTATGAGGCCGCCATCAATTCAAGCCTAACCGCTCACGATGGCGGTCTCCTGCGTTCATTTAATACATTATATATATGTTAACATTCATAAAAAAATAATTTATATACGCATCCTTATTTGTATTAATTATGTAATATGACCACGACCACATTGTTTATATTGTGAATTATATTGTATATTGTAAATATTTTTGTATTGTGTTTTTGAACGCAGAAATAAATGCAAACAAACAAGTCTACCCTGGTAGGCCTACCATGCCAACTACAATAATTTTCAAAAAGTGATAGTCATTCGTTTTGCAATCTTGGTTCCTATAGGCCAATTTTGAAGACGAGCAGGGTTAATTGCAACGGCTATGGTTGTATTCGTTGTTTTTATACGCCCGTCTCGACGGGACGTATTATGGTATCACGGTCGGTGTCCGTCCGTCTGTCTGTTAACTTTTCATTGTGAACGCGATAAGTTCAGTTAAACTTAACCTAGGCTCATACCATTTGGTGTGTATGGTACCAGCAGGAAGCCTATTGATTTTGTGTTACAGACGGGCGTATTATGTGCTCGCTTTAGCGATACTCTTGTTATATCATATAATTGATCAACTTTAAAAAAGATAAATTTATAATATACAGGAATACTGACTCCAATCCAATACAAAAGCTTTGCGTCGGTTGTTTGCGACCTGCCTTCGAGGATTTATGAAACAGATTTCAAAACCACGGATATGATTAAGCCCGGGGGGGGGGCATGCACTTCCATTGACGAGTCAGTGGATACCAGGCGCGATCATGGGGTTTCGATAATCACCCTGAACAAGTATTTTCCATATTCAAAAAATGCACCCTTAACAATTATTGGCGTGTGAACCCCTACCCTTAACAAGTAAAGGAAACAAAGTGGCACCCTTGCGAATTTGTTGAATTGACCCCCTATACATGGACGTGATTACGGACGTCGGCTTTACCTGTACTTTTACTTTCATTGGATTTAGTAGACCACCTCCCTCAAATCTGACTCTAATCACGTAGTGTTGAGGCAAAAATTACATCCTTTCTAGAGCATTTTAGTATTTTTTTAAAATATAATAATAATAATGATATTAATAATTGTACTTATCTTATACAGCGCATAATAAACTGACAGTTTCTCTATGCGCATTTTAATAAAGGATACCCTCGCAAATTTGACCGCAAACACGTAGCTTTCCTGTCGCGAGATATATCCTTTTTTTAGTATTCTAATGTTTTTGACACCCTTATTGCTTTATTACTTTATGTGCCTACATCCAAGGATTTATCCAAGTATATTATTACGTTACATATACGCAACGTGCCCAATCTTGAAAAAAAATCTTTTTTACGCGTTTCTTTGCGGGTTGCGCCTGGTATCCACTCGACGATAGAAGTGCCTCCCCCCCGGAGGGGGGGGGGGAGCTAAGCCGTCCATATTCTTAAGATGAAAAAAAAAGGAAACTCCTTGGTTATTGAGTTAAAATGGTGACAAAATATCGTATGCCATCGTCTCCTTTTGTGCCACGCTGACAATGCTTTGAAATTCACTTGTATTATAAATGTAAATTCAATAGTCTGTATTCTGAAGTCAGGTTTAACTTAGACCATGGTCTATCTCTGTACTAAAAGCATGGGAAGCCAAGTGTCAACATTTTTATTAAGTTGTATGTTTCTTATGTTTACTGTGCTCTTTCCTGATTCATCGATGGTGAAGACAATCATCTACAATTATGAATGATTTGGGAGCCAAATAAGCTGAAATATAATATCTCTACCGTTAGTGATTTATGTAACAATTGGCTATCCATACTTTACCACAACTTTAAACCTGAGTTTAAGTTAAACCCGACTTCAGAATACGGGCCAGTAAGTTTAACTTGTAAGCTGCACAGTATTGTTCATGTAACGGGAGGAATGCATTACATGTTTTACCGTATGAAAAGGCTTCGCATTAAGTACATGTAGGCCTACTGTGCACCGCGAAGCCTTTATGTTGATTTATTCTTCGCCATGGAAACTTTCACCGAGTAAAGTGAGGTATTTAATGCTATTATATCCAATGCATAAATTATTACCTTGTTTGATGAAAATAATTCCATAAAACAGATAACAAAATGGTGTGTGATAAAAAAAAATCATCGATCAATAATAGTGCTCTGACTGATACATCTATAGAACAAACCACTTGATTACTTCCAAATGTATGAATTAATCATCAAACGGCTCTGCTTTAATTGTAGGTTCATTGACTAATTACATCGGGATATTGATCACAAAAAAGAACCCCTGGCATATCACTGTAGACCCACTTTCTAATAGAAATGAAATCATTGTTGAGGTCGTGGTGCATTAACGGAAGAAAATGGAAATCGATGTGGAAAGTCTACAGAGGTTGTTACCGTAATACAACGAAACTCGAAATGAGCACGATTCATCAATCCATCCACTCCCATCAGATATTGTATAGAAAACTTCCACGTTCTCATCACTTCCATTGAAAACAGATCCTGGGTTGATGTTGGCAACGATGGTAGGTGCACCGGATGCATGGGCGACCCTTGGTGGTTCCCAGGTAACGACTGAACCGACATTTCCCAGTTCCGTAGACTGGTTGATATTTAATGGACAATCAATAACGGAAGGGGTCACGGCATGAGCTAGAAAAGAAAATTGTTATCAATAAATCATAAATCATGAACATGAATGATAGTATTGATAACGAAAATGATATCGAGAGTGATACTTTTAATCCTGGCAATACTGATATCTGCCAGGTTGGAAAGAATTGGCTTCAATAACAAAGAAATAAGAGCAAGATGAAGTTGTTTTTACATTATAGTGTATATTTGCGTATTTTGGTGATATTCGGGAGCATTTTTCAGATATTTCGTCAACAGTAAGGTATATATTTTTAATGGCTTGAAAGGGCATATCTTGAAGTACCTAAATCTAAGAAAGAGAACGGATTTGACCATCCATAACGCAATGACGACTAATCCAAATAATCATTTTTTTCAAATATTAGATAGTATATAGCGGAAAATTAAACTGACTAGCATGATAAAATGCAATGAACAATTCCCGTAAATATGAGATCGAAATGAATAAACACAAGAAAGTTAATGGCCATTTCACGATTTCCCGACTTTACATTTCAATAAATATAAAGTTTTTGAAGGAAGACTATTTCGGATTTGAATTTAGGGCACGAAGATGTCATTTTGAAGGTCAGGTAATGGTCGAAAGAGCAACTCTTCGCCTATCAATAGCAATTTGATAGAAGTCTGTAGCATGCAGGATAACGGAGATATGAAATAATTGTATGCAAATGGACTTGAAATAGACAAATGGCGCCTGCACGGTCATGCATGAGTGATTTTGGAAAATAAAATAAAAGATGCATAACAGTTGATGGACAACATGTGTACCAAATTTGGGAGAATTTAGATACGGGACGAAGCTAGGGCAGAGCTCACAAGAACTACGTGTTGTGGAAGAAGAAGCAGACAGAAGAAGACGATGGAGTAGGAATACGGAACAACAAGGCATTGTCGCCATTGATGGCGTCAGTGCAATTAAAAAGAAAAACTACATGCAATATAAAAGAAATGAAATTCAAAAGCATACATATTATACATAGTAGATACAGAGAGTAATCGAAATGTAATATTAAAGTGGCAAACTAAATGAACATTAAAATAAAATCATTTTGAATGATAGGAATTTATGCAGTGCCCTCGTAAAGTGGTTTCCTTTGGAACCCACCGTTCAATGTGTTTATATCTCGGGAACGTAATTACAAGGAGAAAATATGTTTGCTTGTTTTGTGGAATATACCCCCCAAAATGTATTATTTCGGCTTTATATTAGTGCCTACGTTTCCGTGGTTTATCCTTTCATGTTTCCCCGTATGACATTAACAAAATTAGAGGGGGCCGATCCCACCTACTGCAGACCTGTCGCCAGTGTCTCGGTTGGATCAGCTGAGATCGTTACTCTCCATGTACCTGTAATAAATGACCATGCACACCAATATTTCAAAATCTGAAAGATGTCTGTGTGTGCGGCGACAAGATTTACCCTTACATTTTTTTTCTAAGATATCTTTATTTAGCACAGGGGGGGGGGAAGGGGGCGATGTAATTTGTTTTTTTTCTGTCAATGAAATATATGATATAGTTAAAAAACCAAGGCGACCTAGCCCCCCCCCCCCCCTTTATACGAACGATATGCCCCTGTTTCTTCTTTTAAACTTCATCTTTTCATCCTTGGATATTTGGAGTGCGATGACCCCGTATTTTGCATCCGTGGGTCGACCCCACCTATTACTGACCTTCTGTCGTCAGACCCTCAGTTGAATCAGCTGAGAATGTTACTCTCCCCGTACCTGTAAAAGAAGATGGACACACTAATAGTTGTCTGTATTTACAGAGACAAGATTTACGCTTACATTTTTTCTAAGAAATCTTTCTTTTTTGCACGGGAGAAGGGGGGGGAGCGACTTAATTGGGATTGTTTTTCTGTCAATAAAATAATATATGATATAGTTCAATTAACAAAGCGACCTAGCCCCCATTCCCCGCCCTTACGAACGATATGCCCCTCTTTTTTCTTTTAAGCTTCATCTTTTTAAACAAGGATTATGACCAGAAAACATTTCGAGTGCGGTGACCCCTCCCTATTTAACATTAGAATATAAGTGGGTCGACCCCACCTATTACTGACCTTGTGTCGTCAGAACCTCAGTTGGATCAGCTAAGATTGTTAATCTCCCCGTACCTGTAAAAGAAGATGGGCACACCAATAGTTGTCTGTATTTACAGAGACAAGATTTACGCTTACATTTTTTCTAAGAAATCTTTCTTTTTGCACGGGAGAAGGGGGGGGGCGACTTAATTGAGATTGTTTTTCTGTCAATTAAATAACATATGATATAGTTCAATTACCAAAGCGACCTAGCCCCATTCCCCGCCCTTACGAACGATATGCCCCTCTTTTTTTTCTTTTAAGCTTCATCTTTTTAAATAAGGATTATGACCAGAAAACATTTCGAGTGCGGTGACCCTTCCCGTATTTAACATTAGAATATAAGTGGGTCGACCCCACCTATTACTGACCTTGTGTCGTCAGAACCTCAGTTGAATCAGCTAAGATTGTTACTCTCCCCGTACCTGTAAAAGAAGATGGACACACTAATAGTTGTCTGTATTTACAGAGACAAGATTTACGCTTACATTTTTTCTAAGAAATCTTTCTTTTTTGCACGGGAGAAGGGGGGGGGGGAGCGACTTAATTGGGATTGTTTTTCTGTCAATAAAATAATATATGATATAGTTCAATTAACAAAGCGACCTAGCCCCCATTCCCCGCCCTTACGAACGATATGCCCCTCTTTTTTCTTTTAAGCTTCATCTTTTTAAATAAGGATTATGACCAGAAAACATTTCGAGTGCGGTGACCCCTCCCTATTTAACATTAGAATATAAGTGGGTCGACCCCACCTATTACTGACCTTGTGTCGTCAGAACCTCAGTTGGATCAGCTAAGATTGTTACTCTCCCCGTACCTGTAAAAGAAGATGGGCACACTAATAGTTGTCTGTATTTAGAGAGACAAGATTTACGCTTACATTTTTTCTAAGAAATCTTTCTTTTTGCACGGGAGAAGGGGGGGGGGGGCGACTTAATTGAGATTGTTTTTCTGTCAATTAAATAACATATGATATAGTTCAATTACCTAAGCGACCTAGCCCCATTCCCCGCCCTTACGAACGATATGCCCCTCTTTTTTTTCTTTTAAGCTTCATCTTTTTTAAATAAGGATTATGACCAGAAAACATTTCGAGTGCGGTGACCCTTCCCGTATTTAACATTAGAATATAAGTGGGTCGACCCCACCTATTACTGACCTTGTGTCGTCAGAACCTCCGTTGGATCAGCTAAGATTGTTACTCTCCCCGTACCTGTAAAAGAAGATGGGCACACTAATAGTTGTCTGTATTTACAGAGACAAGATTTACGCTTACATTTTTTCGAAGAAGAAATGTTTCTTTTGCACGGGGAAGGGGGCGACTTAATTAGGATTTTTTCTGTCAATGAAAAAATTTATGGTGTAGTTCAAAAACCAAGGCGACCTAGCCCCCCCCCCCTTCCCGTATTTTGCATCCGTGGGTCGACCCCACCTATTACTGACCTTCTGTCGTCAGACCCTCAGTTGAATCAGCTGAGAATGATACTCTCCCCGTACCTGTAAAAGAAGATGGGCACACTAATAGTTGTCTGTATTTACAGAGACAAGATTTACGCTTACATTTTTTCGAAGAAGAAATGTTTCTTTTGCACGGGGAAGGGGGCGACTTAATTAGGATTTTTTCTGTCAATGAAAAAATTTATGGTGTAGTTCAAAAACCAAGGCGACCTAGCCCCCCCTTCCCGTATTTTGCATCCGTGGGTCGACCCCACCTATTACTGACCTTCTGTCGTCAGACCCTCAGTTGAATCAGCTGAGAATGATACTCTCCCCGTACCTGTAAAAGAAGATGGGCACACTAATAGTTGTCTGTATTTACAGAGACAAGATTTACGCTTACATTTTTTCTAAGAAATCTTTCTTTTTGCACGGGAGAAAGGGGGGGGGGGCAACTTAATTGGGATTGTTTTTCTGTCAATAAAATAATATATGATATAGTTCAATTACCAAAGCGACCTAGCCCCTATTCCCCCGCCCTTACGAACGATATGCCCTCTTGTTTCTTTTAAGCTTCATCTTTTTAAATAAGGATTATGACCAGAAAACATTTCGAGTGCGGTGACCCCTCCCTATTTAACATGAGAATATAAGTGGGTCGACCCCACCTATTACTGACCTTCTGTCGTCAGAACCTCAGTTGGATCAGCTGAGATTGTTACTCTCCCCGTACCTGTAAAAGAAGATGGGCACACCAATATTTCAAAATCAGAAAGTTGTCTGCATGTGCGGCGTCAAGATTTACCCTTACATTTTTTTCTAAGACATCTTTATTTTGCAGGGGAAGGGGGCGACGTAATTGGGATTTCTTCTGTCAATGAAATATATGGTATAGTTGACAAACCAAGGCGACCTAGCCCCCCCCCCTTCCCCGCCCTTACGAACGATATACCCCTCCTTCCTTTTAAAGCTTCATTTTCTCATCCTTTAAAAGGGATTGTGACCAAAAATACATTTGGAGTGAGGTGACCCCTCCCGTATTTTACATCAGAATATAAGTAGGTCGACCCCACCTATTACTGACCTTCTGCCGTCAGACTCTCAGTGGGATCAGCTGAAGTTGTTTCTTTCCCGGTACCTGTAAAAGATGGACACACCAATGTTTCAAAATCTGAAAGTTGTCTGTACTTGCAGATACAATACTAACTTGTTCATATCTCGACACTTGTAGAGGATTAACGCCTGCAATGTATAAACCCCTCAATACAGGTTTGGAAATCTGAGTTTGGCTATCAATTTCTCCCAATTTCCAATTTTACACAAGGCTTATTTGATATCATTCAAAAGATCTTTTAATTCTCTTTAAAATTGGCACCATGCTTGTTATGATCATGCATCACTAAAAAGAGCAGGATTCAAAAGTGATGGATGAGGTCTGAATTGAAAAGCTGCAAAACGAGCAGATATAGTCATGAAGGGTCAATAAAATAAAGGACATAATTCTTTTGTCTGTGTCAATAGAGATGAAAGTCCATTAAAATCAAAACCCTGATTCTTCATTTTTTTGATGTTTTGTTGTGGTGATGGTTCTGTGAGATAACATGGTTTGTGTCATGGTTTGAGATACCCATGCATATTTGTTTGTTGATGTGTGTTTGTACAGAAGTGTGTTTGATTCCATGTTAATGTTGATGTTAAGGTGCATGAAAACAAAAGAAACCGCTGAGAAACTCATCACCAAGCGAAAAAAAAACAGTGACTTTCAGTATTGTGTCATTATGCAACTTTTGAATTTTGACCTTGCCCCACACTTCAAGGGACTTCGCCTCCATGTGACCATATTCATATCATGTAAGATATCATTTTAAAGATAATTAAATGATCCATTCACTGATGTCAATTACACATTAAAACCGAGGAGGGATTATCGATCAAAGTAAGATTTCCAAACTTTTTTTGAGGAGATTATATATATTTTACGAAGCATTTGATTTGTACGGGTCATCTCGCTGTCTGGTGCGCCCCATATATTGCATGATCTGTATCAATGATCTATGACGTCAATAATGGAATAGGGCACTATTCCATCATTGACGTCGCGGAATAGTTAATTTTCGTCGTTGGGCGATTTCATTTTCAACATCATCGCAAAATGGTGAGAATACGTTTGGTCACATGATGTTATTTAAACCAATCAGCATACATGATTTACTTTATGTATGATATAGTTCCCGCTATACTTACTCAAAGCCAGGTGGCCGTTTCATGAAGCTGATCGTAAGTTAAGAGAGACGTTAAGAACGACTAGTGATCCTTTCTTACGCGGTAAACCATCGCCTTTAATTGGTGTATACCATTTACCAAAAAAAAGGATCACCAGTCGTTCTTAAAGTCGTTCCCATCCGTTACGAACAGCTTTATGAAACACCCACCTGGTATATTTGTATACTACTTCGTGAAAAATGATTCCGTTGCGCACTTACTCATTCCACATGTTTTCCCTGTAATTCCACTTGGGCAGTGACAGACAAAGCTTTCCATCGTCTCTTCACACCGGCCAGGCTTACATGGAACCATCATGCAGTCTCATGCGAAATCAAGAAAGGTGATTAAAAAATGCCATAAGCCATTTGTTTTCCTTAAATCCACCCCTCCCCTCACAAAAAAGTATTTGTTTGATGCGCCCACTTTGGTACCAATGTCTGTACGTTTTGATAAGAGTGAAAATAAATTGTTTTACCGGGGAATATTTCAATACGAGGTAACACCGCTTGTATGGTTTTGAACTAGTGAAAGTAAAT
The DNA here is from genome assembly GCF_018143015.1 of Lytechinus variegatus. Classification (NCBI taxonomy): domain Eukaryota; kingdom Metazoa; phylum Echinodermata; class Echinoidea; order Temnopleuroida; family Toxopneustidae; genus Lytechinus; species Lytechinus variegatus. Next base: position 8,889,791 of record NC_054749.1, read on the forward strand.
TGTTTTACCGGGATATATTTCACTACCGAGGTAAGGCCGCTTATGTGGTTTTGAACAAGTTGAATCCGGTTTAATGCAGATTGGCGGGTCCAATTCCATCCGGCCTACTGTAATATAGGCCTACCCACATCATTTATGTCACCGAACATACGAGTGTAACCTGACACCCCCAAACCAACAATAACATTCTACGCTTTATATGATCACTAAACAGAAATTTAATGAGAATTTCAAAGAATAAAGACAAAATACAGTTTGAAGTTCGAAGTTCACTCAAAATATGCACATTGTGCAGTCTCAAGTTTCAAGTTTATTTATTCAAAACCAAAAACATCACATCATAATCAAAATAGATGTACATACAACGTAAATGAGTACATGAACATACATCAATCAGACTATAGCATATACGAATTGGTTTTAGGACCCCTTTAAAAGCAAAGTTTTTGAGTAGGGCCCTGGAATACTTATGATTATTAACATAAAACATAGGATCTACAAGATGCAAAGGAGAGAGAGAAAAAATGTATAATAAAGTTAAGATGCTAGAAATAGAATGGAAAAACTATTACACACACCCATACACACACGCGCACACACACAACCACATCCAACCACACATGAACATACTAAACATAGATTCTGAGTAGGTCATCAACTTAAATGCAAATACATCAACTTAAAATACATATTGAGAGAAAATAATCAAAATCTGTCAAGAAAATAAGTTTTGGATAATCTCTTGATCATGAAAAGAGTTTTACTATTTTTCAGGGAAACATAACACCAAGGAGTCTGCAAAACGATCTATTTTCTTCTCTACTTCAAATTTCGATCTCGAACAACAAAATATGGATCTTTTATTTTCTCTTTTATATGCAACTTTACAACTTCACATTTTGACAGTATAATTAAAAAGACTGGTCAGCCAATTTTTACATTCTGGGGACCAAATTATTATTTTGGCTATTTACAGTAAACTTATCCTTTGGGGTGGCGGGTCACACTTTTGAAAATGTTATCCAATAACATCCCAGTCTGATATCGTTCCTGTTAATTGGGATGTCACCCATTTACCATGTGGACTACTGGGACCCGTCTTACAAAGAGTTGTGATTGATCCTATCAACTACAAGCATGGAAAACCAGCGTCGCCAACATCTAAAACGAATGTTTGTTCAAAATTTTTTCCAGATGTCATACATAATCGTACATTCATTGTTTTCCTGAAAATTCAGTGTGCTTCTCTTTGTTCACAAAGGAAATCCTGCAAATTTCCCTGAGAAAAAAAAAGGAAGAGATTTTGGGGGGATTTTCCGTTAACCGTAACCCTTTGTAAGACGGGACCCTGGTATATTTTCCAACTCCATTTCAATGTGGTCTAGTAATCCATCTCAAACCAGTTTGTCTTGTTTCTTTTGCGCGTAACTTTTCTGTGTTGCATAAAATGTATATCCTCACATTCATGACATTGCGAGATATTCACCTATTTGCTCTATGTGATGTGGGTTTCATCACCACAAATTGATGTTTATGTTTTTCGTAATAATTACCTACAAAAGTTCTGAAGTAATAAATTCTCATTTAACAAAGGTGGACTCCTCAAATTCTTTGAAGATATGCGATTAAATTTCAAGACTTTAGCCTACCGGGAAATTTGCAGATGCGAAAGCCTGGTGGTATCCCCATTCTTCCCCTTCCTTTGACCAGGGCAGGGATAGCGGATGAAAATGGGATAAGTTTTGGTATGGTCCCCCACATGCCACTGTTCGGATGTTCTCTCTCCAAGCACGTACCGAAGATTGGTAAGGTATAGTTTAGAAAGTATCCATCTCCACAATTGCTTCCATTTGCCATCGTAGCAAGAGGGACTGTATGGTTCGATGAAAATTTAAACATCTTTTAGGTTTGTTAAGCCTTTGTTGATGTTTTACAAACGTTGAACTGTTGAAGGGACGACCAACTTCAAACTTGCCTCATGCATGTAGGATGTGAGTGGAGCAATGAGCATGGTGACATGATTTTATAAAGACTTGTTATAATAACAAATGCATAATTTCTGTTACAAGTTTACTATCAGCCAAATGATTTCCGTCAATTTGAATTATTCTTTTTTGCAAATCTCTCGTTTTGATATTTTATATGAAAAATGCCCTTGATCTAATCTGGATTAAGTTAGGTTCAAGTTCAAAGGTCACATTAGGTCTTTTTGTACTAGTATAAGTAAATATGACTTGTTATTGGAATAGATGGACCCCCGACATTTTGACATCAACTTCATACTTGCACAACCGAAATTGTTATTTTCGAATATGAGCTTGGTTTTAATTGGAAAGTACCAAATTGGCAAAAATAAAACGATCGTCAAATAGTCAAATGAACTAATTACATGCAGTTGTGCTCAAAAAGTCATTGAACCCCACAACAAAATGCCTTTCTCCATGCTTATAGTGTTTAATCAGCACTATTGTTTAAACAACACTACAATGTCTGGGAAGCCCATGGAAACAAGCTAAAGGAGTTAAAGGAGTGATGTAATTTGTTTGAAAACTTTGTAAAATTCTATAAATTTTGTCAATATTAAAATGAAGAATTTCGACTATAAAGAACTCTTTGAGGTGTAAAAAAATGTGATTCCAAATGAACCTTTATGGTTCTTTTTTTAACCAATACAACATGATTTTGCATTCACAATTCATAAACAGACAATATTCAATACATGCGTTTTAAAGAAATATAAATAAGTAAATAATAGGCCGGCATGTTCTAATGTGTTATCATTTTTGAAAATAAAAGGAAACATTATCAAGCAATTTACGATTGTGTAACGTACCTGAAAACACCAACAATGATAGGTAAATGGTTCTAACGCTCTCCATCACTCAGCTCTGTTGCATATGTAGAGATGCGGAAAATCAAGCCTTAGGCTGCAGGTGTATAACAATATACTCCGAATAAGGTGAACAAGTTGGTGCGAAATAAACTTGATTAGTTTGTAATGTTAAGGCCTGGTCACACCGCCAGAGCGTTGATTGGAGCGGTCGTGGAGCGGAGAGAAAAAAATCATCACCGCTCGCTACCATTCACCATTTTCGATTTCGATTGTTTTGTTTTTTGTTTTCAAATTTTGTTTCCGATTTTTTCGAGATTCCGAGAGAAATACGACTCTCTTTCCCTTCCGCTCCACGACCGCTCCAACAACGCTCGGGCGGTGTGACCAGGCCTTTAAGGCATGGTCAGATTTTAAAAGACGCATTCATGCATGGTGAGTGAATTTCAGTGTTTTAATGAGATAATTTACAGGATTAGCTTGGGTCGTTGAAGAATGAGTGGCGATCAGACGAAACTCGAAAAAAGCAATCGCAACTTGACTTTCAAGCAATGAAATGCGCGTTTTTTTTTAGGTTAAGTCTGAATCAGACGTAGGCCTATATTAGACCCAACATTAATCAAACCGCATAACAAACAGCAAAATGCATACCAATGTCCATTCAAGTGTGATATAATGTACTGTATCGTGCCATGTGAGACGGTGGTAGTCTATTAACAAACACATACACACACACACCATCACACACATATAACATATCTTACCCGATTCAATGTTGTACGTACAATTAAAAAACAAGAATGGAAGAATGAGTTAACATCTTCAGTAGATGACGAAATCAATGATCGTCCTATTACCCAAGAATACACACACACAAACTTTCTTAAATTTTGATATTAGCTTGATCATTAAATAGCATCAAGTGGCTGTTCACATTCATAGAGGATTAAAATAAAACCCAAATAAACCTCTCTGGTGTTACTTGCCATGCCTTCCCCTGCGTCATAAGATAAACTCTATCAAAATACGTACCTTTTACCACACTCTCTCTCTCGATGCAATCAGTTCTGTGCATGTTATGAGGGACAGTATCACCACTAGCAAGGTTAAAAATCAATTAATCAGTACCTCAATGATAACTTAATTTTTTCATACGATATTGATTTTTTCTGGGTTCTCGCCGTTACAACTTCTAACTTCCTCAATTTTAAGACTAAGCCAGTAGCGACGCTACTAGCGAGTCTAGCTTTTTGCTAAGGGGGGGGGGTTAACCATTTGGTTTGACCAAATTGAGATAAGCTGCAAAGTAATGCGTCCTACCACCCCCCCCCCCCCCCCGCCCGTAGATCTAAGGTAAATCCGCCATTATATTGTTCTGCTTGCGCGACCCTCGTAATAAGTAGGGAAGGGGAGACCATTATCAGGTTAGACCCCCCTCCACCCCTTACCCTCTCAACCTGCCACTGTAAGCCATTAGTTAATGGAGAAGATCATGATCAGTTTGTCACGGGCGGACAGGTAAGTGATATACTACGGTTGTTTGTATTATTCATTATTATCATGGCTATTGTAAGATGGGTTTAGAGGCTGCGATGGTTTTCTATTCAAATGCAAATCAAAGAATGACCGAGTGTCACACTGCAAAGACTCCGGTGTTGATTTAACACCAGCCCGGAATCTATATATGTCCACACCAGAGAGGTATTGAAACAACACCAGTTTGGAATCAAACCGATGCTGTTCTAATACTAATTGATGGTGTATAAACACTTTTCTGGTGTTAGACCAAAATGAAACTGGTGTTGTTTAACACTTCTCTGATGTGTGTGTGTGCAGTGTCTGGATTATGGGTCTAATTTATCTTAAAAAATCATCTTTAGATGTGTGCAATTTCTATCAAAATTTGGATCATCAGTATTTTCATGGTGCAACTTAAGCATTTCTGCTGCTGCACATTGATTTTTGATGGATTTACTCAAGATTAAGCTGGATTTTTAATGGACTTTTTACCATCTCTAGACTACAGAAGGAAAGCAAGCTCCCTGACTTCAGTCCCATCTACTGTATTTTGAGTAGGCCTAGAGTTGACAATCAAGCAGCAGATGACACTTGTACTTTCTTTCTTCTTCAACCGGTGCTACTACTAAGGCATTTTCATCCAAGTAAACTGATCAATCTGCTCAAGTAGTTGTGATTAGTTTGTATGCTGAATTTTGAGACCGATTTTTATCTCGTTGCTGGATTAAGTTGTGAATGGTGTGTACATGTACTGTTATTTATTATATCATTGTAGACTCATTGTACTTTGCAGCCCTGAGGCTGAACTAAAGTCTGTGATTGAGTTACCCATTGTATGTGGTTCCTGATGATAAGCTTGGCCACAAAAAAAAAATGGCTAGATCTGTAACTGGCAAGATTATTTACCTTACTTTGCTTCTGACAATCTTAAATATAATATTTGAGAATTGTGTCTCTAGATCTACAAGGTCAAGGACATTGCTATTTGCAAGGCTGAAATATACCAATAGCCATAGGTCATCATCCAGCAAGCTTTCTATAGGGCATGCCCAAATAGGATTTACCAATAACCTGCCAACTGATCTTGAGGTTTTAACAAACTCTCTCCATCATCTTCGAGTGCAAAGGAAGGGCAACATTCACATGCTTAGTTCTACATGTCGTTGTAAGACTCTCGTAGCTGCTTATCTGACCCTGCTGCTCTTAACAAATGCATCAGACATTGAACTCAACCCAGGTCCTGCCAGCAAGTACCCTTGTCAGATTTGCACCTACCCAGTAACATGGCGACAACGAGGCGTTGCTTGCGATGACTGTAACCAGTGGTACCACGTAGAATGCATGCACATGTCAACACCAGTTTATGAAGCTCTCGCTAATTCAAGTGTATCTTGGCAATGCATTTCTTGTGGAATGCCCCAGTTTTCTAGCAGTTTGTTCAACTCTTTTATCGTTGACACCAGCAACACCTTCTCCACACTGTCATCGTCCTACTCTGATGATAATGCAACAGTGCCATCAAGTCCTGGACCGCCTATAGCATCTTCTTCTCCTTCCCGCCGGTCTAATAGAAGGCACCCAGTCACGGAAAGAAAGATGAAGATTTTAACAGTCAACTTTCAGAGTGCACGGAACAAAAAGGAAGAGATCGGAAATCTAATAGATTCTTCTTATCCGGATATTATCCTTGGCACTGAGTCTTGTCTCAACAGCAACATCCATAGTGCTGAATTGTTCCCTCCAGAGTATGAAGTGATACGGAAGGATCGCTTTGACGGATATGGTGGTGTTCTCATAGCCCATTAAAAAGGACATCATCTTTGAACAACTACCAGATGATCCTAATCTTGATGTTGAAGCAATCTTTATCAAAGTAAGCCTTCCGAAGAACAACTTCCTTATAATAGGTGCTTTGTATAGACCTCCTTCTAGTTCTGTCAACTATATGGAGAATCTCTGTCAATCTATAGAAGAAATTCACAATCAGCACCAAAGTTCTGTCATCTGGATGGGTGGGGACCTGAATCTACCAGACATCGACTGGGATACAGAGTCGTCATCAGGTAACCAGTATCCTCTGCCAATCAAGCAAAGATTCTTGACGATGATCCACAATTGTGATCTACAACAGATGGTGTCCTTTCCTACTAGGTTGAACAGCTGTCTTGACATTATCCTGTCAAATAGGCCCACTCTTCTTAGCAGGTGTATTGCCCTTCCAGGAATAAGTGACCATGATATCGTGCTAGTGGAATCCTCTGTTGTAGCACGCAGGAAAAGACCGGTGAAGAGGAAAGTATTCCTTTGGAAGCATGCTGACATGGAGGCCCTCCGAGAAGACTGTCTTGCCTTTCAACATTCCTTTACAGAGCAATTTGATAGGACGAGTCCTGTGCAAGTCATGTGGGACACCATCAAGTCTACCCTCTTACGTCTGATGGAAAAGCATGTACCATTAAAGATGACATCAACAAGATACAGTCAAACTTGGATCACTCGTTCATTGAAGCAGTTGACCCGTAGGAAGAAGCGATGCTTTGACAGAGCTAAGGCAAGCAACAACCCTGGGGATTACACCAAGTACTTGGATGTGAAGAAACAGGCAAAGAAAGCATGTAAAGCTGCTTACTTCAAATATGTTGAAGATATTGTCAGCCCAGATTAAACCACCAATCCTAAACGATTCTGGAGTTACATTAACAGCAAAAGATGTGACTCATCTGGGGTAGCTTCGCTGAAGTCAAGCGATGGATTTACATACTCGGATAGTGCTTCAAAATGTACCATCCTGAATAGACAGTTCTCATCTGTCTTTACTAGAAATGAAGACATGACTAACATGAAGGACATGAGTAGTTCTCCCTATCCCTGTATGGAACCCATCACCATACAATGCGATGGTGTGCAGAAAATCTGGTCTGCAAATCCATAAAGCCACTGGGCCCGATGAACTGTCTTCACGGCTATTGAAAAACCTGGACCGCGAACTCGCACCTGTTCTGACAGTCCTATTTCAAGCTTCCCTTGACCAAGGAGTTGTTCCAGCTGACTGGAAGAATGCAAACATTGCCCCTGTCTTCAAAAAGGGAGAAAGATGTAAGCCAGAGAACTACAGACCGATCTCGTTAACACCAATGACATGCAAAGTTCTGGAACACATTGTCCACAGCAACATTATGGACCATCTTGAAGACCATGACATCCTCTCTGATGCTCAGCATGGTTTCCGTAAAAAACGATCCTGTGTCTCACAACTTGCTCTTGCGGTCCAAGACCTTGCGAAGGGTATAGACAACAGAGAACAGATTGATGTCATCCTGCTAGATCTTGCCAAGGCCTTTGACAAGGTGCCACACGGGAGACTTCTTCATAAGCTTGATTTTTATGGCATACGGAACTCTACTCATGAATGGATAGCCGACTTTCTTGACAATCGCACGCAACAAGTACTCCTTGAAGGAACCATCTCTACCAAGTCCCAAGTGACATCGGGAGTTCCGCAGGGTAGTGTCGTCGGTCCGATGTTGTTCCTGATATTTATCAACGACCTACCAGAGTACCTGTCTAATGACACCACTGTTAGGCTCTTCGCAGATGACTGCCTAGTTTATCGCAAGATAAGGTCAGAGGAAGATGGTGCTCAACTGCAGGAAGACATCAAGTCCTTGGAGCAATGGGAGGCTGACTGGCTAATGGAGTTCAAACCCAAGAAATGCCAAGTCCTCCATGTAACCAACAAACGGAAGCCTATCATATTGCCATACATCCTTTATGGTTACACCTTGGAGAAAGGAGACACAGCAAAATATCTTGGAATCTACCTCTATCAGCCAGGGAGCAAAAAAGGCTAATTCCACCAGGGCTTTTCTTCAAAGGAACATTAGATCATGTCCTCGCAAAGTCAAGGTGCTCTGCTACCTCACTCTACTTAGACCAGTCATGGAATATGGAAGTATCATCTGGGATCCTTTCACTCAAGCTAACGTCATGAGGCTTGAAATGATACAGAGAAGGTATGCTCGCTTTGTTTGCAATGACCACCGCAGAACAAGCAGTGTCACCTCCATGCTCCAACAACTGCAATGGCCATCCCTGCAAGAAAGGAGAGCCCAGGCAAAGGTTGCGATGATATTCTGCATTAAGAACTCCTTAATATCCATATCGGAGGCTACTCTGATCCCATCTCTCCATTCCTCACAAAGAGGTCATAACCAGAAATTACAAGTACCATTTGCTAGGACACAGACACTGCAAAAAAGCTACTTTCCTGACGCAACCAGGCTATGGAACGCTCTTCCACAGGTCGCCGTCTCATGTACCTCTCTTCCAAGTTTCAAAAGAGAGGTACAGAAAATCCAGCTCCGTTAACTTTCTACGGATGTCTTTTTAGCTGCACACTCTTGAGTTCATTTTAGACCCCTTATTTGAGACACTGTACATACATTGCACCTGCACAACAGTACGACAATACGCCAGACGGTGGCCTGTACTTATAGAGAAGAAGAAGATATCTATAGATTCCGGGCTGGTGTTAAATCAACACCGGAGTTTTTGCAGTGCACTGACAAGATGAATCCAGATTAAATTTGTGTTTGAATCTTTTCAGACTCTTTTGAAATCTGTATCCACGTGAAGTGACTTCAATGAAGTCCTTAAAAATTAGTAAGGGTCAAATAACCCTCACAATAATCCTTGTTAAACTGTATTCAAAGGATTCGTACCGGAAGTAGAAAATTTTATGTCATGGACGATTTTTTTTTCTCGAAAAAAAGAATATGCATTTTTAGCAACACTACCCATGATAGAATTTTTTAATGAACCATTTTTTAATTTATGTATAAAAAGTGGATGAAGAGAAGTGGATGATCAGGCTCAAATGATAATTCGATTGCCGAAATGCCATGATCCCCTTCACTTATTTCGAGAAGATTATTTTATGTCGCAATGAAAATGCTCATCATTATCAATATCATCATTAAGACTGTTAAAATTTGATGATGATGATGACGACGACGATTATGAGGATCAAAAACTAATCATTATAATACCCATCATCACAATCATAACCATTACGTTTGCATAGCGCATCTTTGGTTTAAAATCTATTCAGCTGCACTGGTTAAGAGCATTTTATTACTGAATTCTGTGAACTAAAGAAAGTAGTATAACTCCTGAACATGTAGAAGCGTAGAACTTCTAATGATATCATATATGCTATTCTTTCGTAGTGGGCAGCAATAGAGAATGCATTATCACTAATATTGACTCTGGTCTTTACAAATGGAGTGGAAGAGAGGGAGAAATGGAAAGAGAGAGAGAGAGAGCGAGAGGATCGGGGTTTTCCCCGATTACATTTTAGCTAGTATGGGCGCATAAACGGTACGAACCCGCAATTGAAGAACCCTGGGAATTTGAATATGTTTCGGAAAGAAAAAAAAAGCAGTGCGCAACGAACGTAGTAAATATAATTCAAGTCATGGTCTCTGGACGTACTGAATCCACTATGCAATGGGGCGCCGAGTGTACCATTATGGGATGGCAAACACTGAACATTGTTGCGTACGTGATGACGTCCTTCAGTGTGGCGTTGCGAACAATTGAGAGAAAATGTATTTAAATCTTACGTAGGAGCTATCGAGAGACACACACCATTTCTGGGAATTGATATATTTTGGCTGAGAATTGATTTATATATTTATATATCCATCGGTACTTCAAATTACTGACGCAGAATGGCTTCCAAGCCAGGTGTATATATTTTCTTCATGGGAATAGCATGTCTGATGATGATACAAGTAGGAGCAATGATATCGCAGTCGTCTGTTGTTTTGGAAAACGGGGGATATAACAATATTGTGCTAGCTATTGATGAAAGTCTAGAAGAGAATGATGATTTGATATCGGCAATAAAGGTCAGTACTTACTACTTAGACGAACTCATTCCAAACGCCTGAGACAGAGAGAGGGGAATATATAGGTAGAGAGAGAGACATACAGAGAGGGGGAGAAAAGGAGGGGGAGAGGGGGTGGATCGAAAGCCAAGTGAAAGAGTATAAAAAAATAGTCTTGCTTGATCTTCTGTTCAAGCTTTTGCATCAGCCCCCCCCGCCATCCTCCCTATAACACCTACAGTAGTGCAAATAATAATACTAGTAATACTACTAATAATAATATGTGGGATATGTTTAGAGCGCACCAAATCCACTCAGCAGAGCGTCCAAGAAGCAGTGAAAGAAAGAGAGAGAGAGAAAGAAAAAGAAGTGCAAATACTAGTATACTATTAACGCAATTTCAAGAACAAAGTACATTTAAATGTGTCAATGGAAGTGCATTCACGGATAACCAGTCGAGGATCATTCCTGGGCCAGCGTGAGCAAAAGCCCATACCCCCATATCTTAACAGATTTGGGAACAACTTGGGAACCAATGTTGGATAAACGTAGGGACCTTACAGGAGTGGAGCAGAATCGTTTTATTACATAGTATAGGAGAAGGATTTTAAAGGTGATGCGATCGCTGAACTTTAACCAATGTAGAGATTTCAGAATGGGTGTGATATTGTGTTTTTGCTTTTGTTTTTTTTAACAGGGTGATCATACTTGCTGCAGCGTTCTGGATCTTTTGGAGTTTAGATAATTGGGTGTTGGGTAAATTGTAGAAGCGAGGCATTCCCGAAATCAAGTCGTAGAAAATCAGTGCATGCATTGTGTTTTTTTTCAGTGGCAGATTTTCATTTTTTCCGATAAACCCAATATTGCGCAGCTGATACCTTACAGATATACAGTTGTTGGTTATTTGATTTAACATTGACATTCCACAATCTAACAAATGACCCCTAGGGTGCGATAAGTAAGGGATGCATTAACATGATTAATGGTACATCCCGAAAAAAAAGAGATGGCTGACAACTTTACCTTGGTTGAGCCCGTGCACCAAATCCCCAAATGGAAGGAGCTCAGTATTGGAGGGATGGCGATCTAGCCAGGGGTGATGTCGGACAATTCTTCAAGAAGGGTGATTGCATTTATTGCACCAGCCTGAAGGAGAGATTGAGCAGGATGTAGTCGGCATAGATATGAAAATTGATATTACGGCGTCGTAAGATATGCCACAAACCAATCAAGTAAATCAAAAATAAAGTGGTCTCGCCCACAGAGCGGTATAGAGAGAGAAAGATGGGGGAGAACGGACCGAAAACCAAGAGAAAGGGTAAAAGGGGGAAAATGAGTCTTGCTAGATCCTCTGGAGGCTGTTGCTTCAGCCCTCTCCTCTCCTCCCCCTGCAACAGCTGGTTTATTTTCATTCGGTCCAATACCAATTCTTCCAATTGCCAACTCGTCTACTATCATTTGGTAATCCATCAGTTCGTCCACTATCCATATGGTCTAAATGCCATTTCGTCTAATAACCAGTTGGCCCAATAGCAATTTAGTCCATATACCATTTAGTCTAATTAGAGACTTAGTGCTTATCGGACTAAATGAATGAAAATAAAACGAACATTAAACCAACTGGTTATGAATCGAAATGGTCTTAGACGAACTGATGATTAGACGAAGTGTTGAATGGACCTCATGGTTATTGGACCAAATGGTTGTTAAACCAAATATAGATGGACGGAATAGCACTAGACTAAATGAAGGTAGACCATGTGGTGAGTGGACGAGTTGGCAGTGGACGAATTGGCAGTTTACCCAACAGCTAGCCTAGTGCAAAGGCAAGAAAAATAGTGCGGGATGGAGAGAGAAAAAGAGAGAGGGGGCGAAAAAACTAATAAGGAACGTGGTGGCCCTGCTGGAAAGCACACAGTGTCCTTACATAGTGGATTATATGAAAATATTATTCACCCTCTTGAAATGCTCGAGATCAACAGTGTGATGATATGCACGCTGTTCACAGCGTGCATGTTCACAATGTCGGCTATGCGAATATGTGATTCACATTATTGAAATGCTCAGATTCGTGTGAAGGTGATTCCGTACTGTGTTCCACACTGTGGTACACACTGTGGGACATTGGCGGCGGAGTAGAAGATTATCTTTTGTGTTTGGGGGGGCGGCTATAAGTTGCGTCCCCCCCCCAAACACAAAAGATAATCCTCTGCTCCGCCGCCTATGGTGTGGGACACTGTGTTCTTTCCAGTGGGGAAGAAAAAAAAAAGAATGAAGGAAGAAGTCTAATAGGGTGCTGATTAGCACATGCTGTTGTCCCGTATTTGGAACCTTTAACATGTAGGTTCACCAAAGAAGCAGAAAATGGATGTACAAAAAAATCCATTGGGGATCCTGGTGTTGTAAGAAAACATACATAACTGACCAACAATTACAAATTTCCTCGTGTGAATGACGGTGGTATAATAATAACGACGACGATAGTGATAATAATAAAAATAATAACCCTACAGTCAGACTGCAGGTCCCCAAAAAGTGGCTTCTTTCATCCAAGTGATATTCATGACTTGAGTTGTTTTGCATATTTAATGAGCTTGATGCGGACCAAAACACCTCTTTTCATTCGATCATTGCTGCTCTAATTGTGTATCGAATTTCATGAATTTGGTACCATTGTAAAGAAGAAGAATCATTATTTTAGGTCATGTGTTTAGATTTATTCAAAGATTTTGTAATAAAGGTTAAAATTTTGACTTAAAATATGCTACAAATTAAATATTTTCACCTGACAAAAGCTGCTATTTTCACACTTTATTTATGTTTGAGCCCAAATGATTTTTATATCATGATAAAGGTGAATATGTATGCTTTGAAATGATATAGGTTTCAAAATAAGAATTGGTTTAATCGGGTCAAGATCACACTTTTCATTTGCCAAGTACATAAAGCAGTTTGAAAACAAGAATACTGCACTCTGATTGGTCAAAGAGACCACCCAGTGGCAAATTCCAACGGTTCAGCGCCTGGGTTCATGGGAAGGTCACACTTCCCATGTGGTAATCTCCTCAAATACCCCGCGCCTGTTGTTCTGTGAATCTTATCCAGCCAATCAGCTCAGGACTCTGGATTTCATGCAAGTACAAAATTTCAGAAATCTCGTCTTGTACCTTGGTGGGAAAAGTGTGATCTTGACCCGATTAAAAGGTGCCGCATATCAAGAGTGGCATTGTGAGAAAGTACAGAAGTTCAGCTTTATGGTGATATATATATCATTGAGGCTCAAAATAAAAAGTTTTGCACAATTTGCAAGAGAAAACAGAGGAAGAAAATTCAGTTTTGAGGCACACTTTCAGGCCAGAAATTTACTTATTTAACAATCTATTGTTTACAAAATAAATGACCAATATGAAAGAGTAACTTTTACTCTATCTGATGGTGCAATAATATTTCATTTAACTTGAGGTTAAAACAGGTAAATTCTTAGAGAAAGAAAATCTCATGAATCACGAGATTTTGCAAGGAGGAGGATTCAGCCACGAGATGATTTGGATGAATCTGGCCTTTTTGCTCATTAGCATAGGGACCTGCGGTCTGACTGCCTAGGTGGTTTCAAACCGCCTCGATCACAAGAATCCCCGTTAAATTACGGGAACTGTTTCGGCTAAAAAATACCCATTAATTATTCCTGCAATCACACCGCCCCGAAACATACCCTTCGAGATAAGTTCTTGAAGTAACGAGCATGCGCATAGTATATGGTCTGATAAGCAGGCAAGGCGCGAGATTCAAAATCACTAGCCCAGCAGCCACCCACGGCGCCGCGGCCAACGGCACGCTGGGCTAAAAGTTCCCGTAATTTGCTTTCACATCGCCAAAATACCTGCGACCTTGGAAAAATCCCCGCGAAAGTTCTCATACTTTCGCCAAGTACCTACAGGGTAGCTACCTCGGTTCTGAAAACTTCTACCAGTGGTAGAATTGATAATATATCGCGAAGGTATTCAGGGATATTTTACAAACAAAGCGAATACGGTGCAGATGCTCTCGAATGTGGAATAAGTGGTAAATTGTATTGCAAACATTGGGGATATGTAACCAATAATTACTGATGTATAACACATGTATTGATGAAACAGGTGGGATGATATATACTATTATCACGAAAGTATTACGGATGCTTTGAGAATATATTGCAGATGCGTGGCATCTGAATTACGGGCATTTAAAGAGAGCCCACGGGCAAGAAAAATAGTGCGGGGTGGAAAGAGAGATGGTGTATGAGCAAACCAATAAGGAACGAGGTGGCTCTGCTGGGAAACCCCGGGGGGGGGGGCACTCGACCAAAAAAGTGGTGGGGGTGTGCCGCGGGCGAGACAAAAAACGGGGGCCTCGGAGCGGGCTAATTGTAAAAAGGAGGGTCCTCGGAACGGGCTTCGGAACTACAAATGTTTGTAAAAACGGGGGTCCTTGGAACGAGTCGCCTGCATGTGAGTGCGCATATGCATCCCCATGGAACGGGCATACGTGCATACAGCTAGCCCGGCGGCACGGGCGCCGGGTGCGCTAGCACAGAGGCAATGGTCGGACCTCGCTCAGCGGCCGCCTTTCACCAAAATTTCGGCTCATTGTAGCAGATCAATGCGACCGGGACTGCGTAACGGGAAATATGCGAAGCTTTGGAGCGGATTTCTTTCTTCGCTTTTCACGATAAGAAGAAAATGCTATGCCTTGGAGCGGCTTTCTCTGTTCTTTTTCTCAATAAGACAAAAATGCTATGCCTTGGAACGGAAATTTGAGTGTGAAAATGGGGGTCCCCTCCGCGGCACATACCCACTATGCATTATATACTGAGTGCCCCCCCCCCCGGGTGGGAAACACACTGTGTCCCATAGTAGACTATGGGAAAATATTATTCACGGTCTTATAATGCTCATATTCTACTGTGTTTCAATATTTTCACACTGTGGACACCTCCACAGCGTTATACTGTACACAACGTGTCACATGGTCGGCTATGCGAATATGTGTTTCACATTGTTCAAATGTTCAAATTTAACAGTGTGGAAGTGATTGCACGTTATTTTCGACACTGTGAATACACTATTGCACTCACAGCGGGACACTGCATGTGTTCTTTCCAATATGGAAGAAAATAAATAATGAATAAAGGAAAGGGAAGTCTTATAGGGTGCTGATTATATTTTGTTGTCGCGTAATTGGAACCTTTTAGGTTAACTAGTGAAACAGGATAGAAAAATAAACAGAATTTTAGAACAGTTTCTGGTTGTACAAAAATAACCCACTAATTTTCTTTATGATGGAGCACCACAGAAAGCATACCATTTTTTTCTGTTCTTACATCGATTCTTACATCATGAACCCTATATGATACGTAGCCGTAATAGTAAGTTTTAGGACCCCCCCCCCCCGAAAAAATAATGATAAATGAATGAAATAAATAGATAAAAATAAAAAATGAATAGATAAGAATAAATAAATTAATAATGATAATAAATAAATTAAATACAAAAATCAAACAAAAACAATAATAATAAAAACACGTTCAAGAACCGTTTAGAACTCTTTTGTGCCTTTGAAGGTTTCCCCTTCTTTGTGTAATCATTAGTTTTGACTTTTCAGTATTGTTTTTATATTTATGTATGTATTTCATATATCCAAATGTCTGACAACAGCTCAAGCATCTGCTTATTTTGTCATACCACTGCATGTCTGCAACCTTGTTATAATCAGTTGTGTTAATGTTATGTTAACCATCATAATTATACATTATTATTATGTAAAATTCAATGTAATCAATTTCATGATGGCCACACTATGTACATTGTCATGACATGCAGAAACGAATAAAGGAATAAATAAATGGTACAGAGAAAAGCTCTAAAATTTCTAATAGTCTGCACTTATTTTGTTGTTTTTAATGATGTACTGTACAATCGATAGAGAAATTTATGATACCTGGTAAAAGTTTAGTTTGTGCATATAAATCTTACCACCGTGCATGAGATGATTCATGTTAAGTAAATTTAGACCAAGGAAAATAATCTCTGTGGATACTGGAAGGAGTGAATCTTGTAATGCGGGTGTGTGGGGCGGTTTTTAATTGTCTCACCTGCGAAGCAGAGTGAGACTATAGGCGCCGCTTTTCCGACGGCGGCGGCGGCGGCGGCGTCAACATCAAATCTTAACCTGAGGTTAAGTTTTTGAAATGACATCATAACTTAGAAAGTATATGGACCTAGTTCATGAAACTTGGCCATAAGGTTAATCAAGTATTACTGAACATCCTATCAAAGTTTCATGTCACATGACCAAGGTCAAAGGTCATTTAGGGTCAATGAACTTTGGCCGAATTGGGGATATCTGTTGAATTCCCATCATAACTTTGAAAGTTTATGGATCTGATTCATGAAACTTGAACATAATAGTAATCAAGCATCACTGAATATTTTGTGCAAGTTTCAGGTCTCATGATTAAGGTCAAAGGTCATTTAGGGTCAATGAACTTTGGCCAAATCGAGGGTATCTGTTGAATTACCATCATAACTTTGAAAGTTTATTAGTCTAGTTCATTAAACTTGGACATATGAGTAATCAAATATCACTGAACATCCTGTGCGCATTTCAGGTCACATGACCAAGGTCAAAGGTCAATGAACTAACTTTGGCCGAAGTGGGTGTATCAGTTGAATTACCATCAAAACTTTGAAAGTTTATGGATCTGATTCATGAAACTTGTACATAAGAGTAATCAAGTATCACTGAACATCCTGTGCGAGTTTCAGGTCACATGATCAAGGTCAAAGGTCATGTAAGGTCAATGAACTTTGGCCATGTTGGGGTTTTTGTTGAATAACCATCATATCTCTGTAAGTTTATTGGTCTAGTTCATAAAAAGTGGACATAAGAGTAACCATGTATCACTGAACATCTTGTGCGAGTTAGAGTAGTATTCAAAGTCAGCACTGCTGCTATATTGAACCGCGTGATGCAGGTGAGACGGCCAGAGGCATTCCACTTGTTAATTTTATTTATTCTTTACTTCTTTTTTTTGGGGGGGGAGGGGTAATACTATTAAGGGGAAAAGAGTAAAGAGATTGAGAACCACGAAAGAAAAGGGAAGGAAAGGTAAGTAGAAAATTGGCAAAAAAGAGGAAACAATAGACGAATCATGTACTTGTCAACAATCGACGTCACGGTTTTTTGAGCGATGGATGTACTATATTATTTCTCGTAGGATCTATACTTTGGACCTTGTACCTTATAATCCCTATAACAGCATAAAGCTCAACTGATATATGTGTAATTAGGAACACAGGTTAGGAGAGTTAGTCTGCAATAACAGCGGTGAATGGGCACGTGTATGAGGGGTGTCAAAACACTAAAATAATGAAAAAATGGTATATATTTCGTAAGGAAAACTACGTGTTTACGGTCCAATTTGAGAGGGTATAAAAAGACAAATATATACTTTATGGATGTACTTTTTGCCCCAACACTATACGTGTTTAGGGTCCGACTTGAGCGAGTTGTGTGGGGTAATACTATACCCAAATGAAAGTAAAGTAAAGGTAAAGCCGACGTCCGCGCCGATCACGTCTGTGACATCGTTGTACTTGTTTAGGGGGTCATTTCAGAGAATTCTTGTCAAGAGTAACTTTTTATTCAAGTTCAAGTTTTTATTTTCATTTCCATTAATATTATGAACGAATTCAAATAAAACATGATTACAAATCAATTCCAAAACATTTATTAAAATAGTTTTAACAAAATCTTAATATGGAAATGAGGGGATCCACTAAAAAGCATTGCTTGTAGAGCGTGGATCCCCTAAGATAACAAACAATGGAAAATCTGGGACTCGTGCGCAAGTGTAGGCATCAGAAAATACAAATAAGTTAAAAAGAATAATGGGAATAATAACAGGAGTATGAGTAATAGAAATAATAATAAGATGACAGAGATACGGGACGATACTAAAGACGCAAAGGAAAACCAAGACATGATGAAGAATAGATGGGAGAGAGAAGGAATAATATACTGAAGGGGGAGCAAGAGAGGAAGAGACTAAAAGGGTTAAGGTTCCATGAGCCAAATTACAACAGGAGGGCGAAAGATATTCATTTGATTTTTTTTTCAATTTTATATTGCTGATTGACAAATGTGTATGAATATAATTGAAAATCTAACACTGATTCTAGAAATGGTAGCTACTGACCTTTCTTTGCCCAAATTTGGAAGATATAAAATGACTTTGGAACTATTTTTTGACTGGTGGAATAATTATGACTCTTTTCACTGTTTCAGTTGATAAATTTGATCCCATCATAGTTATCTTCATAAATGGAGATTTATTTTCAAAATGAGCTGGCTACGATACCCTTCTCTGGTCAGATAAGGACTGTCAGATATATATCCTATCCAATGATAGTAAACATTCGACCCTCTAATTTCACGTTTATTTCTATGGGGAATGTTTTACGAGCGTGACACCCTAAGATAAGGGAAGGAGACAGAGATTGAGATACATTGAGGGAGAGATATGTAGAGAGAAAGGGTCAGAAAGAGAGAGAGAGGAGGGGGGGGGGCAAGAACAAGAGTGCAAACGTGGATCAAAGAGAGTGTGACTTAATAGCTTGCTGAGACGATACTAAAATATACAAACTAATTATTAAATTACTCCGGTAAGACAGTAACATAAATATTTTTAGTTTTCTCTTAAAGGAGTGGATGGAGGGGGCCTGTTCAATATCTTTCTGGAGGGAATGCCAAAATTTTTGGCAGGTGAAAATAACAGTATTTTGAGCAAAAGGAGTTCTTAGGATAGGTAGAGGGAAGTTATCGGCTGTCTGGTAGGAAAATTGTTATTTTGAGAAAACAATCATGAAATGTGAAAGGAACCATACTGTCCTTATACATGTACATAAACTGTCTTAGCTGATATTGGTTTAAGTTTTCAATCTTTAAAATGTTATAATCAAGGAAAAGTTGATCAGTGTGAGAATGAAATAACACGAAGGGCGTTCTTTTGTTATGATGATATTTTTAAAAGTAAATTTTGGTGTGTATTGCCCCAACAAAGGATCCCATAGTTGATATATGGTAATACAAGAGAATAATATAATATTAGTTGAGAAGTAACATGAATAAATGTTTTTAACCTATTTATGATGCCTATATTTAGGGATATTATTTTAGAAATATATCAATATGGCATTTCCAGGAGAGTTTGTAATCTACATTAACACCCAAAATCAAATTGATGAGACAAGTTCCAGTTGAATATCGTCAATACAAATGCCAAAAGGTATCGAATCTATAGCATTACAAAACAAAATTACTGAATATTTTTGTTTCCATTTCTTCAGGATAATTGGTAATTTGTTAGCTCTGATCCAATTCAAACTTTTTATTTAATTCAGAGTTTATTTCATGTCAACAAGTGTAAGTGGATTATTGTGAGAGAAGAATAAATTTGTGTCATCAGCAAAAATAATGAAAGATAAAATATTAGATGCTCTGCTAAAATCATCTAAATATAAAATATACAAAAGGGGTCCCAAAATACTTCCTTGTGGCATACCACAATTAATATCTAAAAAATGAATGAATGTTCATTAAAGAAAAACAAATTGTTTTCTGTTAGAGAGGTAATTCCTGAACCACTCCAAGGCCTTCCCACGTATGCCAATACTTGTTTAGGGTAGGGTTTCACACGCCAATACTTGTTAAGGGGTGCATTTTCAGAACATGGAAAATACTACCCTTAATAGGGTGCTCTCCGAAACCCAATGGTCACGCATGGTATCCACTCGTCAATGGAGGTGCTCCCACCCCCACCCCGGGGGGTGGGGAATACGGGTAAATATCGAAATGCAGTGTAGAATATAATCACAAGGATTGGGCGGGCACAAATATTTCCAGATAAATGTTATACGACTCCTTATTTCAGTGTTTTTTTTTTTCTAGAAGTAAGCTAGTTGAATATAACCCTGATATTTTGGGAATACACATGCGGCATAGATGACCACCAGAGTGGGATAAAGGGGGCAGTGGCTGGCTCTCGGCTGGCTCTCCACCTGCATTTCACGCTTTGGCGAGTTGAGCACCCCGCACTCTTTACATCATTTCTACAGAAGCCTCCCCCCTCCGTAGTCTAGAAGAGAGAGAGTGCGGAAACCCACCCCATCCGCCGTTCCCTTTATTTTCTTTCAAAATCAGTCATTTAACCCCCCCCCCCTTATCTGGTCAGCTATTTCCTATTATTCCATTAAAAATCATTCATTTCGTTGTTCCTTCATATTGATATGTTCCATTCTCTTTTTTTTCAGTAATAAAAGATTGTTTATTATTTACTTTTTCCCTCATATCAGTGGTGTGATGAACCATACAATTTGAGGGGGCTAAATATGGCGTTTCGGTCAAAATTTGTAAAAAGTTACGAGTTTGCAAAACAAGCAAGCAAAGATTAAGATACTCTTATTAAAAAATCATTTTTTAAATTAGATTTTGACATAATATTCAGAAGGTATCACATTTTACCCTTCTCTTGTCCTTTATTTCCTTTTCTATTTTTTCTTTGTCATAAAACATTTTGGGGGCAAAAGGAGCCCCCCCCCAATCTGTATACCACTGTCTCGAATAACAGAAGTATTTTGTCCTATTTTTTAATTTCATAGAAAATGTTCGTCGATGGATCACGTTTTATATACCAGGCCTCCCGAAAACGAGTTTACTTCAAAGGTGTCACTATCCTAATCCCATCCCTCTGGTCAACAAAATCAGAGTATCAATCACCAGGACGATTGACCTTTGACATGGCTGACATCCGCGTGGCACGGCCAAATCCTCTGTGGGCGCCAAATCCTTACACCCATCAGGTCCAGGGATGCGGAAAGCCCGGAAGTTACATTCATTTTATAGAGGAATTCATGACGAGCCCTAAAACCAAAGACTCATATGGACCCTTAGGTCAGTGATGATCATTAATTGTTGCATGTTGCGTTATAATGTTTATAGCACGTATTCCTTACTTATAAAATTTAAATTTAAACGATATAGAAAATTTATCTGCAGCCTGTCATATGGTACTGGTAACAACAGAAAATGAATGTTCACAGAATTAAACAAAAAGTACGCATAATCATATAATGAGTAAATGAATAAATACATAAATAGATAAAAATATCCACAGCAAAATGTATAATTACAGAGTAACGAGCAGATGAAGAAAAGTCACTGAAAATGCCCTTCTGTTTATAGTGTGGCCTCATATATTGTTTCATGTGTTAATTATACCACGACAAACACATGGTACTGAGATAAATACCAAGCCTTAATTAGTTTAATTAATCGTTGTTCCTGTTCGAATAGGCATTCTGGCGTATGATAAACATTTTAGGATTGCTTCCAAACGTTTCCTTATTAAATAGATTTCTAAGACATAGAGCGATGTTTGCATTGTGTACAATGCTGTTCATTGTTCTAAATACTATAATCCGGGAAAACTTAGATGAATTGAATCTTTTTAACCAAAGTCTTATTTTCATCTTTTTTTAAAATATCGAATTTAGGAAGAGTGCTGGTACATGAATGGGGACATCTCAGATGGGGACTGTTCAATGAATACCCGGATGCAGTGGGTGACCAAAAGGACATAAGTCATTTCTACCAGTCAATGAAAGATGGACAATACAAGCCTGTAACGTAAGTTGCATAAGTCCTTTATTACTCAAAATGCATTTGGAACACCCCTTTATTAAATTGCAAAAAACATGTTCTTTGTTCAAACACTTTGCTTGAAATTGCACTTTACTTGTGCGACGTGTATTTCATTTATACGGGGGGGGGGGGGGAGCTTGCAGGAAACGCCACAAAATGCCAAGTATGGATAATTTTACATAATTACTTGATTTAGAATAAAATGCACATTCTTGTTCACAATTGACTTTGTAGTTGGGTAGGTTACGGCGTTGACGACGGGAATGCTGATTTTCGAGGCTATTGCAATGTACACTGTAAAAACTATGGTGTTAAAACTGACACCAGTTGGTGTTAATAGAGGACCACACCCTGAGATGTTAAAATTACACACTAAAGATTGAACATAACACCAAAGAGTGTAAATGCAACAACGATGTGAAATAACTGGTGTGGTCATTTATGTACACCTGTTAGCACCACAGTTTTTGCTGTGTAGTTTTCCCAAATCGCGACGGGGACGGATTCTACAACACAGAAAATCTATTCTTTTTGTTGACATTGGTGAATCAAAACGGCAGTTTCGGCCTGGAATCGGGAAAATGATAAATTTGCTATTTTCTTTAGCTCGGAATCTTATGATCTGTCCCGGTCCACCAATTTTTGACAAAGAACTCTCAGCTGTTCATTGTGAATTGACTTTGTAGATGATGTTGTAGAGTAGGTCCCGCCGCGGTTGCGAAAGCTTGCTATTATTGTCAGACGGGATCTCACGAGGATATAGAATCTAATAAAAACAAATAATAACACGGGCTATATGGGAATTAGATCTATGGAGGGTAATATTGTCAGCAGATTATCAAGATCAAGGTGACAAAAATATTTTCAGTTGTCAAAATAAAATATACGACACATGCATTCGTCATGCATGCAGAAAATCAATGTTCAAAATCATTCATGATAATGATAAACGATGACAATAAAAAAATGTGATGATGATGGTAATAGTAATAATGATAATGATCATAATAATATTACCAAATAATAGTGATGATGATAGTAATTATAATAATAATAATAATGGTGATGAAAAATATAAGAACAATAACAATAAAAACTATAAAAGAAATGGTAATAATCATAACGGTGATGATCGATAAAAAAGTAATATGAATGATATTAAGAATGATAAGTATCTTTATATACGATGTTATGATGAATTAAGTTAGTCCTATTGTATTTTTTTTACAAAACAAGACATGTTTAATCTGACTTCTTCTACATTGTGGTAGCAATTTTTCCTTTTAGTTGTAGCCAGGAAATTGAGATTAGGGCACTGATCAGATCAGATGAGGATGGTTCTGAATATCGAAGATGTCAGGGAAACGAATACAGTGGGTACGAAGAAGGGTGTATGGCAATACCAAAAGATCCTGGATCTGCCACTGGATCTATTATGTATGGAATGCTAAAGTTTCAAGAGGTAAATTTCAATAGTAGCTTGGATTGCGATAGCTAAAATTTCAACAACAATAGAGTAAAAAAAACACTTTGATATAATGAAGAAGAAGAAATCAAGTTTACATAAAAAAGGAACTTAATCCAGTTTTGCTCATTCCTCATAAACTAATATTTTTGTTTTACTTCACCCAAATCTACGTTTTCTTTCAGGAAGGTCTTACACTTTGTTTAAGAGTTATCAAACAAAAATGACAATTAAAAAACTCCTTTAGATGACTTTTATTGTATATGATTCTTTTCTTTTTATGATTTTTTTCTAGATTATGGAATTAGTCCCTTTTACATGAAAACTAATTTCAAGTTGTTGTTAAGCTAAGGCATGGCGGCTTGTCATTGTTCAAAACTCACCTACACCCGACAAAGGAAATTTTAATTGATGGTGTCGAAAATATGTTTTTCTGATGGTCAATCGGATCGGGGTCGCCCTAGCCTCTAACCCGTCTCTTTGGTCTGGTGGTTAAGGCGCCAGCGTTCAAAGCTGGTGGCCCGGGTTAGATTCCCGGCAGAGGCATTTTTCGGCATCGCCAATTTTTCCAAAGGGCAGATGGCTTGTTACCTTGATTTAAGCTACGCCTACCATTGTTCTCTTCGTTAATTTCTTTCACAACACTTTTAGAGGACAAGTCCACCCCAACAAAAAGTTGATGTAAATAAAAAGAGAAAAATCCAACGTGCATAACGCTGAAAATTCCATCAAAATCGAACGTAAAATAAGAAAGTTATGATACTTTAAAGTTTTGCTTAATTTCACAAAACAGTTCTATGCACATTCTGGTCAGTATGCAAATGAGGGGACTGATGACATCACTCACTATTTCTTTTGAGTTTCATTATATGAAATATGAGTTATTGCCATTTTCTCCTCATTGTCCTTGAAACAAAAGTTTAATCCCTCCCTGAACACATGGAATTACCATCCCCTTAAAATTTTATGGTTCAGTCAAGTTGGTCCTTATTGTCAAATCTGTAAAAATTGAAATATTCTATATTTCAAACAATAAACAACAGAGAAATAGTGAGTGAGGGACATCATCGACTCTCTCATTTGCATGTCATTGAGTTGTGCATATAAGCTGTTTTGTGAAAAATAAGCGAAACTTAAACATGTCATAACTTCGTTATTTTACATCCGATTTTGATGAAATTTTCAGCATTATGCTAGTTTGATTTTTCTGAGGCGGACTTGATCTTTAAATACAAGAAAACCTGTTGTACATGTATAATTTCTCACATTCATAAATATATATATTTATTCCCACTCTATATAAGATAAGCAACTTCTGCGACAAAGATGAGAGCGATCCTGGTAACCTTCACAACAGAGAAGCACCCAACAAACACAATCGTCTCTGTGAATCAAGGAGTGCATGGGAAGTTATGAGGGAGCATGAAGACTTTAAAGGTAGGTGTAGGTGTTTATTCCGTTCTTTTTGTTTGCTTGATACATTGACATACAGTTAGGGAACTTGGGGTGCCATGGAACTTAAAATTTTCACGACCATGGAAGAAAAGGAGAAGAAAAGAGGTAAAGTATGATATCCTTTAATGAATATTTTGTCAAAATCTATCACAAATACGGTTTTAGTATTAAACAGGTCATTTTGGGGGGCTGCTCATTTCGTTTACCCGGAGCATTTTATTAAATTACCCCATATGTCATATACGGCCCCCTCAACTTACATTGTTGGGCTCATTATGCTACTTGATACCATGTATAATATATACATATTGTGCACATATAAATGCATATATCAATGAATAATACATTATTGAATTAAAGTTAATACGTCGATGCATTTTGCCAATTATGAGCTTTTTTCCAAACAAAGGAATAATTGGATTGCTCTTCGTTCGTCAGTGCGGGCGTCAGTGCTTAACACGATATTGCGAAAGTAAAAATGTATTTTTCAATAATAGTAGATGCTAGCTTAGCATGACCATAGCAACCATGTGGCCAATCAATTTGTACAAAAAAATGATGAAAATAGCAATAATAATAATAATAATCTTAAATATTTTTTTACTACTTTTATCACGACTCCTACTACTTCTAAAACTTCTATAAATACTCCTGATAATTAAAGAATGAATTATCATTGCCAAAATAAATTGAAATTAAATTTCTAGAAATAGCCGAGAAGATGCATAAATAGTATTCAATAAACATAACGAATTGTCGAATTATCAAATAAAGAAGTTTAGTATTTGAATTGACAATGTCCCTAATGCATGCATGCAAAATAAATTGAGTAATGGCGATTACGTTTTTCGGCTGTACTGGTCTTGTAATTGATATGATATGATTGCTTTGATTTGGTATTAACAGACAACAACTCGCCGCCTCGGGAATTGAGTGATGCTGACATCATGCCATCGTTTACACTGGCACAAGCTCGAAGTAGTGATGATTGTCGTATCGTCTTAGTCATTGATACATCGGGGAGCATGAGTGTAAGTTAATTTATTCATCTACTTTTGTTAAAGGTCAAGTCCACATCAGTGAAATATTCATTTAAATCAACTGAGAAAAATAAAACAAGCATACCGCTGTAAATCAAAATCGGATGTAAAATAAGAAAGTTATGACATTCTAAAGTTAAGCATATTTCTCACAAAACAGTTTTATGCACCCAACTCTTTCACATGCAAATAAGAGTGTAGATAATGTCCCTCACTATTTTTTTTGTATTGTTTGAATTATACAACCCTCCATTGTTTATGGAATTGACAATAAGGACCAATATGACTGAACCATAGGATTTTGAATCATAATTACATATTCAGTGAGGAATGAAACTTTGTTTCACATGAAAATGGTGAAAAAAATTGAATATTTTATATGATAAAATACAAAAGAAACAGTAAGTGAGTGATGTCATCAATCTCCTCACTTGCATACCGACCGGTATTTAAAAATTAAGCGAAAATGAATATTTTATTACATCGGATTTTGATGGAATTTTCAGTGTTGTATGCTTAAATTTTTATATTTTTATTCATTATAATGATTCGTTGCGGCGGACTTGTCTTTTAAGTGCTTGCAGTTTCTCAATCCAACAAATCATGGGAGATCAGTCATTTACACATGCTGGACCATCCTTGTGGAATCAGTTGCCATATTCCATTCGTAGTATTTCAAATATCGCTAATTTCAAAATTGCTCTAAAAACTATATTGTTTTATTTGCGGGATATGTTTCAATAGGTAATCAAATCATCGGAACCTGTTTTTTAATCAATGTCATTACCTCAAAATTAATTTTCTCTTCAGACGAATGACCGAATCACGAAAGCGATGAGTGCATCCACTGCTTTTATTGATTTAGTCAGTGAAGGAACATGGGTTGGTATCGTTGGTTTTATCGATACCGCTGATATTATACATCGATTGGTACAGGTCTCTTCGCCGGCCGAAAGATCTTCGTTACGTGACAGCTTGAATCTTGTCGCCACTGGCGGGACATGTATCGGATGTGGCTTAGAGACTGGACTACAGGTACTATTCGTATCTATTTTTTGTTGATGCCATTTTGTTGTTGTTGCTAGTATTGGTCTGTTCTAGTTTTTTCCCCTTTCCATTTCCTTTTGATTTCTATTCCATCACCATTTTTTGGTCACTTTGTTTCCCTTCCAGTCTCACATAATTGATTCTTCTAATTATTAGTTCTTCAAAGTGGCTTACTGGTGGGGGGGCAGAAAGCATGGGCGTAACAGGGGTCGTTGGCTAGAGGGGAGGGGGAATTGGCAAGAGTAAAAATAAAATCGCGTCATAATGGTATGAACAGGATTTTTGTTTATTGTGCTCGAGCATTAGGACGAAGCTCAATGCGTGATAAATATAATAAAGAGGGGGCACAGCATGGCGCGCGGCAAAAGTTGCCAAATAAAAGTCCCGAGCGAGCAAAGTGAGCGAGAAAAAAAATCACCTTTTCATGAGAATCTAACTTTCAGATTGATTTTGACATGGTATTCAGAAAATAACATATCTCACATTTTCCTTTCCTTCCTTTCCTTTTCTTCCGTTTCATTTTTGTTATCGGTTGTAGATCTTTTGGGTGCCAGTGCTACGCAGATCGGGTCAAGAGCATTGGCGACACCAGGACTTTTAACCTAGTAGAGGCAAAAGAAAATTGGGGGGGGGGGGGGCAACACACACATATTTTGCCTATTTCACTAAATCGAGCGAGAAGTGCGAGCTCAATTTTTTCATGTAGACCCTACTGTCTAGAAAAGGGACCTGTTAAGGACTAGCTATTTGCGTTGGGTCATGAAGATGATATCTAACCAAATAAATTATGCGAGTGCGAAGCGTGAGCTGGAAATTTTTGATATCCTGAGACGATAACTGGACGTTCTAAGCACTTTTTGTAATCATGAACTGAATGGCTATCTTACTAAACAATTGATGCGAGCGCAAAGCGTGAGTTGACAATTTTTGATTTATGAAAATACGCAGGAGGTGTATCTCGCTAAAACGAATAAGGAAAACTCTAATCGCGAGAAGCATATTGACTTGAACATTGGGATTTTTAAGCCCCATGTAAACAGGTAACTTTCTTATCTCAATCAACAGTTACATTGCGAGCGCGTAGCGCGAGCGACATTTTTAAATTCTATATAATGACTTGAAACATTTATGTTAGTGACAAGAATGGATAAAATTTTTTCAAAATTTAAAGAACGAACAAGTTTTTTTTTACTACTGTATATTTTACAGCTTTAGTAGGATGCTAATAAAAACATTTACTATGCATTTTTTTCTATTTTTTTTTTGGAGGGGAGGGGGGCTAATTCACTGGGGGCAAATGTCCCCCGTGCCTCCCACTTGGTGCCGCCACTTGTCTGGGCGGAGCCCCCGGAACTTAGTGATATTTTTGTCTCGCCTGCATAGCAGAGCGAGACTATAGGCGCCGTTTTTCCGACGGCGACGTCGTCAACATTAATTATGGTTTAGGTTTTGAAATGTCATCATAACTTAGAAAGTATATAGATCTAGTTCATGAAACGTGGAAATAAGAGCAACCATGTATCCCTAAACATCATGTGCGAGTTTCAGGTCAAATAATCAAGGTCAAAAGCCACTTAGGGACAACAAACTTTGGCCATATTGGGGATATTTGAGGAATTGTCATCATAACTTTGAAATTTTATGGATCTAGTTCATGAAACTTAGACATTTGAGCAATCAAGTATCCCTGAACATCCTGTGCTAATGTCAGGTCACATGATTAAGGTCAAAGGTCACTTAGGGTCAACGAACTTTGGCCATATTGGGGATATTTGAGGAATTGTCATCATAACTTTGACATTTTCTGAATCTATTTTATGAAACTTGGACATAAGAGCAATCAAGTATTTTTGAACATCCTGTGTTAATTTCAGGTCACATGACCAAGGTCAAAGGTCATTCAGGCTCAACAAACTGGTAATGTTGGGGGTATTTGTGGGATTGTCATCATAACTTTAAAAATCTATAGATTTAGTTCATGAAACTTTGACATAAGAGAAGCGATGTATCCCTGAATACCCTGTGTGTGTTTCAGGAACATGGTCAAGGTCAAAGGTCATTTAAAGGTCAATGAACTCTGCCTTTGTTGGGAGTATGTGTTGAATTGGCATCATAATTTAGGAGGTTTATGGTACTTGCTAATGAAACATCGACATAAGGGTAATCAAGTATGCATGATCGTTTTGCACAATCTTTAGTTCACATGGTCATGGTCAAATGTCATTTTGGGTTAATGGACATTATATCTTAGTTCCTTATTATTTTTTCTTCTTTGAATAATTATTCATTAGCTGTGTTTCAAAGGAAGCACTGCTGCTACATCGAATTGCGTAATGCAGGCGAGACTGTCAGAGGCATTGCAGATGGCCACTTTTTTATTAAATAGCGGGTACATACACATCACATATTAACTTCATTGCTCTTGCGGATAATAAACAAAATACTTTTAGGTAGCACAACGTAGCAAATGATTAAAATTTGGAAAGTCGCCAGCGAGCGAAGCGAGCCAGAAAAATTTGGCGTATTAGAATGATTTTGAAATCAAATTCTAATTATATGTATGTGATAGTAGCTTTCAAAATTTAGCCAAAGTAAACATATATTTTTCATTTCTTGGCAGCCCGGTCGTGTTATTCAGTTCTTTTCTTTTTTTCTTGTCCCTTTTCTTCATATTCTCATTTTCCAATTTAGCTTCTGGCCCTACCTTCATTTTCCGTTTCTTTTTGCCTCTTTCTTTCATTTTCCCGCCATTCATGCCCGTGCCATTGAGTCATATATTTTTTTATCTTATATCCCTCTTGCTAATCATGCTAATGTATTGGTATTTCAGGATCCTTTGTACTTCCTCAAATGTCCTTTTTTCCTTCCTTTTCTCCGCTTTCCTTCCATTTTCCCTATTTATGTTCTATAATGTAATGTATTTCGTGTATACTTTGCAATGTATTTTTCTACATGTTTCGACCGAAATATTGCAGGTGTTGCGAGCACATCCGTCAGGAGACCTAGCTGGAGCAGACATTTTATTGATGACTGACGGAGAAGACAGCAATTTTGCTACCCATACTATAAGACCGATTTTACTGGCGGAAGGGGTGAGAGTCAACACAGTGGCAATTGGAGATGACGCTTACGGTGAACTAAACACAGTTTCTCTGGAAACAGGTTCGTAGGAGTACAGTTTATACGACTATCAATATGCGCCTGCTTTCATCGAATCCTTGCTGTCATTATAGGGGGTAGGGTGAGATAAGTGATGAAGCAGAGAAAAAAGTCACCCGGACAGAAAAAGAAGCCGTTGAAGACGAGTTTGGAAACGGCTTTTTTCAGTGCTAATCCCGAGCTCATGCGGAACGCGCGGCCATAATTATGTAGGAAGAAACGATTTCGGCGCTTGTCAATGTGTCAGTTCGCATTGTATGATACCCGATTGTTTATTTGTCAGAGCACAGTTTTCAAGTACGTCAATGATTGGTTCTCAAACACGTAGCCTATGCACTTTTTTAGTATAAAAGCAACCTAAAGCCCTGGTCAGGGTCCACGGAACCCGGGGGGGGGGGGGTTCAGCCCCCTCACTTTTCCCAAAATAGTTTACAAAAACGTATAAAATGACCATCTGATTGTGATTTATTCACATGGTCAGCCCCCTACACTTTCGACTCCCCCCCCTTAACTTTCCAAACCGTTCCAAGGACTCTGCTGGTCACAACCCGCCGTGCACCTCTATCCTTGTGATCCGCTCGATGTTGTAGAAAATAGTTGAGTCAGAACCAGCGCAGAGCACAGAACAGTCGAATGCACTGGGCGTCGAATCCACAGTCGAATACACTGGGCGTTGTGGCCCAGTGGATAAGTCTCCGGACTCTGAAACAGAAGGTCGTGGGTTCGAATCCCAACCATGGCATAATTTCCTTCAGCAAGTATTGATCCACAATGTGCTGCACTCAACCCAGGTGACGTAATTGGGTACCTGGCAGGAATTTATTCCTTGAAACGCAGCGCGCGTAACAGCTGCACTGCTAAAGACAGGGTAATTATGCTGCATATACTGTAGAGCGCTTAGAGACTTCTAGGGACTTCTAACAAAGTAAGTGTTAAGCGCTATATAAGCAAGTATAATACTTATTATTATTATGGATCTAACGAACGCAGAGATACTAAAATGCGAACATCCCAGAAAATATCAATTATTACTTTGTTCAGGATGGGGAGGGGATATCGGGGCCAAAATTAGTGTCAAATGTGGATGACAGTTTGCGTGTCCGCGCGCGTGAGGCGGTACGTGAGGAGGTGCCGTGGCCGAGTGGTCTAGGGCGCCGGAAGCGGGGGGGCAGGGGGGGCACTTGCCCCCCAAATAAAATTTTGGGGGGGCAAAACGAGATTTTGCCCCCCCCCAACGTGCCCCCTGAAAGATGAAAAATTATAAATTATTTAAGGACAAAAGTAAATGAAGGCACTTTTCTGCCTGAAAATTGTCATTTCCATTGTCAAAAATGAAAAAATTTTGCCCCTGACGGGGCAAATACATTATCATAGTAAGCCACGCGTCTTTTGACGAACAGTTCCTCTGTGAAACATAGCTTTGATAAGCACCTTTTCCATCTTATTACAGTGTGATAACGTTTAACATTTTAATGAATACATTTCAGACTTAAAGCGAATGGCAAATTGATAGTGGTCCACCAATGATATAGGTTTATAATTCTATGATGCTGGCTGTGTCGTCTAACAAACGCGCGGTCGCCCAGAAACGCTCAGACCGGACCAGATATCACTAACGCGCGTTCAAACACTAGTTACTCGAGCAAGATATGGAATCTATGTCATAGCTGTCAAGCCCAGAAACCATAACATCTCGAGAAACTTGTTTCAATTATTTCATTTTCAACTAAATATAAATTGAGTTAATACAGTGATAACAAGAGAGCGGTGTTGGCTCAGTCGGTAACGCGTCTGCCCGTCGAAGTCGAACCAAAGATCGTAGGTTCGAGTCCACCCTGGGCGGATGACTGAAGTCAGTGTGTTGTGTGTAAACGTCTCTCCCATGTTTCATGCAGGCTATGTTTCAATGGAAAACACTCCGTCCCTCGGATAGGACGTTAAATGGAGGCCCCGTGTAGAGGAAAGTCACCACCTTTGCACGTTAAGAACCCACTGCACTATTCGTATAAGAGTAGGGGGAAACCCCGGTGTCGAGGTCCACCTGCACCCCCCCCCCCAATCAGTTATATCGGGAGGAGAGACCTGTGGATCATAGTGATTCAGTTCGCTTTTCGCCTCCCAGGCACAGGTGACGCCAAACAAATAATAATAACAATTCAGTGCCCTAAAGAAACTACCAAGGTCATTTCAACTCAATATAGACATGTTATCAGAAAATTACACTCAGAATAATCATGTGTAGAGGATTATAATTTATGATTTGTAAAAATGGTGAATCCCATTCGAAAGCAACTTAGAGATAATGTTTAGACATGTAAAAAATAAAATCATCTGTGAAAGTGTCTTCTTGACCGGACTCATATTATCCGAGATATGAATACAAATGTAAAGAATATAAAAGAAAAAAATAAGCGTTACAGTACTGCTCTACTACATGCATGTATAAAAAAAATCTGATTGGAAGGCGTTTTGTCTGATACTATTTCAGCTCATATATAGCACTTATGTATTTTAGATTCCAAAACTTCTTCCCATTACCTGTTACTAATCAGATCGAGATGGCAGCTATGTTCTCTGGTTCATCCCAGCTTTTGTTATTCATGGACGTTTGCAAAAATAAAAAACCCGGGAGTGGGTGGGGCTGCAAGACCTAAGTTTTCGAAGAAACGTAAGAGCGAGGGGATTTGTGATGGGGGAGCTATTGCATTTTCTAGAATAAAATTGAAGGATTTCGTGCACACTTTTGGTGAATTTTGCCCTCTCGATCGGCGGCCCCCGGCTGCGTACGGTCATGTTTGTCATCTTAAAGTCTTTAAAAGGCCTATATTACATTGGTTTGAAACAATTTCGTTTGCAATAAGGTTCGTAATTTGCTGGAACTGCGACCCTGGACATAAAGAAACACCAGGCTGGGTCAGAAGAGAGGTAACAGAAGGAGCAAAAAGAACTCCAAGACTGTTTAATTCTGAAGAAATTTATTTTTGAATGCACTTAGAAACGCAACTTTTATACTCCATTTTTACACAAAATTCTTACCGTGGGGGGGGGGTCCCATAGCCTCTCCCGCTCGATCGCTTCGGTACCTCACGCTGTCAAAAATATTGTGCCCCATTCGGGATTTTGCCCCCCCAAAATTGAAAGTGTTCCGGCGCGCCTGGCCGTGGCCGAGTGGTCTAGGGCGCCTGGCTATGAATATAAAGTCCGGGTTTCGATCCCCTGCCGCGGCACCTATGCCCGTGAACAAAGCATTTAGTGTGCAATGCTCTTTTATCTTGCTTTTAAATAAAATGAAATGCTATATGCATTTTTGGCAACTCGGTGTTTAGAAAAAAAAATGTGTATGTGTGAGCCGGGTATGTGGGTGTGGGTGCGTGAGTGTGTGTGTGCTTGTGGCTCGAGTTGCCGTGGCCGAGTGGTCTAAGGCGCCTGGTAATACATGAAAATTCCGGGGTTCGATCCCCGGCCACGACACCATTGCTCTTTTATCCTGCATTCAAATAAATGGAAATGCTTTACGCATTATTTGTAACTAGGTGTGCACTCGTTTAAAAAAAAAAAAAAAAAAAAAAAAAAAATTGTGCGTGAAGGCCGTGTGTGTGTGTGATGGAGTGGGGTGCGTGAGGGTGTGTGTGTGAAAAAATTGAAGCCTGAGGGAGTGTGGGGGGGGGGTGTCAGTAAAAAGAGACGAATCAGAGGGAAAACTAGAAAATTATCAAGAGAGTTCTTTCATGTCGTATCCAAACATACATTTTTCAATAATCGCCAGTTCGTAGTTCCATTGTGCGCATGGCCAGTCGAAGAATATTTGTACTCGAATGGCATGGCGATTTAATTATCAATGAGTTAAGCACCAACTCTGAGCAACATGCGAATGCATTCAAAGTAGAAATGCAAGAAATACCTTCATAAAGCGTTCATTGATGTGCTATTCTAGTCACCTGATCTATGCAATCACTGCATCCTGCTAAGCCAGGCTAGCTTACATGATATTTTGCCTTGAAATTTGCCGCTACCAATGAAAGAGGGGAATAGTAGTATTGTACAACCTTATCCATATGGTAACTGCTGATCTATAGACCAGTTCGTATTTACTTTATGGACAATTTTGGTCAAATGACCTTTCATTTCTTTCATTAGGATAGTTTTCAAAGCAAGATATTACGTAAGCTTGCCTTACATAGCAGGATGAAGAAATTGAATAGTCCAGGTGACTAGAATAGCACACCAATGAATACTTTATGAAGGTATTTGGTGCATTCCTATTTTGAATGCATATCATAGCATGTTGCACAATGTACTTACCAGTCGTTCGTGGACGCATTGTTGTTTTCTGTGGGTGTAAATGAAAACCACTATTCAAAAGAATATATGAATAAATAAGACATCAAACTTGGTGCTTATCTCATTAGATTTTAAACCACCATGTCACTTTAGTACAAATGACCTTTCTCTGATCATGCGTAGAATATTTTGATCATGCGCAGAAAGGAATTACGAACTGGCTTATTCATTACTTTTTTAAACAAAATAGGAGGAAGACCTTTTTCCTATGGTGATAATGATGGCACTGCTAGTCTGACCACTTCTCTCAGTCAAACTGCTCAGAACTGTTTGGGAGATCGTTCCAAAGAACGCGTACAGGTATTTTGGGATGCACGTTATACAATTTAACTTGGAGAAAACCATATGGGGTAATTAGTTTGTCACTTTGCGTCTCTCAATGAACAAGTGAACCGATTTTTGGGACGATTATTTGATATATAGGTATGAGAATAACGAATCCTTGTTCACCTGCGAGCTGTTAATTCTGAAAAGGCATTAGGGTCTAGGCCTAGTTCATTACTTATGCTACAAGCAACGAATTGTTATTTCTATTTTTTTTTAAATAATGTTTCATTTCAGAATAGCAGCTTGTGCTGAATTGTGAAAGTATAAAATCCGAAAATTTTAATGTAGAGGCTTATTTATAGAGATTGTGTGATCGATTGTTATATAATCATATGAAATACACAGTTCTAAGACATCTTACTTTTTCCCCCAAAGCTTTCCGCCATAGGTGCTACTCTTGGGGAAAGAGAAGTGAAATCAGGACACATCTATATTGATCCCTCGATAGGCTCCAGGACCCAGGGGCCTGTTGCATGACGAGATGAGCGATACGTAGGAACGTCCTAGGACCATTCTTCCGAGATAGGAAGATTGGCGACAAATCAGCGTTTTCCGTTTCACGAAGGCAATGTTGTCTTCCAAGTCCGCGACATCGTTTAATATCGATAGTATCGAAAAAATAATTAGTCTTCATCGTCACCTGAACCTTTTATTTTGGAATGACGACTTTTCATAAAATCATTTATTTCAATAAAAGGAGATCAAATGATGTTTTATTTATTACTGATTGTTGAATTGATGTATGGAGCTTACTTTATGAGGTAAAAAGAGAAAAAAATGAAGATTCACAAACATAACTGAATAAAATCGAAATTGTCATTATTTCCCTTATTTATAACACGGTGTCCTTTTAGAGACACCTTTCATTGATATTTCAACGAAAGAGACCCTTGTCCGATATAAAAATTGATTTTACTAAGTAATTTCGACATTTTATTTGTTCAATGTTCTGTATTTTTATAGAATACTTATATATAGCGATAATTTTGTAAATCATGTGTTAATATGTTATTTGTAGAGGTAAAAATAGGGTTTGAATGGAGTAAACAAAATCAACAGTGTCTGATTGTATGAGACTAAAAAGGAAAATATGAGAGGCTGCATGTGAAAAAACAAATTTATTTATTTTATTTGTTAGATATAACGCAAGTGTTTAGAGTATAAACATACCTCAGTTGCATGATAACTAACCGAAGACAAGGAACATGAACATTGCTGCAAACATGTCCAAGTGAATAAAGTTGTGCCTTGCAATAATAATGAAAACATAGAAAAAGTTGTGCAATCCGCAATGGAAAAAATACTATTAACAGAAATAATGCTTAAAATTACAACGATCATAAACGTTGGTCATATTTAAAGTTGATCACTTAATTTATAGAAGCTTATAATCATAATTATATAAGATTTAAGAACATACAAAATATGTTCAACATTTCAATTCTTTTAACATGACATAAAAAAGAGCCGAAAGGCCTACCCTACGATTTGAAATGCGCCTATTCGCATGGACTTTCCATAATATTTTATTTGATGAACTTATCTTCATTTGTAATTATTGTGATGGATTCGTAAGCGTCTAATCTGTATCTTAAATTCAATTAGCTTTTTTGTTACTGCAGATTTTGTTTGTTTCACTGTATCCCAAATCCAAGAATCCATTTTCATTGATTAAAATTTATCTCATCAAAAAATAATAATCATAATGAAAATGAAACAAAAATAAATAAATGATTTAGCATGTTTAACATCTTAATTTTGTATTGTTCCTTTTTTTTAGCTGAACGTTATAAATACTTTTTTTCCTTACATAATTTCTTTTAAAGAAATTGTTTTCATGTTGTTTAATTGTCTACAATGAGAAAGCATGAGCGGTCAGAGAGATAGTGAAGTGCTGCCCATTTCGATAGTTCAAGTTTATTTTCTTTTTTAATGGAATAGGGGTGGGGATAGGGCGGAGGGAGAATAAAAGAAAACATATTTTAAAAAATTGGGCCTACATTACCCCCGAAGAAGTTAAAATGACATCCGTTTTTGGTCGTCTTTTCGACCTGAAATTGATGACAACTAGCCCCCACACAAAGAATAACTTGGCGCCATCCCAGATAAAATGCATCATCAACCCCCTAAAAAATATGTTTAAAGGTGATATGTCAGAGTGGCTTGCCGTAAACGCATTTTCTCTCAATGCCGACGGTGGCGGGCGGTGTGCAAAGAAGATCATGCCTACGTAGGACATGTCTGGAGGTGTCTTTCCAAGGACCATTCTTCGTATCGCCCAAATCGGCTTTGTGAAACAGTTGAGCGATATCTCGTTCTTACGTGGAATGGTTCTACGAAAGACCATTTCATGCAACAGGCCCCAGTTCATCGTAACTTACACTGAAGGCTCAGATGTCACACCAGGTAATGTGCATACTTAATACGTTACCATATTATAGTTACAGCTTATCTAAATTCTGATTCGTCCGTTGTCTTAATTCGTCATACTAACACAATAAACAGTCCGTTCCAATGCAAAGTCTGTTATTATTCTATTAGTAATATTCATGATATAGTATTTATGAGGCGCCGATTATCTAATTGCATATTAGATTGCGCATGATACATATTTTACCCCGATGAAACGTTATTGTTGATTCATTTTATGCAGAATGTTAAATTATTGCATGGATATACAATTGATGAAAAAAAAATAAACAGTCGGGGAAACTATCGACTTCCTGGGAGAGGCCATTTCGGACTTTTCGCAGGACGACGGGAAAGGACCTTTAGGACGGTAGTTGTCATGTGGAAACCCCTTGTTCGCGCCTGGTATCCATTCATCAATGGAAGTGCCCCCGGAATTTAAAATCTAATCCCCCATTTCGGGGAAAAGTAAATCATAATGCTCACGGGGCATATATTCTTAATGCGAGATTGCTTGCTGATTGTGTAGGAGGAGCCAGCAAAAGGAAAAAAATCCGTATCGTTTTCAGACAGACTTTGCTGTGCAGATATCAACGCATGCGAAATGGCTTAGCTGAAGAGGTAAATATGACCAACGGATCTAATTACCAGCGATCCACCAACAATCTACGTTGGATGCAATATTGATTCGATGGACTGTAATGATGTATACCTAATATTTAATTCGGTAATTTTTTTGCTCACTTAATATGTATTCGATTTCTTTAAAGATCCACTTTCTTTCTTTTAGACAAAATATATGAAAGAACACAATTTAAGGTTAAAACATCCTTCACCATGGGGTTTCGAGGGATTCGAAAAAAGACACAATTTAGTTGAAAAAAAATCAAATAAAGTTTTCTCCCAACGGTTTCATTGAGCGTAACGCATTTTTTTTGTCACTGGGATCCATTTCATAAAACTTGTTACAATACTAAATTTGCAGTAACAGTTATAAAGTACTAAAATATTTTTATCTGCTTGGCTGATAGTAAATTTGTTATTACAACAAGTCTTTATTAATAAAAGGATCAAGATTTGCTATGACAACGCTTATTAGTACGCAGACAAGTCAGTACGTAGGTCCTAAAAAGTAGCTTCTTTTATCCAAGTGATGTTCATGACTCGAGAGGTGTTGCATATCTAATGAGCTTGATATGGACTAAAACACCTTTTTTTAATTATGTCATTGCTGCTCTAAATATATATCCATTTCATAATTTTGATGTCATTGTGAAGAAGAAAAATCATTCTTTCAGGTCATGTGTTTGATTTTTTTTTAAATTTGGTAATGTAGGTGAAACCTTTGATCTCTTAACAATCTAATAAAGTTCCCGCTTTGTGGTGATGGATATCATCGAGGCTCAAAATAAAAACTTTTGAACAATTTGCAAAAAAGAAAGAAGAAAATTCAGTTTGAGGCAAATTTTCAGGCCTGAAATTAATCTATTTATCGAAATGGTACAAAATAAATGACCTACATAAAAAAGAAACATTTACTTTGTCAAATGGTGCAATTATATCTAATTTCACTTAATGATAAAGAAGGTAAATTCTTAAAGAAAGAAAATCTCACGATTCACTAGATTTTGCAGTGAGAAATATTTAGCCACGAGATGATTTGGATGAATGTGGCTTACTTGCTCATTAGCATAGGGACCTGCGGTCTGACTGAGACCTCTCTAGCATAAACACATGCATCAATCAGAGGGGGGGGGGTAAGGGTTGGCAAATTGCGGCCGCCCACCCTACTCCCTCCCCTCCCCTTAAAATGAAGCACAAATTAGGGTGTTTCAAATGTAATTTGAACTGATAATCATGTTTATGTCATTGATCAATTTGTTACCATATAACCATCATTGTTATTAATACCACTGTCATCATGAATATAATTACTATCACCATCATCGTTATCATTTGTATTTTCCAATACTATTATTACTATCATCATCATCATCACCATCAACATCATCATCACACCATGACTAGTATTCTACTGCCCTTATTTATCTAGGAGTTACACTTATCATCACCCAGCCAAGTGGCAAGACTACATCGCCTGGTAGTTCTGAATATAATGACAACGTCCAGCGAAAGGTCATCAACGTTGTAATTGACGGTAAAGCAGAGGTAAATTTGATGTGCCCCCCCCCCCTCGGCCCCCCTTTACGTATGGGTCTATTTAGATTTGCCATATCCCATTTCCACAGTAAATGACACATTACCAACAATTTATGACATGTAAATTCAATTTACTGACTTAATAATACATGATTTAACTTTTGTAGAACAATTTTTTATCTTCGGGACGTTAAGGCCGCAAGTAATGATCCAGCACATAACGCCATATTAACAAATAAATAAGTGTACTGAATAAATAAACTCCTCAAAAGAAGTTTGGAAATCTGACTTTGATCGATAATCCCTCCTCGGTTTTTAGTAAATATCAATGTGTAATTAATAATAATGAATAGAACATTTAATTTTCTTTATAATGATACCCTATATGATATGATTATGGTTCACATGGAGGTGCAGTGCGTTGAAATGTGGGGCAAGGTCAAAATTAAAATGTTGCAAAAAGATACAATATTAAAAGTCACTGTTCTTTTTTCCGTAGTGATGAGTGAGTTTCTCAGCGGTTTCTTTTGATTTTGATCACTAATTCCTCATCGGTTTTTAGTGAATATCAAAGTGTAATTAATATCAATGAATAGATCATTTGATTTTCTTTAAAATGATACCCTACATGATGTGATTACCGCTCATATGGAGGTGCAGTGTCTAGAAATGAGGGGGCAAGGTCAAAATTCAAAAGTTGCAAAATGACACAATATTGAA
Source organism: Lytechinus variegatus (assembly GCF_018143015.1). NCBI lineage: Eukaryota > Metazoa > Echinodermata > Echinoidea > Temnopleuroida > Toxopneustidae > Lytechinus > Lytechinus variegatus. The sequence continues at coordinate 8,929,892 of NC_054749.1, forward strand.
CGTTACTGTTCTTTTTTCAGTGGTGATGGGTGAGTTCCTCAGCGGTTTCCTTAAATCATTTTCATGCACATTAACATCAACATTAACATGGAATCAAACAGACCTCTGCACAATCAAATACATAACAAACAAACAAACATGCATGCATGGGTATTTCAAACCATGTTATCTCACAGAACCATCATAAGCAGGGGCTTAATTTGAATGGATTATTCATCTCAATTGACACAGACAAAAGAATCATGTTCTCTATTGACCCCTAATGACTATTTCTGCTCGCTTTGCAGATTTTTTCAATTCAGACCTCATCCAACACTTTTAAATCATGCTCTTTTCGTGATGGCATGATCATAACAAGCATGGTATCATTTTGAAGATAATTAAATGATCTTGTGAATGATATCAAATATTCATTGTGTCAAATTGGGAGTCGAGAGAATTTAATGGCCAAACTCAGATTTCCAAACTGTTTTGCTCGTTTTGCAGCTTTTCAATTCAGACCTCATCCAACACTTTTAAATATTGCTCTTTTCGTGAGGGCATGATTTGATTTGATTTGATTCATTTATTTATTGACGGTAAAAGCCCTTTTCAGCTACTAGGCTGGTTTACAAAGGGGCCGTGCAAAATAACAAATACATAAAACATGCATGACAATAGAGATACATATTATAAAGAACCCAATGAAAATAGGAATTACCGATGACACAATGATAAAGGAAAAATGAAAAGTAAAATCAAATTGTGTATATGTAAAATGAAAACATACAATTATAAATTTCGTTAAGATACAAAATTGCAACGTATTTAAGATTATCTAAGGAAATATGAATAAATAAAAAGCATAGAACTATAATTTATGTCATGAATAAAATAAATATATAAGGCTTACTTAAATATGCCTAATACCATGATAACATGTAAGTTATAAAAACAAATTAATGCAGTAAAGTGAGATGCACAAACTTATTAAATTATTGAAATAGAGGAGGTATAATACGGACTAAAATGTATGAAAAACTCAAAAATAATATAATAACACAAAATTGCAAGTAATGTAAAAGAGAATAAAAGAATTCTTATAAAAAATAACAAAAACAGACGGTTTGACTGATGAACGTATATATAAGATGAATAATATAATATTATAAGGATATTAAATGTTTTTAATGAATACTAAATTGTAAATAGTAAAAAGTTAGTGCACATATTCCATCCCGTTCTCACAATACATAGAGTTGTTGTTTTCATCTGAATTACAATCAATAGAATGTTCAATGTTATCTGAAAGGCCATTCAAATGATTTTACTGCAACAAAATGCCACCATATCATTTTTATTTAAACAGTTTCATAAACTTTCTTTGACATGATTCAGTTCAAAACATATTCTATATTGCTAATTAGCTAATTTAGACTTGAAAATACCAATACTTGAAGACTTCTGAGTATCCTCAGTAAGTGAATTCCATATTTGAGCACCTCTATACAAAAACCTACGTTTACCAGATTCAGTTTTGGGGCGAGGTACATCAACACACATGTTACTTTGTCTCGTGTTGTAAATAATTGTTCGAAATTTAAACTTTTCACTTATGTACGGAGGCACTTGTTTTGTCATAACTTTATACATAATTATTGCAGTATCATTTTCTAACTTTTTAACAATAGGTTCCCAGTTAAGTAGGTTAAGGTTCTCCTTTCCTGATGAAAACCAAGGAGTGTTGTTTATTAAGCGGGCACCTCGGTTTTGAATTCTTTGTAAGATGTTTAACAGCGTTTTTCCACAGTTTGCCCATATTACGTTACAGTAGTTTAGGTGAGAAAATACCAATGCATTGTAAACCATTTTTAGTGACTCTTTGTCTACTATATTTCTTATACTTCTTAACATATGTAATCCTGAATTAGTTTTTTTCTGCAATAGTTCAATATGACCTCGCCATGTGAGATTTTCGTCAATTATAACTCCGAGATGTTTACATGATTGCACTCGTTTCAAAGAATTTCCACTTATATTGATATCAATATTCTCATCTTCAATTTTTTGTAATCTTTGTCTTGTACCGAGTACAATATATTCGGTTTTGTTTACATTTAAACTTAATTTATTAAGGACGAGCCATTGCCTTACATATTCCAGATCTTTATTAATTTGATTTATCATGACAGAAACATTACTACCAGACAGATACAAGACGGTATCGTCAGCATACATGTTCACCTTACAATATCTGAGTCCTTCGGGTAGGCTGTTAATATAAAGTACAAACATTAGGGGGCCTAGTATTGACCCTTGAGGGATACCGCATTTTAAAGCTGAAAACTCAGATACTTTGCCATTTATACACGTTGCTTGTGATCTATTTTCCAGATAACTGGCAAACCATCGTAGAGGGCGATCTTGAATGCCATAGTTTTTCAGTTTTTGAAGGAGGAGATCGTGATCTACTGTGTCGAAAGCTTTTCTAAAATCTAGCATTACAGCAATCACGATATGTCCATCTTCGATGCTTTTAAGCCAGTCATCAGTTACATTTAAAAGTGCCGTGGTTGTAGAGTGAAGAGGCCTAAAGCCTGATTGATACTTGTTAATTATTCCATTACTATTTAGATATTCATAAAGTTGATTAAATACTATTTTTTCTAAAACCTTTGATAGAATTGGAAGGATTGAGATTGGCCTATAATTACATGCTTCCTTCGTTCCACCTTTATGCAATGCCACCACCCGAGCAACTTTCCAATTTTCTGGAACGATCCCAGAAGTTGTGGACAAGTTTATTATATGCGTAAGTGGTTCTTTTATGTATGGCATTGCTAGTTTTATCAATCTAATCGGTAGAAAGTCGTTTCCCATGGCCTTGTCGTTAGACAAATTACCTATCTGCTTTGAAATAGTATTAGTTGCGACAGGAGTAAAATCAAAGGAGCAACTGAACACGGGTTTGTCTATGTACAAACATGAGTGAATATCAAAATCCCGTATAATCTGATTCGCTAAGTTTGGTCCTATACTGACGAAATATTCGTTTAGTTCATGAGCGATTAGTTGAGCATCATTGATTTCTCCCGAGTCTGTCATTAAAGATGTAATCTTATTACCCTTCTTTTTACGAGGGATTAAAAGATTAAGATTTTTCCACGTTTGGCCTACATTGCCACATGAAGTTTTTATTTTTTCTTGAAACTTTTGTCTTTTTTTAGATCTTATTCTTGTATTTACATAATTTTTCATTTTCTTGAAAGTTTCCCAGTCTTCTTTCTTTTTCGTTTTTATGGCACATCTTTTAAGATAATCTCGCTCATGGATTAAATTCAATATTTCGACATCAATCCAGGGTGACTTGTTATTTCGTACTCTATTTGTTCTGACAGGCGCATGCACATTGCACACAAAAGAAAACAAACATTCAAATGCAAGTAGTGACAGGTTTACATCTTGTGGGTAATAAACTGTATTCCAGTCAATCTCACTCAATGCATAGCAGAAATCATTTTCATCAAAATTCTTATAACTTCTGTAGGTTCTGTAAACGTGTTTGGCTATCGAATGTCTGGTTTTCCCCCAGACGATATAAACTAATGAATGGTCACTTGTACCAATATGCATAACATCACTTTCAACAATTTTTGCTTCATTACTCGTGAAAATTAGGTCGATCATCGTAGATGTATCAGAAGTGATTCTTGTAGGTTTTTCAACGACCTGTGTTAAAGGAAAATAGTCACATATTACTCTTAATCTATTCGTGTAACAATTATTAGAGTCTGTTGCAAGGTAATCGCAGTTGAAATCTCCTAAGAATATTATATCTTTATTTTCGTCATCAGCTTTCATTAAGATCACTTCAATAGAGTCAAATAACCTAATATTAGAGCCAGGCGGTCTGTACCAGGCAATTACTATTATTGGTGATGAATTACGTTGCATTATTTCAACGGCAACAAGTTCAACTTCATCCATCATCAAGTCTTGCCTCAATTTATGGTTCAATCTATTCTCATTCACATAAATAAGTACTCCTCCTCCGCGAGTATTACGATCTTTCCTGTAGACAACATAGTTATCTATGGCAATTCTGGCATCATTAATATATTCGCAAAGACGAGTTTCATTTAGTGCTAACACATCGAAGCGGTGTTCCTGGGTCGTAACTTTCACTTCATCAAAATTCGGGAGAAGTGATCTTATGTTATGATGCGCTATTCTCAGACCATTTTTATTGTTAATTGCTATATTGTTATTTGGATATCGTTTGTTTGTTAATACATGCTCTTCTTCATCACCATGTTGTACAGGTTGGTGAGCAAATTGATCATCATGATTTCCATTAATTATTGACAATAGGTCGTCATCCGTAGGAGGATTTTGTTGTACAGGGTGTTGAACAAATTGATCATCATTATTTCCATTATTTGATAATAGGTCATCAGTAAAAACATGTTGTTGTACAGGTTGGTGAACAAATTGATCATCATGAATTTCTTTATTTGATATCAGGTCGTCATCAGTAGAAAGATGGTAATCGTTGGTATGAGCCTCTTGATTTATGAATTGATCACTTCGCTCAACATGCCCTATGTCTTTCAAGAAATGGTGGTGTTCAGGGCCAAGTTCATCAGTGTCTGAACCGGCACTCTCTTCCTGGCCAAGTTGTTAGTATTGGTAGACAGATGGGCAGGCTTTAGCTTTATGCCCCCAGAGGAAACATTGTCGACATTGAATCACAGTGTTGTGTCTACAGTTGGCTCTGTTATGATTCATCTCACCACAATTGTAGCAGCCTGAGTAATCTTCATATTGTGTTTCTCTGGTATATTGTGATAGTTGTGTTCCGTTTTTCACAATGTTGCTGTAGAGATTACGGTTTATTTGATGAAGGATTCCAGATTCGTCAATCTCATTGTTGTCCAAGTAGCTGATGAGGTTTCTGGCAAGGAGCCGAACTCCATCTCTGTTCAGGTGTGTTCCGTCTGCTCCAACATGTAGATCGGGATGGATGTTACAGTTGTCTATATATTTCCATCCGTGCATATCAAGCATAGATTTCATCTCTCTGTTGATGTATATTGTCTTTTCTGGACTTGATTTCTTTGATATGATCGAACTTATGCCTAGTTGTTTCACAGAAGGGCAGGATTTTATTAGATGGAGCCCCATTGACTCGACCATTGTCACAATCTCCTGTGGATCATTTAGCTCGACGTTGTTTGTCCCGATGTGTACGATTATTTCCTCGGGCTTAAGATCATTGGCAATTGGAACAGCAATGTCACATATCTGCTCAATTTTGGCACCTGGGACTGTTTTGCAGACTACACGTTTATAGTTTGAAAGTTTCTTGGGCTTGACTTTCCGGATCATCGAGTCTCCGATTATGAGTACATCGGTCTTCGGTTTTGAGTTATTAAACTGATTGCGTTGATTTTGTCTATATTCACTTATTTGGAAGTTGAGACTTTCTTTTACAAATTGATCGTTGGATTCTTCATTCTTATCAACATTGTCCTTGCTGATTTCAGCATGTTCGGTGATTTCCGTATGTTCGGTGATTTCCGTTCTTTTTCGGGTGGGTGCATCTCCGGCGACAAGTAGATTAAGTTTTGAGTTGATTTCATCTATGTTAATGGCAAGGTCATTAACCTTTTGAATGATTGTGTTTTCTTTGCCATTATTGATGGACTGGATTTGTGTCCCTTTCTCACTGTTTAGATTTACTGACGGAGAAGTGACTATTTGATGAGATCCTTTGTCGAGATCAGCTAAGGAGTTTAACTTGCATTCAATGGCTCCTAATCTGTCAGGGATGGCAACACAGCTTTGACATAGGGGTTTGTCATAATCACTGTCAGTGGGTTCACCGCACCAAATGCATTGTCCGTCATCTTTTGTTTCCCCTTCTTCCGAAGTTTCTTTTGTCTGAAAGTCTTCATGCAGACTATTGT